>NC_132858.1:15310791-15948916 GCF_048164855.1 Canis lupus baileyi
TTTTTTGTTTAGTTTAAGATTTTATAAATATAATTGGTCATCAGTATATTAAAATCATTAAAATGTATAAAAATATGATTGCCTGATTTCTCTTGAAAAGCATAGTATGGGACAAATTTAGATATACGCTCCTCATTAGGCAGCAACACACCAGAGCTTAGTCTTGACAGACTCTTATTGGGGACAGGATTTGCTCCCTTTCAATGGGGGAAAAGGTCTTCTTCAATTCCTTCTTAAATGTCTTTTCACAGTTTGGCTTCATTAATTACTTCCTGATCTCTGGGAGTATATGGAGTTGAGGACCTGGCATTAAAAGTCAGTGGATTACATAATAATGGCAGCTATAAAAGGTGGCCTTATCTAATTCCTGAATTTAATGGATTTACCCCAAAGATACAAATGCAATGAAACGCCGGGACACCTGCACCCCGATGTTTATAGCAGCAATGGCCACGATAGCCAAACTGTGGAAGGAGCCTCGGTGTCCAACGAAAGATGAATGGATAAAGAAGATGTGGTTTATGTATAAAATGGAATATTACTCAGCTATTAGAAATGACAAATACCCACCATTTGCTTCAACGTGGATGGAACTGGAGGGTATTATGCTGAGTGAAGTAAGTCAGTCGGAGAAGGACAAACATTATATGTTCTCATTCATTTGGGGAATATAAATAATAGTGAAAGGGAATATAAGGGAAGGGAGAAGAAATGAATGGGAAATATCAGAAAGGGAGACAGAACGTAAAGACTGCTAACTCTGGGAAACGAACAAGGGGTGGTAGAAGGGGAGGAGGGCGGGGGGTGGGAGTGAATGGGTGACCGGCACTGGGTGTTATTCTGTATGTTAGTAAATTGAACACCAATAAAAAATAAATTAAAAAAAAAAAAGGAATTCTCTTAGAATTAAAGGTAACATTTCCTTTAGGCTTCTGGAACATATTCTTTGATCCAGGTAAAGAAACTCATTTTACTTTTAGTTTGCTGTGGTTTAATTATAATTCAGACTAAATGTTAGCAAATCGCATGTTGGGATCTCAGAAATAGTTCTTTTTGTTTTAATAATATAATTTGATTATCAGGAAATCATGGCAACAGAAATCAGCAAACCAAGGATTGTGCTGGAAAACAGAACATGTAAAGGATTTCTAGGCCCTGTCTGCTAAAATGTATTTAATGAGAAATGGAGGCATGCTGTTACCTGAGAATTAATTATAGGATGGCTCAGTCACGCAAAGCTCTCAATATTAGAATAGGAAACATAAACTAAATCTACTATTACACTATTTCTTTGATTGACCTTTGCAGATTTCTAAAACTTTACATATTACGCAGATATAAAGATATGGACCTCATTCTGAGGTCTTCCTGGTGTATATAGTATGGGATTAGACTAAAATAAAGATAATCCTAAGGGTTTATGAAAGACTATACTGTTACGGATTTTTTTTTTCTGTATTGGTACATAGAACAAAAAGGTAAAATATAAAAGGAGTACTTTGCCATGAAATATTTTCGAATGCTTTTGTAAGTTTCTTTCTACAATCAAAGCTTAAAGAACAAATAGAAGCTAGCAGCAAAAGTTCTCACACCTCTTTCTGTAACTCCTCTCTCCGCAGCATGAAAGTGAAATTCGAGGTAGCTGAAAACCATTGAATCTGGGTCATTTTTAAGATACAATGACAACATTCATGCTTTTTGTGGCTTCAGGGAGGGTTAGTGGTCTTGGCACTACATAACCTGACCTTGTGTGTATTTCTGATCTTGCTTCTTGTCTCTCTCTACTATTACATTCCTGGTCTTTCACAGCTCCTTGAATATACCACAGGAGTGCTGCATTAGAGTCTCCCTTTCTAGAATCTTCACCCCACTAATCTTCACATGGCCGTTTCCTCCTGATCATTTTTGTTATTTATTGGTGCTCATCATCTTCAAAGATATGGATCAATATATTTCAGCAGTTTCCCTCAGAAAAGCTCAACGGGGTTCAAACACAGCTGAAATGTTGCCTGATAATAGAACCTTTCTCCTCCTACCCAATAAGAAGTACCATCCATAAAATAACCAGAGCCCTCTATTTCCAATGATTATGTCTAATGATCACTGTTTGTCTTTTTACTTCATTTAAATTTACTTAGCCCTGATATAGTACATCATTATTTTCAGATGAGGAATTTAGAATTCATCAGTTGCTATAATACCCAGTACTTATCACCTCATGTGCACTCCTTAAAGTCAGTAGTCCAGTTACCTCATTCCCCCACCAACCTCCTCTCCAGGAACCCTGTTTCTTTCACATAGTTAAGAGTCTCTCATAGTTTGTCATCTTTAATCTATTCCTATATAAATTTCCCTTCCCTTTTCCATGATCCTCTGTTTTGTTTCTTAAATTCCACATATGAGTGAAACCATATGCTAATTCTTTTCTCTAACTGAATTATTTTCTTGAACATTAACTACACCCTCCGATTCCATCCATGTCAAGGTAAATGAAAAGGTTTCAATCTTCTGAAGGCTGAGTAATAGTCCATTGTATTATCCACCACATCTTTATCCATTTATCTGTGGATGGACATCTGGCTCTTTCCACAATTTGTCTATTGTGCACATTCGGGCGATTGGGGTGCAGGTGCTCCTTTGGTTCACTACATTTGTATCTTTGGGATAAATATCTAGTAGTGCAATATCTGGGTCGTAGGGTAGCTCTATTTTCAACTTCTTGGGGAACCTCCATACTGTTTTCCGGAGTGGCTGCATCAGCTAGCATACTCACTAGTAGAGCATGTGAGAGGGTTCTCCTGTCTCTGCATCTTCACCAACATTTGTTGTTTCCTGACTTGTTAATTTTAACCATTCTGACGGGTGTGAGATGGTTTCTTATTATGGTTTTGAGTTGTATTTCCCTGATGCCAAGAGATGTGGAGCATTTTTTCATGTGCCTGTTGGTCATTTGTATGTCTTTGGGGAAATGTCTGTTCATGTCTTCTGCCCATTTCTTGACACGATTGTTTTTGGGATGTTGAGTTTAATAGGTTCTTCAGAGATCTTGAACTAGCCTGATACATCATTTGCAAATGCCTTCCCCATTCTGTAGGTTGTCTTTTCATTTTGTTGACTATTTCCTTTGCTGTTTAAAAGTTCTTTATCTTGATGAAGTCCCAATAGTTCATTTTTGCTTTTCTTTCCCTTGCCTCTAGAGCTGTGTCTAGCAAGGAGTTGCTATGGCCGAGGCGAAAGTTTTCTGCCTATGTTCTCCTGTAGGACTTTGATGGATTCTTGTCTCACAGGTCTATCAACAACTTTTGGGTTATTTTTGTATTCTTGTAAGAAAATGGTCCATTTCCATTCTTCTGTATTTGGCTGTCCAATTTTCCCACACCATTTGTTGAAGAGACTATTTTCCATTGGATATTCTTTCCTGCTTTGTTGAGGATTAGTTGACCTTAGAGATGGGGGTTCATTTTTGGATCCTCTATTCTATTGATCAATGTGTTTGTTTTTGTGCCAGTATCATATTCTCTTGATGCTTACAGCTTTGTAATATAGCTTGAAGTCCAGAATTGTGATGCCACCAGCTTTGGGGTTTTCTTTTTCAACTTCCTCTAGCTACTTGGGGTCTTTTCTGGTTCCATACAAATTTAGGATTATTCGTCTAGCTCAGTGAAAACTGCTGATTATATTTTGATAGAGATTGCATTGAATGTGTAGATTGCTCTGGGTAGCATAGACATTTTCGCAATATTTGTTCTTCCAATCATGAGCACAGACTTTTTCCAATAAATTCTGTCATCTTTAATTTCTATAAAATATTCTATAGTTTTAAAGTCAGATCCTTTACCACTTTGGTTAGGTTTGCTCATAGGTATTTTTGATTTTTGGTGCAATTGTCAATGCGATTAATTCCGTAATGTCACTTTCTTCAGTCTCATTGTTAGTGTATAGAAATGCAACTTAATTCTGTGCATTGATTTTATATCTTGCCACATTGCTGAACACTTGCCACATTGCTACTGATCTAGCAATTTTTGAGTGGGATCTTTTGGTATATACAGTATATACATATACAGTATCCTATCATCTGTGAAGAGTGAGAGTTTAATGACTTCATTGCTGATTTGGATGCCTTTTATTTCTTTTTTGTTGCCTGCTTGCTGAGGTTAAAATGTCTTGTACTGTTTTGAACAACAGTGGTGAGTTGGGCATTCCTGCTGTGTTCTTGACCATTGAGAATGATATTTTCTGTGGGTTTTTTTTTTGTATATGGATTCTATGATATTGAGATAAGTTCCCTGTATCCCTACACTGTGGAGAGTTTTAATCAGGAAAGGATGCTGTATTTTGTCAAATGCTTTTTCTTCAAAAATTGAGAGGATCATACGTTTGTCATTCTTTCTTTTATTAATGCAGTGTATCACATTGATTGATTTGCAGATGTTGAACCATCCTTGAAGCCCAGGAAATGAATCCCACTTGGTCATGGTGATTAATTCTTTTTTTTTTCAAAGATTTTTTAAATTTATTATTAGAGAGAGGGAGAGAGAGAGAGAGAGAGAGGCAGACACACAGGTAGAGGGAAAAGTAGGATCCATGTAGGGAGCCCGATGTGGGACTCGATCCTGGGACTCCAGGATCAGCCCTGAGCTGAAGGCAGACGCTTAATCTCTGAGCCACCCAGACCTCTCGATTAATTCTTTTAATTACCTTTTTAGACCCTATTGGCTCTATTTTGATGAAAATTTTTGCATCCATGTTTTTCAGAGATATTGTTTTTTTACCTTTCCTTTTGGTGGAGTCTTTGTCTGGTTTTGTGATCAAGGTAATGGTGGCCTCATACAATGAGTTTGGATGAGTTCCTTCCATTTCTAATTTTTGATATAGCTTCAAAAGAATAAGTATAAATTCTTCTTTAAATTTCTGGTAGAATTTCCCCTATGAAGTCACCTGGTCTTGAACTCTAGTTTGTTAGGTGTTTTTGATTATTTCTTCAATTCCTTTGCCAGTTATGTTTCCGTTCAGGCTTTCTCTTTCTTTTGGTTTCAGTTTTGGTAGGTCATATGTTTCTAGGAGTTCTTCAATTTCTTCTAGATTGCCTAATTGGTTGGCATATAATTGCACATAATATTCTTTTAGAATTGCTTGTATTTATTTGGTGTTGTTTGTGATCTCACCTCTTTCATTTATGATTTTTTAAAAATAAAGATCCTTTCTTTTTTCTTTTTGGTATATCAGTCTACTGGTTTATTGATCTTATTAATTTTCAAAGCTCAGCTACTAGTTTTATTGATCTGTTCCTTTGAGATCCTTTGAGATCTCCGTTCTACTGTTCCTTTGATTGTATTTCATCGATTTCTACTCTAATTGTTCTTAAATCTGTTCTCCTGCTGAATTTATACTCTATTTGCTGTTCTTTCTCCAGCTTCTTTTGGTATAAGGTTAGATTATGTATTTGCAACTTTTCCATTTTGAGAAAAGCTTGTATTGCTATGTGTTTCCCTCTTAAGACTGCCTTTGCTGCATCTCAAAGGTTCTGAACTGTTGTGTTTTCATTTTCATTTGCTACCATGAAGATTTAAATTCTTTAAATTCCTGGTTGGCCCACTCATTCTTTAGTAAACTATGTGCTCTTTAACCCTGATGAATATCGTTCCTTCTAAATTTCCTCTTGTTATTGAGTTCAAAATTCAAATCATTATGGTCAGAAGTAGTTCAGGGAATAATCTTTGGGTACCAGTTGAGACCTGGCTTTTGGCTGAGTATGTGATCTATTCTGGAAAATGTTCCATGTGAACTCAGAAAGAATATGTAGTTTCTTGCTTTAGAATGGCATGCTCTGAACAGGTCTGTGAAGTCCATCTGATCCAGTGATTCAATCAAAGCTCTTGTTTCCTTGGTGATCTTCTGCTTAGATGTTCTATAATTGTTGTGAGTGTGGAGTTAGAGATCTCTACTATTGTATTTTTATCAATGTGTTTCTTTAATTTTGTTATTAATTGTTTCATATATTTGGGCGCTCCCATATTAGAGGTGAAATATTCATAATTGTTAGTTCTTCTTGTTGGATAGACCTCTAAATTATGATATAATGTCTTTCCTCATCTCTTATTACAGTCTTTGGTTTAAAATCTAATGTGTCTGATATACAGATTTCTACTCCAATTTTAACTTTTTTTGATATCCGTTAGCATGATAGATGGTTCTCTTCCTCCTCACTTTTGATCTGGAGGTGTTGTTGGCTCTACAATGAGTCTCCTGTAGGTGACATATAAATTGGTCTTGCTTTTTAATACAATCTGATTCCTGTGACTTTTGATCAGAGCATTTAGCTCATTTACATTCTGAGTGACTATTGAATGATATGAATTTAGTGCCATTGTAGTACCTGTAAAGTGACATTTCTGTATATTGTCTCTGTTCATGTCTGGTTTATGTTACTTTTGGGCTCTATTTTCACTCTTGCCGGGTTGGTTTAGTGATCACAAATCCTTTTAGTTTTTCTTTGTTCTGGAGCTCTTTATTTCTCCATCAATTCTGAATGACAGCCTTGCTGGATATAGTATCCTTGGATACATACTGTCTTCATTTAGCACCTTGAATATATCATGCCAGTCCTTTCTAGCCTGATAGGTCTCTGTGTATAGGACTGCTGCCAGGCTTGTGTTTTTACCCTCATAGGTTTAGGACCTCTTGTCCCGAGCTGCTTTCAGGATTTTCTCTTTGTCTCAGAAATTTGCAAGCTTCATTGTTATATGTTGAGGTGTTGGCCTACTTTCATTGATTTTGAGGGAGATTCTCTGTTCTGTCTGGACTTGAATGCCTGTTTCCTTCCCAAACTTAGTGAAGTTTCCAGTTATAATATGCCCATATATACCCTATTTCCTGCTTTCTCATGCATTTCCTCTTCTATTGGATTCCAATTATGCTTGTATTCTTTCACCTTATGGTATCCCTTTACTCTCAAATTCTCCCCTTGTGATCTAGCAGTTGTTTATCTCTTCCCCCCCCTCAGTTTTGGTATTCTTCATCATTAACTGTTTTTCTCTTCTGTCTCATTTATCCTAGCAATTACAGACCCCACATTTTATTGCATCTCAGTAATCGCCATTTTGGTTTTGACTTGGACTTTAGTTATCCTATTATGCCAGAAAGGGATTCTCTAGTGTCTCCTGTGCTTTTTCCAAGCCTAGCAAGTATCTTTATAGTTATTGTTTTGATCTAGTTCCAACATCTTGCTTCTTTTTTTAAAAATTTATTTTTTATTGGTGTTCAAATTGCCAACATGGAGAATAACATAGTGCTCATCCCATCAAGTGCCCACCTCAGTGCCTGCAATCCAGTCAACCCCACCACGCACCCACCTCCCCTTCCACCACCCCTAGCTCGTTTCCCAGAGTTAGGAGTCTTTCATGTTCTGTCTCCCTTTCTGATATTTCCCACTCATTTTTCTGCTTTCCTCTTTATTCTCTTTCACTATTTTTTTAATAATAAATTTATTTTTTATTGGTGTTCAATTTGCCAACATACAGAATAACACCCAGTGCTCATCCCATCAAGTGCCCCCCCAGTGCCTGCCTTTCACTATTTTTTATATTCCCCAAATGAATGAGACCATAAAATGTTTGTCCTTCTCTGATTGACTTATTTCACTCAGCATAATACCCTCCAGTTCCATCCACGTCGAAGCAAATGGTGGGTATTTGTCATTTCTAATGGCTGGGTAATGTTCCATTGTATACATAAACCACATCTTCTTTATCCATTCATCTTTCGAGGGACACCGAGGCTCCTTCCACAGTTTGGCTATTGTGGACTTTGCTGCTAGAAACATCGGGGTGCTGGTGTCCCAGCGTTTCATTGCATCTGTATCTTTGTGGAAAATACCCAGCAGTGCTATTGCAGGGACTAGGGCAGATCTGTTTTTAATTCTTTGAGGAACTTCCATACAGTTTTCCAGAGTGGCTGCACCAGTTCACATTCCTACCAAGAGTGCAAGAGGGTTCCCCTTTCTCCACATCCTCTCCAACATTTGTTGTTTCCTGCCTTGTTAATTTTCCCCATTCTCACTGGTGTGAGGTGGTATCTCATTGTGGTTTTGATTTGTATTTCCATGATGGCAAATGATGCGGAGCATTTTCTCATGTCCTTGTTGGCCATGTCTATGTCTTCCTCTGTGAGATTTCTGTTTATGTCTTTTGCCCATTTCATGATTTGATTGTTTGTTTCTTTGCTGTTGAGTTTAATAAGTTCTTTATAGATCTTGGGGGATCCCTCGGTGGCGCAGCGGTTTGGCGCCTGCCTTTGGCCCAGGGCGCGATCCTGGAGACCCGGGATCGAGTCCCACGTCGGGCTCCCGGTGCATGGAGCCTGCTTCTCCCTCGGCCTGTGTCTCTGCCTCTCTCTCTCTCTCTCTCTCTGTGACTATCATAAATAAATAAAAATTGAAAAAAAAATATTAAAAAAAAAATAAGTTCTTTATAGATCTTGGATACTAGTCCTTTATCTGATATGTCATTTGCAAATATCTTCTCCCATTCTACAGGTTGTCTTTTAATTTTATTTACTGTTTCATTTGCCGTGCAAAATTTTCTTATCTTGATGAAGTCCCAATAATTCATTTTTCCTTTGTTTCTCTTGCCTTCATGGATGTATCTTGCAAGAAGTTACTGTAGCCGAGTTCAAAAAGCGTGTTGCCAGTGTTCTCCTTTAGGAATTTGCTGTAATCTTGTCTCACAGTTAGATCTTTCATCCATTTTGAGTTTATCTTTGTGTATGGTGTAAGAGAATAGTCTATCTTCATTCTTCTGCATATGAATGTGCAGTAGTCCCAGCACAATTTATTGAAGAGACTGTCTTTTTTTTTTTCCAGTGGATAGTCTTTCCTGCTTTGTTGAATATTAGTTGACCATAAAGTTGAGGGTCCACTTCTGGATTCTCTGTTCTGTTGCATTGATCTATGTGTCTGTATTTTTGCCAATACCACACTGTCTTGATGACCACAGCTTTGTAGTACAGCCTGAAATCTGGCATTGTGATGCCCCCTGATCCGGTTTTCTTTTTTTCAAATTCCCCTGGCTATTCGGGGTCTTTTCTGATTCCACACAAATCTTAAAATAGTTTGTTCTAACTCTCTGAAGAAAGTCCATGGTATTTTGCTAGGGATTGCATTAAACGTGTAAATTGCCCTGGATAACATTGACATTTTCACAGTATTAATTCTTCCAATCCACGAGCATGGGATATTTCTCCATCTCTTTGTGTCTTCCTCAATTTCTTTCAGAAGTGTTCTATAGTTTTTAGGGTATAGATCCTTTACCTCTTTGGTTAGGTTTATTCTTAGGTATCTTATGCATTTGGGTGCAATTGTAAATGGGACTGACTCCTTAATTTCTCTTTCTTCAGTCTCATTGTTAGTGTATAGTAATGTCACTGACTTTTGGGCATTGATTTTGTATCCTGCCACACTGCCAAATTGCTGTATGAGTTCTAGCAATATTTGGGTGGAATCTTTTGGGTTTTCTGTGTACAGTGTCATGTCATCAGCGAAGAGGGAGAGTTTGACTTCTTCTTTGCCAATTTGAATGCCTTTTTTTTCTTTTTGTTGTCTGAGTTCTGAGGCTAGGACTTCTAGTACTATGTTGAATACTAGTGGTGAGCGTGGACATCCCTGTCTTGTTCCTGATCTTTGGGGAAAGGCTCCCAGTGTTTCCCCATTGAGAATGATATTTGCTGTGGGCTTTTCATAGATGGATTTTAAGATGCTGAGGAATGTTCCCTCTATCCCTACACTCCGAAGAGTTTTGATCAGGAATGGATGCTGTATTTTGTCAAATGCTTTCTCTGCGTATATTGAGATGATCATATGGTTCTTTTTTTCTCTCGTTGATATGATCTATCACATTGATTGCTATATGAGTTGCTTCCCGGGGATAAATCCCACTTGGTCATAGAGAATAATCTTCTTAATGTATTATTGCATCCTATTGGCTGGTATCTTGTTGAGAATTTTTGCATACATGTTCATCAGGGATATTCGTCTATAATTTTCCTCTTTGGTGGGGTCTTTGTCTGGTTTTGGAATTAAGATGATGCTGGCCTCATAGAATGAGTCTGGAAGTATTCCATCTCTTTCTATCTTTCTGAACAGCCTTAGTAGAATAGGTATTGTTTCTTCTTTAAACGTTTGATAGAATTCCCCTGGGAAGCCATCTGGCCCTGGACTCTTGTGTCTTGGGAGGTTTTTGATGACTGCTTCATATCCTCCCTGGTTATTGGCCTGGTCAGGTTTTCTATTTGTCTCTGTTCCAGTGTTGGTAGTTTGTGGTTTTCCAGAAATGCGTCCATTTCTTCTGGACTCCCTAATTTATTGGCATAAAGCTGCTCACAATAAGTTTTTAAGATCATTTGTATTTCCTTGGTATTGGTTGTGATCTCTCCTTTCTCATTCATGATTTCATTAATTTTAGTCTTCTCTTTTCTTTTTAATAGGGCTGCCTAATAGTTGGTCTATCTTATTAATTATTTCAAAGAACCAACTCCTGGTTTTGTTGATCTGTTCCACAGTTCGTCTGGTCTGTATTTCATTCAGTTCTGCTCAAATTTTTATTAACTCTCTCCTACTGCTGGGTGTCGGATCTATTTGCTGTTTATTGTCCTGCTCCTTTAGGTGCAAGGTTAGCTTTTGTATTTGACTTCTTTCCAGTTTTTATTTTTTATTTTTTATTTATTTTTAATTTTTTATTGGTGTTCAATTTACTAACATACAGAATAACCCCCAGTGCCCGTCACCCATTCACTCCCACCCCCCGCCCTCCTCCCCTTCTACCACCCCTAGTTCGTTTCCCAGAGTTAGCAGTCTTTACGTTCTGTCTCCCTTTCTGATATTTCCCACACATTTCTTCTCCCTTCTCTTATATTTCCTTTCACTTTTATTTATATTCCCCAAATGAATGAGAACATATAATGTTTGTCCATCTCCGACTGACTTACTTCACTCAGCATAATACCCTCCAGTTCCATCCACGTTGAAGCAAATGGTGGGTATTTGTCATTTCTAATAGCTGAGTAATATTCCATTGTATACATAAACCACATCTTCTTTATCCATTCATCTTTCGTTGGACTCCGAGGCTCCTTTCCAGTTTTTAGATGGATGCTTGTATTGCGATGTATTTCCCCCTCAGGACTGCTTTTGCTGTATCCCAAAGATTTTGAATAGTTGTATCTTCATACTCATTAGTTGCCATGAATCTTTTTAATTCTTTCTTAACTTCCTGGTTGACCCTTTCATCTTTTAGCAAGATGGTCCTTAACCTCCATGTGTTTGAAGTCCATCCAAACTTCTTAATGTGGTTTAGTTCTAATTTCAAGGCATTATGGTCTGAGAATATGCAGGGGACGATCCCAATCTTTTGGTATCAGTTCAGACCTGGTTTGTGACCTAGTATGTGGTCTATTCTGGAGGAAGTTACATGTGTACTTGAGAAGAATGTGTATTCAGTTGAGTTTGGATGTAAAGTTCTGTATATATCTATGAAATCCATCTGGTCCAGTGTATCATTTAAAGCTCTTGTGTCTTTGGAGATGTTGTTCTTAGAAGAACTGTCGATTGTAGAAAGCGCAACATTCAAGTCACCAAGTATAAATGTATTACTATCTAAGTATGTCTTAACTTTGGTTATTAATTGATTGATATACTTGGCAGCTCCCACATTCAGGGCATAAATATTGATGATTGTTAGGTCTTCTTGTTTGATAGGTCATTTAAGTATGATATAGTGTCCCTCTTCAACTCTTACTACAGTCTTTGGGATAAACTTAATTTATCTGATATAAGGATGGTTACCCTGCTTTCTTTTGAGGACCATTTGAATGGTAAATGGTTCTCCAACCTTTGATTTTCAGGCTAGAGGTGTCCCTAGGTCTAAAATAAGTCTCTTGTAGACAGCAAATAGATGGGTCTTGCTTTGTTAGCCAGTCTGAAACCCTGCGCCTTTTGATGGGATCACGTTCAGAGTTACTATTGAAAGATATGCATTTAGTGTCATCACGATACCTATTCAGTCCCTGTTTTTGTGGGTTGTTCCCTTGGACTTCCTCTGTCTATTATAGAATCCCCCTCAGAATTTCTTGCAGAGCTGGCTTGGTGGTCACATATACTTTCAGTTTCTGCCTATCTTGGAAGCTCTTTATCTCTCCTTCTATTCTGAATGAGAGCCTTGCTGGATAAAGTATTCGTGGCTGCAGGTTTTTCTCATTTAGGACCCTGAATATACCCTGCCAGCCCTTTCTGGCCTGCCAGGTCTCTGTTGAGAGGTCTTCTGTTAATCTAAAATGTCTCCCCATAAAAGTTAGAGATTTCTTGTCTCTTGCTGCTTTAAGAATCTTCTCTTTATCTTTGGAATTTGCAAATTTCACTATTAAATGTTTGAGGTGCTGAGCTGTTTTTATTGATTTTCTGGGGGGGATCTCTCTATTTCCTGGATCTGAGAGCCTGTTTCCCTTCCCAGGTTAGGAAAGTTCTCAGCTATGATTTGTTCAAATACATATTCTGCACCTCTGTCCCTTTCGGCATCCTCGGGAACCCCTATTAAACGTAGATTTTTCTTCCTCATGCTGTGTCTTATTTCCCTTCATCTATCCTCATGATCTTTTGTTTTTCTATTTTTTCCTCAGTTTCCCTCCTTGCCACCATTTTGTCTTCAATGTTACTCACTCATTCTACCTCGTTAACCCTTGTCATTAGGACCTCCAGTTTGGATTGCATCTCATTTAATTGATTTTTAATTTCTGCCTGATTAGATCTAAATTCTGCAGTCATGAAGTCTCTTGAATCCTTTATGCTTTTATCTAGAGCCACCAGTAGCTTTATAATAGTGCTTCTGAATTGGCTTTCTGACATTGAATTGTAATCCAAATTTTGTAACTCTGTGGGAGAGAGGTCTGTTTCTGATTCTTTCTTTTGAGGTGAGTTTTTCCTTCTAGTCATTTTGCTAGTGCAGAGTGGCCAAAAACAAGTTGTACTGGAAAAAGGAGAAAAAGAGAAGAGACAAAAGAAAAAAAAGGAGGAAGAAAAAAAAAAGAAAAAA
Source organism: Canis lupus baileyi (assembly GCF_048164855.1). NCBI lineage: Eukaryota > Metazoa > Chordata > Mammalia > Carnivora > Canidae > Canis > Canis lupus. The sequence continues at coordinate 15,323,874 of NC_132858.1, forward strand.
GGGGGGAACAAAAGGAAACCAAAAACAACTGGAAGTATCCTCTGTTTCTATGTACTGTAAATCCCTCAATTTCCCCTGGAACTTTCCAGTGCTGCTTGATCAATAACTTGCTTTTCCTCTGTCTGTCCAGCTGGTCTTCAGGGGAAGGGGCCTGCTGTTCTGATTCTCAGGTGTGAGCACCTGGGGGAGCTACTCAGCCTCCTGCCTGGTGTAGGGCTCCATGGGAGTTGTTTATCCTGCTTATCCTGTGAGTTGCTGTGAGGCTCAGTGGGGGTTGTTTATCCTGTGAAGCCCCTGGAGGAGGAACAACAACGGTGGCGGCACCAGCTCTCCAGCCCTGGAGTCACCTCCCACAGGAATTACTGCAGCTCTCAGTCTGCAGGGCCTGGATGCTCCGGGGCTGGGGCCGCTGATCAGCACAGCTCGGGTCGGCAGGAGTGTCCTTGCTGTCCTGTGCCCTCCTGGCTTCTGCCTGTCCCAGGGGGAGCGCCAGATCTTGGGCTGTGTCCCCCAGCGCCCTGGCCTCGAGGCCGGCGCAGCCCCCTCCATGCAGCCCCGGGAGCTCCAGCCCCTGGAGTTGCTCCCGGACTTGCCGGGCGCAGGTTGCAGCCCTTTAGGGAGCTCCGCCGCGGGGTGTGGCGCCCTCTCCCCGTGTCGCAGGTACTCTGTTAGTGCCCCTGGGAGCCTGAGGGCATCCCCGCCCCCCTGGGATTCTGCTCCAACTCCCTGCGAGCGCCTTTCCATCCAGGAAGGTTGGTGAAGCTCCTGCTTCTCCAGGCCTGGGCTTTCCTGTCCTGGGTGCTCTCGCCATGGCCTTAGCCCTGCTCCTCGGGGGCTCTCCCTCTTTGATGCTTTCTTATTTCTTTATTTTTTTTCCGTCTTCCGACCTTGATAGAAGCGTGAACTCTTCTCACTGTAGCATTCCAGCTGTTCTCTCTTTAAATCTCAGGCCGAATTCGTAGGTTTTCAGGATGATTTCAAAGTTATCTAGGTAATTTGGTGGAGACAGGTGACTTGGGGACCCTACACTTCCACCATCTTGCCCCCTCCTCTGGCAAACTTCTTTTTCGATCACTGTAGTATGAAACTATAAGTACTTACAAGAAAAAATCTAGAAAGAACACAAATACATGGAGGAGGAATAGCCCACTCCTAAAACATGAAGTTAGTTGTATATAAAGAATATAACTCACTACCTCAAAGATTAAAATCTGACTTAGAAATGGACAGAGACCTGAATAGACATATTTCCAAGAAGACATAAAAATAACAAGTCAACACATCAAAAGATGTTCAACATCATTCACCATCAGGGAAATGGAAATCAAAACCACAATGAGATGTCACCTCATACCTGTCAGATTGGCTACAATTAAAAAAAAAAGAAATAAGGTATGTTGCAAAGACTTGATATAAAATGAACCCTTATACACTGCTGGTGAGAATGTAAACTGGTGCAGTCACTGTGGAAGCATGATGGAGTTTCCTCAAAAATGAAAAATAGATATGATATGATCAGTAATTCCACTATAGGATGCTTACCAAAATAATTTTTGCAATGACTTGGATGGAATTTGGGAGTCTAATACTAAGTGAATAACTCAGACAGAGAAAGACAAATATCATATGAATTCATTCAGGTGTATATTTAAGAAAGAAAACAAATGAAAAAGAAAAAAGGAGACCAAAAAAACTCATAATCTTAAATATTGAGAATAAACAGGTGGTTGCCAAAGGGGAGGTGGTCAGATGGGTGAATAGGGTGAAGGGGATTGAGAATACACCTGTTATGGTGAGCACTAAGCAATGTGTAGAATTGTTCAAACAAAAAATGTGCATTTTATTGTATGTAATCTATAACTTAAGTTGCTTTTGAAACAAAAAAATATTTTATTTTCATTTCCACTTCCTCTTTGGCTTCAGTTACTGAGTTAATAACTTCCACATATTATAGAAATTATAGAAATTTTAATTACTTGGTTTCACTGTATTAAATCATATCCATATCATTAATATTGATAGTATTTATTATATATACGGTAACATTTTCTAGAATAGAAAATTGGGAGAAGTAAAGAAACTTGATTAAATTCACAGAGACATGGATCATGAAGCTAGAATTCAGTCATATCACATGTGTTGGAATGTGCACCTGTGCTCAGAGCTTTCTGTGCTGTTAGAAAAGATGCAGAGTAAAAATCTGTAAAAGATTTTTAAGTAAAAAAGTAAAGCCTTTGGGAATTTTTAGCCTATACTTCAGTGTGACTTGAAGGAATACTTTCTCCTTAGGGCACCAGTGGAGCAGTTGGTAACAGAAATGAGATGGGTCCCTACAGAGTCTTGGAGGGGAGAAGGACTCTGTGGGAAGAATCTGCCCCTTGACAGCCTTGTCTGGGATTACTTGGCACCATGGTTTTCAGTGGTCCAGGAGTAACTGAGCTTAGTAGTTTATAGAGCATATCCTTTGGGATTGCGGGGGAAGGGCAGAGCTCTTATCCTTCCAAAGGCTGGGTATTTGTGAACTTCTATGAATTGTCTATATATATCTAGTGTAGGAAGAAGAAATGTTAGGCCACATGCTCTGCCAAGGATTTGTTTTGGGGTGCTAGAGCTGGCTTTAGAGATGTTTCTATCATAGAATAGTGGGAATTATACATTTATATTCTAGAAAATTCTAACAGTAGATATAAGAAACTTTCTGTTCATAATTACAGACCTTATTGAAGTGTCTAACCCAACCCTCTAGGAAAGATTAGGGCTACCTATGTCGTATCTTCTCTCCCCATGGATCCTGCAAGGGAAAGCGAACTAGATGTACTTTAAGTACAGTTTACATGTTGCAAACATATTGCACATTATTCATCTTCAAAATAAATAGGAATTGCAAGAGCAAAACCTATGGGCTCTCTATTGGATCTCATCTATTTCTGTGCAAGAATTATGGTAAGTTTTAGAGCCAACTATACTATGTTCTTTATCTCGATCACCATTCAGCACTGGATTACTGGCAGTTGCCATTATGTAATTCTCTCAACCTTTGAAAAGCATGAAGATCCAGAAGCATTTCTCTCAGTGATGAAAAGATTCTGATGTGTCAGGGTTTTTGCCTTTCACTGTTCCTGATGCAGCACTGTCTCAAGACCAATTCTTATTGAATGAGGGGTACACTGAAGGGTGTAGAGGTATAGTATCCTACACAGGTGGGTTTCTTACTTGCAAGGTTTAAGGCCAGCAAAAGTAAAGGATGTATACTGACCACGAGAGTCAGTATTCTTAGAGAGTGTTGTTACCACGATTCTACGGCACTTGTTCTGATATTAATGATGCTAATGTTGGCTGCCTAAACCCCCTGATACCTAATAATTACATTTTCGTTTTGATGTTGGAGTAAGGAATGATCTACAGAGTGGAGGAACAAGAAGAAAACGCTAGTGAAATGCTAGGATGAAGCCCTCTTTGGTCCCTAGCAAGATTCTTTGCTCACCCTTGCACTGTATATTTACATTTAAGTATAAATATAAATGCTGGTCTCTTTTTTTCCTGACTTATCAGAATTTTCCATCTGATTGCAAGTCAGGACATGTACTGGATATGTCCATTTTTTGTTCCTAACCTATTTATGGTTTCTGGCTTTATGCTGGCTCCACTCAAGTGGCTGAGGAATGATGATTCTCATGGCAGTAGGAGGTGGAGTGTCCAAGAAGGAGAGGTTGCCATGGAGCACAAAGGCTAGAGGTACTGGTTTCTTTGTTACTTGTCTCTGCTAAACTGCCTGCCAGCCTAACTTGATTTTCCCAAAATAGAACACTTGAACTTGCCTTATGAGATAAATAATAGATGAACAAAGATATTAAAACAAAAATGAAAAGCGACGATAATTAAGGATTGTTTGATTCAGGACGCACACACACACACACACACACACACTCACACACACTTCCCACTGGAAGGTCATTAGCAAGAAGGTTTTCTGTAACACCTGGAAGGTTTTGCTTCGCAGATGGCATCTGAACTGAGTACAGTGTGCACAGTTAGCAATACAGAGTGGAGGTCTAATCAGAGGAAGTCCTTTATAACTAAGAAATAGTGAAAATTTAGTGAATGAGATGGTGTGGAGGCATATTTATTAAGGACAGCAATGTCAGGCATGACTGAAGCATACATGCCCAGAGGCACGGGAGGATATGTGGTGAGCAAGATTATGGCACAGCGTTGGAGGGCTTTCAAAGTTATGGTGAGTATTTCAGCCTTTGCATTAGAAAACCATAGTGACCATTTTATTATATTCATGGTTCTCTATATTTTTAGAATGTGCTATTCCATTTCAAGTTATAGCAAGGTGATAAAATGAGGTAGAGGATGCAGGATGAGGAGAAGAGAGAATATCTGAAATTGTGTCCTTTCTTTCTGTTTAGCAACATGGATGGTCCATTTAAAGAATTCTGAGATTATGGGCAGCCCAGGTGGCTCAGATCCTAAAAATCTTAAAAAAAATCTAGGATTGGCCATTTGTAGTTCTGATGTTTGTGAAATACCAAGAAGATTTTGTGGTACATATGAGATGATAACTTTCACAATGCAAACTCATATAGGTACCAAAATCAAATTGATGTTTTCCTCAACAAAATAGTGTGAGACATTTTTTTAAAGATTTTATTTATTTATTCATAAGAGACAGAGAGAGATAGAAGCAGGGACGCAGGCAGAGGGAGAAGCTGGCTCCATGCAGGGAGCCCAACGTTGGACTCAATCCCAGGTCTCCAGGATCACACCCTGGACTAAAGGTGGTGCTAAACAGCTGAGCTACTAGGGCTGCCCTACTGTGAGACATTTTATTAAGAATTTAATGAATATTAGACAGTACATGAAAAAAATTATCTTCTATGTTTCGTGAATCTAACATGATTCTGCTTTTAGGCCAGTGGAAATGCTCTGTATGATATTATAATGATGGATGCATGTCCTTAACATTTATCCAAATCCATAGAATGTACCACATGAAAAGAGTGAACCCTAGGGTTAACTCTGGCCGCTCATTGATGATGGTGGGTTACGGTTGGCTAATCAGTTGTGACAAGTCTGGCATTCAGAACATTAGTGTGCAAAACAGTTGTGCATCTCTTTTATGGGTAAATAAACAAGGTAGATTAATATCTTTGAAAGTTGATACTAATCATCATAATGGAAAATTGATACTAATAATCCTAATGAAAGCAACGATTGCAATTGCAGGTGCACAGACCTCCATCTCCCATTCTTTGTACATACTGAATTATTTAGCCTTCATAGAAACCCTAAAAAGTAGGTTGCTTTGCTCTTAATGTTTACAGGTGAAGAAAATGAAGCCCAGAGATATCAAGGGACTTGTTACGCATCTCACCATGGTGGGCATTTGGGTGGGTTACAAATCTAGGCTGTGTGGCTTCGGCATCTAAGCACTATCACTGTGCTAACCCACCTCCCTGCACTGCTTTAGAATATCTGCATTTCAGGAAACCGAATTTAGAATGTCTTTCTTCAGTTAAAGTTATGATTCTTCTGTTAACATAATTTTGAATTTTTTACTCCCAAGGTATTCTTTAGAAATTTGTAGTCTTGTGTCTTGTCTCTTTGTATTCTTCTAATACCAATGATAGAGTGCCTTACATAATGAATGATTTCAACTATATTTATCTTAAAACTCAAACTATTAAGAGCAGTGGAATATTTTTCCCATTCTTTACAATAACTCCAGATATTTGTGAGTCAATATTCAAAAGAAAAGATTATTGTAGGGTTATGAGATAAGTGAGTAGATAGTATAATTTTAAAATGTTTGGAAGTGGGCTAAATTAAAATGGGAAAATTGGAAGATCTGATTACCGGAAAAGAGAAAGAGCCCCAGAAACAGAGAAAAAGTAAAATCATGATAGTGAAAGAAGCAGAGGTTAGCATTAATAGTTCTTACTCACTACGAGCTGGGTACTTTTCTTATTTTATCTACCTAGGTACCATGATTATGCTCAAGTGGCTTTCCCAAACTAGTATATAGTGGAACTAGGATTTGCACTCAAGACATCTGAATCTAGCACCTGTGTTCTTGGCCAGGAAATGTAATGTTTTGCTAGATTAATAGTTATTCCAGATAAAATATCAAGACTGCAAAATATAAACTGACAAAAGATGAAAATTCTAAGATGGGCAATCTTTACATAAAAAATACAGTAAAACGGGCACTGGGGGTTATTCTGTATGTTAGTAAATTGAACACCAATAAAAAAAAATAAAACAGAAAAAAAAGAAAAAAAAATACAGTAAAACTGGGCAGCCTGGGTGGCTCTGTGGTTTGGCGCACCTTCTGCCCAGGGCCTGATCCTGGAGAACCTGGATCGAGTGCCACATCGGGCTCCCTGCATGGAGCCTGTTTCTCCCTCTGCCTACTTCTCTGCTTCTGTGTCTCTCATGAATAAATAAATAAAAATCTTTTTGAAAAATGCAGTAAAACTGTTAAATGTGGTTTATAATAAAAAGGTATATGCACATAATAAAATATAATTATTTACTATTATGCCAGTGAGGTAATAAGATATGTCACAAAATAACTTGTGTTTGCATGTTCATCAGCTTTTTTTGAATATCATCAACCTTGAAATATTGGCCATACTTGTATATACAAAAGAGATACACATATACAAGTATACTGTTAGAATATTAAAAAATACAAAAAAATAATCATTTCTGGAGAGTATGATCATAGAGTCAATAATTTTGAGACAGAGTGAATTTTCTTTTCTCACTCGTCTGTGTACTTTGAAGAATTAATGATATCATGAATTTTTGAAAATAAAATATAGTTAATAAATGGTCACAAAATATTGAAGAACCTTTTAATAATTACCAATAGCAATGACAATACCAAGCATTTGGGGCAGCAATATCATGATTTTAGTTAAATTACACTGAGTTGTTGTTTGTGAGAATGAATATTGAAAGCAACAGCAATACCTCGGCTGACAAAGGGTCAAATAAATACCACTTAGAAAAATTTTACAATGTAAGTTATTAAATGAACAATTTATCCATGGAAAATATGGTAACATGAGAAGAAGTGTTATAATAATTCCAAGTCAAAATCAGAACACACAATGGCATACAATGATTTCAAAACAAACTATATATGCTATGAAAAAGAACTTGAAACAGAAAAATCATAACATAGTATATCGAATAATGGAATTTTCTTCAAATGGTATTTTTAGAAATAAGACAATTTAGGGTGAAAAGGAACATATATGTGTAAAAGCACTATTTAGATAGACATCATTAGGAATTTTATGCCACATTGAATCCATATGCAGAGATCCTCAATGATTTCAGTTTAATAGAATAGTAAAGAGGGTAAACAGGAAATTTCCTCAATTATGACAAACCTCAAATTTCTCCAGGCCTTGTTATCAAATGACTATCAGTGAATGTGACATAGAAGGCAAGAGATAGAAGCCTGTTGAATAGGTTTTTGTAAAGGATATTTCATCCAAGATACTGATAAGCTCAGAGATGAAGTCAGGGACCCCAAATCAGTGAACTCAACTGAGGATATTTTCTTCAGGAGGTTTCAGGTTTCTCCAACACTAGGAGTGCTAAATATTATCGGAATAGTGTTTTTCAGATTTCAAAGCACATAGATAAAATGCATAATAAATGAACTAGATACGTGTATATATGATCATAAAAAATATTTTTTCATTCTTTGGGAAACTCAAGGTAAAGTGAAAGTGGGGCACTATTGGTATAAATTTTCAGATGAAGGCCAAATTTCAAGGCAGTTAAGGCACCTGACCAAGGAAAGAACAAGTTCTGCCACTTTCAGTCTTGGTAGGAATCAAAATGTTTAAAGGATATTGACTTTTTATTCTCCAAATGCAAAGGCTTTGATCCAATTGGGTTAGTTTCTGAATCAATGGAGAGATCTGGGAGAGGCTGGGACTTCTGCAGATTTACAAAGATTCGTAGGGATTATAGGAAGTTGGAGGTAACATGGAGCAAAAAGAAGGAATTCAGAGGTCACCCCAATGATCTCCCCAAGATGTCACTTCTTTTCTTCTTTTGCAGATTAAGCTTTTATCAAGTTCACCTTACCTGCAAACTACTATGTCAGTGAATAGCAGTGTGAATGAATTCATTCTGCTTGGCTTGACACAGGATCCAAGAAAACAGAAAGCAATATTTGGGGTCTTCTTGATGTTTTACCTTGCCACACTGTTGGGAAACTTTCTCATTGTAGTGACTATTAAAAGAAGCAGGACCCTTGGGAGTCCCATGTACTTCTTCCTATTTTACCTGTCCTTTGCTGATGCCTGCTTTTCTACAACCACAGCTCCCAGGTTGATTGTGGATGCCATTTCCCAGCAGAAGACTATTTCCTACAATGAGTGCATGACTCAGGTCTTTGCATCCCATTTCTTTGGTTGCATGGGAATCTTTGTGCTGATCCTCATGGCTTTTGATCGCTATGTAGCTATTTGTAAGCCCTTGCGATACACAACCATCATGAACAGGCATGTCTGCAGTGTGCTGGTGATTCTGGGTTGGGTGGGATCCTGTATCCACTCTTCGGCACAAATTGTCCTGGCTTTGAGATTGCCTTTCTGTGGTCCCAATATGATTGATCACTATTTCTGTGACTTGCAGCCCTTGTTGAAACTTGCTTGCATGGACACTTATGTAATAAATTTGCTAGTTGTTACTAACAGTGGAGCCATATGCATGGTGAGTTTCATAATTCTGCTTATCTCCTATATTATCATCTTGTACTCTCTGAGAAACCACAGTGCAGAAGGAAGGCGAAAAGCCCTTTCGACCTGCACCTCCCATTTTATTGTGGTTGTCTTATGTTTTGTCCCATGCATATTCATATATACACGTCCGGCAACCACATTTCCAGTAGACAAGGTGGTGGCTGTGTTTTATACCATTGGGACACCCTTGCTCAATCCTCTGATCTACACACTGAGGAATGCAGAAGTGAAAATTGCCATGAAAAAGTTATGGTGTAGCAAAGTATGACTTCTGTTGATACATGATAATCAGGGATCCTAATGTATATTTCCTTAACAGATTGGTTTTCCCTCATGAGCAGGACAGATAAAATATTTTTCTTTGGGGAATACGATCAATTAGTGATTTTTAATCATGCTTTTTGTTTATTTTATTGTATTAATATTAATAAATAGTAATAAATATATAGACTCCTTATTCTGAGAGAATTGCATTAAAATAGGATTACTTATAGTCTAAAGCAGTTTGAACAACCTATCATAGACCTCAGTTGAATGGTATTGACATCTGGTCATATTCACATGAAAATTTAGCTTCCTGGTTCAATTTACTTTCAGAAGGAAATGCACTAAGTCGTGAGAGAATCATTGTGTGTGTGAGCACACACCAATTCTGTGTCTAAGTTTTATTCTAGATGTAATGAATGTGGTCAAGGTGTTAATCCATATGTAACTGGGACTTAATGTAGGGGGCTGTCTTGACAACCTGGCATTTGGAGAAGGCGTTCTAAGAGAATTCTGCTCTGGAATCTGTGCCTGAACTTGTCTCACTGGGGATTCTACATGGAGGAACACTCAACCTCTAATAAAAGCTTAAATATTGGTGAAAACCTGTACTGTTACTGGAGAATTCCTAAAGTTCTTTGAATGGTGAGAGAAGGAGAATCTTGTACTTGGCAGTGATCGGTGGTATCAGCCACTCAGCTGCCCTTTGGCCGGTCCTTCCCATTACTCTTCACAAGGCAGAAAGAAGAGTCAGTGAAGGGATTTGGCAGCAGGAATATGCAGAAAGAAATACACAGAAGGGAGGATAAAAGGGAGAAGGGAGGTAAGGTGAAAAGCAAAAAAAGGGCAAGAAAAAGGGGGAACTTTGTTCAAGTTGGAGAGCAGAAGCTTTGCCTTTCTTATTTTGAGAATCAATTCTGGATGTATGGACATTTGTAGGAAAAAGAAGTGAAGTCTCAGTATGTCTACATCTTGACTTAATGTAGCTTACCTCCCTTGACTGCCATATTTGTTTGCTTGGGTATCAGAGAAAAAGCTTTATTTGGTCCTAATATGTCCGAAAAATAAAAATTCAGATTATTTGGGAAAACCAAGATTGGAAAGTCTGTTTTAGCTCATTTAATTTTTGTCTCTTGTTTTTATATGAGAATGTTTTAAAATACATATTTTCACTTTTGAATATAATCAAACTGATATGTACAATACACACCTGCCGCCACCACTGCCACATCATAATCTATAAGCAAGCACTGCCATGTGATGCTCTTTCAGTATCTGAGTTTATAATACCCAACAAATTGGCACCAGGAAGTATTACTTTAATTGAATTGGGCTAATGAGGAAGGAATACAATGAACTTCATAAGTATGTGAAAAGTTTCTACCAACAGAACATAATATTTTCCTATCCCACCAAAGGTGCTTAGTATTCTTACATAGGAAGTGGTAGTGGACAAAATACTTAAGACCCAATGAGGACATTTATCAGATAACGAATGAGGACATTAGAGAAAGTTTTCTAATTTCTAATGGCTGAGTAATATTCCATTGTATTCATAGACCACATCTTCTTTATCCATTCATCTTTTGATGGACACCGAGGCTCCTTCCACGATTGGCCATTGTGGACATTGCTGCTATAAACATTGGGGTGCAGGTGTTCTAGCATTTCACTGCATCTGTATCTTTGTGGTAAATGCCCAGCAATTGCACTGCTTAGGGTCTTAGGGTAGTTCTATTTTTATCTCTTTGAGGAACCTCCACACAGTTTTCCAGACTGGCTGTATCAGTTCACATTCCCACCAACAGTGCAAGAGGGTTCCCCTTTCTCCACATCCTCTCCAACATATATTGTTTCCTGACTTGTCAATTTTCCCCATTCTCACTAGTGTGAGGTGGTATCTAATTGTGATTTTGATTTGTATTTCCCTGAAGGCAAGTGATGCAGAGCATTTTCTCATGTGCTTGTTGGCCATGTTTATGTCTTCCTCTGTGAGATTTCTGTTCATGTCTTTTGCCCATTTCATGATTGGATTGTTTGTTTCTTTGCTGTTGAGTTTAATAAGTTTTTATAGATCTTGGATACTAGTCCTTTATCTGATACGTCATTTGCAAATATCTTCTCCCATTCTGTAGGTTGTCTTTTAGTTTTGTTGTTCATTTGTTTTGCTGTGCAGAAGCCTTTTATCTTGATGAAGTCACAATAATTCATTTTTGCTTTTTTTTTGTTTTTTTTTTTAATTTATTTTTTATTGGTGTTCAATTTACTAACATACAGAATAACCCCCAGTGCCCGTCACCCATTCACTCCCACCCCCCGCCCTCCTCCCCTTCTACCACCCCTAGTTCGTTTCCAGGAGTTAGCAGTCTTTACGTTCTGTCTCCCTTTCTGATATTTCCCACACATCTCTTCTCCCTTCCCTTATATTCCCTTTCACTATTATTTATATTCCCCAAATGAATGAGAACATATAATGTTTGTCCTTCTCCGACTGACTTACTTCACTCAGCATAATACCCTCCAGTTCCATCCACGTTGAAGCAAATGGTGGGTATTTGTCATTTCTAATAGCTGAGTAATATTCCATTGTATTGCTTTTGTTTCTCTTGCCTTCACAGATGTATCTTGGAAGAAGTTGTTGTGGCCAAGTTCAAAAAGGTGTTGATGTGTTCTTCTCTAGGATTAGGATGGAATCTTGTCTCACAGTTAGTTCTTTCATCTATTTTGAATTTAGCCTTGTGTATGGTGCAAAGTAAGGGTCCAGTTTCATTCTTCTGCATGTGGATGTCCAATTTTCCCAGCACCATTTATCGAAGAGTTTGTCCTTTTTCCAGTGGATAGTCTTTCCTGCTTTGTCAATTATTAGTTGACCATACAGTTGAGGGTCCACTTCTGGTTTCTCTATTCTGTTACATTGATCTATGTGTCTGTTTTTGTACCAGCACCACACTGTCTTGAAGATCACAGCTTTGTAATACAACATGAAATTGGCATTGTGATGTCCTCAGCTCTGGTTTTCTTTTTCACTATTTCCCTGGCAATTCGAGGTCTTTTATGATTCCACACAAAACTTAAGATGCCTTATTCCAACTCTCTGAATAAAGTCCATGGTATTTTGATAGGGATTGCATTGAATGTATAAATTACCCTGGGTAGCTTTGACATTTTCACAATATTAATTCTTCCAACCCATGAACATGGTATATTTTCCCATCTGTTTGTGCCTTTCTCAATTTCTTTCAGAATTTTTCTTTCTTTAGAGAAATTTTTCTTTCTTTAGAGAATTTTTCTCTAGTTTCTGGGTATAGATCCTTTACCTCTTTGGTTAGGTTTATTCCTAGGTATCTTATGCTTTTGGGTGCAATTGTAAATGGGATTGACTCCTTAATTTATCTTTCTTCAGTCTCATTATTACTGTATAGAAATGTCACTGATTTCTGGGCATTGTTTTTGTATCAGGCCACACTGCTGAATTGCTGTATGAGTTGTAGCAATCTTGAGGTGGAGTCTTTTGGGTTTTCTCTGTACAGTATCATGTCATCAGCGAAGAGGGAGAGTTTGACTTCTTCTTTGCCAATTTGAATGCCTTTTATTTCTTTTTTGTTGCTTGATTGCTGAGGCTAGGACTTCTAGTACTATGTTGAATACTAGTGGTGAGCGTGGACATCCCTGTCATGTTCCTGATCTTAGGAGAAAGGCTCCCAGTGTTTCCTCATTGAGAATGATATTTGCTGTGGGCTTTTTGTAGATGGCTTTTAAGATGCTGAGGAATGTTCCTTCTATCCCTACACTCAGAAATTTTGATCAGGAACGGGTGCTGTATTGTGTCAAATGCTTTCTCTGCATCTATTGAGAGGATGAAATAGTTGCTGTTTTTTCTCTTGTTGATATGATTTATCATGTTGATTGCTTTATGAGTTTTGAACCAGCCTTGCATCTGGGGATAAATCCTACTTGGTCATTGTTAATAATCTTCTTTTTTTTTAATTTATTTTTTATTGGTGTTCAATTTACTAACATACAGAATAACCCCCAGTGCCCGTCACCCATTCACTCCCACCCCCTGCCCTCTTCTTAATATACTATTGGATCCTATTGTCTAGTAATTTGTTGAGAATTTTTGCATCTATGTTCATCAGGGAGATTGGTCTATAATTCTCCTTTTTGGGGGGCTCTTTGTCTGGTTTTGGAATTAAGGTGATGGTGGCCTCATAATACAAGTTTAGAAGTTTTCCGTCCCTTTCTATCTTTCAGAACAGCTTTAGTAGAATGGTATTGTTTCTTCTTTAAACATTTGATTGAATTCCCCTGGGAAGCCACTTGACCCTGGACTTTTGTATATTGGGAGGTTTTTGATAACTGCTTCAATTTCCTTTCTGGTTGTTGGCCTGTTCAGGTTTTTTATTTCTTCCTGTTCCAATTTTGGTAGTTTGTGGTTTTCCAGAAATGTGTCCATTTCTTCTAGATTGCATAATTTATTGGCGTATAGCTGCTCATAATGTTTTAAAAATCATTTGTATTTCCTTGGTATTGGTGTGGACCTCTCCTTTCTCATTCATGCTTTTATTAATTAGAATCTCTTCTCTTTTCTTTTTAATTAGGCTGAGAATAATTCATCTATCTATCAATTCTTTCAAAGAACCAAATCCTGGTTTTGTTGATCTGTTCCACAGTTCTTCTGGTCTCTATTTCTTTGAGTTCTGCTCAAATCTTTATTAACTTTCTTCTTCTGCTTGGTGTAGATATTATTTACTGCTCTTTCTCCAGTTCCTTTCGATGCAAGGTTAGCTTGTGTATTTGAGTTTTATCCAGTTTTTTGAGGGATGTTTGTATTGCAATGTATTTCCCTCTCAGGACTCCTTTTGGTGTATCCCAAAGATTTTGAATGGTTGTATCTTCATGCTCATTAGTTTCCATGAATCTTGTAAATTCTTCTGTAGTTTCCTGGTTGACCCTGTCATCTTTTAGCAGGATGGTCTTTAACCTCCACGTGTTTGCATTTCTTCCAAATTTCTTCATGTGATTGAGTACAACCTTCAAGGCATTATGGTCTGAAAATATGCAGGGGATAATTCCTATCTATTGGTATCAGTTGAGACCTGATTTGTGACCCAGTATGTGGTCTATTTTGGGGAAAGTTCCATGTGCACTTGAGAAGATTATGTATTCAGTTGTGTTCAGATGTAAAGTTCTGTAAATATCTGTGAAATACATCTGGTCCAGTGTACCATTTAAAGTTCTTGTTGCTTTGGAGATGTTGTGCTTAGAAGGTCTGTCATATACAGAAAGTGCCATGTTGAAGTTTCCCAGTTTAAGTGTATTTTTATCTAAGTATTTCTTAACTTTGGTTATTAATTGATTGATCTACTTGGTAGCTCCCACATTAGAGGCATAAATAATCATGACTGTTATGTCCTCTTGTTGGATAGATCATTGAAGTATAATATACTGTCTCTCTGTAGTAAGCTACAGTCTTTGTGATAAAGTTTAATTTATCTGATATGAGGATTGCTACCCCTGCTTTCTTTTGAGGACCATTTGAATGGTAAATGGTTCTCCAACCTTTGATTTTCAGGCTGGAGGTGTCCTTATGTCTAAGATGAGTCTCTTGTAGACAGCAAATAGATGGGTCTTGCTTTGTTAGCCAGTCTGAAACCCCTGCGCATTTGATGCAATCATTAAGTCTATTCAGGTTCAGAGGTACTATTGAAAGGTATGAATTTATTGTCATCATAATACCTATTTATTCCCCGTTTTTGTGGATTATTTCTTTGGGCATCCTTTTTCTTTTACAGAGTCCCCCTTAATATTTCTTGGAGAGCTGGTTTGGTGGTCACATATTCTTTCAGTTTCTGCCTATCTTGGAAGCTCTTTATCTCTCCTTCTGTTTTGAATGAGAACCTTGCTGGATAAAGTATTCTTGGCTGCATGTTCTTCTCATTTAGGACACTGAACATATCCTGCCAGCCCTTTCTGCCTGCCAGGTCTCTGTGGAGAGGTCTGCTGTTCATCTAATATTTCTCCACATATAAGTAAGGGATCTCTTGTCTCTTGGTGCTTTAAGTATTTTGTCTTTATCTTTGGTATTTGCAAGTTTCACTATTAAATGTCTAGGTTTTGAACAGTTTTTATTGATTTGGGGGGGGGGGATCTCTCTATCTCCTGGACCTGAATGCCTGTTTTCTTCCCCAAATTAGAGAAGTTCTCAGCTAGTATTAGCTCAAATATGCCTTCTGGTCCTCTGTCCCTTTTGGTGCTTTCTGAAACTCCAATTATATGTAGATTTTTCCTTCTGAGGCTGTTATTTATTTCCCTTAACCTTTCTTCATGGTCTTTTAATTGTTTTTCTCTTTTTTCCTCAGCTTCCTTCCTTACCATCAACTTGTGTTCTATGTCACTCACCTGTTCTTCTACCTCATTCACCCTCATCGTTAGGATCTCCAATTTGGATTGCATCTCATTTAATTGATTTTTAATTTTGCTTGATTAGATCTAAATTCTGCAGTCATGATGTCTCTTGAATCCTTTATGATTTTTTCTTGAGCCACCAGTAGCTTTATAATAGTGCTTCTGAATTGGCTTTCTGACATCGTATTTTAATCCAAATTCTGTAACTCTGGCAGAGAGAACTGTTTCTGATTCTTTCTTTTGTGGTGAGTTCTTCTTTCTAGTCATTTTTCTCAGTGCAGAGTGGCTAAAATGAGTTGTAATGGAAAAAGGAAGGAAAATACAACAAAACAAAAAAAAAACAAACAAAAAAACAAGGAGGGGTATCCTCTTGTTCTATATACTGTAAATCCCTCCACTTCCCTGGAGCTTTCCATTGATGCTCAGCAAAGAATTTGCTCTTTCCTTGTCCTTCCAGCTGGTCTTCTGGAAGAGTGGTCTGCTGTGCTGATTCTCAGGTATGTGTACCTGGGGTAGATGCCCCGTCCTCTGCCAGGTGCATGGATCAGGGGAAGCAGTTTATCCTGTGGAGCCCCTTTTCCCTGGCGTCCCCACCCCTCCCAGAAACAGGATGATACCAGGAAGAACAACAACACTGGCGGAGGCCAGCCTTTGCAGCTCTGGAGTCAGATCCTGCAGTAACTTCTGTAGCATCCCAGTCCACATTAACCTGGATGTTCCTGAGGGCGGGAGTGGGGCACAGACAGCTCGTGGGTGACTGGCAGCAGGAGCGTCCTTGCTGTCCTGTGCCTTCCCCGCCTTCACCTATCACAGGGGCATGCAGGGTCCTGGTCTGTGTCCCCTGACGCTCTGGGATCAAGGGCATGTGCTGTTGGAATCGCACTCCCGGGGCCATGGCCCAGATGACAGCAGGGCACAGCCCCCTATGCCCGGAGCCGCCACCTGAGCTGCTCCCGACACCCCGCCAGGCGCGTTCCATCCCTTTACTGAGATGGACAGTGGTGTGCGGGGCGGTCTCCCCCAGGCACCCTTCCTCTGTTAGTGACTCTGGGAGACTGGAAGCGCCACTGCCCTTCCTGGGATCCTGCTCAAGTTTCCTTTAGGTCCAGGAAGAATCCGGTGCAGATTTTGAATATCCCTGCTTCTCTGGGGCTGGGCTATCTTGTCCTGGAGGCTTTCTCACCCGCCCCTTAGGCTCCTTGTGGGGCCCCTGCCCTACTGGATTCTTTTTTATTTATTTTTTTCCGCCTTCCTACTTTGTTAGAAGTGCAAACTCTTCTCTCTGTACTGTTCCAGCTCTTCTCTCTTTAAATCTCAGTTAGAATTTGTAGGTTTTCAGGATGATTTGAAAGTTATCTAGGTAAGTTGGTGGGGACAGGTGACTTGGGGACCCTACTCCTCCACTATCTTGCCCTGGCCTTCGACCTTTATCAAGTTCTAAAACCTTGCATATTTCATAGATTTAAAGACATGGACCTCCTTTTGAGGTCCTTCCTACTGTTTGTATTATGGAATTATAACAAAATAAAGATCATCCTAAGAGTGTTTGTAAGACACAGGTCATCATACTGTTATGGACTTCTTCTTCTGTATTGAACACAAAAAAATTGTAAAATATAAAGCTAAGAGAAGTGTTTTATGGTGAAATATTTTTTAATGCATTTGTAAATTTCCTTCACAATCAAAACATAAAGGACAAATAGAAGCTAGCTGTAAAATCCTTTCACAACGATTCCAACTCTTTATAGCACAAAAGTGAGTCAGTGCTCCTGAAAATTTTGGAGTCTGTGTCATTTTTAAGAGACAATAACAACATTCATATTCTTTGTGATTTCAGGGAGAGTTAGTGGTCTCAGTGCTATACAATCTGACCCTGTGTGTATTTTTGTTCTTGCTTCTTGCAACTCTCTACCTGGACCATTATGTTCCTGGTCTTTCACAGCTCCTTGAATATACCCCAGGAATGCTGCATTAGAGTCTATTTTTCTAGAATCTTCACCCCAGTAATTTTCACATGGCTATTTCTACCTGATCCTTTTTGCTATTTATTAGTTCATCATTAAACATATTGATTGATATGTTTCGGCAATTTCCCTCAGGAAATCTGAAGAAAATTCAAGCACAGTTGACACATTACCTGCTAATAGAATCTTTCTCCTCCTTCCCAGGATGAGGTACCCTCCATAGAACCAGACCCCTCTGCTTTCAATGATTATCTTCTAATGATCACTATCTGTCTTTTGTTTGCTTTATATAAATTTAATTATTATTGATATAATATATCATTATTTTCAGATGTAGAATTTTTTTTCAGATGTAGAATTTAGTAATTCATCAGTTGCTATAATACCCAGTACTTATCACCTCATGTGTCCTCCTTAAAGCCTATCATCTGGTTACCGCATTCCACCACCAATCTCCACTCTAGCAACCCTCAGTTTCTTTCACATAGTTAAGAGTCTCTCATAATTTCTATCCCTCTATGATTTCATCCTATTTCAATTTCCCTCCCCGTTTCCATGATCCTCTGTTTTGTTTATTAAATTCCACACATGAGTGAAACCATATAATATTTTTTTTCCTCTAATTGACTTTCTCAGAATCATATCCTCTGATTCCATCCATGTTGATGTAAATGGTAAGGCTTAATCCTTCTGATGGATGCATAATAGTCCATTGTATTATCTACCACATCTTTATCCATTCATCTGTGGATGGACATCTAGGACTTTATATGGTCTGTCTATCTTGCATATTCCTGCTGTGAACATTGGGCTGCAGGTGGTCCTTTGATTCAATACAATTGTACCTTTGGAGTAAATTGCTAGTAGTTCAATTGCTGGGTTGTAGGGTTGCTCTACTTTCAACCTCTTGGGGAACCTCCATACTGTTTTCCAGAGTGGCTGCATTTGCATGCATGCTCAATAGTATTTTGAGAGGGTCCTCTTTGTCTGCATCCTCACCGACATTTGTTGTTTCCTGACTTGTCAATTTTAGCCATTCTGACTGGTGTGAGATGGTATCTCATTGTGGTTTTGAGTTGTATTTCCCTGATGTCAAGGCATGTGGAGTATTTTTCATGTGTCTGTTGGCCATTTGTAGGTCTACCTTGAGAAATGTCTGTTCAACTCTTTTATTTCCTGACAGCAGTTTTTTTGGGGTATTGAGTTAAATAAGTTCTTTAGAGATCTTGAATACTAGCCTGATACATCATTTGCAAATATCTTCCCTATTCTGTAGGTTGCCTTTTCCTTTCATTGACTATATCCTTTGCTGTGTGAAAGCTTTATATCTTGACGAAGTCCCGATAGTTCATTTTTGCTTTTCTTTCCCTTGCCTGGAGAGCTGTGTCTAGCAAGAAGTTGCTGTGGCTGAGGTAAAAGATGTTTCAACATGTGCCCTCCTCTAGGACTTTGATGGATTCTTGTCTCACAGGTCTATCAACAACTTTTGGGTTACTTTTTGTGTTGGTGTAAGACAATAATCCAGTTCCATTCTTCTGCAATGTGGCTGTCCAATTATCCCACACCATTTGTTGAAGAGACAGTCTATTATCCATTGGATATTCCTCCCTGGTTTGTTGAAGATTTGAACATTAGTGGACCATAATGATGAGGGTTCATTTCTGGGTCTTCTATTCTATTGATCTCTGTGTTTACTTTTTTTGCCAGGAGCATATTCTCTGATGCTTACAGCTTTGTAATAGAGCTTGAGGTCCAGAATTGTGATGCCACCAGTTTTGGTTTTCTTTTTCAAATTTCCTCAGGCTACCTGGTGTCTTTTCTGGTTCCATACAAATCTAGGATTATTAGTTCCAGCTCAGTGAAAACTACCTATTATAATTTGATAGAGATTGCATTGAATGTGTAGATTGCTCTGGGTAGCATAGACATTTTCACGATATTTGTTCTTCCATTCATGAGCATGGAATTTTTTTCCAATAAATTTGGTAATCTTTAATTTCTTTCATAAGTATTCTTTTTTTTTAAATTTTTATTTATTATGATAGTCACAGAGAGAGAGAGAGAGAGAGGCAGAGACACAGGCAGAGGGAGAAGCAGGCTCCATGCACCGGGAGCCTGATGTGGGATTCGATCCCGGGTCTCCAGGATCGCGCCCTGGGCCAAAGGCAGGCGCCAAACCGCTGCGCCACCCAGGGATCCCATCTTTCATAAGTATTCTATGTTTTCAGAGTACAGATCTTTTTTTTACCACTTTGGTTAGGTTTATTCATAGGTATTTTTGATTTTTGGTGTAATCGTCAATAGGATTAATCCCGTAATGTCACTTTCTTCAGTCTTACTGTTACTGTATAGAAATGCAACTTATTTATGATCATTGATTTCATATGCTGCCACGTTGCTGAATACTTATATGTGATCTAGCAATATTTGATTGGAGTCTTTTGGCTTTTCCACATATAGTATCATGTCATCTGTAAAGAGTGAGAGTTTGATGACTTCTTTGCTGTGTTGGATGCCTTTTATTCCTTTTTTTTCTTTTTTTGTCTCCATGCTGAGGATAAAATGTCTCATACTATTTTGAACAACAGTGGTGAGTCGGTATCCCTGCTGTGTTCCTGACCATTGATTGAGAATGATATTCTCTGTGGGTTGTTTGTTTGTTTTTGTATACGGCTTTTATGATATTGAGATAAGATCTCTGTATCCCTACACTGTGGAGAGCTTTAATCAGGATAGGATGCTGTATTTTGTTGAATGCTTTTTCTCCATCAACTGAGAGGATCGTATGGTTGTCATCCTTTCTTTTATTAATGTGATCTATCACTCTGATTGATTGTAGATGTTGAACCACCCTTGAAGCCCAGAAAGAAATCCCACTTGGTCATGGTGATTAATCCTTTTAATGTACTTTTGGATCCTATTGGCTGTCTCCTGAGAATTTTTGCATCCTTGTTTATTCGGGATATTGTTCTGTATTTTTCCTTTTGGTGGAATCTTTGGTTTTGGAATCAAGGTAATGTTGGTTTTATAGAATAAGTTTGGAAGTATTCCTTCCATTTATATTTTTTGATATAGCTTCCAAAAATAGGTATTAATTCTTCCTTAAATGTTTGGTAGAATTCCCCTAGGAAGTCATCTGGTCTTGAGTTCTAGTTTGTTAGGTGATCTTTGATTATTGCTTTAATTTCTTTGCTGGTTTTGATTCTGTTCAGGCTTTCTATTTCTTCTTGCTTCAGTTTTGGTAGGTCATGTGTTTCCAGGAATGCTTCCATTTCTTCTAGATTGCCTAATTGGTTGGCATATAATAGCACATAATAATCTATGAAATTGTTTGTATTACCTTGTTGTTGGTAGTGATCTCACCTCTTTCATTTATGGTTTTATTTATTCCGGTCCTTGATCTTTTGTTTTTGATAGGTCAGTCTAGTGGTTTATTGATCTTATTAATTTTTTCAAAGTAACCAGCTCCTAGTTTTGTTGTTCTAGTCTACTGTTCTTTTAGTTTGTATTTCATCAATTTCTGCTATAATCTTTATTATTTCTCTTCTCTTGCGACATTTAGCTCCTTTAGGTGTAAGGTTAAGTTGTGTAGTTGAGACTTTCCTGTGTTGAGAACAGCTTGTATCACTGTATACTTCTCTCTTCAGACTGCCTTTGCTTCATCTGAACTGTTGTGTTTTCCTTTTATTTCATTTCATGAATTTTTAAAGATTCTTCTTTAGTTTCTTGTTTGACCCATTCATTCTTTAGTAGGATGCTTTAACCCGAATGAATTTTGTCCCTCCTAAATTTCCTGTTGTGATTGAGTTCAAAATTCCAATCATTATAGTCAGAAAAATTGCAGGGAATAATCCCAATCTTTTTAATTCATTTGAGACCTGATTCTTGATTCACCTGTGATCGATAATGGAAAATGATCCATGTTCACTCAAGAAGAATATGTAGTCTTTTGCTTTAAGAAGGCATGCTCTGAATATGTCTGTAATGTCTGTCTGTTCCAGTGTGTCATTCAAAGCCCTTGTTTCCTTAGTGAAATTCCGCTTTGATGATCTTGCATTTTTGTGAATGTTGTGTTAAAGATGCCCACTATTACTGTATTATTGTCAAAGTGTTTCTTAATTCTGTTGTTATTTGCTTTATATATTTGGCTGCTCCTCTATTAGAGGCTAAATATTTGCAGTTGTTAGTTCATCTTGTTTGACAGACACCTTAATTATGATATATTGTCCTTCCTCATCTCTTATGACAGTCTTCAGGTTAGAATCTAATGTGTCTGATATAAGGATTGCCACCTAAACTTTTTTCTTTTTCTTTTTTTTTATTTTTATTTTTTAAATTTTTTTTTTATTTATTTATGATAGGCATACAGTGAGAGAGAGAGAGGCAGAGACACAGGCAGAGGGAGAAGCAGGCTCCATGCACCGGGAGCCTGATGTGGGATTCGATCCCGGGTCTCCAGGATCGCGCCCTGGGCCAAAGGCAGGCGCCAAACCGCTGCGCCACCCAGGGATCCCCAACTTTTTTTCTTTTTAATGTTCACTACCATGATAGATGGTTCTCTTTCTCCTCACATTTGATTTGGAAGTGTCCTTCAGTCTAAATTGTGCCGATTGTAGATGACACATCAAAGTGTCATTTTTTTTAATCCAAATTGAACCTATGACTTTTGATTCTAGTATTCAGCCCATTCATATTTAGAGTGAACATTGAGCGATATGAATCCATTGTCATTGTTTTACATGTAAAGTCAGTATTTCTGAATATTCTCTCTGTTCATTTCTGGTTTATGTTAATTTGGGCTCTCTTTTCACTTCCAGGATTCTCTTTAATATTTCTTGGTGGGCTGGTTTAGTGATCAGAAATTCTTTTAGTTTCTCTTTTTCCTGGAGCACTTAACTCTCCCTCTATTCTGAATGACAGCCTTGCTGGATATAGTATCCTTGGCTGCATACTGTTTTCATTTAGCACCCTGAATATATCATGCCAGTCCTTTCTGGTCTTCTAGGTCTCTGTGGATAAGACTGCTGGGAGTCCTTTTTTCCTACCTTCATAGTTCATGATCTCTTGTCCTGAGCTGCTTTCAGAATTTTCTCTTTGTCTCTGAAATTTGCAAACTTCACTGTTATATGTTGAGGTGTTAGTCTACTTTTGTATTGATTTTGAGCGGGATCCTTTGTTCCTTCTGAATCTGAATGCCTGTCTCCTTCCTCAGATTAGAGGAATTTTCAGCTATAATATGCTCATGTTTACCTTTTTTCCCACTTTCTCTCTTACTTTTTCCTCTTCTTTTGGGACCCCAATTATGCTAATATTGTTTCATATTATGTTATTCTGTATGTTGGGTAAATTGAACACCAATAAAAAATAAATTTATTATGAAAAATTATGTTATGACTTATCTCTCAGATTTTTACTGGTGATCCTATAGTTGTTTATTGCTTTTTTTTACTTCAGTTTTCTTATTCTTCTCAATTTCTTTTCTAATTACTGATCCTCTCTTCTGTCTCATATTTCTTAGCAGTTAGAGCCTCCATTTTTTATTGCATCTCAGGAATAGCCTTTATAGTTTTGACCTCCTTAGATTTTAGTTCTTTTATTTTGCCAGAAAGGGACGCTCTAGTATCTTATATGCTTTTTTCAGCCCAGGTAGTATCTTTATAATTTTTATTCTGAATCAAGTTCCAACATGTTGCTTTTATCCCTACTGATTAGGTCCTTGGCAGTGAATACTGCCTTCTGTACTCTTTTTTGAAGTGGGTTCTTCTGTATTGTCATTCTGACCAGAGGAGAATAGATGAAAGAGAACAAAATACTAAAATGGCAACAGTGATTCCAGAGAAACATACCTGAAACACATCAGAAGCAACAGAAAAATAATTAAAAAGAGAACATAACCAAATACTGAACAGAAGAAGCACAACACTAGATCCTCGGTGTATTTTGGGCTGCTTCTTTGAAGAAACTAGATCCCTAAATTGCAAAGAAAGGGAACTTACATATAATCAAAACAATTAATAAAATTCAATGCCGGGATAAAATAGCAGTATAAATTAAGAATTAAAAAGACTTTAAAAAGAGGTGATAAAATAAATTATTTGAAAAGGAAACAAAAGATTAATGTAAAAGAGTGAAGAAACATGAGAAAAAACCTTAAATTCTATATACTATTTTCCCCTAGTGCTGGAGTTTGGCAGTTCTCTACCATCGATAAACTCGGTCTTAGCAGATTTCCTTGCAGATCTTCTGGGCGCCTGGTGCAGTGACTCTCACTTATCTTTGCCCTGGACTGTATTGCACTGCCCTCTGCAGGGAGCCAGGCTAAATATACAGCTCCAGATTGCTCTACGTGACTTTTGTTGCCTTAAGGCTTTCTATACCATTATGGGGTATGAGATGAAAATCAGAGGTGCACCCCCTCCTCTAGCCCGCATGCTGAAAGTTCATGTCCCCTGCTCTTCAATAAGTGCTCAGGGAAAAGCAATCATTCTTATCTCCCTGGTTTCAGTTCACATTCAGTGCTAAACCAGACTGTGACTCAGTGCACGTGATCCCGTTTTAAAGACTTCTGTGGCACACAGCAATAATACACCTCCT
Source organism: Canis lupus baileyi (assembly GCF_048164855.1). Classification (NCBI taxonomy): domain Eukaryota; kingdom Metazoa; phylum Chordata; class Mammalia; order Carnivora; family Canidae; genus Canis; species Canis lupus. The sequence continues at coordinate 15,347,881 of NC_132858.1, forward strand.
GGAAAAGTGGGGGCCTCTCAGTGTTTCTGTCACTTTCTGGGCCCCTCCCCAGAGAGCAGTCACCCCACCTTGCTGACGTTCCCTGTTTATGGCAAGACTGAGTTGAATGTGGCTCTTGGGCTGACTAATTGCAAGGAGGTACTCTGCCCCAAGGAACACTCTGCTGCACTAAGGTACCCCCATTCTTTTTGTGATGCCAGGAATCCTGAGACCATGGTGTGAAACCCTGGATTCCGTCTTTCTTCACCTCCTGACCACCCTTCAGGCAAACTTGTAAAAGTCCCAAATTTGCACTCCACTGCTTACACCATTTTCTGGTACTTGGATAATGGAGGCTTCAATGCCCATGGTTTATCCTCTGATAGATGGCCTCAGATTCATTTCTCTATACACCTTGCATTGCGCAAAGTTATGTTTTTTATTTGTAGAATTGTAGCAACTTTTTCTCAGATCCCCAGTTGATTTTGCAGTTGTTCGGTATGATTTGTTAGGTATCCAGTTGATTTCCAGAGACGAGAAAAGATGAAGGTCCCCTACTCCTCTGCCATGTTAAATCTCTCCCCATTCTGCAGCATTAAATAGATGGTCAGAGTAGTCTTCACGGCAGACCTCACGTTGGAATAAATACTTGAAGAGGGTGAAGGAGTCAGTCATGTGGATATACACTACAGTAATGTCTTGGAGGTTATGAGGCTAATGAGATGGGATCCTAGAGAGTACTAGGTGAGATCAAAGAGGGATTGTTGGGTCTAGATCGCATAGAGCCTTATAGGTTGCATTACATGGCTTCCCTTTTGATGAAGTGAAGTGGAGCTCCATTGGAGAACTTTGATCAGAGAAGAGACGAGACATGACTCACCTATTTTGTCTGATATTAGTATTTCTGCCTTAGTCTTCCTTTTGCTTCTATTTGCAAGGTACATATTTATCCATCCCTTCTATTTCAATCTCTGTATGTCTTTCGGTCTAAAGGGAGTCCAGTTGAGTTTGGATGTAAAGTTCTGTAGATATCTGTGAAATCCATCTGGTCCAGTGTATCATTTAAAGCTCTCGTTTCTTTGGAGATGTTTTGCTTAGAAGACCTATCGAGTATAGAAAGAGCTAGATTGAAGTCACCAAGTATAAGTGTATTATTATCTAAGTATTTCTTCACTTTGGTTAATAATTGATTTATATATTTGGCAGCTCCCCCATTCGGAGCATATATATTGAGGATTGTTAAGTCCTCTTGTTGAATAGATCCTTTAAGTATGATATAGTGTCCCTCTTCATCTCTCACTACAGTCTTTGGGGTAAATTTTAGTTTATCTGATATAAGGATGGCTACCCCTGCTTTCTTTTGAGGACCATTCGAATGGTAAATGGTTCTCCAACCTTTTATTTTCAGGCTGTAGGTGTCCTTCTGTCTAAAATGAGTCTCTTGTAGACAGCAAATAGATGGGTCCTGCTTTTTTATCCAGTCTGAAACCCTGCGCCTTTTGATGGGGTCATTAAGCCCGTTCACATTCAGAGTTACTATTGAGAGATATGAGTTTAGTGTCATCATGATATCTATTCAGTCTTTGTTTTTGTGGACTGTTCCACTGAACTTCTTCTTAAAGGGGAATTTTAAGAGGCCCCCTTAAAATTTCTTGCAGAGCTGGTTTGGAGGTCACATATTCTTTTAGTTGCTGCCTGTCTTGGAAGCTCTTTATCTCTCCTTCCATTTTGAATGAGAGCCTTGCTGGATAAAGTATTCTTGGTTGCATGTTCTTCTCATTTAGGACCCTGAATATATCCTGCCAGCCCTTTCTGGCCTGCCAGGTCTCTGTGGAGAGGTCTGCTGTTACCCTAATACTCCTCCCCATAAAAGTCAGGGATTTCTTGTCTCTTGCTGCTTTAAGGATCTTCTCTTTATCTTTGGAATTTGCAAGCTTCACAATTAAATGTCGAGGTGTTGAACGGTTTTTATTGATTTTAGGGGGGGATCTCTCTATTTCCTGGATCTGAATGCCTGTTTCCCTTCCCAGATTAGGAAAGTTTTCAGCTAGAATTTGTTCAAATACATATTCTGGCCCTCTGTCCCTTTCGGCGCCCTCGGGAACCCCAATTAAACGTAGGTTTTTCTTCCTCAGGCTGTCGTTTATTTCCCTTAATCTATCTTCATGGTCTTTTAATTGTTTGTCTCTTTTTTCCTCAGTTTCCCTCTTTGCTGTCAACTTGTCTTCTAGGTCACTCACTCGTTCTTCCACCTCATTAACCCTCGTCGTTAGGACTTCTAGTTTGGATTGCATCTCATTCAATTGGTTTTTAATTTCTGCCTGATTAGCTCTAAATTCTGCAGTCATGAAGTCTCTTGAGTCCTTTATACTTTTTTCTAGAGCCACCAGTAGCTGTATAATAGTGCTTCTGAATTGGCTTTCTGACATTGAATTGTAATCCAGATTTTGTAACTCTGTGGGAGAGAGGACTGTTTCTGATTCTTTCTTTTGAGGTGAGGTTTTCCTTCTAGTCATTTTGCTCAGTGCAGAGTGGCCAAAAGCAAGTTGTATTGGGAAAAAGAGAAAAAGAGAGGAGAGAAAGAAGGAAAGAAAAGAGAAAGAGAAAAAAAAAGGGAAGAAAAAGAAAAAAAAACGAAAAAAAAAGAAGAAAAAGAGAAAGAAAAAGAAAGGAGAAAAAAAGGGGGTTGGGGAAGGAAACAAATCAAAAAGCAAAACAAAACAAAAACAAAAACAAAAACAAAAACAAACAAAAAAAGAACCACCGGGCAGTATCTTCTGATTCTGTGTTCTTTAAGTCCCTTGGCTTCTCCTGGAAGTTGTCCGTCTAGCTGGTGTTCTGGGGGAGGGGCCTGTTGTGCTGATTTTCAGGTGTTAGCAGTTGGGGGAGCTGCTGTGCCCCTGCCTGGTGCAGGGCTCGGTGGGGGTTGTTTACCCCGTGAGGCCGCAGGAGGAACAGCCCCAGTGGCGGGGCAGCTCTGGAAACCTGGATTCAGCTCCGGCAGGAACTCCGTCTGCAGGGCCTGGAGGCTCCGGGGCGGGGCCGCTGATCTGCTCAGCTGGGGCAGGAGCGTCCTTGCTGTCCTGGGCCCTCCCGGCCTCTGCCTGTCCCGGCAGAGGCGGGATCCTGGGCTGTGTCCCGGCGCCCTGTGCTCCGGAGCCTGCGCTGTTGGATTCGCGCTCCCTCCCCGCAGCCCCCTCCGCGGAGCTGCCGCCCAAGCCCCTCCGAGCTGCTCCTGGAACCGCGCAGCCCCCTCTGCACGGAGCCTCTTCCTCTGCCCGAGCCCCTCCGAGCTGCTCCCGGGGCCGCGCAGCCCCCTCCGCGGAGCCGCCGCCCGAGCCCCCCGAGCTGCTCCGGGTCCCGCCGGGTCCGGCCGTGCGCGCTGCAGCCCTTAGGGAGCTCGGCGCACTCTCCTGGGCGCGCAGTTGCTCTGTTACTGTCCCGGGGAACCCGAGGGCATCCTCGCCCTCCTGGGTCCTGCTCCAACTCCCCACGAGCCCCTTTCCGCCCGGGAAGGTCGGTGCAGCTCCTGCTCCTCCGGGACGGGGCTCTCCTGTCCTGGGGACACTCGCCCCGGCCTCAGCCCGGCTCCTCGCGGGCCCCTCCCCCTTGGAGGCCTTTGTTTCTTTATTTCTTTTTCCCCGTCTTCCTACCTTGATAGAAGCGCGAACTCTTCTCACTGTAGCATTCCAGCTGGTCTCTCTTTAAATCTCAGGCCGAATTCATAGATTTTCAGGATAATTTGAAGGTTTTCTAGGTAGTTTGCTGGAGACAGGTGATTTGGAGACCCTACTCCTCCGCCATCTTGCTCCTCCCCCCCCTAAAGGGAGTCCAACAATAAAAAGTGTATATAATAATTATAAATATTAGGTACCAACATGGGTGCATCTAAATACATAAAACAACTATTAACAGTCAAAAGGAAGAAATTGATAGTAATATAATAGTAGGGATTTCTATCTCCTCAATTATATCAATAGAAAGATCATCCAGACAAAATATCAACAAGAAGAGAGTGGCTTGAAGGACATAGGTGACCAAATGGACCTAACATTTACTTTCAGAACATTATATCCCAATGCAGCAGAAGATAGTTTCTTTTCTGGTTCCCTGGGACATTCTCTTGAATAGATTGCATATTTGGCTACAAGCAAAAAAGCCTTAAGAAATTAAGAAAGATTGAAATCATATTATACACCTTTTTTGATCACAGTGGTATGAAACTATACGTACTTACAAGAAGAAACCTAGAAAGAACACAAATACATGGAGGCAAAATAACCTGTTCCTAAACAATGATCAGGTGAACTAAACAATCAAGAGATAAAAATATACATGGAGACAGATGAAAATGATAAGTGGTTAATATCTAAAAGACGTAAAGAATGTATATAACTCACCACCTCAAAGACTAAAAATCTGACTTAAAAATGGTCAGGGAACCCGAATAGACATTTTTCCAAGAAGACACATAAATAACAAGTGAACACATCAAAAGATGTTCAACACCATTCATAATCTGGGAAATACAACTCAAAACCACAATGAGATGTCACCTCATACTTGTCAGAATGGGTAAAATTCAACAAACAAGAAATAAGGAGTGTTGCAAAGACTTGGAATAAAATGAACCCTCATAGACTGCTGGTGGGAATGTAACCTGGTGCAGTCACCGTGGAACATGATGGAGTTTCCTCAAAAATGAAAAATAGATATGATATTATCCAGTAATTCCACTATTGGATTTTTATGAAAATAATTTTTGCAATGACATGGATGGAGTTTGGGGGTCTAGTATAAGTGAATCACTTGGACAGAGAAAGACACATATCATGTGAATTCACTCATATGTAGATTTAAGAAAGAAAACAAATGGAAAAGAAAAAAGGAGACCAAAAAACTCATATTCTTAAATACTGAGAATAAACAGGTGGTTGCCAAAGGGGAGTTGGCCAGATGGGTGAATAGGGTGAAGGGGATTGAGAGTACACCTGTTATGGTGAGCACAAGCAGTGTATAGAATTGTCAGACAAAAAAATGTGCATTTTATTGTATGTAATCTGTAACTTTAGTTGCTTTTGAAACAAAAAAATCTTTTAAAGTATTTTCTTTAGTTTTTATAAATTTATTTTTCATTAATGTTCATTTCCACCTTCTCTTCTGCTTTAGTTACTGAGTTAATAACTTCCACATATTATAGAAATTATAGAAATTTTAATTACTTGTTTTCAAGTATTTATATTATATCAGTATCATTAAGAATGATAATAATTATTATATATACAGTAACATTTTCTAGAATAGGAAATTGGGAGAAGTGAAGAACATTGCTTAAATTCACAGAGACATGAATCATGCAGCTAGAATACAATCATATCACATGTATTGGAATGTGCACCTGTGCTCAGAGTTTTGTGTGCTGTTAGAAAAGAGTCAACGTAAAGAGTAAAGCCTTTGGAACTTTTAGCCTATACTTCAGTGTGACTTGAAGGAATACTTTCTCCTTAGGGCACCAGTGGAGCAGTTGGTAACAGAAATGAGATGGTCCCTTCAGAGGCTTGGAGGGGAGAAGGACTCTGTGGGAAGAATCTGCCACTTGACAGCCTTGTCTGGGATTACTTGGCACCATGGTTTGCAGTGGTCCAGGAGTAACTGAATTTAGTAGTTTATAGAGCATATCCTTTGGGAATGGGGGGGAAGGGCAGGGCTCTTATCCTTCCAAAGGCTGGGTATTTGTGAACTTCTATGAATTGTCTATATATATCTGGTGTAGGAAGAAGAAATGTTAGGCCACGTGCTCTGCCAAGGAATTGTTTTGGGGTACTAGAGTCGGCTTTAGAGATGTTTCTATCATAGAATAGTGGGAATTATACCTTTGTATTCTAGAAAATTCTAACATAGATATAAGAAACTTTCTGCTCATAATTACAGACCTTATTGAAGAGTCTAACCCAAGCCTCTAGGAAAGATTAGGGCTACCTATGTCGTATCTTCTCTCCCCATGGATCCTGCAATGAAAAGCCAAGTAGATATATTTGAAGTACAGTTTACATGTTGCAAACACACTGCACATGATTCATCTTCAAAATAAATCAGATTTGCAAGAGCAAAAACTATGGGCTCTCTATTGGATCTCATATATTTCTGTGCAAGAAATATGGTAAGTTTTTAAGCCAACTATACTATGTTCTTTTTCTCGATTACTGGCAGTTGCCATTATGTAATTCTCTAAATATTTGAAAAGCATGAAGTTCCAGAGCATTGCTGTCAGTGATGAAAAGATTCTGATGTGTCAGGGTTTTTCCTTTCACTGTTCTTGATGAGGCACTGTCTCAGGAGCAATTCTTATTGAATGAGGGGTACATTGAAGCGTGTAGAGGCATAGTATCCTACACAGGTGGATTTCTTACTTGCAAGGTTTAAGGCCAGGAAAAGGAAAGGATGTATACTGACCACAGCAATCAGTATTCTTAGAGAGTATTGTTAGCACGATTCTATGGCACTATGATACTCCTTGTTCTGCTATTAATGATGGTAATGTTGGCTGCCCAAACCCACTGACACCTAAGAATTATATTTTCTTTCTGATGTTGGAGTAAGGGATGATCTACAGAGTGGAAGAATGAGAAGAACTCTAGTGAAATCCTAGGATGAAGCACTCCTTTGTCCCTAGCAAGATTCTTTGCTCAGCCTTGAACTGTGTATTTACATTTAAGTATAAATATAAATGCTGGTCTCTTTTTTTTCTGACTCATCAGAATTTTTCATCCGTTTGCTAGTCAGGACATGTACTGGATATGTTCATGGTTTTGTTCCTAACCTATTTATGGTTTCTGCCTTATGCTGGCTCTACTCTAGTGTCTGAGGAATGGTGATTCTCATGGCAGTAGGAGGTGGAGTGTCCAAGAAGGAGAGGTTGCCTTGGAGCACAAAGGCTAGAGGTACTGCTTTCTTTGTTACTTGTCTCTGCTAAACTGCCTGCCAGCCTAACTTGATTTGCCCAAAATAGAACACTTGAACTTGCCTTATGAGATAAATAATAGATGAACAAAGATATTAAAACAAAAATGAAAAGCGACAATAATTAAGGATTGTTTGATTCAGGACGCGCGCACACACACACACACACTCACACACACTATCCACTGGAAGATCATTAGCAAGAAGGTTTTCTTTAAAACCTGGAAGGTTTTGCTTCGCAGACGGCATCTGAACTGAGTACAGTGTGCACAGTTAGCAATACAGAGTGGAGGTCTAATCAGAAGAAGTCCTTTATAACTAAGAAATAGTGAAAATTTAGTGAATGAAATGGTGTGGAGGCATATTTATGAAGGACAGCAATGTCAGGCATAGCTGTAGCATACATGCCCAGAGGCACAGGAGGAAATGTGGTGATCAAGATTATGGCACAGCGTTGGAGGGCTTTCAAAGTCATGGTAAGTATTTCAGCCATTGCATTAGAAAACCATATTAACCATTTTATTATATTCATGTTTCATCATATTTTTAGAATGTGCTATTCCATTTCAAGTTATAGCAAGGTGATAAAAAGAGGTAGAGGATGCAGGATGAAGAGAAGAGAGAATATCTGAAATTGTGTCCTTTCTTTCTGTATAGCAACATGGATGGTCCATTTAAAGAATTCTAAGATGATGGGCAGCCCGGGTGGCTAAGCGGTTTAGTACGTGCCTTAGGGCCCCAGCATGATCCTGGAGACCCAGAACCTATTCCCATGTCAGGCTCACTGTGTGGAGCTTGCTTCTCCCTCTGCCTGTGTCTATGCCTCTCTCTCTCTGAGTCTCTCATGAGTAAATGAATAAAACCTTTTATTTATGTATTTTATTTTTTTTATAATAAAGTTATTTTTTATTGGTGTTCACTTTGCCAACATACAGAATAACACCCAGTGCTCATCCCCTCAAGTGCCCCCCCTCAGTGCCCGTCACCCATTCACCCCCACCCCCCGCCCTCCTCCCCTTCCACCACCCCTAGTTCATTTCCCAGAGTTAGAAGTCTCTATGTTCTGTCTCCCTTTCTGATATTTCCCACACATTTCTTCTCCCTTCCCTTATATTCCCTTTCACTATTATTTATATTCCCCAAATGAATGAGAACATATAATGTTTGTTCTTCTCCGATTGACTTACTTCACTCAGCATAATACCCTCCAGTTCCATCCACGTTGAAGCAAATGGTGGGTATTTGTCATTTCTAATGGCTGGGTATTATTCCATTGTATACATAAACCACATCTTCTTTATCCATTCATCTTTCGATGGACACCGAGACTCCTTCAACAGTTTGGCTATTGTGGCCACTGCTGCTATAAACATCGGGGTGCAGGTGTCCGGCGTTTCATTGCATCTGAATCTTTGGGGTAAATCCCCAACAGTGCAATTGCTGGGTCATAGGGCAGGTCTATTTTTAACTCTTTGAGGAACCTCCACACAGGTTTCCAGAGTGGCCTAAAATCTTTTGAAAAAAAACTAGGATTGGCCATTTGTAGTTCTGATGTTTGTGAAATACCAGTTGATTTGTGTTACATATGAACTGATAATTCTCACAATGCAAACTCATACAAGTATCAAAATCAAATTGCAGTTTTCCTTCAACAAAATAGTGAGACATTTTTTTTATTTATGATAGTCACACAGAGAGAGAGAGGCAGAGACATAGGCAGAGGGAGAGGAAGAGACATAGGCAGAGGGAGAAGCAGGCTCCATGCACCGGGAGCCCGACGTGGGATTCGATCCCAGGTCTCCAGGATCGCGCCCTGGGCCAAAGGCAGGCGCCAAACCGCTGCGCCACCCAGGGATCCCAGTGAGACATTTTTTAAAAAAGATTTTATTTATTTATTCAATGAGACAGAGAGAGATAGAGGCAGAGACACAGGCAGAGGGAGAAGCTGAATCCATGCTGGGAGCCCAACATAGGACTCGATCCCAGGTCTGCAGGATCACACCCTGGGCTAAAGGTGGTGCTAAACAGATGAGCCACTAGGGCTGCTCTACTGTGAGAAATTTTATTCAGAATTTAATGAATATTAGACACTACATGAAAATAATTATCTTCTTTCATGAACCAAAAATGATTCTGCTTTTAGGGCAGTGGAAATGCTCTGTATGATATTATAATGATGGATGCATGTCTTTAACATTTACCCAAATCCATAGAATGTACCACACGAAGAGTGAACCGTAGGGTTAACTCTGGACTCTCATTGATAATGGTATGTTATGGTTGGCTAATCAGTTGTGACAAGTCTGCCATTCAGGACATTAGTGTGCAAAACAGTTGTGCATCAGTTTTATGAGTAAATGAACAAGGTAGATTATTATCCTTGAAAGTTGATACTAATCATCATAATGAAAAATTGATACTATAATCCTAATGAGGCAATGAGTGCAATTGCAGATACACAGACCTCCATCTCCCATGCTTTGTACATACCAAATTATTTAGCTTTCATAGAAACCCTAAAAAATAGGTTGGTTTGCTCTTAATGTTTACGGGTGAAGAAAATGAAGCACAGAGATATCAAGGGACTTGTTACATCTCTCACCATAGTGGGCAGTTGAGTGGGCTACAAATCTAGGCTGTGTGGCTTTGGCCTCTAAGCACTATCGCTGTGCTAACCCACCTCCCTCCCCTGCTTTAGAATATCTGCATTTCAGGAAACCGAATTTAGAATGTCTTTCTTCAGTTAAAGTTATGATTCATCTGTTAACATAATTTTGAATTTTTTACTCCCAAGGTATTCTTTAGAAATTTGTAGTCTGTGTCTTGTCTCTTTGTATTCTTCTAGTACCAATGATAGAGAGCCTTACATAATGAATGATTTCAACTATATTTATCTTAAAACTCAAACTATTTAGAGCAGTGAAATATTTTTCCAATTTTTTACAATAACTCCAGATATTTGTGAGTCAATACTCAAAAGAAAAGATTATTGTAGGGTTATGATTGAAGTGAGTAGATAGTATAATTTTAAAATGTTTTGGAAGTGGGCTAAATTAAAATGGGAAAATTGGAAGATCAGATTACAGGAAAAGTGAAAGAGCCCCAGAAACAGAGAAAAAGTAAAATCATGATAGTGAAAGAAGCAGAGGTTGGCAATTAATAGTTCTTACTCACTACAAGCTAGGTATTTTTCTCATTTTATCTACCTAGGTACCATGATTATGCTCAAAGTGTCTTTCCCAAACTAGTATATAGTGGAACTAGGATTTGCACTCAAGACATCTGAATCTAGCACCTGTGTTCTTGGCCAGGAAATGTAATGTTCTGCTAGATTAATAGTTATTCCAGATAAAATATCAAGACTGCAAAATATAAACTGACAAAAGATTAAAAATTCTAAGATGGCCAATCTTTACATAAAAAAAATACAGTAAAACTGGGCAGCCCGGGTGGCTCCGTGGTTTGGCGCACCTTCTGCCCAGGGCCTGATCCTGGAGACCCAGGATCGAGTCCCACGTCAGGCTCCCTGCATGGAGCCTGTTTTTCCCTCTGCCTACATCTCTGTCTCTGGGTCTCTCATGAATAAATAAATAAAAATGTTTTAGAAAATGCAGCAAAACTGTTAAACGTGGTTTATGATAAAAAAGTATATGCACATAATAAAATATAGTTATTTACTATTATCCCAGTGAGGTATTAAGATAATGTCACAAAATAAATTGTGTTTCCATGTTCATCAGCTTTTTGGAATATCATCAACCTTGAAATATTTGCCATACTTGTATATACAAAAGGGACACACATATACAAGCATACTGTTAGAATGTTTAAAAATTACACATAAAAAACAAAAATAGTCATTTCTGGAGAGTCGAATCACAAAGTCAATAATTTTGAGACAGATTGTAATTTTCTTTTCTCATTCCTCTGTGTACTTTGAAGAATTAATGATATGAATTTTTTGACAATAAAATATAGTTAATAAATGGACACAAAATATTGAAGAACCTTTTAATAATTACCAATAGCAATGACAATATCAAGCATTTGGGGCAGCAATATCATGATTGTAAAGTTACTCTGAATTGTTGTTTGAGAGAATGAAAATTGAAAGCAACAGCAATATCTCAGTTGACAAAGGGTCAAATAAATACCACTTAGAAAAATTTTACAATGTCAGTTATTAAATGAACAATTTATCCATGGAAAATATGGTAACATGGGAAGAAGTGTTATAATAATCCAAGTCAAAATCAGAGCACACAATGGCATACAGTGATTTCAAAGACAAAATATATGCTATGAATAAGAACTTGAAACAGAAAAATCATAACATACTATATTGAATAATGGAATTTTCTTCAAATGGTGTATTTAGAAATATGACAATTCAGGGTAAAAAGGAACATATATGTGTAAAAACACTATTTAGAGTATAGACTTCGTTAGGAATTTTATGCCACATTTAATCCATATGCAGACATCCTGAATGACTTCAGTTTAATAGAATAGTAAAGAGGGTAAACAGGAAATTTCCTCAATTATGACAAACCTCAAACTTCTCCAGGCCTTTTTTATCAAATGACTATCAGTGAAGATGACATAACGCAAGAGGTAAAAGACTGTCAAAATAGGTTTTTGTAAAGATTATTTCATCCAAGATACTGATAGGCTCAGAGATGAAGTCAGGGACCCCAAATAGGTGAACTCAACTGAGGATATTTTCTTCAGGAGGTTTCTCCAACACTATGAGTGCTAAATAATATCGGAATAGTGTTTCAGATTTCAAAGCACATAGATAAAATGCGTAATACATGAACTAGATGTGTGTATATGCGATCATAAAAAAAATCTTTTTTCCGTCTTTGGGACACTCAAAGTAAAGTAGGTCACTATTGGGTATATATTTTCAGACGAAGGCCATATTTCAAGACAGTTAAGGCACCTGACCAAGGAAAGTACAAGTTTTGCCATTTTCAATCTTGGTAAGAATCAAAATTTTTAAAGGATATAGACTTTTTATTCTCCAAATGCAAAGGCTTTGATCCATTTGGGTTAGTTTCTGAATGAATAGAGAGATCTGGGAGAGGCTGGGACTTCTGCAGATTTACAAAGATTCACAGGGATTAAGGGAAGTTGGAGGAACATGGAACATGGAACAAAATAAGGAATTCAGAGGTCAGCCCAATGATCTCCCCAAGATGTTACTTCTTTTCTTCTTTTACAGATTAAGGTCTTATCAAGTTCACCTTACCTATAGACACTACTATGGCGATGAACAGCAGTGTGAATGAATTCATTCTGTTTGGCTTGACACAGGATCCAAGAAAACAGAAAGCAATATTTGGGGTCTTCTTGATGTTTTACCTTGCCACACTGTTGGGAAACTTTCTCATTGTAGTGACTATTAAAAGAAGCAGGACCCTTGGGAGTCCCATGTACTTCTTCCTATTTTACCTGTCCTTTGCTGATGCCTGCTTCTCTACAACCACAGCTCCCAGGTTGATTGTAGATGCCATTTCTCAGCAGAAGACCATTTCCTACAACGAGTGCATGACTCAGGTGTTTTCAGCCCATTTCTTTGGATGCATGGAAATCTTCGTGCTGATACTGATGGCTTTGGATCGCTATGTAGCCATTTGTAAGCCCTTGCGATACACAACCATCATGAACAGGCATGTCTGCAGTGTGCTGGTGATTCTGGGTTGGGTGGGATCCTGTATCCACTCTTCGGCACAAATTGTCCTGGCTTTGAGATTGCCTTTCTGTGGTCCCAACGTGATTGATCACTATTTCTGTGACTTGCAGCCCTTGTTGAAACTTGCTTGCATGGACACTTATGTAATAAATTTGCTAGTTGTTACTAACAGTGGAGCCATATGCATGGTGAGTTTCATAATTCTGCTTATCTCCTATATTACCATCTTGTACTCTCTGAGAAACTACAGTGCAGAAGGAAGGCGAAAAGCCCTTTCGACCTGCACCTCCCATTTTATTGTGGTTGTCCTATTTTTTGGCCCATGTATATTCATATATACACGCCCAGCAACCACATTTCCAGTAGACAAGGTGGTGGCTGTGTTTTATACCATTGGGACACCCTTGCTCAACCCTCTGATCTACACACTGAGAAATGCGGAAGTGAAAATTGCCATGAAAATGTTATGGTGTAGCAAAGTATGACTTCTCTTGATACATGGTAATCAGGGATCCTTATGTATATTAACTTAACAGCTTGGTTTTCCTTCATGGACAGGAAAGATAAAATATTTCTCTTTGGGGAATGCGATCAATTAGTAATTTTTAATCATGCTTTTTGTATATTTAATTGTGTTAATATTAATAAATATTAATAAGTGTATAGACTCCATATTCTGAGAGGATTGCATTAAAATAGGATTACTTATAGTCCAAAGCACTTTGAAAAACCTATCATAGACCTTAGTTGAATGGTATTCACATCTGGGTCATATTCACATGAAAATTTAGCTTCCTGATTCAATTTGCTTTCAGAAGGTAATGCACTAACTAGTGAGAGAATGATTGTGTGTGTGAGCACACACAAATTCTGTGTCTAGGTTTTATTCTAGATGTAATGAATGTGGTCAAGGTGCTAATCCATATGTAACTGGAACTTAATGTAGGGGGCTGTCTTGACAACCTGGCATTTGGAGAAGGCGTTCTAAGAGAATTCTGCTCTGGAATCTGTGCCTGAACTTGTCTCACTGGGGATTCTACATGGAGGAACCCTCAACCTCTAATAAAAGCTTAAATATTGGTGAAAACCTGTACTGTTACTGGAGAATTTCTCAAAGTTTTTTGAATGGTGAGAGAAGGAGAATCTTGTACTTGGCAGTGATGGGTGGTCTCAGCCACTCAGCTGCCCTTTGGCAGGTCCTTCCCATCACTCTTCACAAGGCAGAAAGAAGAGTCAGTGAAGGGATTTTGCAGAAGGAATGTGCAGAAAGAAATACACAGAAGGGAGGATAAAGGGGAGAAGGGAGGCAAGGTGAAAAGCAAGAAAAGGCCAAAGGAAAGTGGGAACTTTGTTCAAGTTGGAGAGCAGAAGCTTTGTCTTTCTTACATTTTGAGAATCAATTCTGGAGGTATGGATATTTGTAGGAAAAAGAAGTGAAGTCTCAGTATGTCTACATCTTGACTTAATGTAGCTTACCTCCCTTGACTGCCATATTTGTTTGCTTGGGTGTCAGAAAAAAGCTTTATTTGGTCCTAATATGTCCAAAAAATCAAAATTCAGATTATTTGGGAGCACCCAGTATTGGAAAGTCTGTTTTAGCTCATTTCAATTTTTGTCTTTTGTTTTTATACGAGAATGTTCTAAAATCATATTTTCACTTTTGAAGATAACCCAACTAATATTTATAATAAACACCTGCCACCACCACTGCCACATCAGTGTCTATAAGCAAGCACTGCCATGTGATGCTCTTTCAGTATCTGAGTTTATAATACCCAACAAATTGGCACCCGGAAGTATTACTTTAATTGATATGGGCTAATGAGGTAGGAATACAATGAACTTTATAAGTATGTGAAAAGTTTCTGCCAACGGAACACAATATTATCCTATCCCATGAAAGGTGCTCAGTATTCTTACATAGGAAGTGTGGTGGATTAAATACTTAAGACCCAATGAGGACATTTATCAGAGAACAAATGAGGATATTAGAGAAATTTTTCTTTGCATTCACAGAAAAGATACATTTTCATGAACAAATTGGTATAATTAAACCGTATCTGCCAATGGGGAAGATTTCAAAGAGAATTGGGTGGGGATTGATATCATTGAGGAAGTAGTCATGAGGAAAGGGGACAAGGAATCACTCCAAGCATTAGAAGGAGAGAAAAGAAATGAGGTTTGAAATCAAACCTTGAGTGTTCAGGGAGAAAAAAGAGAAAATCAATTCATTAAAGATCCAAGAGAGCTCTTAGAAAACCGTTTTATGATGTCAGGGGTGAGGGGAGCCATTTGCAGTTCTCTTCACCTCTACAAAGGGTTGGAAGCTTCTTGGTCAGCCTGAACCTGTCCTAGCACTCGCCTGATCTGTCTCCTTACCCTAAGGGGGCCCAGGAATATGTTGCTAGTCATCCAAAACTGAAAACGATGTTTCCTCTATTTTGTGCAGCTTCTAGTTACTTTCAGCAAAGGGGACGTCCAGTGACTGCATTATGTCCAGAAATTTAAAATACTACATTTTCTTTGAATTGGGTTTGTTTTTATATTATTTTTTTTAATTTATTTTTTATTGGTGTTCAATTTACTAACATACAGAATAACCCCCAGTGCCCGTCACCCATTCACTCCCACCCCCCACCCGCCTCCCCTTCTACCACCCCTAGTTCGTTTCCCAGAGTTAGCAGTCTTTACGTTCTGTCTCCCTTTCTGATATTTCCCACACATTTCTTCTCCCTTCCCTTATATTCCCTTTCACTATTATTTATATTCCCCAAATGAATGAGAACATATAATGTTTGTCCTTCTCTGACTGACTTACTTCACTCAGCATAATACCCTCCAGTTCCATCCACGTTGAAGCAAATGGTGGGTATTTGTCATTTCTAATAGCTGAGTAATATTCCATTGTATACATAAACCACATATTATTAAAAATAATTACAAACTATGAAGAAAGGAAACGAGTGTACTCTCCTTACATTACAACTCCCATGTCCCCATTCTGCTGTAACTAATACATTTTTATCTTTTTAAAAAAGATTTTATTTATTAGAGAGAGAGAGAGAGGCGCAGAGGCAGAGACACAGGCAGAAGGAGAAGCAGGCTCCATGCAGGGAGCCCATCGTGGGATTCAATCCCAGGTCTCCAGGTACAAGCCCTGGGCTGAAGGCAGCGCTAAACCCCTGAGCCACCTGGGCTGCCCAATGTATTTTTATCTTATTCTGCATCCTTTTTCTCTGTGCTTTAATGTCTCCCATACACATAGACTCCTGCAGGAATTTTTTTTTTTTATTGAGTTTGACATACTTTCTAACTTTTTTTTTCCAAATTGATAGTCATTTATCTTATTATAATTTATATTCATGTTAATACTTTCAACCTCATTGTATATTAAATTACCAATTATATATTGAATTTCTTTGCATGATAGTCTGTCCTCTTAACATATTTGTTTATCCTATGGGCATATCTGATTTGATATCATAATATAGCATTATTATATATTTGCACTTGGTTCTTCTCCCTCAAACCCCAAAATCCTTGATTCTTCTATACATTCAACCATGTGTACTTTGGAATCATTTGCTCCATCTCCATGCAAATAACCTTCAGCGATGATGTTTAGCAATTCACTCCATGTGTCACATAATTGGGACTAATTAACAATTTTAAAAGGGGAGTTCCTTCACTTCCAAATTGTATAATTCACCTGATTCAGCTGTATTTCTGTTTGATTAGGTTTAGTGTTCTTCAATGAAGACTATTCATGTTTCTGTTACATCTCATAATTTTATTTTATTCTGGGGGAGATTTATTCCATTTTATAATTGTCTATTATACTTACATTTGGAAGTATTATTATGCTGGTTTTTGAGTAAGCTCTTTTAATAAGTAGTTTAATCTGCCAGTTGATTGTCTTGGTTTGGGGAAGTAGATGAACACATCAGACAGTAATGACATCTGTTGTTTCATGTTTGCTTCAACTACTTTATTCCCTTTTCCTATTATTCATTGTTTGACATAGAATTTCCAAAGACAGGCTGCTAGACTGAATTTGCCTGAAAATTTGTATATTTGTTTAATCAAAAAAATGTTTAACATAAGATTTTATAATAGGTCATCAGTATATTCAAATAATTAACATGCATATAAAATACGAATGCCTGGTGAAGGACAAATTTGGATATATGCCCCTCATTAGGCAACCACACACAAGAGCTTAGTCCTGGTAGACTCTAAAGGGGAAAAGATTTGTTCCATTTCTACAGGGTGCAAAGGGCTTAAATTCCTTCTTAAATATCTTTGTACAGTTTGACCTCATTCAATCTTTTAAATCTTCCTGATCTCTGTAAGTATATGGGGTTGAGGACCTGGCATTAAAAGTCAGTGCAGGACATAATAATGGCAGCTATAAAAGGTGGCCATATCTTATTCCTGAATTTAATGGAACTCTCTTAAAATTAAAGGTAACATTTCCTTTAGATTTCTGGAACATATTCCAAAGAATATGTTAAAGAGACTCATTTATCATTTAGTGCTGTAGTTTAATTATAATTCAGACAAAATGTTAGCAAATCCCATGTTGGCATCTCAGAAATCGTCCTTTTTTGTTTTAATAATGGAATTTGATTATCAGAAAATCCTGGTAACAGAAATCAGCAAACTTAGGATTGTGTTGGAAAGCAGAATACATAAAAAATTTCCAGGCCTTGTTTGCCAAAATGTTATTTACTGAGAGATAGAGGCATGCTGTTACCTGAGAACTAACTATAGGATGACAGAGTCCCACAAAACTCTCAATAATAGAATGAGAAACATAAAGTAAATCTAGCATGATATTATTTATTCAATTGACCTTTGTCAATTTCTTTTTTTGTGTATATTTTTTATTGGAGTTCGATATGTCACCATATAACACCCAGTGCTCATCCTATCAAGTGCCCCCTCTCTGTGCCCATCACCCAGTCTCCCCATTCCCCCACCCAACTCCTCTTCCACTACCCCCTTGTTCTTTTCTAGGAGTCTCTCATGTTGTGTCTCCCTCTCTGATGTTTCCCACTCATTTTCTGTCCTTTCCTCTTTATTCCCTTTCACTATTTTTTATATTCCCAAATGAATGAGACCATATAATGTTTGTCCTTCTCCAACTGACTTCACTCAGCATAAAACCCTCCATTCCATTCACATTGAAGCAAATGGTGGGTATTTGTGGTTTCTAATGGCTGAGTAATATTCCAGTGTATACATAGACCACATCTTTTTTATCCATTCATCTTTTGATGGACACCAAGGCTCCTTCCACAATTGGCCATTGTGGACATTGCTGCTATAAACATTGGGGTGCAGGTATTCTAGCATTTCACTGCATCTGTATCTTTGTGGTAAATCCCCAGCAGTGCAATTGCTGGGTCTTAGGGTAGTTCTATTTTTATCTCTTTGAGGAACCTCCACACAGTTTTCCAGACTGGCTGTATCAGTTCACATTCCCACCAACAGTGCAAGAGGGTTCCCCTTTCTCCACATCCTCTCCAACATATATTGTTTCCTGTCTTGTTAATTTTCCCCATTCTCACTAGTGTGAGGTGGTATCTCATTGTGGTTTTGATTTGTATTTCCCTGATGGCAAATGATGCAGAGCTGTTTTCTCATGTGCTTGTTGGCCATGTCTATGTCTTCGTCTGTGAGATTTCTGTTCATGTCTTTTGCCCATTTCATGATTGGATTATTTGTTTCTTTGCTGTTGAGTTTAATAAGTTTTTATAGTTCTTGAATACTAGTCCTTTATCTGATACGTCATTTGCAAATATCTTCTCCCATTCTGTAGGTTGTCTTTTAGTTTTGTTGTCCATTTGTTTTGCTGTGCAGAAGCTTTTTATCTTGATGAAGTCCCAGTAATTTATTTTTGCTTTTGTTTCTCTTGCCTTCATGGATGTATCTTGCAAGAAGTTGCTGTGGCCAAGTTCAAAAAGGGTGTTGCCTGTGTTCCTCTTGAGGATTCATGGAATCTTGTCTCACATTTAGATCTTTCATCCATTTTGAGTTTAGCCTTGTGTATGGTGTAAAATAAGGGTCCAGTTTCATTCTTCTGCACGTGAATGTCCAATTTTCCCAGCACCATTTATCGAAGAGTTTGTCCTTTTTCCAGTGGATAGTCTTTCCTGCTTTGTCAATTATTAGTTGACCGTAGAGTTGAAGGTCCACTTCTGGGTTCTCTATTCTGTTCCATTGATCTATGTGTCTGTTTTTGTACCAGTACCACACTGTCTTGAAGACCACAGCTATGTAATACAACATGATATCGGCATTGTGATGTCCTCGGCTCTGGTTTGCTTTTTCAGTATTCCCCTGACTATTTGGGTCTTCTCTGATTTCACACAAAACTTAAGATGCCTTATTCCAACTCTCTGAATAAAGTCAATGGTATTTTGATAGGGATTGCATTGAATGTGTAAATTACCCTCTGTAGCTTTGACATTTTCACAATATTAATTCTTCCAATCTATGAACATGGAATATTTTTCCATCTCTTTGTATTTTACTCAATTTTTTTCAGAAGTGTTATATAGATTTTAGTGTACAGATCCTTTACTTCTTTGGTTAGGTTTATTCCTAGGTATCTTATGCTTTTGGGTGCAATTGTAAATGGGATTGACTCCTTAATTTCTCTTTCTTCAGTCTCATTGTTACTATATAGAAATGCCACTGATTTCTGGACATTGTTTTTGTATCGGGCCACACTGCCAAATGGCTGTATGATTTTTACCAATCCTGGGGTGGAGCCTTTTGGGTTTTCTATGTAGAGCATCATGTCCTCTGTGAAGAGGGAGAGTTTGATTTCTTCTTTGCCAATTTGAATGCCTTTTATTTCTTTTTTGTTGCCTGATTGCTGAGGCAAGGACTTCTAGTACTATGTTGAATACTAGTGGTGAGAGTGTACATCTCTGTAATGCTCCTGACCTTAGGGGAAAGGCTCCCAGTGTTTCCCCATTGAGACTGATATTTGCTGTGGACTTTTTGTAGATGGCTTTTAAGATGCTGAGGAATGTTCTTTCTATCCCTACACTGTGAAGAGTTTTGATCAGGAATGTATGCTGTATTTTGTCAAAGTCTTTCTCTGCATATATTAAGAGGATCAAATAGTTCTTGTTTTTTCTCTTGTTGATATGATTTATCACGTTGATTGCTTTATGAGTGTTGAACCAGCCTTGCATCCCGGGGATAAATCATACTTGGTCATTGTGAATAACCTTCTTAATGTACTATTGGATCCTACTGGCTAGTAATTTGTTGAGAATTTTTGCTTCTGTGTTTATCAGAGACATTGGTCTATAATTCTCCTTTTTGGTGGTGGTCTTTGTCTGGTTTTGGAATTAAAGTGATGCGGGCCTCATAAAACGAGTTTGGACGTTTTCTGTCCCTTTCTATCTTTCAGAACAGCTTTAGTAGAATAGGTATTGTTTCTTCTTTAAACATTTGATTGAATTCCCCTGGGAAGCCATCTGGCCCTGGACATTTGCATCTTGGGAGGTTTTTGATGACTGCTACAATTTCCTCTCTGGTTATCAGCCTGTTCAGGTTTTCTATTTTTACCTGTTCCGGTTTAGGTAGTTTGTGGTTTTCCAGAAATGTGCCCATTTTTCTAGATTGCCTAATTTATTAGCGTGTAGCTGCTCATAATGTTTCAAAAATCAATTGTGTTTCCTTGGTATTGGTTGTGATCTCTCCTTTCTCATTCATTTTATTAATTAGAGTCTCTTCTCTCTTCTTTTTAATAAGGCTGGCAATGATTTATCTATCTATCAACTTTTTCAAAGAACCACGTCCTGGTTTTATTGACCTGTTCCACAGTTCTTCTGGTCTCTATTTCTTTGAGTTCTGCTCAAATCTTTATTAACTCTCTTCTGCTTGGCGTAGGTATTATTTGCTGTTCTTTTTCCAGTTCCTTTCGATGCAAGGTTAGCTTGTGTATTTGAGTTTTTTCCAGTTTTTTGAGGGATGTTTGTATTGCGATGTATTTCCCTCTCAGGACTCCTTTTGGTGTATCCCAAAGATTTTGAATGGTTGTATCTTCATGCTCATTAGTTTCCATGAATCTTGTAAATTCTTCTGTAGTTTCCTGGTTGACCCTGTCATCTTTTAGCAGGATGGTCTTTAAGCTCCACGTGTTTGCATTTCTTCCAAATTTCTTCTTGTGATTGAGTACAACTTTCAAAGCATTATGGTCTGAAAATATGCAGGGGACAATTCC
Organism: Canis lupus baileyi; assembly: GCF_048164855.1. NCBI lineage: Eukaryota > Metazoa > Chordata > Mammalia > Carnivora > Canidae > Canis > Canis lupus. Next base: position 15,368,766 of record NC_132858.1, read on the forward strand.
TATCTTTTGGTATCAGTTGAGACCTGATTTGTGACCCAGTATTTGGTCTATTCTAGGGAAAGTTCCATGTGCACTTGAGAAGATTGTGTATTCAGTTGTGTTTGGATGTAAAGTTCTGTAAATATCTGTGAAATCCATCTGGTCCAGTGTACCATTTAAAGCTCTTGTTTTTTTTGGAGATGTTGTGCTTAGAAGGTCTGTCATTTACAGAAAGTGCCATGTTGACGTCTCCCAGTTTAAGTGTATTTTTATATAAGAATGTCTTAACGTTCGTTATTAATTGATTGATCTCCTTGGCAGCTCCCACATTAGAGGCATAAATATTTATGATTGTTAGGTCCTCTTGTTGAATAGAACATTGAAGTATAATATAGTGTCTCTCTTCAACTCTTACTACAGTCTTTGGGATAAGATTAATTTATCTGACGTGAGGATTGCTACCCCTGCTTTCTTTTGAGAACCATTTGAATGGTAAATGGTTCTCCAACCTTTAATTTTCAGGCTGGAGGTGTCCTTAGGTCTCAAATGAGTCTCTTTTAGACAGCAAATAGATGGGTCTTGCTCTGTTATCCAGTCTGAAACCGTGCGTCTTTTGATGCAATCATTAAGCCTATTCAGGTTCAAAGGTACTATTGAGAGGTATGAATTTATTGTCATCACAATTCCTATTCATTCCCTGTTTTTGTGGATTATTTCTTTGGGCGTCGTCTTTCTTTTATAGAGTCCCCCTTAATATTTCTTGGAGAGCAGGTTTGGTGGTCTCATATTCTTTCAGTTTCTGCCTATCTTGGAAGCTCTTTATCTCTCTTGTTCTGAATGAGAGCTTGCTGGATAAAGTATTCTTGACTGCAGGTTTTTCTCATTTAGGACCCTGAACATATCCTGCCAGCCCCTACTGGCCTGCCAGGTCTCTGTGGAGAGTTTTGCTGTTAATTCAATATTTCTCCTCATATAAGTTAGGGATTCCATGTCTCTTGCTGCTTTAAGGATTTTCTCGTTATCTTTGGAATTTGCAAGTTTCACTATTAAATGTCTCGTTTTTGAACAGTTTTTATTGATTTTAGGGGGGAATCTCTCTATCTCCTGGACCTGAATGTTTGTTTCCTTCCCCAAATTAGAGAAGTTCTCAACTATTATTTGTTCAAATATGCTTTCTGGTCTTTTGTCCCTTTTGGTGCTTTCTGAAACCCCAATTATATGTAAATTTTTCCTTCTGAGGCTGTTATTTATTTTCCTTAACCTTTCCTCATGGTCTTTTAATTGTTTTTCTCTCTTTTTTTTTAACTTGGAATTTTTTATTTATTTATTTATTTATTTATTTATTTATTTATTTATTTATTTTTAATTTATTTTTATTGGTGTTCAATTTACTAACATACAGAATAACCCCCAGTACCCGTCACCCATTCACTCCCACCCCCCGCCCTCCTCTCGTTCTACCACCCCTAGTTCATTTCCCAGAGTTAGCAGTCTTTATGTTCTGTCTCCCTTTCTGATATTTCCCACACATTTCTTCTCCCTTCCCTTATATTCCCTTTCACTATTATTTATATTCTCCAAATGAATGAGAACATATAATGTTTGTCCTTCTCCGATTGACTTACTTCACTCAGCATAATACCCTCCAGTTCCATCCACATTGAAGCAAATGGTGGGTATTTGTCATTTCTAATAGCTGAGTAATATTCCATTGTATACATAAACCATATCTTCTTTATCCATTCATCTTTCGATGGACACCGAGGCTCCTTCCACAGTTTGGCTATTGTGGCCATTGCTGCTATAAACATCGGGGTACATTCCTTCCTTGCCATCAACTTGTCTTCTATGTCACTCACCTGTTCTTCTACCTCATTAACCCTCATCGTTAGGATCTCCAATTTGGATTACATCACTGTATACTTCTCTCTTAAGACTGCCTTTGCTTCATCTGAACTGTAGTGTTTTCCTTTTATTTCATTTCATAAATTTTTAAAATTTCTTCTTTAGTTTCTTGTTTGACCCATTCATTCTTTAGTAGGATGCTTTAACCCGAAAGAATTTTGTCCCTCCTAAATTGCCTCTTGTGATTGAGTTCAAAATTCCAATCATTATAGTCACAATAATTGCAGGGACTAATCCCAATCTTTTGGAATCAGTTGAGACCTGATTTTTGACTGAGCTGTGATTGATTATGGAAAATGATCCATTCACTCAAGAAGAATATGTAGTCTTTTGCTTTAGGAAGGCATGCTCTGAATATGTCTGTAATGTCTGTCTGTTCCAGTGTGTCATTCAAAGCCCTTGTTTCCTTAGTGAAATTCTGCTTTGATGATCTGTGCATTTTTGTGAATGTTGTGTTAAAGATCCCTACTATTACTGTAATATTGTCAAAGTGTTTCTTAATTCTGTTGCTATTTGCTTTATATATTTGGCTGCTCCTCTATTAGAGTCTAATTGTTTGCAGTTGTTAGTTCTTCTTGTTTGATGGACCACTTAATTATGATATATTGTCCTTCCTCATCTCTTATGACAGTCTTCAGTTTAGAATCTAATGTGTCTGATATAAAGATTGCCACCTAAACGTTTTTTTTTTTTATGTCCACTACCATGATAGATGGTTCTCTTCCTCCTCGCTTTTGATCTGGAAGTGTCTTTCGGTCTAAATTCTGCTGTTTGTAGATGACATATCAAAGTGTCATTTTTTTTTCTTATTGAACCTATGACTTTTGATTCTAGTATTTAGCCCATTCATATTTAGAGTGAACATTGAGCGATATGAATCCATTGTCATTGTTTGACCTGTAAAGTCACTATTTCTGAATATTATCTCTGTTCATTTCTGGTTTATGTTAATTTGGGCTCTCTTTTCACTTCCAGGATCCTCTTTAATATTTCTTGGTGGGCTGGTTTAGTGATCACAAATTATTTTTGTTTCTCTTTTCCCTGGTGCTCTTTATCTCTCCTTCTATTCTGAATGACAGACTTGCTGGATATAGTATCCTTGTCTGCATACTGTTTTCATTTAGCACCCTGACTATATTATGCCAGTCGTATCGGGCCTTTCAGGTCTCTGATGATAAGACTCCTGGGAGTCTTATTTTTCTACCCTCATACGTTCAGGACCTCTTGTCCTGAGCTGCTTTCAGAATTTTCTCTTTGTCTCTGAAATTTGCAAGCTTCACTGTTATATGTTGAGGTGTTAGCCTACTTTTGTATTGATTTTGAGGGGGATCTTTTGTTCCTTCTGAATCTGAATGCCTGTCTCCTTCCTCAGATTAGTGGAATTTTCAGCTATAATATGCTAATATGTACATTCTTTCCCACTTTCTCTCTTACTTTTTCCCCTTCTTTAGGGACCCCAATTATGCTAATATTGTGTCCTCTTATGTTATCACTTATCTCTCAAATTTTTCCCTCGTGATCCATAGTTTATCTCTTTTTTTTAACTTCAGTTTTCTTATTCTTATCAATCTGTCTTCTATATCAGAGATCCTCTCTTCTGTCTCATTTTTCTTAGTAATTAGAGCCTCCATTTTTTATTGCATTTCAGGAATAGCCTTTTTAGTTTTGACCTCCTTAGATTTTAGTTCTTTTATTTTTGCCAGAAAGGGACTCTCTAGTGTCTTATATGCTTTTTTCAGCCCAGGTAGTATCTTTGTAATTTTTTTTCTGAATCTAGTTCCAACATGTTGCTTCTATCCCTACTGATTAGGTCCTTGGCAGTGAATACTGCCTTCTACGCTTTTTTGAAGTGAGTTCTTCTGTATTGTCATTCTGACCAGAGAAGAATAGATGAAAGAGAACAAAATACTAAAATGGCAACAATGATTCCAGAGAAACATCCACGAAACAAATCAAGAGAAACAGAAAAATAATTAAAGAAAGAGAGAGAATATAACCAAATGCTGAACAGATGGAGCGCAACACTAGATCCTGGGTGTATTATGGTCTGCTCCTTTGAAGAAACTAAATCCCAAAATTGTAAAGAAAGGCAAACTTATATATAATCAAAACAGTAATTAAATTCAATGATGGGATAAAATAGAACTATAAAATGAAAATTAATAAGATTTTAAAAAGTGTTGATAAAATAAGAAATTATTTGAAAAGCAAACAAAAAGATTAACATGAGAGTGAAGAAACATGAGAAAAACCCTTAAGTTTTATATACTATTTTTCCCTAGTGCTGGAGTTTGGCAGTTCTCTATCATTGGTAATCTCGGACTTAGCAGATGTCCTTGCGGATGTTCTGGGCGATGTGCCTGGGGCAGTGACTCTCAGGTGTCTTTGTCTTGGATTGTATTGCTCTGCCCTTTGCAGGGAGCCAGGCTAAATATACAGCTCCAGATTTCTCTATGTGACTTTTGTTGCCTTAAGGCTTTCTGTAACATTATAGGGGGTGAGAAGGAAAATCAGAGCTACACCTCCATCTCCAGCCCTCACACTGAAAGTTCATGTCCCCTACTCTTCAGTGATTGCTCAGGGAAAATAAGTCAATCACTGTTATCTCCCTGGTTTCAGTTCACATTCAGTGCTAAACTAGCCTGTGACCCAGTGTACACGATCCCATTTCAAGAATACATGTTTTAAAGACTTCTGTGGCATACAGCAATAATACACCTCCTGGAGAAGTGGGGGCCTCTCAGTGTTTCTGTCACTTTCTGGGCCCCTCCCCAGAGAGCAGTCACCCCACCTTGCTGACGTTCCCTGTTTATAGCCAGACTGAGTTGAATGTTGGCTCTTGGGCTGACTGATTGCAATGAGATATTCCGCCCCAATGCCTGGGAACACTCTGCTGCACTCTGGTACCCCCATTCTTTTTGTGATGCCAGGAATCCTGAGACCATGGTGTGAAACCTTGGATTCCGTCTTTCTTCACCTCCTGACCACCCTTCAGGCAAACTTGTAAAAGTCCCAATTTTGCACTCCACTGCTTACACCATTTTCTGGTACTTGGATAATGGAGGCTTCAATGCCCATGGTTTATCTTCTGATAGACGGCCTCAGATTCATTTTTCTATACACTCTCCATTGCAAAAATGGTTGTTTTTCTATTTGTAGGACTGTAGCAACTTTTTCTCAGATCGCCAGTTGATTTTGCTTTTGTTCGGTATGATTTGTTAGGTATCCAGCTGATTTCTAGAGACGAGAGAAGATGAAGGTACCCTACTCCTCTGCCACGTTAAGTCTCTCCCCATTCTGCAGCATTAAATAGGTGGTCAGAGTAGTCTTCACGGTAGACATCACGTTGGAATAAATACTTGAAGAGGGTGAAGGTGTCAGCCATGTGGATATACACCACAGTAATGTCTTGGAGGGTATGAGGTTAATGAGATGGATCCTAGAGAGTACTAGGTGAGATCAAAGAAGAATTGCTGGGTCTAGATCACATAGAGCTTTGTAGTTTGCATTACATGACTTCCCTTTTGATGAAATGAAGTGGAGCACCATTGGAGAACTTTGATCAGAGAAGAGACGAGACATGACTCACCTTTTTTGTCTGATATTAGTATTTCTGCCTTAGCTTTCCTTTTGCTTCTATTTGCATGGTAAATGTTTTTACGTCCCTTCTATTTCAATCTCTGTATGTCTTTAGGTCTGAAGGGAGTCCAACAATCTAAAATAGTATATAATAATATAAATGTTACATACCAACATGGGTGCTTCTAAATACATAAAACAACTATTTACAAAAAAAGGAAGAAATTGATAGTAATACAATAGTAGGGAATTCTAACCCCTCATTATATCAATAGATCATCCAGACAAAAAAAATCAACAAAAAAGGGTGGCTTGAAGGACACATGTGACCAAATAGACCTACAATTATTTTCAGAACATTATATTCTAATGCAGCAGAAGACAGATTCTTTTCTGGGTCACTGGGACATTCTCTTGAATAGATAGCATATTAGGCTACAAGCAAAAAAGCCTTAAGAAATTAAAAAAAGATTGAAATCATATTATACACCTTTTTTGATCACAGTGGTATAAACTATAAGTACTTACAAGAAGAAACCTAGAAAGAACAGAAATACATGGAGGCTATATAACCCGCTCCTAGATAATGAACAGGTGAAGTAAACAATCAGACAAGAAATAAAAATATACATGGAGACAGATGAAAATGATAAGGGGTTAATAAAAGATGTAAAGAATGTATATAACTCACCACTACAAAGACTAAAAATCTGACTTAAAAATGGTCAGGGAACCCGAATAGACATTTTTCCAAGAACATAAAAATAACAAGTGAACACATCAAAAGATGTTCAACATCATTCATCATCAGGGAAATGCAAATCAAAACCACAATGAGATGTCACCTCATACCTGTCAGAATAGCTAAAATTCAAAAAACAAGAAATAAGGAGTATTGCAAAGACTTGGAATAAAATGAACCCTCATACACTGCTGGTGGGAATGTAACCTGGTGCAGTCACTGTGGAAGCATGATGGAGCTTCCTCAAAAATGAAAAATAGATATGATATGATCCAGTAATTCCACTATTGGATTTTTATGAAAATAATTTTTGCAATGACATGGATGGAGTTTGGGGGTCTAAAACTAAGTGCATAACTCGGATAGAGAAAGACAGATATCATGTGAATTTACTCATATGTAGATTTAAGAAAGAAAACAAATGGAAAAGAAAAAAGGAGACCAAAAAACTCATATTCTTAAATACTGAGAATAAAAAGGTGGTTGCCAAAGGGAAGTTGGCCAGATGGGTGAATAGGGTGAAGGGGATTGAGAGTACACCTCTTATGGTGAGCACTAAGGAATGTATAGAATTGTTCAGACAAAAAAATGTGCATTTTATTGTATGTAATCTACAACTTAAGTAGCTTTCGAAACAAAAATATCTTTTATTTTCATTTCCACTTTCTCTTCTGCTTTAGTTACTGAGTTAATAACTTCCACATACTATAGAAATTATAGAAATTTTAATTACTTGTTTTCAAGTATTTATATTCTATCAGTATCATTAAGATGGATAATAATTATTAAATATACAGTAACATTTTCTAGAATAGAAAATTGGGAGAAGTGAAGAAAGTTGCTTAAATTCACAGAGACATGAATCATGAAGCTAGAATTCAGTCATATTACATGTGTTGGAATGTGCACCTCTGCTCAGAGTTTTGTGTGCTATTAGAAAAGTTTCAATATATAGAGTAAAGCCTTTGGAATTTTAGTCTATACTTCAGTGTGACTTGAAGGAATACTTTCTCCTTAGAACAGAGACACCAGTGGAACAGTTGGTAACAGAAATGAGATGGGTCACTTCAGAGTCTTGGAGGGGAGAAGGACTCTGTGGGAAGAATCTGCCTCTTGACAGCCTTGTCTGTATTACTTGGGACCATGGTTTGCAGTAGTCCAGGAGTGACTGAGCTAAGTAGTTTAAAGAGCATATCCTTTGGGGTTGGGGGGAAAGAACAGAGTTCTTATCCCTCCAGTTTGGGTATTTGTGAACTTCTATGAATTGTCTATATATATCTGGTGGAGGAAGAGGAAATGTTAGTCCATGTGCCCTGCCAAGGAATAGTTTTGGGGTACTAGAGCTGGCTTTAGAGATGTTTCTATCATAGAATGGTGGGACCTTTATATTGTTCTTTATATTCTAGAAAATTCTAACAGTAGATATAAGAAACTTTCTGCTCATAATTACAGACCTTATTAAAGAGTCTAACCCAAGCCTCCAGGAAAGATTGGCTACCTATGGTGTATCTTCTCTCCCCATGGATCCTGCAATGGAAAGTCAAGTAGATGTACTTGAAGTACAGTTTACATGTTGCAAACACACTGCACATGATTCATCTTCAAAATAAATCAGATTTGCAAGAGCAAAAACTATGAGCTCTCTATTGGATCTCATCTACTTCTGTACAAGAATTATGGTAAGTTTTCAAGCCAACTATACTATGTTCTTTTTCTCAATCACCATTCAGCACTGGATTACTGGCAGTTGCCATTATGTAATTCTCTAAATCTCTGAGAAGCATGTAGTTCCAGAAGCATTTCTGTCAGTGATGAAAAGATTCTGATGTGTCAGGGTTTTTGCCTTTCACTGTCCTTGATGAGGCACTGTCTCAGGAGCAACTCTTATTGAATGAGGGGTACATTGAAGGGTGTAGAGGTATAGTATCCTACACAGGTGGATTTCTTACTTGCAAGGTTTAAGGCCAGGAAAAGGAAAGGATGTATACTGACCACGGCAATCAGTATTCTTAGAGAGTATTGTTAGCACGATTCTATGGCACTATGATACTCCTTGTTCTGCTATTAATGATGGTAATGTTGGCTGCCCAAACCCACTGACACCTAAGAATTACATTTTCTTTCTGATGTTGGAGTAAGGGATGATCTACAGAGTGGAAAAATGAGAAGAAAGCTAGTGAAATCCTAGGATGAAGCACTCTTTTGTCCTTGGCAAGATTCTTTGCTCAGCCTTGCACTGTGCATTTACATTTAAGTATAAATATAAATGCTGGTCTCTTTTTTTTCTGACTCATCAGAATTTTCCATCCATTTGCTAGTCAGGACATGTACTGGATATGTCCATGGTTTTGTTCTTAACATATTTATGGTTTCTGCCTTATGCTGGCTCCACTCAAGTGGCTGAGGAATGATGATTCTCATGGCAGTGGGAGGTGGAGTGTCCAAGAAGGAGAGGTTGCCTTGGAGCACAAAGGCTAGAGGTACTGGTTTCTTTGTTTCTTCTCTCTGCTAAACTGCCTGCCCGCCTAACTTGATTTGCCCAAAATAGAACACTTGTACTTGCCTTATGGGATCGACAAACATTATATGGTCTCATTCATTTGGGGAATATAAGAAATAGTGAAAGGGAATAAAGGGGAAAGGAGAAAAAATGAGTGGGAAATATCAGGGAGGGATACAGAACATGAGAGACTCCTAACTCTGGGAAATGAACTAGGCGTGGTGGATGGGGAGGTGGGCAGGGGGTGGGGGAGACTGGGTGACAGGCACTGATGGGGACACTTGATGGGATGAGCACTAGGTGTTATTCTATATGTTGGCAAATTGAACACCAATAAAAAATGAATTAAAAAAATAAAAAAATGAAAAGAGACAACATTTAAGGATCGTGTGACTTAGTATGCAAACATTCACACACAGACACACAGACACAGACACACACACACACACACGCACATTCCCATTGGAAAGTCATTAGCCAGAAGGTTTTCTTTAAAACCTGGAAGGTTTTGCTTCAGAGATGGCATCTGAACTGAGTACAGCGTGCACAGTTAGCAATGCAGAGTGAACGTCTAATCAGAGGAAGGCCTTTATAACTAAGAAATAGTGAAAATTTAGTGAATGAGATGGTGTGGAGTAATATTTTTATGAAGGACAGCAACGTCAGGCATGGCTGGAGCCTACATGCCCAGAGGCATGGGAGGAAATGTGGTGAGGAATATTATGGCACAGCGTTGGAGGGCTTTCAAAGTCCTGGTGAGTATTTCAGGCATTGCATTAGAAAACCGTAACCATTTTATCATATTCATGGTTCATCATATTTTTACTTTTATTTATTTATTTTATTTTTTTATAAATTTATTTTTATGGTGTTCATTTAGAAACATGGATGGTCCATTTAAAGAATTCTAAGATTGGCCATTTGTAGTACTGATGTTTATGAAATACCAACCAGATTTTGTGGTACATATGAACTGATAATTCTCATAATGCAAATTCATATAGATATCTAACTCAAATTTCTGTTTTCCTTCAATAAAAATAGCGTGAGACATTTTATTTAGAATTTAATGAATATTAGACACTATGTGAAAAGAATTATCTTCTGTTTTGGAAATCCAAAATGATTCTATTTTAGGGCAGTAGAAATGCGCTGTATGATATTATAATGATGGATGTATGTCCCTAACATTTACCCAAATCCATAGAATGTAGCACACAAAGAGTGAACCCTAGGGTTAACTCTGGCCTCTCATTGATGATGGTGTGTTATGGTTGGCTAATCAATTGTGATAAGTCTAGCAGTGTGTAAAACAATTGTGCATCTGTTTTATGGGTAAATGAACAAGGTAGATTAATATCCTTGAAAGTTGATACTAATCATCATAATGGAAAATTGATACTAATTATCCTAATGAAAGCAACGATCGCAATTGCAGGTGCACAGACCTCTATCTCCCATGCTTTGTACATACTGAATTATTTAGCCTGCATAGAAACCCTAAGAAGTAGGTTGCTTTGCTCTTAATGTTTACAGGTGAAGAAAATGAAGCAAAGAGATATCAAGGGACTTGTTACATATCTCACCATAGTGGGCAGTTGGGTGGGGTACAAATCTAGGCTGTGTGGCTTCGGTTTCTAAGCGCTATCACTGTGCTAAACCACCTCCATGCTCTGCTTTAGAATATCTGCATCTCAGGAAACATAATATAGAATGTCTTTCTTCAGTTAAAGTTATGATTCATCTGTTAACATAATTCTGAATTTTTCACTCCCAAACTATTCTTTAGAAATTTGTAATCTTGTCTCTTTTCTCTTTGTATTCTTCTAATATCAATGATAGTGTGCCTTACATAATGAATGATCTCAACTATATTTATCTTAAAACTCAAACTATTAAGAGCAGTGGAATATTTTTCCCATTTTTTTACAATAACTCCAGATATTTGTGAGTCAATACTCAAAAGAAAAGATTATTGTAGGATTATGACAGAAGTGAGTAGATAGTATAATTTAAAAATGTTTTGGAAGTAGGCTAAATTAAAATGGGCAAATTGGCAGATTGGATTACAGGAAAAGGGAAAAAGCCCCAGACATGAAGAAAAAGTAAAATCATAATAGTGAAAGAAGCAGAGGTTGGCACTTAATCCTTCTTACTCACTATGAGCCAGATCTTTTCTCATTTTCTACCTAGGTACCATGATTATGTTCAACGTGTCTTTCCCAAACTAGTATATAGTGGAACTAGGATTTGAACTCAAGACATCTGAATCTAGCATCTGTGTTCTTGCCCAGGAAATGTAATGTTTTGCTAGATTAATAGCCATCCCAGATAAAATATCAAGACTGCAAAATATAAACTGACAAAAGATGAAAAATTCTCAGATGGGCAATCTTTACATAAAAAATGCAGTAAAACTGGGCAGCCCGGGTGGCTCTGCGGTTTGGCATTGCCTTCAGCCCAGAGCCTGATCCTGGAGACCCAAGATCGAGTCCCACGTCGGGCTCCCTGCATGGAGCCTGTTTCTCCCTCTGCCTACATCTCTGCTTCTGTGTCTCTCATGAATAAATAAGTAAAATCTTTTTAAAAATGCAATAAAACTGTTAAATGTGGTGTATGACAAAAAGGTATATGCACATAATAAAATATAGTTATTTACTATTATCCCAGTGAGGTAATAAGATAATGTCACAAAATAAATTGTGTTTGCATGTTTATCAGCTTTTTGGAATATCATCAACCTTGAAATATTGGCCATACTTGTATATACAAAAGAGATACACATAAAGAAGTATACTGTTATAATGTTTAAAAATTACACATAAAAACCAAAAATAGTCATTTCTGGAGAGTAGGATCATAAAGTCAATAATTTTGAGACTGATTATAAATTTATTCTCTCATTCCTCTGTGTCCTTTGAAGAATTAATGATATGAATTGTTTGACAATAAAATATAGTTAATAAATGAACACAAAATATTGAAGAACCTTTTAATAATTACCAATAGCAATGACAACATCAAGCATTTGGGGCAGCAATATCATGATTGTAAAATTATTCTGAATTGTTTTAAGAATGAAAATTAAAACAACAGGAATATCTCGATTGACAAAGGGTCAAATAAATACCACTTAGAAAAATTTTACAATGTCAGTTATAAATGAACAATTTATCCATGGAAAATATAGTAACATGGGAAGAAGTGTGATAATAATTCCAAGTCAAAATCAGAACACACTTGGCATACAATGATTTCAATGACAAACTATATATGCTATGAACAAGAACTTGAAACAGAAAAATCATAACATGTATATTGAATAATGGAATTTTCTTCAAATGGTATTTTTAGAAATAAGACAATTCAGGGTAAAAAGGACCATATATGTGTAAAAACACTGTTTAGGTTATAGACATCATTAAGATTTTTCTACCACATTGAATCCATATGCAGAGATTCTCGAGGACATCAGTTTAATAGAACAGTAAAGATGGTAAACAGGAAATTTCCTCAATTATGACAAACCTCAAAGTTCTCCAGGCTTTTGTTATCAACGACTATCAGTGAATGTGACATAAAACACAAGAGGTAAAAGACTTGTCAAAGTAGATTTTTGTAAAGGATATTTTATCCAAGATACTGATAAGCTCAGAGATGAAGTCAGAGACCCAAAAATCAGTGAACTCAACTGAGGATATTTTCTTCAGGAGGGTCCTCCAACAGTATGAGTGCTAAATAATATCGGAATAGTGTTTTTCAGATTTCAATGCACATAGATAAAATGCATAAAATGTGAACTAGATGTGTATATATGTGATCATAAAAATCTTTTTTCATTTTAGGGAAACTCAAGGTAAAGCAGGGAAACTCTTAGACGTAAATTTTCAAATGAAGGCCAAATTTATTTTTTTTAAGGATTTTATTTATTTATTAATGAGAGAGAGTGAGAGAGCTGCAGAGACACAGGCCTAAGGAGAAGCAGGCTCCATGCAGGGAGCCCGACTTAGGACTTGATCCTGTGTTTCCAGGATCAGGCCCTGGGCTGAAGGTGGCGCTAAACTGCTGAGCCACCAGGGCTGCCTGGAGGCCAAATTTCAAGGCAGTTAAGGCACCTGACCAAGGAAAGTACAAGTTTTGCCATTTTCAATCTTGGTAGGAATCAAAATATTTAAAGGATATTGACTTTTTATTATCCAAATGCAAAGGCTTTGATCCATTTTGGTTAGTTTCTGACTTAATATATAGATCTGGGAGAGGCTTGGACTTCTGCAGATTTACAAAGATTCACAAGGATTAAAGAAATTGGAGGTAACAGAGCAAAAATAAGGAATTCGGAGGTCAGCCCAATGATCTCCCCAAGATGTTACTTCTTTTCTTCTTTTGCAGATTAAGGTCTTATCAAGTTCACCCTACCTATAGATACTACTATGGCGATGAACAGCAGTGTGAATGAATTCATTCTGTTTGGCTTGACACAGGATCCAAGAAAACAGAAAGCAATATTTGGGGTCTTCTTGATGTTTTACCTTGCCACACTGTTGGGAAACTTTCTCATTGTAGTGACTATTAAAAGAAGCAGGACCCTTGGGAGTCCCATGTACTTCTTCCTATTTTACCTGTCCTTTGCTGATGCCTGCTTCTCTACAACCACAGCTCCCAGGTTGATTGTGGATGCCATTTCCCAGCAGAAGACTATTTCCTACAATGAGTGCATGACTCAGGTCTTTTCAGCCCACTTCTTTGGATGCATGGAAATCTTCGTGCTGATCCTGATGGCTTTTGATCGCTATGTAGCCATTTGTAAGCCCTTGCGTTACACAACCATCCTGAACAGGCATGTCTGCAGTGTACTGGTGATTCTGGGTTGGGTGGGATCCTGTATCCACTCTTCGGCACAAATTGTCCTGGCTTTGAGATTGCCTTTCTGTGTTCCCAATATGATTGATCACTATTTCTGTGACTTGCAGCCCTTGCTGAAACTTGCTTGCATGGACACTTATGTAATAAATTTGCTAGTTGTTTCTAACAGTGGAGCCATATGCACGGTGAGTTTCATAATCCTGCTTATCTCCTATGTTATCATCTTGTACTCTCTGAGAAACTACAGTGCAGAAGGAAAGCGAAAAGCCCTTTCGACCTGCACCTCCCATTTTATTGTGGTTGTCCTATTTTTTGGTCCATGTATATTCATGTATACACGCCCAGCAACCACATTTCCAGTAGACAAGGTGGTGGCAGTGTTTTATACCATTGGGGCACCCTTGCTGAACCCTCTGATCTATACACTGAGGAATGCGGAAGTGAAAAATGCCATGAAAAAGTTATGGTGTAGCAAATTGTGACTTCTGCTGATACAAGATATTCAGGGATCCTAATATATATTTCCTTAACAGGTTGGTTTTCCTTCAGGGACAGGAGAGATAGAATATTTTTCTTTGGGGAATAAAGCCAATTTGTAATTTTTAATCATCCTTTTTGTATATTTTATTGTATTAATATCAGTAAATAGTAATAAATATATAGACTCCTTATTCTGAGAGCATTGCATTAGAATAAGATTACTTGGGGATCCCTGGATGGCTCAGTAGTTTAGTGCCTGCCTTTGGCCAGGGTGTGATCCTGGAGACCTGGGATCGAGTCCCATGTCAGGCTCCCTGCATGGAGCCTACTTCTCTCACTGCCTGTGTCTCTGCCCCACACACCCTCTCTCTGTCTCTCATGAATAAATAAAAAAATTTTTTTTAAAGAATAGGATTACTTAAATCCAAACCACTTTGAAAAACCTATCATAGACCTTACATGAAAGGTTTTGACATCTGGTCATAGTCAGGATGAATATGTGAATAATATTCACATGATAATTTACCTTCCTGGATCAATTTGCTTTCAGAAGAAAAGCACAAACTAGTGAGAGAATGATTGTGTGTGTGAGCACACACCAATTCTTCGTCTATATTTTATTTTAGAGGTAATGAATGTGGTCATGGTGTTAATCCATATGTAACTGGAACTTAATGTAGGTGGCTGTCCTGACAACCTGGCATTTGGAGAAGGTGTTCTAAGAGAATTCTGCTCTGGAGTCTGTGTTTGAGGCTTGCCTCACTGGGAAATCTACATGGAGGCACCCTCAACCTCTAATAAAAGCTTAAATATTGGTGAAAACCTGTACTGTGACTGGAGAATTTTTCAAAATTCTGTGAGTGGTGAGAGAAGGAGAATCTTGTATTTGGCAGCAATGGGTGGTATCAGCCACTCAGTGGCCTTTTGTGGGGGTTTTCCCATGCTTTACATACGGGAGAAAGAAGTGAGCTTACCTCCCTTGACTGCCATGTTTGTTTGTTTGGGTATTAGAAAAAAAGCTTTCTTTTGGTCCTAATATGTCTGAAAAATCAAAATTCAGATTATTTGGGAGAACTAAGATTGGAAAGTCTGTTTTACTTCATTTCAATTTTGGTCTTTTGTTTTTTATGAGAATGTTTTAAAATACATATTTTCACTTTTGAAGATCACCCAACTGATATATATATATAATACACACCTGCCACCACCACCACCACATCATAATCTGTAATCAAGCACTGTCATATGATGCTCTTTCAGTACCTGAGTTTATAATACCCATGAAATAGGCAATAGGAAGTATTACTTTAATTGATATAAGCTAATGAGAAAAGAATGAAATTAACTTCATAAGTATGTGAAAAGTTTCTGCCAATGGAAGCACAATGTTATCCTGTGCCACCAAAGATGCCCAGTATTCTTACATAGAAAGTGGTGGTGGACTAAATACTTAAGACCCAAAGAGGACATTTATCAGAGAATGAAAGAGGACATTAGAGAAATATTTGTTTGCACTCCCAGAAAAGATACATTTTCATGAACAAATTGGTATAATTAAACCATATCTGCCAATGGGGAAGATTTCAAAGTGAATTGAGTGGGGATTGACATGAGGAAGTAGTCATGAGGAAAGGGGACAAGGAATCACTCCAAGCATTGGAAGGGGAGAAAGGAAAAGAAGTCTGAAAAATCAATTCTTGAGTGTTCAGGGGGAAAAAAGAGAAAAGGAATTCATTAAAGATCTAAGAGAGCTCTTAGAAACCTTCTTGTGATGTCGGAGGTGAGGGGAGCCTTTTGCAGTTCTCCTCACCTCTACAAGGGGTTGGAGACTTCTTGGTCAGCCAGAAGCTGTCCTAGAACTCGCCTGATCTATCTCCTTTCCCTTAAGTGTCCCAGAAGTATGTTACCAGTCAACCAAAACTGAAAACGATGTTTCCTGTATTTTGTGCATCTTCTAGTTACTTTCAGCAAAGGGGAAGTTCAGTGACTGCATTATGTCCAGAAATTTAAAACACTACATTTTCTATGAATCAGGTTTGTTTTTATATTATTAAAAATAATTATGAGCTATGAAAAAAGGAAACGAGTGTACTCTCCTTGCATTCCATCTCCCATGTCCCCATTCCTGCTGTAACTAATTGATTTTTATCTTTTTTTAAAAAAAGATTTTATTTATTCATGAGAGACAAAGAGAGAGAGAGAGAGAGAGAGAGAGAGAGAGAGGCAGAGACACAGGCAGAGGGAGAAGCGGGCTCCCTGCAGGGAGCCTTGACGTGGGATTCGATCCCATGTCTCCAAGTCACACCCTGGGCTGAAGGCACTAAACCGCTAAGCCACCCAGGCTGCCCAATGCATTTTTGTTTTATTCTACATCCTTTTCCTCTATGTTTTTAATGTCTCCCATACACATGGAGTCCTGCAGGAATGTTTTTTATTTAGTTTTTTAAAGATTTTTTAAAAATTTATTTATTAATGAGAGATACACAGAGAGAGAAGCAGATAAACAGGTGGAGGGAGAAGCAGGCTCCATGCAGGGAGCTGGACTTGGGACTCCATCCTGAGTTTCCAGGATCAGGCCCTGGGCTGAAGGCCCCTTAAACCGCTGAGCCGCTGGGGCTGCCCTTACTGAGTTTTGACATACTTTCAAAGCTTTTTTCCAAATTGATAGTCATTTATCTTATTAAAATTTATTTTTAATACTTAAATACTTTCAACTTCATTCTATATTAAATTACCAAATATATATTGTTGAATTTGTTTGCATGATACTCTCTGTCCTCTAAACCTATTTGTTTATTCTGTGGACATACCCAATTAGATATCATAATATAGCTTTAGATATATTTGCACTTGGTTCTTCTCCCTCTACGCTCCAAAATCCTTGATTCTTCTATACATTCAACCATATGTACTTTAGAATCATTTACTCCGTTTCCATGCAAATCACCTTCAGCAATTATGTTTAGGAATTCACTCAGTGTGCCAATTAACTGGGGAGACAGAACGTAAAGACTGCTAACTCTGGGAAAAATAAACAACTTTAAAAAGGGAGTTCCTTCACTTCCAAATTGTATAAGTCATCTGATTCAATTGTTGTATTTTTTTTTACTAGGTTTAGTGTTCTTCAATGAAGACTATTCATATTTCTGTTACATCTCATAATTTTATTTTTATTCTGGTGGAGATTTATTCCATTTTATAATTGTCTATTATATTTACATTTGGAAGTATTATTATGCTGGCTTTTGAGTAAGCTCTTTTAATAAGTAGTTTAATCTGCAAGCTGATTGTCTTGGTTTGGGGAAGTAGATGAACATATCAGCCAATAATGACTTGTGTTGTTTTGTGTTGCTTCAACTACTTATTTTCCTTTTCCTATTATTCATTGTTTGACACAGAATTTCCAAAGTGACAGGCTGCTAGACTGAATTTACCTGAAAATTTGCAAATTTGTTTAATCCAAAAATTGTTTAACATAAGATTTTATAATAGGTCATCAGTATATTCAAATAATTAACATGCATATAAAATATGAATGCCTAATTTCTCTTGAAAACCTGGGTGAGGGACAAATTTGGATATATGCCCCTCATTAGGCAACCACACACAAGAGCTTAGTCCTGGTAGACTCTAAAGGGGAAAAGATTTGTTCCATTTGTACAGTGTGCAAAGGGCTTAAAATCTTAAATATCTTTGCACAGTTTGGCTTCATTCAATGTTTTAAATCTTTTGATCTCTGTTAGTATATACGGTTAAGGACCTGGTATTAAAAGCCAGTGCAGTACATAATAATGACAGCTATAAAAGGTGGCCTTATCTTGTTCCTGAATTTAATGGAACTCTTTTAAAATTAAAGGTAACATTTCCTTTAGACTTCTGGAACATATTCCTTGATCAAGTTAACGAGACTCATTTTACTTTTAGTTTGCTGTAGTTTAATTATAATTCAGACTAAATGTTAGAAAATCCCATGTTGGCATCTCAGAAATAGTTCTTTTTGTTTTATTAATAGAAGTTGATTATCAGGAAATCCTGGCAACAGAAATCAGCAAACTTAGGATTGTGTTGGAAAGCAGAATACGTAAAAAAATTCCAGGCCTTGTCTGCTAAAATGTATTTACTGAGAGATAGAGGCATGCTGTTACCTGACTACTAATTATAGGATGGCACAGTCTCATGAGTTCTCAATAATAGAATGAGAAACATAAAGTAAGTCTAGCATGACATTATTTATTTGATTGACCTTTATCAAGTTCTAAAACCTTATATATTTCACAGATATAAAGACATGGACCTCATTCTGAGGTCCTTCCCAGTGTTTGTATCATGGGACCATAATAAAATAAAAATCATCCTAAGAGTTTCTCTAAGATGCAGGTCAAGATACGGTTATGGACTTTTTCTTCTGTATTGAACATGATAGAAATTGTAAAATATAAAGCTAAGAGAAGTATTTTATGGTGAAATGTTTTCTAATGCATTTGTAAAGTTCCTTCTACGATCAAAACTTAAAGGACAAATAGAAGCTAGCTGCAAAATCTTTTCACAACTATTCCCCCAACTCCTTATAGCACAAAAGTGAGTGAGTGCTCCTGAAAATTTTGGAGTCTGTGTCATTTTTAAGAGACAATAACAACATTCATATACTTTGTGGTTTCAGGGAGAGTCAGTGGTCTCAGCACTATATAGTCTGACCCTGTGTGTATTTTTGTTCTTGCTTCTTGCAACTCTCTACCTGGACCATTATGTTCCTGGTCTGTCACAGCTCCTTGATTATACCCCAGGAGTGCTGCATTAGAGTCTCCCTTTCTAGAATTTTCACCCCAGTAATTTTCACATGGGTATTTCCACCTGATCTTTTTTGTTATTTATTGGTTCTAATCATCATTAAACATATTGATTGATATGTTTCAGCAATTTCCCTCAGGAAATCTGAAGAGAATTCAAACACAGTTGAAACGTTAGCTGCTAATAGAAACTTTCTCCTCCTGCCCAGGAAGAGGTACCCACCGTAGAAAAACTGGACCTCTACTTCCAATGATTATGTTCTAATGATCTCTATCTGTCTTTTGTTTGCTTCATTTAAATTTAATTATCATTGATATAGTATATCATTAGTTTCAGATGTAGAATTTAGTAATTCATCAGTTGCTATAATACCCAGTACTTATGACCTCATGTGTCCTTCTTAAAGCCTGTCATCCGCTTACCCCATTACCCCACCAATCTCCTCTCCAGCAGCCCTCAGTTTCTTTCACATAGTTAAGAGTCTTTCATATGTCTCCCTCTCTGATTTCATCCTATTTCAATTTCCCTCCCCTTTTCCATGATCCTCTGTTTTGTTTCTTAAATTCCACGCATGAGTGAAACCATATGATAATTTTTCTCTAATTGACTTCTTTTTCTCAGAATCATATCCTTTGATTCCATCCATATTGATGTAAATAGTAAGGCTTAATCCTTCTGATGGCTGCATAATAGTCCATTGTATTATCCACCACATCTTTATCCATTCATCTGTGGATGGACATCTGGCTCTTTATACAGTCTGTCTATCTTGCATATTCCTGCTGTGAACATTGGGCTGCAGGTGGTCCTTTGATTCAATACAATTGTATCTTTGGAGTAAATTGCTAGTAGTTCAATTGCTGTGTTGTAGGGTAGCTCTATTTTCAAACTCTTGGGGAACCTCCATATTGTTTTCCAGAGTGACTGCATCATCATGCATGCTCACTAGTATTGTGAGAGGGTCCTCTTTCTCTGCATCCTCACCGACATTCGTTGTTTCCTGACTTGTCAATTTTAGCCATTTTGACTGGTGTGAGATGGTATCTCATTGTGGTTTTGAGTTGCATTTCCCTGATGTCAAGGCATGTGGAGTATTTTTCATGTGTCTGTTGGCCATTTGTAGGTCTACTTTAAGAAATGTCCGTTCAACTCTTCTATTTCCTGACAGCAATGTTTTTGGGGGTATTGAGTTAAGTAAGTTCTTCAGAGATCTTGAATACTAGCCTGATACATCATTTGCAAATATCTTCCGTATTCTGTAGGTTGCCTTTTCTTTTTGTTGACTATTTCCTTTCCTTTGTGAAAGCTTTATATCTTGATGAAGTCCAGATAGTTCATTTTTGCTTTTCTTTCCCTTGCCTGGAGAGCTGTGTCTAGCAAGAAGTTGCTGTGGCTGAGGTGAAAGATGTTTCAGCATGTGCCCTCCTCTAGGACTTTGATGGATTCTTGTCTCACAGGTCTATCAAAAACTTTTGGGTTACTTTTTGTGTTGGTATAAGAAAATGATCCAGTTCCATTCTTCTGCAATGTGGCTTTCCAATCATTTGTTGAAGACACTATTTTCCATTGGATATTCCTCCCTGGTTTGTTGAAGATTTGAATATTAGTGGACCATAATGATGAGGATTCATTTCTGGATCCTCTATTCTATTGATCTATGTGTTCGCTTCTGTGCCAGGAGTATGTTCTCTGATGCTTACAGCTTTGTAATATAGCTTGAGGTCCAGAATTGTGATGCCACCAGTTTTGGTTTTCTTTTGCAAATTTCCTCAGGTTACCTGGGTTTTTTTTCTAGTTTCATACAAATCTATGATTATTAGTTCCAGCTCGTTTAAAACTACTGATTATAGTTTGATAGCGATTGCATTGAATGTGTAGATTGCTCTGGGTAGCATAGACATTTTCACAATACTTGTTCTTCCAATCATGAGCACAGACTTTTTTCCAATAAATTCATTCATCTTTAATTTCTTTCATAAGTATTTTATTGTTTTCAGAGTAGAGAACTTTTTTACCACTTTGGTTAGGTTTTCAATAGGTATTTTTGAGTTTTGGTGCAATCGTCAATGGGATTAATCCCTTAATGCCACTTTCTTCAGTCTTCCTGTATAGAACTGCAACTTATTTCTGAGCATTGATTTCATATGCTGCCACGTTGCTGAATATGAGATCTAGCAATATTTGAGTGGAGTCTTTTGGGTTTTCTACGTATAGTATCATGTCATCTGTAAAGAGTTAGAGTTCGATGGCTTCTTTGCTGATTTGGAGCCTTTTATTCCTTTTTTTTTCTTTTTTTGTCTCCTTGCTGAGGTTAAAATGTCTCGTACTATTTTGAACAACAGTGGTGAGTCGGTATCCCTGCTTGTTCCTGACCATTGAAAATGGTATTGTCTGTGGGTTTTTTTTTTTTTTTTGTATACAGCTTTAATGATATTGAGATAAGTTCCCTGTATCCCTACACTGTGGAGAGTTTTAATCAGGAAAGGATGCTGTATTTTGTCAAATGCTTTTTCTGCATCAACTGAGAGGATTGTATGGTTGTCATCCTTTCTTTTATTAATGCGATGTATCACTATGATTTATTTGTAGATGTTGAACCACCCTTGAAGCCCAGAAAGAAATCCCACTTGATCATGGTGATTAATACTTTCAATGTGCTTTTGGATCCTATTGGCTCTCTCCTGAGAATTTTTTACATCCTTGTTTACTGGGGATATTGTTCTGTATTTTTCCTTTTGGTGGAGTCTTTGTCTGGTTTTGGGATCAAGGTAATGCTGGTCTTATAGAATGTTTGGAAGTATTCCTTCCATTTCTATTTTTTGATATAGCTTCCAAAAATAGGTATTAATTCTCTTTAAATATTTGGTAGAATTCCCCTAGGAATCATTTGGTCTTGAGTTGTAGTTTGTTAGGTGATCTTTGATTATTGCTTCAATTTCTTTGCTGGTTTTGATTCTGTTCAGGCTTTCTATTTCTTCTTGCTTCAGTTTTGGTAAGTCATGTGTTTCTAGGAATGCTTCCATTTCTTCTAGATTGCCTAATTGGTTGGCATATAATTGCACATAACAATCTATGAAATTGTTTGTATTTCCTTGGTGTTGGTAGTGATCTCACCTCTTTCATTTATAGTTTTATTTATTCAGGTCCTTGATCTTTTGTTTTTGATAGGTCAGTCTAGTGGTTTATTGATCTTATTAATTCTTTCAAAGTAACCAGCTCCTAGTTTTGTTGTTCTAGTCTACTGTTCTTTTAGTTTGTATTTCATCAATTTCTGCTATAATCTTTATTATTTCTCTTCTCTTGCGACATTTAGCTCCTTTAGGTGTAAGGTTAAGTTGTGTAGTTGAGACTTTTCCTGTGTTGAGAACAGCTTGTATCACTGTATACTTCTCTCTTAAGACTGCCTTTGCTTCATCTGAACTGTTGTGTTTTTCTTTTATTTCATTTCATGAATATTTAAAGATTCTTCTTTAGTTTCTTGTTTGACCCATTCATTCTTTAGTAGGATGCTTTAACCTGAATGAATTTTGTCCCTCCTAAATTTCCTGTTGTGATTGAGTTCAAAATTCCAATCATTGTAGTCAGAAAAATTGCAGGGAATAACCCAATCTTTTGGAATCTGTTGAGACATGATTTTTGACTGAGCTGTGTTAGATTATGGAAAATGTTCCATGCTCACTCAAGAAGAATATGTGGTCTTTTGCTTTAGGAAGGCATGCTCAGAATATGTCTGTAGTGTCTGTCTGGTCAAGTGTGTCATTCAAAGCTCTTGTTTCCTTACTGAAATTCTGCTTTGATGATCTGTGCATTTTTGTGAATGTTGTGTTAAAGATCCCTACTATTACTGTATTATTGTCAAAGTGTTTCTTAATTCTGTTGTTATTTGCTTTATATATTTGGCTGCTCCTCTATTAGAGGCTAAATATTTGCAATTGTTTGTTCTACTTGTTTGATAGACAACTTATTTATTAATTATTAATTATATTGTCCTTCCTCATCTCTTATGACAGTCTTCAGGTTAGAATCTAATGTGTCTGATATAAAGATTTCCACCTTAACTTTTTTTTTTTTAATGTCCACTAGAATGATAGATGGTTCTCTTCCTCCTCACTTTGGATCTGGAAGTGTCTTTTGGTCTAAATTCTGCTGCTTGTAGACGACATATCAAAGTGTCATGCTTTTTTTATCCAAATTGAACCTATGACTTTTGATTCTAGTATTTAGCCCAATTATATTTAGAGTGAACATTGAGCTATATGAATCCATTGTCCTTGTTTGACCTGTAAAGTCATTGTTTCTGAATATTATCTCTGTTCATTTCTGGTTTATGTTACTTTTGGGCTCTCTTTTCGCTTCCAGGATGCTCTTTAATATTTCTTGGTGGGCTGGTTTAATAACAAATTATTTTGGTTTCTCTTTTTCCTGTTTCTCTTTATCCCTCCTTCTATTCTGAATGACAGACTTGCTGGATATAGTATCCTTGTCTGCATACTGTTTTCATTTAGCACCCTGAATATATCATGCCAGTCCTATCTGGCCTTCCAGGTATCTGTGGATAAGTCTGCTGGGAGTCTTATTTTTCTACCCTCATAGGTTCAGGACCTCTTGTCCTGAGCTGCTTTCAGAATTTTCTCTTTGTCTCTGAAATTTGCAAGCTTCACTGTTATATGTTGAGGTGTTAGCCTACTTTTGTATTGATTTTGAGGGGGATCCTTTGTTCCTTCTGAATCTGAATGCCTGTCTCCTTCCTCAGATTAGAGGAATTTTCAGCTATAATATGCTCATGTATACCTTCTTTCCCACTTTCTCTACTTTTTCCTCTTCTTTCGGACCCTATTATGCTAATATTGTGTCATCTTATGTTATCACTTATCTCTCATATTTTTCCCCTGTGATCAAGAGGTTGTTTATCTCTGTTTTTTTTTGTTGTTGTTTTACTTCAGTTTTCTTATTTTTCTCAATTTGTTTTCTATATCAGAGATCCTCTCTTCTGTCTCATTTTTCTTAGCAGTTAGAGCCTCCATTTTTTATTGCATCTCAGGAATTGCCCTTTTATTTTTGACCTCCTCAGATTTTAGTTCTTTTATTTTGCCAGAAAGGGACTCTCTGTGTCTTATATGCTTTTCTCAGCCCAGGTAGTATCTTTATAATTTTTATTCAGAATCTAGTTCCAACATGTTGCTTCTATCCCTACTGATTAGGTCCTTAGCAGTGAATATTGCCTTCTGTACTCTTTTTGAAGTGAGTTTTCTGTATTGTCATTCTGACCAGAGAAGAATAAATGAAAGAGAACAAAATACTAAAATGGCAACAGTGATTCCAGAGAAATATACACGAAACAAATCAGAAGCAACAGATAAATAATTAAAGAAAGAGAGAGAACATAACCAAATGCTGAACAGACGGAACACAACACTAGATCCTGGGTGTATTTTGGTCTGCTTCCCTGAAGAAACTAGATGCCAGAATTGTAAAGAAAGGCAAACTTACATATAATCAAAACAACATGAAAGACTCCTATCTCTGGGAAAAGATCTAGGGGTGATGGAATGGGAGGTGGGCGGGGGGTGGGAATGACTGGGTGTTGGGCACTGAGGTGGGCGCATGATGGGATGAGCACTGGGGGTTATTCTATATGTTTGCAAATTGAACACCAATAAAAAAATAAATTTATAAAAATAAAAAAACCCAATTAATTAAATTCAGTGACTGGATAAAATAGAACTATAAAATGAAAATTAAAAAGACTTTACAAAGAGTTAATAAAATAAATTATTTGAAAAGCAAACAAAAAGATTAATGTGAAAGAGTGTAGAAACATGAGAAAAACCCTTAAATTCTGTATACTATTTTACCCTACTGCTGGAGTTTGGCAGTTCTGTATCATTGGTTTCCTTGGTCTTAGCACATGACTTGCAGATCTTCTGGGTGAGGTGCCTAGTGCAGTGACTCTCAGGTGTCTTTGCCCTGGATTGTATTGCACTTCCTTTTGCAGGGAGCTTGGCTAAATATACAGCCCCAGATTGCTCTACGTGACTTTTGTTGCCTTAAGGCTTTCTGTACCGGTATGGGGGATGAGAAGGAAAATCAGAGCTGCACCTCCATTTCCAGCCCTCACGCTGAAAGTTCATGTCCCCTACTCTTCAGTGAGTGCTCAGGGAAAAGCAGCCAATCACTCTTATCTCCCTGGTTTCAGTTCACATTCAGTGCTAAACCAGACTGTGACCCAGTGCACGTGATCCCGTTTCAAGAATACACGTTTTAAAGACTTCTGTGGCACACAGCAATAATACACCTCCTGGAGAAGTGGGGGCTTCTCAGTGTTTCTGTCACTTTCTGGGCCCCTCCTCAGAGAGCAGTCACCGCACCTTGCTGAAGTTCCCTGTTTATGGCAAGACTGAGTTGAATGTTGGCTTTTGGGCTGACTGTTTGCAATGAGATACTCTGCCCCAATGCCTGGGAACACTCTGCTGCACTCTGGTACCCCCGTTCTTTTTGTGATGCCAGGAATCCTGAGACCATGCTGTCAAACCCAGGATTCTGTCTTTCTTCACCTCCTGACCACCCTTCAAGCGACTTTAAAAATCTTAATTTTTCACTCCACTGCTTACACCATTTTTTGGTACTTTTATAATGGAGGCTTCAAAGCCCATGGTTTATCTTCTGATAGATGGCCTCAGATTCATTTCTCTATATACCCTCCATTGCAAAAGTGGTTGTTTTTCTATTTGTAGAATTGTAGCAACTTTTTCTCAGATCCCCAGTTGATTTGCAGTTGTTCAGTGTGATTTGTTAAGTATCCCGCTGATTTCCAGAGACCAGAGAAGATAAAGGTCCCCTACTACTCTGCCATGTTAAGTCTCTCCCCATTCTGCAGCTTTCAATAGGTGGTCAGAGAAGTTTTCATGGCAGACATCACATTGGAATAAATACTTTAAGATGGTTAAGGAGTCAGCCATGTGGATATACACTACAGTAATGTCTGGGAGGGTATGAGGCCGAAGAGATGGGATCCTAGAGAGTACTAGATGAGATCAAAGAGGGATTGTTGTGTCTAGATTACATAGAGCCTTGTAGTTTGCATTACATGACTTCCCTTTTGATGAAGTGAAGTGGAGCTCCATTGGAGAACTTTGAACAGAGAAGAGACGAGACATGACTTACCTATTTTGTCTGATATTAGTATTTCTGCCTTAGCTTTCCTTTTGCTTCTATTTGCATGGTAAATGTTTTTTCATCCCTTCTCTTTCCACCTCTGCATGTCTTAGGTCTGAAGTGAGTTCAACAAAAGGATATAACCATTATAATTATTGGGACCACACATGTTTTCACCTAAATGAATTAAACAACCTCTAACAGGCACACAAGGAGAAATTGCCAGTAATGCAATAACAGGAGGGAATTCTTACACCCGACCTCCATCAGTAGACAGATCATCCAGACAATAAATCAACTAGAAAAGAGTGGCTTTGAATGACATATTTGACCAAATGGGCCTAAGATACTCAGAACATTATATCCCAATGCAGCAGAAGACACATTATTTTCAAGTTCACAGGGCACATTATCTTGAATAGATCTCATTTAGGCCAGAAAACAAACAACACTTAACAAATTTAAAAAGTCTGAAATCATATTATACACCTTTTTATGGCCACAGTCGTATAAAAGTGGAAGCACTCACAAGAAGAAAACTAGAAAGAACACAAATACATGAAGCAAAGAATCCTGCTCCTAATCAATAAGTAGGTCAACCAAATCATCAAACAAGAAATCAAAATATTCATGGAGACAGATGAAAATGATAAGGTGTTAATATCTAAAAGACGTAAAGAATGTACATAACTCACCACCACAAAGACTAAAAATCTTACTTAAAGAATGGACAGGGGCGTGGAGGGGCAAGATGGTGGAAGAGTAGGGTCCCCAAGTCACCTGTTCCCACCAAATTACCTAGATAGCCTTCAAATCATCCTGAAAATCTACGAATTCGGCCTGAGATTTAAAGAGTGAACAGCTGGAATGCTACAGTGAGAATAGTTCATGCTTCCATCAAGGTAGGAAGACGGGAAAAAAAGAAATAAAGAAACAAAAGGCCTCCAAGGGGGAGGGGGCCCCACGAGGAGCCGGGCTGAGGCCGGGGCAAGTGACCCCAGGACAGGAGAGCCCCGTCCAGGAGAAGCAGGAGCTTCACCAACCTTCCCGGGCAGAAAGGTGCCTGTGGGAGTTAGAGCAGGACCCAGGAGGGCGGGGATGCCCTCATGCTCCCTGGGACACTAACAGACACCTGTGCCCCAGGGAGAGTGCGCCAAGCTCCCTAAAGGGCTGCAGCCCGCACGGTGTGACCCGGAGCAGCTCGGAGGGGCTTGGGCAGCGGCTCCGCGGAGGGGGCTGCGGGGCGGGAGTGAGAATCCAACAGCGCAGGCCCCGGAGCACAGGGCGCCGGGACACAGCCCAGGATCCCGCCTCCCCCCGGGACAGGCAGAGGCCAGGAGGGCCCAGGACAGCGAGGATGCTTCTGCCCCGAGCTGAGCAGATCAGCGGCCCTGCCCCCCGGAGCCTCCAGGCCGTGCAGAGAGCTCCGAAGTTACTGCAAGAACTGACTCCAGGGCTCCAGAGCTGGCCGCCGCCACTGTGGTTGTTCCTCCTGGGGCCTCCCAGGGTAAATAACCCCCACAGAGCCTCACAGTGGCCTCACTGGATAAATAGGATAAACATTACTCACTGAGCCCTGCACCAGGCAGGGGGCTGAGCAGCTCCCCCAAGTGCTAACACCTGAAAATCAACACAACAGGCCCCTCTCCCAGAAGACCAGCTAGACGGACAGGGGAAAAACAAATTATTGACCAAGCAGCACTGGAAACTTCCACGGGAAGTCAAGGGACTTACAGTATACAGAATCAGAGGATACTCCCCCATGTTTTTTTTTTATTTCTGTTTGCTTCCCTCACCCCTTTTTTCCTTTCTTTCTTTTTCTTTCTCTTTTCCTTCTTTTTTCTTCCTTTTTTCTTTTTCTCTTTTCTTCCCTTCTTTCTCTCCTCTCTTTTTCTCCTTTTCCCAATACAACTTGTTTTTGGCCACTCTGCACTGAGCAAAATGACTAGAAGGAAAACCTCACCTCAAAAGAAAGAATCAGAAACAGTCCTCTCTCCCACAGTTACAAAATCTGGATTACAATTCAATGTCAGAAAGCCAATTCAGAAGCACTATTATACAGCTACTGGTGGCTCTAGAAAAAAGCATCAAGGACTCAAGAGACTTCATGCCTGCAGAATTTAGATCCAATCAGGCAGAAATTAAAAATCAATTGAATGAGATGCTATCCAAACTAGAAGTCCTAACTACGAGGGTTAACGAAGTGGAAGGACGAGTGAGTGACATAGAAGACAAGTTCATGGCAAGGATGGAAACTTAGGAAAAAAGAGACAAACAATTAAGAGACCATGAGGATATATTAAGGGAAAGAAACGACAGCCTGAGGAAGAAAAACCTACATTTAATTGGGGTTCCCGAGGGCGCCGAAAGGGACAGAGGGCCAAAATATGTATTTGAACAAATCATAGCTGAAAACTTTCCTAATCTGGGAAGGGAAACAGGCATTCAGAACTAGGAAATAGAGACATCCCCCCTAAAATCAATAAAAACCTCTCAACACCTCGATATTTAATAGTTAAGCTTGCAAATTCCAAAGATAAAGAGAGAATCCTTAAAGCAGCAAGAGACAAGAAATCCCTGACTTTTATGGGGAGGAGTATTAGGGTAACAGCAGACCTCTCCACAGAGACCTGGCAGGCCAGAAAGGGCTGGCAGGATATATTCAGGGTCCTAAATGAGAAAACATGCAACCAAGAATACTTTATCCCGCAAGGCTCTCATCCAGAATGGAAGGAGAGATAAAGAGCTTTCAAAAAGGCAGGAATTGAAAGAATATGTGACCTCCAAACCAGCTCTGCAAGAAATTTTAAGGGGGACTCTCAAGAGACTTGAGAAGAGGAGAGACTCTTCTTCTCAAGAAGTCCAATGGAACAATCCACAAAAACAAGGGACTGAATAGATATCATGATGACACTAAACTCATATCTTTCAATATTAATGCTGAA
This sequence comes from Canis lupus baileyi, assembly GCF_048164855.1. Classification (NCBI taxonomy): domain Eukaryota; kingdom Metazoa; phylum Chordata; class Mammalia; order Carnivora; family Canidae; genus Canis; species Canis lupus. The sequence goes on from NC_132858.1 coordinate 15,397,702, forward strand.
CGTGAATGGGCTGAATGACACCATCAAAAGGCACAGGGTGTCAGACTGGATAAAAAATCAGGACCCATCTATTTGCTGTCTACAAGAGACTCATTTTAGACAGAAGGACACCTACAGCCTGAAAATAAAAGGTTGGAGAACCATTTACCATTCAAATGGTCCTCAAAAGAAAGCAGGGGTAGCCATCCTTATATCAGATAAACTAAAATGTCCATCGAAAGATGAATGGATAAAGAAGATGTGGTCTATGTATACAAAGGAATATTCCTCAGCCATTAGAAATGACGAATACCCACCATTTGCTTCGACGTGGATGGAACTGGAGGGTATTATGCTGAGTGAAATAAGTCAATCGGAGAAGGACAAACATTATATGATCTCATTCATTTGGGGAATATAAAAAATAGAAATATTATTGTTATGCTAATTTTTGACTTAACTCTTTTAATAAATAGTATAATCTGCAAGTTGTTTGTATTGGTTTGGTTTTTAATAAATAGTATAATCTGCAAGTTGTTTGTATTGGTTTGGTTTTTAATAAATAGTATAATCTGCAAGTTGTTTGTATTGGTTTGGTTTACTAGATGGACACACCAGCCAATAATGACTTGTGTTGTTTCATGTTTGCCTCTGACTGCTTCATTTCCTTTTCCTCTTATTTCGTTGTTTGACACAGAATTTCCAAAATGACAAGCTGCTAGGCTGAATTTACCTGAAAACTTTAAATTTGTTTAATCCAAAATTTTTTGTTTAGTATAAGATTTTATAAATATAATCGGTCATCAGTATATTAAAATCATTAAAATGTATAAAAACATGATTGGGTGACGGGCAGTGGGGGTTATTCTGTATGTTGGTAAATTGAACACCAATAAAAAAAAAGGAAAAAAATATGATTGCCTGATTTCTCTTGAAAAGCATAGTATGGGACAAATTTGGATATATGCTCCTCATTAGGCAGCAACACACCAGAGCTTAGTCTTGACAGACTCTTATTGGGGACAGGATTTGCTCCCTTTCAATGGGGAGAAAAGGTCTTCTTCAATTCCTTCTTAAATGTCTTTTCACAGTTTGGCTTCATTAATTACTTCCTGATCTCTGGGAGTATATGGAGTTGAGGACCTAGCATTAAAAGTCAGTGCATTACATAATAATGGCAGCTATAAAAGGTGGCCTTATCTAATTCCTGAATTTAATGGAATTCTCTAGAATTAAAGGTAACATTTCCTTTAGGCTTCTGGAGCATATCCTTTGATCCAGGTAAAGAAACTCATTTTACTTTTAGTTTGCTGTGGTTTAATTATAATTCAGACTAAATGTTAGCAAATCGCATGTTGGAATCTCAGAAATAGTTCTTTTTGTTTTAATAATATAATTTGATTATCAGGAAATCATGGCAACAGAAATCAGCAAACCAAGGATTGTGCTGGAAAACAGAACATGTAAAGGATTTCTAGGCCCTGTCTGCTAAAATGTATTTAATGAGAAATGGAGGCATGCTGTTACCTGAGAATTAATTATAGGATGGCTCAGTCACGCAAAGCTCTCAATATTAGAATAGGAAACATAAACTAAATCTACTATTACACTATTTCTTTGATTGACCTTTGCAGATTTCTAAAACTTTACATATTACGCAGATATAAAGATATGGACCTCATTCTGAGGTCTTCCTGGTGTATATAGTATGGGATTAGACTAAAATAAAGATAATCCTAAGGGTTTATGAAAGACTATACTGTTATGGATTTTTTTTTTCTGTATTGGTACATAGAACAAAAAGGTAAAATATAAAAGGAATACTTTGCCATGAAATATTTTCGAATGCTTTTGTAAGTTTCCTTCTACAATCAAAGCTTAAAGAACAAATAGAAGCTAGCAGCAAAAGTTCTCACACCTCTTTCTGTAACTCCTCTCTCCGCAGCATGAAAGTGAAATTCGAGGTAGCTGAAAACCATTGAATCTGGGTCATTTTTAAGATACAATGACAACATTCATGCTTTTTGTGGCTTCAGGGAGGGTTAGTGGTCTTGGCACTACATAACCTGACCTTGTGTGTATTTCTGATCTTGCTTCTTGTCTCTCTCTACTATTACATTCCTGGTCTTTCACAGCTCCTTGAATATACCACAGGAGTGCTGCATTAGAGTCTCCCTTTCTAGAATCTTCACCCCACTAATCTTCACATGGCCGTTTCCTCCTGATCATTTTTGTTATTTATTGGTGCTCATCATCTTCAAAGATATGGATCAATATATTTCAGCAGTTTCCCTCAGAAAAGCTCAATGGGGTTCAAACACAGCTGAAATGTTGCCTGATAATAGAACCTTTCTCCTCCTACCCAATAAGAAGTACCATCCATAAAATAACCAGAGCCCTCTATTTCCAATGATTATGTCTAATGATCACTGTTTGTCTTTTTACTTCATTTAAATTTACTTAGCCCTGATATAGTACATCATTATTTTCAGATGAGGAATTTAGAATTCATCAGTTGCTATAATACCCAGTACTTATCACCTCATGTGCACTCCTTAAAGTCAGTAGTCCAGTTACCTCATTCCCCCACCAACCTCCTCTCCAGGAACCCTGTTTCTTTCACATAGTTAAGAGTCTCTCATAGTTTGCCATCTTTAATCTATTCCTATATAAATTTCCCTTCCCTTTTCCATGATCCTCTGTTTTGTTTCTTAAATTCCACATATGAGTGAAACCATATGCTAATTGTTTTCTCTAACTGAATTATTTTCTTGAACATTAACTACACCCTCCTATTCCATCCATGTCAAGGTAAATGAAAAGGTTTCAATCTTCTGCAGGCTGAGTAATAGTCCATTGTATTATCCACCACATCTTTATCCATTTATCTATGGATGGACATCTGGCTCTTTCCACAATTTGTCTATTGTGCACATTCGGGCGATTGGGGTGCAGGTGCTCCTTTGGTTCACTACATTTGTATCTTTGGGATAAATATCTAGTAGTGCAGTATCTGGGTCGTAGGGTAGCTCTATTTTCAACTTCTTGGGGAACCTCCATACTGTTTTCTGGAGTGGCTGCATCAGCTAGCATACTCACTAGTAGAGCATGTGAGAGGGTTCTCCTGTCTCTGCATCTTCACCAACATTTGTTGTTTCCTGACTTGTTAATTTTAACCATTCTGACGGGTGTGAGATGGTTTCTTATTATGGTTTTGAGTTGTATTTCCCTGATGCCAAGAGATGTGGAGCATTTTTTCATGTGCCTGTTGGTCATTTGTATGTCTTTGGGGAAATGTCTGTTCATGTCTTCTGCCCATTTCTTGACACGATTGTTTTTGGGATGTTGAGTTTAATAGGTTCTTCAGAGATCTTGAACTAGCCTGATACATCATTTGCAAATGCCTTCCCCATTCTGTAGGTTGTCTTTTCATTTTGTTGACTATTTCCTTTGCTGTTTAAAAGTTCTTTATCTTGATGAAGTCCCAATAGTTCATTTTTGCTTTTCTTTCCCTTGCCTCTAGAGCTGTGTCTAGCAAGGAGTTGCTATGGTCGAGGTGAAAGAGTTTTCTGCCTATGTTCTCCTGTAGGACTTTGATGGATTCTTGTCTCACAGGTCTATCAACAACTTTTGGGTTATCTTTGTATTCTTGTAAGAAAGTGGTCCATTTCCATTCTTCTGTATTTGGCTGTCCAATTTTCCCACACCATTTGTTGAAGAGACTATTTTCCATTGGATATTCTTTCCTGCTTTGTTGAGGATTAGTTGACCTTAGAGATGGGGGTTAATTTTTGGATCCTCTATTCTATTGATCAATGTGTTTGTTTTTGTGCCAGTATCATATTCTCTTGATGCTTATAGCTTTGTAATATAGCTTGAGGTCCAGAATTGTGATGCCACCAGCTTTGGGGTTTTCTTTTTCAACTTCCTCTAGCTACTTGGGGTCTTTTCTGGTTCCATACAAATTTAGGATTATTCGTCCAGCTCAGTGAAAACTACTGATTATATTTTGATAGAGATTGCATTGAATGTGTAGATTGCTCTGGGTAGCATAGACATTTTCACAATATTTGTTCTTCCAATCATGAGCACAGACTTTTTTCCAATAAATTCTGTCATCTTTAGTTTCTGTAATAAATATTCTATAGTTTTAAAGTCAGATCCTTTACCACTTTGGTTAGGTTTGCTCATAGGTATTTTTGATTTTTGGTGCAATTGTCAATGGGATTAATTCTGTAATATCACTTTCTTCAATCTCATTGTTAGTGTATAGAAATGTAACTTAATTCTGTGCATTGATTTTATATCTTGCCACGTTGCTGAACACTTGCCACGTTGCTACTGATCTAGCAATTTTTGAGTGGGATCTTTTGGTATATACAGTATATACATATACAGTATCCTATCACCTGTGAAGAGTGAGAGTTTATGACTTCATTGCTGATTTGGATGCCTTTTATTTCTTTTTTGTTGCCTGCTTGCTGAGGTTAAAATGTCTTGCACTGTTTTGAACAGCAGTGGTGACTTGGGCATCCCTGCTGTGTTCTTGACCATTGAGAATGATATTCTCTGTGGGTTTTTTTTTTTGTGTATGGATTTTATGATATTGAGATAAGTTCCCTGTATCCCTACACTGTGGAGAGTTTTAATCAGGAAAGGATGCTGTATTTTGTCAGATGCTTTTCCTTCGTCAATTGAGAGGATCATATGTTTGTCATTCTTTCTTTTATTAATGCAGTGTATCACATTGATTAATTTGCAGATGTTGAACCATCCTTGAAGCCCAGGAAATGAATCCCACTTGGTCATGGTGATTAATTCTTTTTTTTTTTCAAATATTTTTTTTATTTATTTATGAGAGAGAGAGGGGGGAGAGAGAGAGAGAGAGAGAGAGAGAGAGAGAGAGAGAGAGCAGACACACAGGCAGAGGGAAAAGTAGGATCCATGTAGGGAGCCCGATGTGGGACTCGATCCTGGGACTCCAGGATCAGCCCTGAGCTGAAGGCAGACGCTTAATCTCTAAGCCACCCAGACCTCCCGATTAATTCTTTTAATTACCTTTTCAGACCCTATTGGCTCTATTTTGATGAAAATTTTTGCATCCATGTTTTTCAGGGATATTGTTCTTTACCTTTCCTTTTGGTGGAGTCTTTGTCTGATTTTGTGATCAAGGTAATGGTGGCTTCATACTATGAGTTTGGATGTGTTCCTTCCATTTCTAATTTTTGATATAGCTTCAAAAGAATAAGTATAAATTCTTCTTTAAATTTCTGGTAGAATTTCCCCTATGAAGTCACCTGGTCTTGAACTCTAGTTTGTTAGGTGTTTTTCATTATTTCTTCAATTCCTTTGCCGGTTATGTTTCCGTTCAGGCTTTCTCTTTCTTTCGGTTTCAGTTTTGGTAGGTCATATGTTTCTAGGAGTTCTTCAATTTCTTCTAGATTGCCTAATTGGTTGGCATATAATTGCACATAATATTCTTTTAGAATTGCTTGTATTTATTTGGTGTTGTTTGTGATCTCACCTCTTTCATTTATGATTTTTTAAAAATAAAGATCCTTTCTTTTTTCTTTTTGGTATATCAGTCTAGTGGTTTATTGATCTTATTAATTTTCAAAGCTCAGCTACTAGTTTTATTGATCTGTTCCTTTGAGATCCTTTGAGATCTCCGTTCTACTGTTCCTTTGATTGTATTTCATCGATTTCTACTCTAATTGTTCTTAAATCTGTTCTCCTGCTGAATTTATACTCTATTTGCTGTTCTTTCTCCAGCTTCTTTTGGTATAAGGTTAGATTGTGTATTTGCAACTTTTCCATTTTGAGAAAGCTTGCATTGCTATGTGCTTCCCTCTTAAGACTGCCTTTGCTGCATCTCAAAGGTTCTGAACTGTTGTGTTTTCATTTTCATTTGCTACCATGAAGATTTAAATTCTTTAAATTCCTGGTTGGCCCACTCATTCTTTAGTAAACTATGTGCTCTTTAACCCTGATGAATATCGTTCCTTCTAAATTTCCTCTTGTTATTGAGTTCAAAATTCAAATCATTATGGTCAGAAGTAGTTCAGGGAATAATCTTTGGGTACCAGTTGAGACCTGGCTTTTGGCTGAGTATGTGATCTATTCTGGAAAATGTTCCATGTGAACTCAGAAAGAATATGTAGTTTCTTGCTTTAGAATGGCATGCTCTGAACAGGTCTGTGAAGTCCATCTGATCCAGTGATTCAATCAAAGCTCTTGTTTCCTTGGTGATCTTCTGCTTAGATGTTCTATAATTGTTGTGAGTGTGGAGTTAGAGATCTCTACTATTATTGTATTTTTATCAATGTGTTTCTTTAATTTTGTTATTAATTGTTTCATATATTTGGGCGCTCCCATATTAGAGGTGAAATATTCATAATTGTTAGTTCTTGTTGGATAGACCTCTAAATTATGATATAATGTCTTTCCTCATCTCTTATTACAGTCTTTGGTTTAAAATCTAATGTGTCTGATATACAGATTTCTACTCCAATTTTAACTTTTTTTGATATCCATTAGCATGATAGATGGTTCTCTTCCTCCTCACTTTTGATCTGGAGGTGTTGTTGGCTCTACAATGAGTCTCCTGTAGGTGACATATAAGTAAGTCTTGCTTTTTAATTCAATCTGATTCCTGTAACTTTTGATCAGAGCATTTAGCTCATTTACATTCTGAGTGACTATTGAATGATATGAATTTAGTGCCATTGTAGTACCTGTAAAGTGACATTTCTGTATATTGTCTCTGTTCATGTCTGGTTTATGTTACTTTTGGGCTCTATTTTCACTCTTGCCGGGTTGGTTTAGTGATCACAAATCCTTTTAGTTTTTCTTTGTTCTGGAGCTCTTTATTTCTCCTTCAATTCTGAATGACAGCCTTGCTGGATATAGTATCCTTGGATACATACTGTCTTCATTTAGCACCTTGAATATATCATGCCAGTCCTTTCTAGCCTGATAGGTCTCTGTGTATAGGACTGCTGCCAGGCTTATGTTTTTACCCTCATAGGTTTAGGACCTCTTGTCCCGAGCTGCTTTCAGGATTTTCTCTTTGTCTCAGAAATTTGCAGGCTTCATTGTTATATGTTGAGGTGTTGGCCTACTTTCATTGATTTTGAGGGAGATTCTCTGTTCTGTCTGGACTTGAATGCCTGTTTCCTTCCCAAACTTAGTGAAGTTTCCAGTTATAATATGCCCATATATACCCTATTTCCTGCTTTCTCATGCATTTCCTCTTCTATTGGATTCCAATTATGCTTGTATTCTTTCACCTTATGGTATCCCTTTTCTCTCAAATTCTCCCCTTGTGATCTAGCAGTTGTTTATCTCTTTTCCCCCCTCAGTTTTGGTATTCTTCATCATTAACTGTTTATCTCTTCTGTCTCATTTATCCTAGCAATTAGAGACCCAACATTTTATTGCATCTCAGTAATCACCATTTTGGTTTTGACTTGGACTTTACTTATTCTATTATGCCAGAAAGGGATTCTCTAGTGTCTCCTGTGCTTTTTCCAAGCCTAGCTAGTATCTTTATAGTTATTATTTTGATCTAGTTCCAACATCTTGCTTCTTTTTTTAAAAATTTATTTTTTATTGGTGTTCAAATTGCCAACATAGAGAATAACATCCAGTGCTCATCCTATCAAGTGCCCACCTCAGTGCCTGCAATCCAGTCAACCCCACCACGCACCCACCTCCCCTTCCACCACCCCTAGCTCGTTTCCCAGAGTTAGGAGTCTTTCATGTTCTGTCTCCCTTTCTGATATTTCCCACTCATTTTTCTGCTTTCCTCTTTATTCCCTTTCACTATTTTTTAAATAATACATTTATTTTTTATTGGTGTTCAATTTGCCAACATACAGAATAACACCCAGTGCTCATCCCATCAAGTGCCCCCCCAAGCCCGCCTTTCACTATTTTTTATATTCCCCAAATGAATGAGACCATAAAATGTTTGTCCTTCTCTGATTGACTTATTTCACTCAGCATAATACCCTCCAGTTCCATCCACGTCGAAGCAAATGGTGGGTATTTGTCGTTACTAATGGCTGAGTAATATTCCATTGTATACGTAAACCACATCTTCTTTATCCATTCATCTTTCGAGGGACACCAAGGCTCCTTCCACAGTTTGGCTATTGTGGACATTGCTGCTAGAAACATCAGCGTGCAGGTGTCCCAGCATTTCATTGCATCTGTATCTTTGTGGAAAATACCCAGCAGTGCAATTGCTGGGACTAGGGCAGATCTATTTTTAATTCTTTGAGGAACCTCCATATAGTTTTCCACAGTGGCTGCACCAGTTCACATTCCCACCAACAGTGCAAGAGGGTTCCCCTTTCTCCACATCCTCTCCAACATTTGTTGTTTCCTGTCTTGCTAATTTCCCCATTCTCTAGTGTGAGGTGGGATCTCATTGTGGTTTTGATTTGTATTTCCCTGATGGCAAGTGATGCGGAGCATTTTCTCATATGCTTGTTGGCCATGTCTGTCTTCGTCTGTGAGATTTCTGTTCATGTCTTTTGCCCATTTCATGATTGGATTATTTGTTTCTTTGCTGTTGAGTTTAGTAAGTTCTTTATAGATCTTGGATACTAGTCCTTTATCTGATATGTCATTTGCAAATATCTTCTCCCATTCTGCAGGCTGTCTTTTAATTTTATTGACTGTTTCATTTGCTGTGCAAAATTTTCTTATCTTGATGAAGTCTCAATAATTCATTTTTCCTTTGTTTCTTATGCCTTCATGGATGTATCTTGCAAGAAGTTACTGTAGCCAAGTTCAAAAAGGGTGTTGCCAGTGTTCTCCTTTAGGAATTTGATGTAATCTTGTCTCACAGTTAGATCTTTCATCCATTTTGAGTTTATCTTTGTGTATGGTGTAAGAGAATGGTCTAGCTTCATTCTTCTGCATATGATTGTGCAATTGTCCCAGTACCATTTATTGAAGAGAGTGTCTTTTTTTTTCCAGTGCATAGTCTTTCCTGCTTTGTTGAATATTAGTTGACCATAAAGTTGAGGGTCCACTTCTGGATTCTCTGTTCTGTTGCATTGATCTATGTGTCTGTTTTTGTGCAATACCACACTGTCTTTATGACCACAGCTTTGTAGTACAGCCTGAAATCTGGCATTGTGATGCCCCCTGATCCGGTTTTCTTTTTTTAAAATTTCCCTGACTATTCGGGGTCTTTTCTGATTCCACACAAATCTTAAAATAATTTGTTCTAACTCTCTGAAGAAAGTCTATGGTATTTTGATAGGGATTGCATTAAACGTGTAAGTTGCCCTGGGTAACATTGACATTTTCACAGTATTAATTCTTCCAATCCACGAGCATGGGATATTTCTCCATCTCTTTGTGTCTTCCTCAATTTCTTTCAGAAGTGTTCTATAGTTTTTAGGGTATATATCCTTTACCTCTTTGGTTAGGTTTATTCTTAGGTATCTTATGCATTTGGGTGCAATTGTAAATGGGATTGACTCCTTAATTTATCTTTCTTCCGTCTCATTGTTAGTGTATAGAAATGTCACTGACTTCTGGGCATTGATTTTATATACTGCCACACTGCCAAATTGCTCTATGAGTTCTAGCAATGTTGGGTGGAATCTTTTGCGTTTTCTACATACAGTATCATGTCATCGGTGAAGTGAGAGAGTTTGACTTCTTTTTTGGCCAGTTTGAATGTCTTTTATTTCTTTTTGTTGTCTGATTGCTGAGGCTAGGACTTCCAGTACTATGGTGGATAGCAGTGGTGAGAGTGGACATCCCTGTCTTGTTCCTGATCTTAGGGGAAAGGCTCCCAGTGTTTCCCCAATATGACTGATATTTGCTGTGGGCTTTCCATAGATGGATTTTAAGATGCTGAGGAATGTTCCCTCTATCCCTACATTCTGAAGAGTTTTGATCAGGAATGGATGCTGTATTTTGTTGAATGCTTTCTCTGCATATATTGAGAGGATCATTTTTTTTCCTCTCGTTGATATGATCTATCACATTGATTGCTATATGATTGTTGAGCCAGCCTTGCTTCCCGGGGATAAATCCCACATGGTCATGGTGAATAATCTTCTTAATGTATTGTTCGTTCCTATTGGCTAGTATCTTGTTGAGAATTTTTGCATACATGTTCATCAGGGATATTCGTCTATAATTTTCCTCTTTTGTGTGGCCTTTGTCTGGTTTTGGAATTAAGGTGATGCTGGCCTCATAGAATGAGTTTGGAAGGACTCCATCTCTTTCTATCTTTCTGAGCAGCTTTAGTAGAATAGGTATGGTTTCTTCTTTAAAAGTTTGATAGAATTACCCTGGGAAGCCACCTGGCCCTGGACTTTTGTATCTTGGGAGGTTTTTGATGACTGCTTCAATTTCCTCCCTGGTTATAGGCCTGTTCAGGTTTTCTATTTCTTCCTGTTCCAGTTTTGGCAGTTTGTGGTTTTCCAGAAATGCGTCCATTTCTTCTAGACTCCTTAAATTTATTGGTCTAAAGCTGCTCACAATAAGTTTTTAAGATCATTTGTATTTCCTTGGTATTGGTTGTGATCTCTCCTTTCTCATTCATGATTTTATTAATTTGAGTCTTTTTTCTTTTTAATAAGGCTGGCTAATGGTTTATCTATCTGCTTAATTCTTTCAAAGAACCAACTCCTGGTTTTGTTTATCTGTTCTACAGTTCTTCTGGTCTCTATTTCATTCTGTTCTGCTCGAATATTTATTAATTCTCTTCTTCTGCTGGGTGTAGGATCTATTTGCTGTTTATTCTCCAGCTCCATTAGGTGCAAGGTTGGCTTTTGTATTTGACTTCTTTCCAGTTTTTGGATGGATGCTTGTATTGCAATGTATTTCCCCCTCAGGACTGCTTTTGCTGTATCCCAAAGATTTTGAATGGTTGTATCTTCATTCTCATTAGTTTCCATGAATCTTTTTTAATTCTTCCTTAATTTCCTGGTTGACCCTTTCATCTTTTAGCAAGATGGTCCTTAACCTCCTTGTGTTTGAAATCCTTCCAAATTTATTTTGTGATTTAGTTCTAGTTTCTATGCATTATGGTCTGAAAATATGCAGGGGATGACCCCAATCTGTTGGTATCAGTTAAGTCCTGATTTGTGACCCAGTATGTGGTATATTCTGGGAAAAGTTCCATGTGCACTTGGGAAGAATGTGTATTCAGTTGATTTTGGATGTAAAGTTCTGTAGATATCTATGAAATCCATCTGGTCCAGTGTATCATTTAAAGCTCTTGTGTCTTTGGAGATGCTGTGTTTAGAATAACTGTTGATTGTTGAAAGCCCTACATTCAAATCACCAAGTATAAATGTATTATTATCTAAGTATGTCTTAACTTTGGTTATTAATTGATTGATATACTTGGCAGCTCCCACATTCAGGGCATAAATATTGATGATTGTTAGGTCCTCTTGTTGGATAGATCATTTAAGTATGATATAGTGTCCCTCTTCATCTCTTACTACAGTCTTTGGGATAAACTTAATTTATCTGATATAAGGATGGTTACCCTGCTTTCTTTTGAGGACCATTTGAATGGTAAATGGTTCTCCAACCTTTGATTTTCAGGCTAGAGGTGTCCTTATGTCTAAAATGAGTCTCTTGTAGACAGCATATAGATGGGTCTTGCTTTGTTATCCAGTCTGAAAGCCTGCATCTTTTGATGGGGTCACATTCAGAGTTATTATTGAAAGATATGAATTTAGTGTCATCATGATACCTACTCAGTCCCTGTTTTTGTGGGTTGTTCCCTTGGACTTCCTCTTTCTATTACAGAATCCCCCTCAGTATTTCTTGCAGAGCTGGCTTGGTGGTCACATATTCTTTCAGTTTCTGCCTATCTTGGAAGCTCTTTATCTCTCTTTCCATTCGGAATGAGAGCTTTGGTGGATAAAGTATTTGTGGCTGCAGATTCTTTTCATTTAGGATCCTGAATATACCCTGCCCGCCCTTTCTGACCTGCCAGGTCTCTGTTGAGAGGTCTTCTGTTAATCTAATATGTCTCCCCATAAAAGTTAGAGATTTCTTGTCTCTTGCTGCTTTAAGAATCTTCTCTTTATCTTTGGAATTTGCAAATTTCACTATTAAATGTTTGAGATGTTGAGTGGTTTTTATTGATTTTCTGGGGGGGATCTCTCTATTTCCCGGATCTGAATGTCTGTTTCCCTTCCCAGGTTAGGAAAGTTCTCAGCTATGATTTGTTCAAATACATATTCTGCACCTCTGTCCCTTTCGGCGCCCTCGGGAACCCCAATTAAATGTAGATTTTTCCTTCTGAGGCTGTCATTTATTTCCCTTAACCTATCCTCATGATCTTTTAATTGTTTCTCTCTTTTTTCCTCAGTTTCCCTCCTTGCCACCAACTTGTCTTCTATGTCACTCACTTGTTCTTCTACCTTGTTAACCCTTGTCATTAGGACCTCCAGTTTGGATGGCATCTCATTTAATTGATTTTTAATTTCTGCCTGATTAGATCTAAATTTTGCAGTCATGAAGTCTCTTGAATCCTTTATGCTTTTTTCTAGAGCCATCAGTAGCTTTATAATAGTGCTTCTGAATTGGCTTTCTGACATTGAATTGTAATCCAAATTTTGTAACTCTGTGGGAGAGAGGTCTGTTTCTGATTCTTTCTTTTGAGGTGAGTTTTTCCTTCTAGTCATTTTGCTCAGTGCAGAGTGGCCAAAAACAAGTTGTACTGGAAAAAGGAGAAAAAATAGAGAAGAAAATAAAGAAAAAAAAAGAAGAATAAAAAAAGGGGGGGGACAAACAGAAAACAAAAAACAAGGGGGAGTATCCTCTGTTTCTATGTACTGTAAATCCCTCAACTTACCCTGGAACTTTCCAGTGCTGCTTGGTCAATAACTTGCTTTTCCCCTGTCTGTCCAGCTGGTCTTCTGGGGCAGGGGCCTGCTGTTCTAATTCTCAGGTGTGAGTACCTGGGGGAGCTACTCAGCTGAGCCTGGTGTAGGGCTCAGTGGGAGTTGTTTATCCTGTGAGGCCACTGAGGCTCAGTGGGGGTTGTTTATCCGGTGAAGCCCCAGGAGGAACAGCAACAGCGGCGGCACCAGCTCTCCAGCCCAGGAGTCAGCTCCCACAGGAACAACTGCAGCTCTCAGTCTGCAGGGGCCTGGATGCTCCGGAGCGGGGCCGCTGATTAGCACAGCTCGGGGCTGGCGGCAGGAGTGTCCTTGCTGTCCTGTGTCCTCCTGGCTTCTGCCTGTCCCCGGGGGAGCGCCAGATCTTGGGCTGTGTCCCCCAGCGCCCTGGGCTCCGGGCGGGCGCAGCCCACTACATGCAGCCGCTGAAGCCGCTCCCGGGGCCCGCTGGGCGCAGGTTGTAGCCCTTTAGGGAGCTCAGCCGTGGAGTGTGGTGCGCTCTCCCCGGGGCGCAGGTGCTCTGTTAGCGCCCCTGGGAGCGTGAGGGCATCCCCGCCCTCCTGAGGTCCTGCTTCAACTCTCTGCGAGCGCCTTTCAATCGGGGAGGTTGGTGAAGCTCTTGCTTCTCTGGGCCTGGGCTTTCCTGTCCTGGGTGCTCTCGCCATGGCCTTAGCCCTGCTCTTCGGGGCCTCTCCCCCTTTGATGCTTTCTTATTTCTTTATTTTTTTTTCCATCTTCTGACCTTGATAGAAGCGTGAACTCTTCTCACTGTAGCATTCCAGCTGTTCTCTCTTTAAATCTCTTTAAATGCCGAATTCATAGGTTTTCAGGATGATTTCAAAGTTATCTAGGTAATTTGGTGGGGACAGGTGACTTGGGGACCCTACTCTTCCACCATCTTGCCCCCTCCTCCGGCAAACTTCCTTTTGGATCACAGTAGTATGAAACTATAAGTACTTACGAGAAAAAATCTAGAAAGAACACAAATACATGGAGGCAAAATAGCCCACTCCTAAAACATGAAGTTAGTTATATATAAAAGATATAACTCACTACCACAAAGACTAAAATCTGACTTAGAAATGGACAGAGACCTGAATAGACATATTCAAGAAGACATAAAAATAACAAGTCAACGCATCAAAAGATGTTCAACATCATTCATCATCAGGGAAATGGAAATCAAAACCACAATGAGATGTCACCTCATGCCTGTCAGAATGGCTACAATTAAAAAAAAAAGAAATAAGGTGTGTTGCAAAGACTTGATATAAAATGAACCCTTATACACTGCTGGTGGGAATGTAAACTGGTGCACTCACTGTGGAAGCATGATGGAGTTTCCTCAAAAATGAAAAATAGATATGATATGATCCAGTAATTCCACTATAGGATACTTACCAAAATAATTTTTGCAATGACATGGATGGAGTTTGGGAGTCTAATACTAAGTGAATAACTCAGACAGAGATGGGCAAATATCATATGAATTCATTCATGTGTATATTTAAGAAAGAAAACAAATGAAAAAGAAAAAAGGAGACCAAAAAAACTCAAACTCTTAAATATTGAGAATAAACAGGTGGTTGCCAAAGGGGAGGTGGCCAGATGGGTGAATAGGGTGAAGGGGATTGAGAATACACCTGTTCACCTGTTATGGTGAGCACTAAGCAATGTGTAGAATTGTTCAAACAAAAAATGTGCATTTTATTGTATGTAATCTATAACTTAAGTTGCTTTTGAAACAAAAAATCTTTTATTTTCATTTCCACTTTCTCTTCAGCTTTAGTTACTGAGTTAATAACTTCCATATATTATAGAAATTATAGAAATTTTAATTACTCGGTTTCACTGTGTTTATATCATATCCGTATCATTAATATTGATAATAATAATTATATATACAGTAACATTTTCTAGAATAGGAAATTGGGAGAAGTAAAGAAACTTGATTAAATTCATCAAGACATGGATCATGAAGCTAGAATTCAGTCATATCACATGTGTTGGAATGTGCACCTGTGCTCAGATCTTTCTGTGCTGTTAGAAAAGATGCAGAGTAAAAATCTGTAAAAGATTTTTAAGTAAAAAAGTAAAGCCTTTGGGAATTTGTAGCCTATACTTCAGTGTGACTTGAAGGAATACTTTCTCCTTAGGGCACCAGTGGATCAGTTGGTAACAGAAATGAGATGTGTCCCTACAGAGTCTTGGAAAGGAGAAGGACTCTGTGGGAAGAATCTACGTCTTGACAGCCTTGTCTGGGATTACTTGGCACCATGGTTTGCAGTGGTCCAGGAGTAGCTGAGCTTAGTAGTTTATAGAGCATATCCTTTGGGATTGGGGGGGAAGGGCAGAGCTCTTATCCTTCCAAAGGCTGGGTATTTGTGAACTTCTATGAATTGTCTATATATATCTGGTGGAGGAAGAGGAAATGTTAGTCCACGTAATCTGCCAAGGAATTGTTTTGAGGTACTAGAGTCGGCTTTAGAGATGTTTCTATCATAGAATAGTGGGAATTATACCTTTATATTCTAGAATATTCTAACAGTAGATATAAGAAATGTTCTGTTCATAATTACAGACCTTATTGTAGTGTTTAACCCAAGCATCTAGGAAAGATTAGGGCTACCTATGGTGTATCTTCTCTCCCCATGGATCCTGCAAGGGAAACCAACTAGATGTACTTCAAGTACAGTTTACATGTTGCAAACATATTGCACATGATTCATCTTCAAAATAAATAGGAGTTGCAAGAGCAAAAACTATGGGCTCTCTATTGGATCTCATCTATTTCTGTGCAAGAATTATGGTAAGTTTTAGAGCCAACTATACTATGTTCTTTTTCTCAATCACCATTCAGCATTTGATTACTGGCAGTTGCCATTACGTAATTCTCTAAATCTTTGAAAAGCATGAAGTTCCAGAAGCATTTCTGTCAGTGATGAAAAGATTCTGATATGTCAGGGTTTTTGCCTTTCACTGTTCTTGATGCAGCACTGTCTCAGGACCAACTCTTATTGAATGAGGGGTACATTGAAGGGTGTAAAGGTATAGTATACTACACAGGTGGGTTTCTTACTTGCAAGGTTTAAGGCCAGCAAAAGTAAAGGCTGTATACTGACCACAGCAGTCAGTATTCTTAGAGATTCTACGGCACTATGATACTCCTTGTTCTGATATTAATGATGGTAATGTTAGCTGCCTAAACCCCCTGATACCTAATAATTACATTTTGCTTCTGATGTTGGAGTAAAGGATGATCTACAGAGTGGAGGAACGAGAAGAAAACGCTAGTGAAATGCTAGGATGAAGCCCTCTTTGGTCCCTATCAAGATTCTTTGCTCACCCTTGCACTGTGTATTTACATTTAAGTATAAATATAAATGCTGGTCTCTTTTTTTCCTGACTTATCAGAATTTTCCATCTGATTGCAAGTCAGGACATATACTGGATATGTCCGTGGTTTTGTTCCTAACCTATTTATGGTTTCTGGCTTTATGCTGGTTCCATTCAAGTGGCTGAGAAATGATGATTCTCATGGCAATAGGAGGTGGAGTGTCCAAGAAGGAGAGGTTGCCATGGAGCACAAAGGCTAGAGGTACTGGTTTCTTTGTTACTTGAAGCTAGAATTCTGTAAAAATCTGTAAAAGATTTTTACAGAATTTGTTACTTGTCTCTGCTAAACTGCCTGCCAGCCTAACTTGATTTTCCCAAAATAGAACACTTGAACTTGCCTTATGAGATAAATAATAGAGTGAATGGGTGACGGGCACTGGGGGTTATTCTGTATGTTAGTAAATTGAACACCAATAAAAAATAAATTAAAAAAAAACACACACACACACACAAAAATGAGATAAATAATAGATGAACAAAAATATGAAAACAAAAATGAAAAGCGACGATAATTAAGGATTGTTTGATTCAGGATGCACACACACACACACACACACACTCACACACACTTCCCACTGGAAGGTCATTAGCAAGAAGGTTTTCTTTAAATCCTGGAAGGATTGCTTCGCAGATGGCATCTGAACTGAGTACAGTGTGCACAGTTAGCAATGCAGAGTGGAGGTCTAATCAGAGGAAGGCCTTTATAACTAAGAAATAGTGAAAATTTAGTGAATGAGATGGTATGGAGGCATATATATGAAGGACAGCAATGACAAGCATGGCTGAAGCATACATGCCCAGAGGCATGGGAGGAAATGTGGTAAGCAAGATAATTGCCCAGCGTTGGAGGGCTTTAAATGTCATGGTGAGTATTTCAGCCATTGCATTAGAAAACCACAGTAACCATTTTATTATATTCATGTTTTTTTATATTTTTAGAATGTGCTATTCCACTTCAAGTTATAACAAGGTGATAAAAAGAGGTAGAGGATGCAGGATGAGGAGAAGAGGGAATATCTGAAATTGTGTCCTTTCTTTCTGTTTAGAAACATGGATGGTCCATTTAAAGAATTCTGAGATTATGGGCAGCCCGGGTGGCTCAGCGTTGTAGCACCTGCCTTAGACCCCCTGGCGTGATCCTAATATGAAAATAACGTTTGCAAATGCAGGTGCACAGACCTCCATCTCCCATTCTTTGTACATTCTGAATTATTTAGCCTTCATAGAAACCCTAAAAAGTAGGTTGCTTTGCTCTTAATATTTACAGGTGAAGAAAATAAAGCCCAGAGATATAAAGGGACTTGTTACATATCTCACCATAGTGGGCAGTTGAGTGGGCCACAAATCTAGGCTGTGTGGCTTTGGTCTCTAAGCATTATCGCTGTGCTAACCCACCTCCCTGCTCTGCTT
Source organism: Canis lupus baileyi (assembly GCF_048164855.1). Lineage (NCBI taxonomy): Eukaryota > Metazoa > Chordata > Mammalia > Carnivora > Canidae > Canis > Canis lupus. The sequence goes on from NC_132858.1 coordinate 15,415,383, forward strand.
TAGAATATCTGCATCTCAGGAAACTGAATTTAGAATGTCTTTCTTCAGTTAAAGTTATGATTCATCTGTTAACATAATTTTGAATTTTTTACTTCCCAAAGTATTCTTTAGAAATTTGTAGTCTTGTGTCTTGTCTCTTTGTATTCTTCTAATACCAATGATAGAGTGCCTTACATAATGAATGATTTCAACTATATTTATCTTAAAACTCAAATTATTAAGAGCAGTGGAATATTTTTCCCATTCTTTACAATAACTCCAGATATTTGTGAGTCAGTACTCAAAAAAAAAAAGATTACTGTAGGGTTATGAGAGAAGTGAGTAGATAGTATAATTTTAAAATGTTTTGGAAGTAGGCTAAAATAAAATGGGAAAATTGGAAGATCAGATTACAGAAAAAGGGAAAGAGCCCCAGAAACAGAGAAAAAGTAAAATCATGATAGTGAAAGAAGCAGAGGTATAGTTCTTACTCACTACGAGCTGGGTATTTTTCTTATTTTATCTACCTACGTACCATGATTATGCTCAAGTGGCTTTCTTAAAATAGTATATAGTGGAACTAAGATTTGAACTTAAGACATCTGAATCTAGCACCTGTGTTCTTGGCCACGAAATGTAATGTTTTGCTAGATTAATAGTTATCCCAGATAAAATATCAAGACTGCAAAATATAAACTGACAAAAGATGAAAAATTCTCAGATGGGCAATCTTTACATAATAAGTACAGTAAAACTGGGCAGCCCGGGTGGCTCCGTGGTTTGGCGCATCTTCTGCCCAGGGCCTGATCCTGGAGACCCAGGATCGAGTCTCATGTCGGGCTCCCTGCATGGAGACTGTTTCTCCCTCTGCCTACTTCTCTGCTTCTGTGTCTCTCATGAATAAATAAATAAAAACATTTTTGAAAAATGCAGTAAAACTGTTAAATGTGGTTTATGATAAAAAGGTATATGCACATAATAAAATATAATTATTTACTATTATGCCAGTGAGGTAATAAGATATGTCACAAAATAACTTGTGTTTGCATGTTCATCAGCTTTTTTTGAATATCATCAACCTTGAAATATTGACCATACTTGTATATACAAAAGAGATACACATAAAGAAGTATACTGTTATAATGTTTAAAAGAAAACACATAAAAAACAAAAATAGTCATTTCTGGAGAGTCGAATCACAGAGTCAATAATTTTGAGACAGATTGTAATTTTCTTTTCTCATTCCTCTGTGTACTTTGAAGAATTAATGATATCATGAATTTTTGAAAATAAAATATAGTTAATAAATGGACACAAAATATTGAAGAACCTTTTAATCATTACCAATAGCCATGGCAATATCAAGCATTTGGGGCAGCAATATCATGATTGTAAAATTACTCTGAATTGTTGTTTGTGCGAATGAAAATTGAAAGCAACAGCAATATCTCAGTTGACAAAGGGTCAAATAAACACCACTTAGAAAAATTTTACAATGTCAGTTATTAAAGGAACAATTGAACCATGGAAAATATAGTAACATGTGAAAAAGTGTTATAATCATTCCAAGTCAAAATCAGAACACAAAATGGCATGCAATGATTTCAATGACTAACTATATATGCTATGAACAAGAACTTGAACAGAAAAGTCATAACATAGTATATTGAATAATAGAATTTTCTTCAAATGGTATTTTTAGAAATAAGAGAATTCAGGGTACATAGTAATATATATGTGTAAAAGCACTATTTAGAGTATAGACATAGTTAGGAATTTTATGCCACATTGAATCCATATGCAGAGATCCTGAATGACTTCAGTTTTAGAATAGTAAAGAGGGTAAACAGGAAATTTCCTCAATTATTACAAACCTCAAAGTTCTCCAGGCCTTTTTTATCAAATGACTATCAGTGAAGGTGACATAGAACGCAAGAGGTAAAAGACTGTCGAAATAGATTTTTGTAAAGGATATTTCATCCAAGATACTGATAGGTTCAGAGATAAAGTCAGGGACCCCAAATCAGTGAACTCAACTGAGGATATTTTCTTCAGGAGGTTTCTCCAAAACTAGGAGTGCTAAATATTATTGGAATAGTGTTTTTCAGATTTCAAAGCACATAGATAAAATGTATAATACATGAACTAGATGCGTGTATATGTGATCATAAAAAAATATATTTTCATTCTTTGGGAAACTCAAGGTAAAGTGAAAGTGGGGCACTATTGGTATAAATTTTCAGATGAAGGCCAAATTTCAAGGCAGTTAAGGCACCTGACCAAGGAAAGTACAAGTTCTGCCATTTTCAATCTTGGTAGGAATCAAAATTTTTAAAGGATATTGATTTTTTATTGTCCAATGCAGAGGCTTTGATTCAATTGGGTTAGTTTCTAAATCAATACATAGATCTGGGAGAGGCTTGGACTTCTGCAGATTTACAAGGATTCGTAGGAATTAAAGGAAGTTGGAGGTAACATGGAACAAAAATAAGGAATTGAGAGGTCAGCCCAATGATCTCCCCAAGATGTCACATCTTTTCTTCTTTTGCAGATTAAGCTTTTATCAAGTTCACCTTACCTGCAAACTACTATGTCAATGAACAGCAGTGTGAATGAATTCATTTTGCTTGGCTTGACACAGGATCCAAGAAAACAGAAAGCAATATTTGGGGTCTTCTTGATGTTTTACCTTGCCACACTGTTGGGAAACTTTCTCATTGTAGTGACTATTAAAAGAAGCAGGACCCTTGGGAGTCCCATGTACTTCTTCCTATTTTACCTGTCCTTTGCTGATGCCTGCTTTTCTACAACCATTGCCCCCAGGTTGATTGTGGATGCCATTTCCCAGCAGAAGACTATTTCCTACAATGAGTGCATGACTCAGGTCTTTGCAGTCCACTTCTTTGCTTGCATGGGAATCTTCGTGCTGATCCTCATGGCTTTTGATCGCTATGTAGCTATTTGTAAGCCCTTGCGATACACAACCATCATGAACAGGCATGTCTGCAGTGTGCTGGTGACTCTGGGCTGGGTGGGATCCTGTATCCACTCTTCGGCACAAATTGTCCTGGCTTTGAAATTGCCTTTCTGTGGTCCCAATATGATTGATCACTATTTCTGTGACTTGCAGCCCTTGTTGAAACTTGCTTGCATGGACACTTATGTAATAAATTTGCTAGTTGTTACTAACAGTGGAGCCATATGCATGGTGAGTTTCATAATCTTGCTTATCTCCTATGTTATCATCTTGTACTCTCTGAGAAACTACAGTGCAGAAGGAAGGCGAAAAGCCCTTTCAACCTGCACTTCCCATTTTATTGTGGTTGTCTTATGTTTTGGCCCATGTATATTCATTTATACACGCCCAGCAACCACATTTCCAGTAGACAAGGTGGTGGCAGTGTTTTATACCATTGGGACACCCTTGCTGAACCCTCTGATCTACACACTGAGGAATGCAGAAGTGAAAATTGCAATGAAAATGTTATGGTGTAGCAAAGTATGACTTCTGTCGATACATGATATTCAGGGATCCTAATGTATATTTCCTTAAAAGGTTGCTTTTCCTTCATGAACAAGAAAGATAAAATATTTTTCTTTGGAGAATTCAATCAATTAGTAATTTTTAAATCATGCTTTTTGTATATTTTATTGTATTATTATTAATAAATAGTAATAAATATATAGACTCCTTATTCTGAGAGGATTGCATTAAAATAGGATTACTAATAGCCCAAAGCACTTTGAAAAACCTATCATAGACTTAGTTGAATGCTATTGACATCTGGTCATATTCACATGAAAATTTAGCTTCCTGATTCAATTTGCTTTCAGAAGGAAATGCACTAACTAGTTAGAGAATGTGTGTGTGAGCACACACTAATTCTGTGTCTAGGTTTTATTCTAGATGTAATGAACGTGGTCAAGGTGTTAATCCGTATGTAACTGGGACTTAATGTAGGTGGCTGTCTTGACAACCTGTCATTTGGAGAAGGCGTTCTAAGAGAATTCTGCTCTGGAATCTGTGCCTGAACTTGTCTTATTGGGGAATCTACATGGAGGAACCCTCAACCTCTAATAAAAGCTTAAATATTGGTGAAAATATGTATTGTGACTGGAGAATTTCTCAAAGTTCTGTGAATGGTGAGATAAGGAGAATCCTGCACTTGGCAGTGATGGGTGTTATCATCCACTCAGCTGCCCTTTGGCGGGTCCTTCCCATTACTCTTCACAAGACAGAAAGAGTCAGTGAAGGGATTTGGCATCAGGAATATGCAGAAAGAAATACACAGAAGGGAGGATAAAGGGGAGAAGGGAGGCATGGTGAAAAGCAAGAAAAGGCCAAAGAAAAGTGGGAACTTTGTTCAAGATGGAGAGCAGAAGCTTTGCCTTTCTTACATTTTGAGAATCAATTCTGGATGTATGGACATTTGCAGGAAAAAGAAGTGAAGTGAGGAAGGACAAGATGGCAGAAGAGTAGGGTCCCCAGTCACCTGTCCCCACCAAATTACCTAGATAACCTTCAAATCATCCTGAAAATCTATGAATTCGGCCTGAGATCTAAAGAGAGAACAGCTGGAATGCTACAGTGAGAAGAGTTCGCGCTTCTATCAAGGTAGGAAGACGGGGAAAAAATAAAGAAAGAAACAAAAGGCCTCCAAGGGGGAGGGGCCCGCGAGGAGCCGGGCTGAGGCCGGGGCGAGTGTCCCCAGGACAGGAGAGCCCCATCCCGGCGAAGCAGGAGCTGCACCGACCTTCCCGGGTGGAAAGGGGCTCGCAGGGAGGTGGAGCAGGACCCAGGAGGGCGGGGATGCCCTCGGGCTCCCTGGGACACTAACAGACACCTGCGCCCGGGAGAGTGCGCCGAGCTCCCTAAGGGCTGCTGCGCGCACGGCGGGACCCGGAGCAGCTAGGAGGGGCTCGGGGCGGGAGCAGCTCGGAGGGGCTCGGGGGCTGCTGCGCTGAGGGGGCTGCGGGCGGGAGCGCGAATCCAACAGCGCAGGCCCCGGAGCACAGGGCGCCGGGACACAGCCCACGATCCGGCCTCCCCCCGGGACAGGCAAAGGCCGGGAGGGCCCAGGACAGCGAGGACACTCCTGCCCGGAGCTGAGCAGATCAGCGGCCCCGCCCCGGAGCCTCCAGGCCCTGCAGATGGAGAGCTCCGGAGTTACTACGGGGGCTGAATCCAGGGCTGCAGAGCTGGCCGCCGCCACTGGGGTTGTTCCTCCAGGTGCCTCACGGGGTAAACGACCCCCACTAAGCCACACAGGTGGCCTCACCGGATAAACAGGATAAACATTACTCACTGAGCCCTGCACCAGGCAGGGGGCTGAGCAGCTCCCCCAAGTGCTAACACCTGAAAATCAGCACAACAGGCCCCTCTCCCAGGAATGGGAACTGGTGCAGCCACTCTGGAAAACTGTGTGGAGGTTCCTCAAAGAGTTAAAAATAGACCTGCCCTACGACCCAGCAATTGCACTGTTGGGGATTTACCCCTAAGATACAGATGCAATGAAACGCCAGGACACCTGCACCCCGAAGTTTATAGCAGCAATGGCCACAATAGCCAAACTGTGGAAGGAGCCTCAGTGTCCATCGAAAGATGAATGGATGAAGAATATGTGGTATATGTATACAATGGAATATTACTCAGCCATTAGAAATGACAAATACCCACCATTTACTTCAACGTGGATGGAACTGGAGGGTATTATGCTGAGTGAAATGAGTCAATCGGAGAAGGACAAACATTATATGTTCTCATTCATTTGGGGAATATAAATAATAGTGAAAGGGAATATAAGGGAAGGGAGAAGAAATGTGTGGGAAATATCAGAAAGGGAGACACAACATAAAGACTCCTAACTCTGGGAAACGAACTAGATGTGGTGGAAGGGGAGGAGGGCGGGGACTGGGGGTGACTGGGTGACGGGCACTGAGGGGGGCACTTGATGGGATGAGCACTGTGTGTTATTCTGTATGTTGGCAAATTGAACACCAATAAAAAATAAATTTATTATTTAAAAAAAGAAAAAGACGTGAAATCTCAGTATCTCTACATCTTGACTTAATGTAGCTTACCTCCCTTGACTGCCATATTTGTTTGCTTGGGTATCAGAAAAAAGCTTTATTTGGTCCTAATATGTCTGAAATATCAAAATTCAGATTATTTGGGAAAACCAAGATTGGAAAGTCTGTTTTAGCTCATTTCAATTTATGTCTTTTGTTTTTATACAAGAATGTTCTAAAATACATATTTTCACTTTTGAAGATAACCCAACTGATACGTACAATACACACCTGCCGCCACCACTGCCACATCATAATCTATAAGCAAGCACTGCCGTGTGATGCTCTTTCAGTATCTGAGTTTATAATACCCAACAAATTGGCACCAGGAAGTACTACTTTAATTGAATTGGGCTAATGAGAAAGGAATACAACGAACTTCATAAGTATGTGAAAAGTTTCTGCCAACGGAACACAATATTATCCTATCCCACCAAATGTGCTTAGTATTCTTACATAGGAAGTGGTGATGGACAAAATACTTAACACCCAATGAGGACATTTATCAGAGAACGAATGAGGACATGAGAAATTTTTATTTGTACTCACAGAAAAGATACATTTTCATGAACAAATTGGTATAATTAAACTGTATCTGCCAATGGGGAAGATTTCAAAGTGAATTGGGTGAGGATTGACATGAGGAAATAGTCATGAGGAGAGGGGACAAGGAATCACTCCAAGCATTGGAAGGGGAGAAAAGAAAGGAAGTTTGAAAATCAAACCTTGAGTGTTCAGGGGGAAAAAAGAGAAAATGAATTCATTAAAGATCCAGAGAGCTCTTAGAGAACTGTTTTGTGATGTCAAGGATGAGGGGAGCCATTTGCAGTTCTCCTCACCTCTACAAGAGGCAGAGGCTTCTTGGTTAGGCTGAGGCTGTCCTAGAACTCACCTGATCTGTCTCCTTTCCCTAAGAGGTCCCAGGAGTATGTTGCTAATCATCCAAAACTGAAAACGATGCTTCCTGTATTTTATGCAGCTTCTAGTTACTTTCAGCAAAGGGGATGTCCAGTGACTGCATTATGTCCAGTAATTTAGAATACCACATTTTCTTTGAATTGTGTCTGTTTTTATATTATTAAAAATAATTATGACTAAGAAGAAAGGAAACGAGTGCACTCTCCTTGAAATCCATCTCTCATGTCCCCATTCCTGCCGTAACTAATGCATTTTTTTTAAAGATTTTATTTATGAGAGGGAGAGAGAGACGCAGAGACACAGGCAGAGGGAGAAGCAGTCTCCATGCAGGGAGCCCGTCGTGGGATTCATTTTTTTATAATAAATTTATTTTTTATTGGTGTTCAATTTGCCAACATACAGAATAACACCCAGTGCTCATCCCGTCAAGTGCCCCCCTCAGTGCCCGTCACCCAGTCACCCGCACCCCCCGCCCTCCTCCCCTTCTACCACCCCTAGTTCGTTTCCCAGAGTTAGGAGTCTTTATGTTTTGTCTCCCTTTCTGATAATTCCTACCCATTTCTTCTCCCTTCCCTTCTATTGGTCATCAAGACAGTGTGGTACTGGCACAAAAACAGACACATAGATCAATGGAACAGAATAGAGAACCCAGAAGTGGACCCTCAACTTTATGGTCAACTAATATTCGATAAAGGAGGAAAGACTATCCACTGGAAGAAAGACAGTCTCTTCAATAAATGGTGCTGGGAAAATTGGACATCCACATGCAGAAGAATGAAACTAGACCACTCTCTTGCACCATACACAAAGATAAACTCAAAATGGATGAAAGATCTAAATGTGAGACAAGATTCCATCAAAATCCTAGAGGAGAACACTGGCAACACCCTTTTTGAACTCGGCCACAGTAACTTCTTGCAAGATACATCCACGAAGACAAAAGAAACAAAAGCAAAAATGAACTATTGGGACTTCATCAAGATAAGAAGCTTTTGCACAGCAAAGGATACAGTGAACAAAACTAAAAGACAACCAGAATATCTTCTCCCATTCTGGAGAAAAAAAAGTTTCTAACTTTTTTTTCCAAATTGATAGTCATTTATCTTATTATAAATGCAAATGACCTATCAGATAAAGGGCTAGTTTCCAAGATCTATAAAGAATTTATTAAACTCAACAGCAAAGAAACAAATAATCCAATCATGAAATGGGCAAAAGACATGATCAGAAATCTCACAGAGGAAGACATAGACATGGCCAACATGCACATGAGAAAATGCTCCGCATCACTTGCCATCAGGGAAATACAAATCAAGACCACAATGAGATACCACCTCACACCAGTGAGAATGGGGAAAATTAACAAGACAGGAAACCACAGATGTTGGAGAGGATGTGGAGAAAAGGGAACCCTCTTACACTGTTGGTAGGAATGTGAACTGATGCAGCCACTCTGGAAAACTGTATGGAGGTTCCTCAAAGAGTTAAAAATAGACCTGCCCTATGACCCAGCAATTGCACTGTTGGGGATTTGCCCCAAAGATACAGATGCAATGAAACGCCGGGACACCTGCCCCCCGATGTTTATAGCAGCAATGTCCACAATAGCCAAACTGTAGAAGAAGCCTCGGTGTCCATCTAAAGATGAATGAATAAAGAAGATGTGTTTTATGTATACAATGGAATGTTACTCAGCCATTAGAAACGACAAATACTCACCGTTTTGGGCTTCAATCCCAGGTCTCCAGGATCACGCCCTGGGCTGAAGGCGGTGCTAAACCCCTGAGCCACTTGGGCTGCCGAATGCATTTTTATCTTATTCTGCATCCTTTTTCTCTATGTTTTTAATGTCTCCCATACACATAGACTCCTGGAGGAATTCTTTTTATTGAGTTTTTGACATACTTTCTAACTTTTTTTTCCAAATTGATAGTCATTTATCTTATTATAATTTATATTCATGTTAATACTTTCAACCTCATTCTATATTTAATTACCAAATATATATTGTTGAATTTGTTTGCATGATACTCTGTCCTCTTAACATATTTGTTTATCCTATGGGCATACCCGATTTGATATCATAATATAGCATTATGATATATTTGCACTTGGTTCTTCTCCCTCTACCACCCCAAATCCTTGGTTCTTCTATACATTCAACCATGTGCACTTTAGGATCATTTACTCCATCTCCATGCAAATAACCTTCAGTGATTATGTTTAGGAATTGACTCAGAGTGTCACATAATTGGGAAAAATTAACGACTTTAAAAGGGGAGTTCCTTCACTTCCAAATTGTGTGATTCATCTGATTCAGCTGTATTTCTTTTTGATTAGGTTTAGTGTTCTTCAATGAAGACCATTCATGTTTCTGTTACATCTCATAATTGTATTTTATTCTGGCGGAGATTTTTTCCATTTTATAATTGTCTATTATACTTACATTTGGAAGTATTATAATGGTGGTTTTTGAGTAAGCTCTTTTAATAAGTAGTTTAATCTGCCAGTTGATTGTCTTGGTTTGGGGAAGTAGATGAACACATCAGACAGTAAGGACGTCTGTTGTTTCGTGTTTGCTTCCTACAAACTACATTATTCCCTTTTCCTATTATTCATTGTTTGACACAGAATTTCGAAAGACAGGCTGCTAGACTGAATTTGCCTGAAAATTTGTAAATTTGTTTAGTCCAAAAATTGTTTAACATAAGATTTTATAATAGGTAATCAATATTTCAAATCATTAATATGCACATAAGATGTGAATGCCTAATTTCTCTTGAAAACCTGGGTGAAGGACAAATTTGGATATATGCCCCTCATTAGGCAACCACATACAAGAGCTTAGTCCTCGTAGAATCTAAAGGGGAAAAGATTTGTTCCATTTCTACAAGGTGCAAAGGGCTTAAATTTCTTCTTAAATCTCTTTGTACAGTTTGACCTCATTCAATCTTTTAAATCTTCCTGATCTCTGTAAGTATATGGGGTTGAGGACCTGGCATTAAGTCAGTGCAGTACATGATAATGGCAGCTATAAAAGGTGGCCTTATCTTATTCCTGAATTTAATGGAACTCTCTTGAAATTAAAGGTGACAATTCCTTTAGACTTCTGGTACATATTCTTTGATCAAGTTAAAGAGACTCATTTTACTTTTAGTTTCTGTAGTTTAATTGTAATTGAGACTAAATGTTAGCAAATCCCATGTTGGCATCTCAGATAGTCCTTTTTTGATTTAATAATGGAATTTGATTATCAGGAAATCCTGGTAACAGAAATCAGCAAGCTTAGGATTGTGTTGGAAAGCAGAATACATAAAAAATTTCCAGGCCTTGTTTGCCAAAATATTATTAACTGAGAGATAGAGGCACGCTGTTACCTGAGAACTAACTATAGGATGACAGAGTCCCACAAAACTCTCAATAATAGAATGAGAAACATAAAGTAAATCTAGCATGACACTATTGATTGACCTTTGTCAAGTTCTTTTTTTGTGTATATTTTTATTGGAGTTCGATATGCCATCATATAACATAATACCCAGTACTCATCCTGTCAAGTGCCCCCTCTCTGTGCCCATCACCCAGTCTCCCCATCCCCCCACCCACCTCCCCTTCCACTACCCCTTGTTCTTCTCCCAGAGCAAGGAGTATCTCATGTTCGGTCTCCCTCTCTGATATTTCCCACTCATTTTCTGTCCTTTCCTCTGTATTCCCTTTCACTATTTTTTATATTCCCAAATGAATGAGACCATATAATGTTTGTCCTTCTCCACCTGACTTACTTCACTCAGCATAAAACCCTCCATTCCATTCACATTGAAGCAAATGGTGGGTATTTGTGGTTTCTAATGGCTGAGTAATATTCCAGTGTATACATAGACCACGTCTTTATCCATTCATCTTTCAATGGACACAGAGGCCCCTTCGACAGTTTGGCTATTGTGGACATTGCTGCTCTAAACATTGCGGTGCAGGTATTCTAGCATTTCACTGCATCTGTATCTTTGTGGTAAATCCCCAGCAGTGCAATTGCTGGGTCTCAGGTTCTATTTTTATCTCTTTGAGGAACCTCCACACGGTTTTCCAGACTGGCTGTATCAGTTCACATTCCCACCAACAGTGCAAGAGGGTTCCCCTTTCTCCACATCCTCTCCAACATATGTTGTTTCCTGTCTTGTTAATTTTTCCCATTCTCACTCATTGTGGTTTTGATTTGTATTTCCCTGAAGGCAAGTGATGCAGAGCATTTTCTCATGTGCTTGTTGGCCATGTTTATGTCTTCCTCTGTGAGATTTCTGTTCATGTCTTTTGCCCATTTCATGATTGGATTGTTTGTTTCTCGCTGTTGAGTTTAATAGTTGTTTATAGATCTTGGATACTAGTTCTTTATCTGATAAGTCATTTGCAAATATCTTTTCCCATTCTGTAGGTTGTCTTTTAGTTTTATTGTCCGTTTGTTTTGCTGTACAGAAGCCTTTTATCTTGATGAAGTCCCAATAATTCATTTTTGCTTTTGTTTCTCTTGCCTTCATAGATGTATCTTGCAAAAGTTGTGGCCAAGTTCAAAAAGGTGTTGTCTGTGTTCTTCTCTAGGATTAGGATGGAATCTTTTCTCACAGTTAGTTCTTTCATCTATTTTGAGTTTATCCTTGTATGTGGTGTAAAATAAGGGTCCAGTTTCATTCTTCTGCATGTGGATGTCCAATTTTCCCAGCACCATTTATCGAAGAGACTGTGTTTTTACCAGTGGATAGTCTTTCCTGCTTTGTCAATTATTAGTTGACCATAGAGTTGAGGGCCCATTTCTGGGTTCTCTATTCTGTTACATTGATCTATGTGTCTGTTTTTGTACCAGCACCACACTGTCTTGAAGATCACAGCATTGTAATACAACATGAAATCGGCATTGTGATGTCCTCGGCTCTGGTTTTGTTTTTCAGTATTCCCCTGGCAATTCGGGGACTTTTATGATTCCACACAAATCTTAAGATGAATTGTTCCAACTCTCTGAAGAAAGTCCATGGTATTTTGATAGGGATTGCATTGAATGTGTAAATTACCCTGGGTAGCTTTGACATTTTCACAATATTAATTCTTCCAACCCATGAACATGGAATATTTTTCCTTCTCTTTGTGTCTTCCTCAATTTCTTTCAGAAGTGTTCTGTAGTTTCTGGGTATAGATGCTTTACCTTTTGGTAGGTTTATTCCTAGGTATCTTATGCTTTTGGGTGCAATTGTAAATGGGATTGACTCCTTAATTTATCTTTCTTCAGTCTCATTATTACTGTATAGAAATGCCACTGATTTATGGGTATTGTTTTTGAATCGGGCCACACTGCTGAATTGCTGTATGAGTTGTAGCAATCTTGGGGTGGAGTCTTTTGAGTTTTCTCTGTACAGTATCATGTCATCTGCAGAGAGGTAGAGTTTGACTTCTTCTCTGCCAATTTCAATACCTTTTATTTCTTTTTTGTTGCCTGATTGCTGAGGCTAGGAATTCTAGTACTATGTTGAATACTGCTGGTGACAGACGTCATCCTTGTCATGTTCCTGATCTTAGGAGAAAGCCTCCCAGTGCTTCCCCATTGAGAATGATATTTGCTGTGGGCTTTTTGTAGATGGCTTTTAAGATGCTGAGGAATGTTCATTCCATCCCTACACTCAGAACTTTTGATCAGGAAAGGATGCTGTATTGTGTCAAATGCTTTCTCTGCATCTATTTAGACAATCATATAGTTCTTGTTTTTTTCTTGTTGATATGATTTATCATGTTGATTGTTTTATGAGTGTTGAACCAGCCTAAATCCTACTGGTCATTGTGAATAATCTTCTTAATGTACTAATGTATTGGATCCTATTGGCTAGTAATTAGTTGATAATTTTTGCATCTGTGTTCATCAGGGATATTGGACTATAATTCTCCTTTTTTGGGGGGGTCTTTGTCTGGTTTTGGAAATAAGGTGATGGTGGCCTCATAAAACAAGTTTGAAAATTTTCCGTCCCTTTCTATCTTTCAGAATACCTTTAGTAGAATAGGTATTTTTACTTCTTTAAACATTTGATGGAATTCCCCTGGGAAGCCATCTGGCCATGGAATTTTGTATCTTGGGAGGTTTTTGATGACTGCTTCAATTTCCTTTCTGGTTATCGGCCTGTTCAGGTTTTCTATTTCTTCCTGTTCCAGTTTTGGTAGTTTGTGGTTTTCCAGAAATGTGTCCATTTTTCTAGAATGCATATTTTATTGGCGTATAGCTGGTCATAATGTTTTAAAAATCATTTGTGTTTCCTTGGTATTGGTTTTGACCTCTACTTTCTCATTCATGATTTTATTAATTAGAGTCTCTTCTCTTTTCTTTTTAATAAGGCTGGCAATGATTTATCTATATATCAATTCTTTCAAAGAACCAAGTCCTGGTTTGGTTGATCTGTTCCACAGTTCTTCTGGTCTCTATTTCTTTGAGTTCTGCTCAAATCTTTATTAACTCTCTTCTTCTGCTTGGTGTAGGTATGATTTACTGCTCTTTCTCCAGTTCCTTTCGATGCAAGGTTAGCTTGTGTATTTGAGTTTTTTCCAGTTTTTTGAGGGATGTTTGTATTGCAATGTATTTCCCTCTCAGGACTCTTTTTGGTGTATCCCAAAGATTTTGAATGGTTGTATCTTCATGCTCATTAGTTTCCATGAATCTTGTAAATTCTTCTCTAGTTTCCTGGTTGACCCTGTCATCTTTTAGCAGGATGGTCTTTAAGCTCCACGTGTTTGCATTTCTTCCAAATTTCTTCTTGTGATTGAGTACAACTTTCAAAGCATTATGGTCTGAAAATATGCAGGGGACAATTCTTATCTTTTGGTATCAGTTGAGACCTGATTTGTGACCTAGTATGTGGTCTATTCTCGGGAAAGTTCCATGTGCACTTAAGAAAATTGTGTATTCAGTTGTGTTTGGATGTAAAGTTCTGTAAATATTTGTGAAATCCATCTGGTCCAGTGTACCATTTAAAGCTCTTGTTTTTTTGGAGATGTTGTGCTTAGAAGGTCTGTCATTTACAGAAAGTGCCATGTTGACGTCTCCCAGTTTAAATGTATTTTTATCTAAGAATGTCTTAACTTTGGTTATTAATTGATTGATCTACTTGGTAGCTCCCACATTAAAGGCATAAATATTTATGACTGTTAGTTCCTCTTGTTGGATAGATCATTGAAGTATAATATAGTGTCTCTCCTCATCCCTTGCTACAGTCTTTGGAATAAAGATTAATTTATCTGATATGAGGATTGCTACCCCTGCTTTCTTTTGAGGACCATTTGAATGGTAAATAGTTCTCCAACCTTTAATTTTCATGCTGGAGGTGTCCTTATGTCTAAAATGAATCTCTTGTAGACAGCAAATAGATGGGTCTTTCTTTGTTATCCAGTGTGAAACCCTGCATCTTTTGATGCAATCATTAAGCCTATTCACGTTCAGAGGTACTATTGAAAGGTATGAGTTTAGTGTCATCATAATACCTATTCATTCCCCATTTTTGTGGATTATTTCTTTGGGCATCCTCTTTCTTTTACAGAGTCCCCCTTAGTATTTCTTGGAGAGCTGGTTTGGTATTCTTTCAGTTTCTGCCTATCTTGGAAGCTCTTTATCTCTCTTTCTGTTCTGAATGAGAACCTTGCTGGATAAAGTATTCTTCGCTGCATGTTCTTCTCATTTAGGACCCTGAACATATCCTGCCAGCCCTTTCTGCCTGCCAGGTCTCTGTGGAGAGGTCTGCTGTTCATCTAATATTTCTCCACATATAAGTAAGGGATCTCTTGTCTCTTGGTGCTTTAAGTATTTTCTTTTTATCTTTGGAATTTGCAAGTTTCACTATTAAATGTCTAGGTTTTGAACAGTTTTTATTGATTAAAGGGGGGGAAATCTCTCTATCTCCTGGATCTGAATGCCTGTTTCCTTCCCCAAATTAGAGAAGTTCTCAGCCAGTATTAGTTCAAATATGCTTTCTGGTCCTCTGTCCCTTTTGGTGCTTTCTGAAACCCCAATTATATGTAGATTTTTCCTTCTGAGGCTGTTATTTATTTCCCTTAACCTTTCCTCATGGTCTTTTAATTGTTTTTCTCATTTTGCCTCAGCTTCCTTCCTTGCCATCAACTTGTATTCTATGTCACTCACCTGTTCTTCTACCTCATTAACCCTCATCATTAGGATCTCCAATTTGGATTGCATCTCATTTAATTGATTTTTAATTTTGGCTTGATTAGATCTAAATTCTGCTGTCATGATGTCTCTTGAATCCTTTATGCTTTTTTCTTGAGCCACCAGTAGCTTTATAATTGTGCTTCTGAATTGCCTTTATGACATCGTATTTTAATCCAAATTCTGTAACTCTGGCAGAGAGAACTGTTTCTGATTCTTTCTTTTGTGGTGAGTTCTTTCTAGTCGTTTTGCTCAGTGCAGAGTGGCTAAATGAGTTGTAGTGGAAAAAGGAAGAAAAATACAACAAAACAAACAAAACAAACAAAAAAACCAAGGAGGGGTTTCCTCTGGTTCTATATACTGTAAATCGCTCCACTTCCCCTCGAACTTTCCATTGTTGATCAGGCAAGAATTTGCTCTTTCCTTGTCCTTCCAGCTGGACTTCTGGGGGAGTGGTCTGCTGTGCTGATTCTCAGGTGTGTGTACCTGAGATAGATGCCCCGTCCCCTGACAGGTGCATGGATCAGTGGGAGCTGTTTATCCTGTGAGGCCCCTGTTCCCTTGCGGCCCCACCCCTCCCAGGAACAGGATGATACCAGGAAGAACACCACTGGCGGCGGCCAGGCTTGCAGCTCTGGAGTCAGATCCTGAAGTAACTTCTGTAGCATCCCAGTACACATTGGCCTGGATGTAACTGAGGGCGGGATTGGGGCACAGACAGCTCGTGGGTGTTGGCAGCCGGGGCGTCCTTGCGGTCCTGTGCCTTCCCCGCCTCCACCTATGACGGGGGGAGTGCAGGGTCCTGGTCTGTGTCCCCTGATGCTCTGTGATCAAGGGCATGTGCTGCTGGAATCCCACTCCAGGGCCATGGCCCGGATGACAGCAGGGCACAGCCCCCTATGCCCGGAGCCACCACCTGAGCTGCTCCCGAGGCCCCGCCAGGTGCATTCCATCCCTTAACCAAGATGGACCGAGGTATGCAGGGCATCCTCCCCTGGGCACCCCTCCTCTGTTAGTGACTCTGGGAGACTGGAAGTCTCCTGCCCCTCCTGGGATCCTGCTCAAGTTCCCTGCGAGCGCCTTCAGTCCAGGAAGATTCTGGTGCGGATATTGAATGTTCCTGCTTCTCTGGGGCTGGGCTTTCTTGTCCTGGAGGCTTTCCCAGCCCCCCTTAGCCGTGCTCTTGTGGGGGCCTCTCCCTTACTGGATTGTTTTTTATTTATTTTTTTTCCGCCTTCCTACTTTGTTAGAAGTGCAAACTCTTCTCTCTGTACCGTTCCAGCTCTTATCTTTATAAATCTGAGTTCGAATTTGTAGGTTTTCAAGATGATTTGAAAGTTATATAGGTAAGTTGGTGGGGACAGGTGACGTGGGGACCCTGCTACTCCACCATCTTGCCCCGGCCAGCCTTCGACCTTTATCAAGTTCTAAAACCTTGCATGTTTCACAGATGTAAAGACATGGACCTCATTCTGAGGTCCTTCCCAGTGTTTGTACTATGGGATCATAATAAAGATCATCCTAAGGGTTTTTGTAAGATGAAGGTCATCATACGGTTATGGACTTTTTCTTCTGTATTGAACATGATAAAAATTGTAAAATATAAAGCTAAGAGAAGTGTTTAATGGTGAAATGTTTTCTAATGCATTTGTAAATTTCCTTCACAATCAAAACATAAAGGACAAACAGAAGCTAGCTGTAAAACCCTTTCACAACTATTCCAACTCTTTATAGCACAAAAGTGAGTCAGTGCTCCTGAAAATTCTGGACTCTGTCATTTTTAAGAGACAATAACAACATTCATATTCTTTGTGATTTCAGGGAGAGTTAGTGGCCTCAGCACTAGTCTGATGCTACTTGCAACTCTCTACCTGGACCATTATGTTCCTGGTCCTTCACAGCTCCTTGAATATACCCCAGGAGTGCTGCATTAGAGTCTCCTTTTCTAGAATTTTAACCCCAGTAATTTTCACATGGCTATTTCCACCTGATCTTTTTTGTTATTTATTGGTTCTTATCATCATTAAAGGTATTGATTTATATGTTTCTGCAATTACCCTCAGGAAATCTGAAGAAAATTCAAACACAGTTGAAACACTACCTGCAAATAGAATCTTTCTCCTCCTTCCCAGGATGAGGTACCCTCCATAGAATAACCAGACCCCTCTGCTTCCAATGATTATGTTCTAATGATCACTACCTGTCTTTTGTTTGCTTCGTTTAAATTTAATTATCGTTGATATATTATATCATTAGTCAGATGTAGAATTTAGTAATTCATCAGTTGCTATAATACCCAGTACTTATCACCTCATGTGTCCTCCTTAAAGCCTGTCAACTGGTTACCGCATTCCACCACCAATCTCCTCTCCAGCAACCCTCAGTTTCTTTCACATATTAAGCGTCTCTCGTAATTTGTCTCCCTCTCTGATTTCATCCTATTTCAATTTCCCTCCCCTTTTCCATGATCCTGTTTTGTTTCTTAAATTCCACACATGAGTGAAACCGTATGATATTTTTTTTCCTCTAATTGACTTCTTTCTCTCAGAATCATATCCTCTGATTCCATCCATGTTGATGTAAATGGTAAGGCTTAATCCTTCTGATGGCTGCATAATAGTCCATTGTATTATCCACCACATCTTTATCCATTCATCTGTGGTTGGACATCGGGACCTTTCCACAGTCTGTCTATCTTGCATATTCCTGCTGTGAACATTGGGGTACAGGTGGTCCTTGAATCCATATATTTGTATCTTTGGAGTAAATTGCTAGTAGTTCAATTGCTGCATTGTAGGGTAGCTCTATTTTCAACCTCTTGGGGACCTCCATACTGTTTTCCAGAGTGGCTGCATCAGCATGCATGCTCACTAGTATTGTGAGAGGGTCCTCTTTCTCTGCATCCTCACCGACATTTGTCGTTTCCTGACTTGTCAATTTTAGCCATTCTGACTGGTGTGAGATGGTATCTCATTGTGGTTTTGAGTTGTATTTCCCTGATGTCAAGGCATGTGGAGCATTTTTCATGTGTCTGTTGGCCATTTGTAGGTCTACTTTGAGAAACGTCTGTTCAACTCTTTTATTTCCTGACAGCAATGTTTTTGGGGTGTGGAGTTAAATAATTTTCTTTAGAGATCTTGAATACTAGCCTGATGCATCATTTGCAAATATCTTCCGTATTCTGTAGGTTGCCTTTTCTTTTTGTTGACTATTTCCTTTCCTTTGTGAAAGCTTTATATCTTGATGAATCCAGATAGTTCATTTTTGCTTTTCTTTCCGTTGCCTGGAGAGCTGTGTCTAGCAAGAAGTTGCTGTGGCTGAGGTGAAAGATGTTTCAGCATGTGCCCTCCTCTAGGACTTTGATGGATTCTTGTCTC
Source organism: Canis lupus baileyi (assembly GCF_048164855.1). Classification (NCBI taxonomy): domain Eukaryota; kingdom Metazoa; phylum Chordata; class Mammalia; order Carnivora; family Canidae; genus Canis; species Canis lupus. The sequence goes on from NC_132858.1 coordinate 15,433,911, forward strand.
ACAGGTCTATCACCAACTTTTGGGTCACTTTTTGTGTTGGTATAAGAAAATGATCCAGTTCCATTCTTCTGCAATGTGGCTGTCCAATTATCCCTCACGATTTGTTGAAGAGACTGTCTATTTTCCATTGGATATTCCTCCCTGGTTTGTTGTTGCATTGAACGTGTAGATTGCTCTGGGTAGCATAGACATTTTCACAATATTTGTTCTTCCAATCATGAGCATGGAACTTTTTTCCAATAAATTCTGTCATCTTTAATTTATTTTAAGTATTCTAAGTTTTCAGAGTACAGATCTTTTTTTACCACTTTGGTTAGGTTTGTTCGTAGGTATTTTTGATTTTTGGTGCAATAGTCAATAGGATTAATCCCTTAATGTCACTGTCTTCAGTCTTACTGTTACTGTATAGAAAGGCAACTTATTTCTGAGCATTGATTTCATATGCTGCCATGTGCTGAATATTTATATGAGATATAGCAATATTTGAGTGGAGTCTTTTGGATTTTCCACATATAATATCATGTCATCTGTAAAGAGTGAGAGTTTGATGACTTCTTTGCTGATTTGGATGCCTTTTATTCCTGTTTTTTCCTTTTTGTCAACGTGCTGAGGTTAAGTTGTCTCGTTCTATTTTGAACAACAGTGGTGAGTCGGTATCCCTGCTGTGTTACTGACCATTGATTGAGAATGATATTTTCTGTGGGTTGTTGTTTGTATATATATATATATATATATATATATATATATATATATATATATATACAGCTTTTATGATATTGAGAAAAGTTCCCTGTATCCCTACACTCTGGAGAGTTTTAATCAGGAAAGGATGCTGTATTTTGTCGAATACTTTTTCTGCATCAACTGAGAGGATCATATGGTTGTCATCCTTTTTTTTTTTTCATCCTTTCTTTTATTAACGTGATGTACCACTCTGATTGATTTGTAGATGTTGAACCACCCTTGAAGCCCAGAAAGAAATCCCACTTGGTCATGGTGATTAATCCTTTTAATGTACTTTTGGATCCTATTGGCTCTCTCCTGAGAATTTTTGCATACTTGTTTATTCGGGATGTTGTTCTGTATTTTTCCTTTTGGTTTTGGGATCAAGGTAATGCTGGTCTTATAGAATAAGTTTGGAAGTATTCCTTCCATTTACATTTTTTGATATAGCTTCCAAAAATAGGTATTAATTCTTCCCTAAATGTTTGGTAGAATTCCCCTAGGAAGTCATCTGGTCTATAGTTCTAGTTTGTTAGGTGATCTTTGATTATTGCTTCAATGTCTTTACTGGTTTTGATTCTGTTCAGGCTTTCTATTTCTTCTTGCTTCAGTTTTTGTAGGTCATGTGTTTCCAGGAATGCTTTCATTTCTTCTAGATTGCCTAATTGGTTGGCATATAATTGCACATAGCAATCTATGAAATTGTTTGTATTTCCTTGGTGTTGGTAGTGATCTCACCTCTTTCATTTATGGTTTTATTTATTCAGGTCCTTGATCTTTTGTTTTTGATAGGTCAGTCTAGTGGTTTATTGATCTTATTAATTCTTTCAAAGTAACCAGCTCCTAGTTTTGTTGTTCTAGTCTACTGTTCTTTTAGTTTGTATTTCATCAATTTCTGCTATAATCTTTATTATTTCTCTTCTCTTGCGACATTTAGCTCCTTTAGGTGTAAGGTTAAGTTGTGTAGTTGAGACTTTTCCTGTGTTGAGAACAGCTTGTATCACTGTATACTTCTCTCTTCAGACTGCCTTTGCTTCATCTGAACTGTTGTGTTTTTTCCTTTTATTTCATTTCATGGATTTTTAAAGATTTTTCTTTAGTTTCTTCTTTGACCCATTCATTCTTTAGTAGGATGCTTTAACCCGAATGAATTTTGTCCCTCCTAAATTTCCTGTTGTGATTGAGTTCAAAATTCCAATCATTATAGTCAGAAAAATTGCAGGGATTAATCCCAATCTTTTGAATTCAGTTGAGACCTGATTTTTGATTCAGCTGTGATCGATAATGGAAAATGATCTGTATTCACTCAAGAAGAATATGTAGTCTTTTGCTTTAGGAAGGCATGCTCTGAATATGTCTGTAATGTCCGTCTGGACCAGTGTGTCATTCAAAGCCCTTGTTTCCTTACTGAAATTCTGCTTTGATGATCTGTGCATTTTTGTGAATGTTGTGTTAAAGATGCCCACTATTACTGTATTATTGTCAAAGTGTTTCTTAATTCTGTTGTTATTTGCTTTATATATTTGGGTGCTCCTCTATTAGAGTCTAAATAATTGCAGTTTTAATTCTTCTTGTTTGATGGACCACTTAATTATGATACATTGTCCTTCCTCATCTCTTATGATAGTCTTCAGGTTAGAAACTAATGTGTCTGATATAAAGATTGCCTCCTAAAGTTTTTTTTTTTTTTTTATGTCCAGATAAATGGTTCTCTTCCTCCTCGCTTTTGATCTGGAAGTGTCTTTCGGTCTAAATTGTGCCGATTGTAGATATCCAAATTGAACCTATGACTTTTGATTCTAGTATTTAGCCCATTCATATTTAGAGTGAAAATTGAGCGATACGAATCCATTGTCATTTTTTAACATGTAAAGTCATTATTTCTGAATATTATCTCTGTTCATTTCTGGTTTATGTTACCTTGGGGTCTCTTTTCACTTCCAGGATCCTCTAATATTTCTTGGTGGGCTGGTTTAGTGATCACAAGTTCTTTTAGTTTCTCTTTTTCCTGAAGCTCTTTATTTCTCCCTCTATTCTTAATGACAGGCTTGTTGGATATAGTATCCTTGGCTGCATACTGTTTTCATTTAGCACCCTGAATATATCATGCCAGTACTATGGGGCCTTCCAGGTCTCTGTGGATAAGATTTCTGGGAGTCTTTTTTTTCCTACCCTCATAGGTTCAGGACCTCTTGTCCTGAGAGGCTCTCAGAAATTTTTCTTTGTCTCTGAAATTTACAAGCTTCACTGTTATATGTTGGGGTGTTAGCCTACTTTTGTATTGATTTTGAGGGGGATACTTTGTTCCTTCTGAATCAGAATGCCTGTCTCCTTCCTCAAATTAGAGGAATTTTCAGCTATAATATGCTCATGTATACCTATTTTCCCACTTTCTCTCTTACTTTTTCCTCTTCTTTTGGGACCTCAATTATGCTAATATTGTTTCATATTATGTTTTGACTTATCTCTCAGATTTTTCCCTTGTGATCCTGTAGTTGTTTATCTCTCTTTTTACTTCATTTTCTTATTCTTCTCAATTTCTTTTCTAATCACTGATCCTCTCTTCTGTCTCATATTTCTTAGTAGTTAGAGCCTCCATTTTTTATTGCATCTCAGGAATAGCCTTTTAATTTTTGAACTCCTTAGATTTTAGTTCTTTTATTTTGCCAGAAAGAACGCTCTAGTATCTTATATGCTTTTTTCAGTCTATGTAGTATCTTTATAATTTTTATTCTGAATCAAGTTCCAACATGTTGCTTCTATCCCTACTTATTAAATTTTTGGCAGTGAATACTGCCTTGTGTACTCTTTTTTGAAGTGGGTTCTTCTGTTTTGTCATTCTGACCAGATAGGAAGAGATGAAAGAGAACAAAATACTAAAATGCAACAGTGATTCCAGAGGAACATACGTGAAACAAATCAGAAGCAACAGTAAAATAATTAAAGAAAGAGAGAGAATATAACAAGATGCTGAACATACGGAGCACAACACTAGATCTTCGGTGTATTTTGGCCTGCTTCTCTGAAGAAACTAGAACCCAAAATTGTAAAGAAAGGCAAACTTATATATAATCAAAACAATTAATTAAATTCATTGACAGGATAAAATAGAACTATAAAATGAAAATTAAAAAGACTTTAAAAAGAGTTGATAAAATAAGAAATTATTTAAAAACCAACAAAAGATTAATGTAAAAGAGTGAAGAAACATGAGAAAAACCCTTAAATTCTATATACTATTTTCCTCTAGTGCTGGAGTTTGGCAGTTCTCTATCATCGATAACCTCAGTCTTAGCAGATGTCCTTTTGGATCTTCTGGGTGCCTGGTGCAGTGACTCTCACGTGTCTTTGCCCTGGACTGTATTGCACTGCCTTTTGCAGGGAGCCAGGCTAAATATACAGCTCCAGATTGCTCTATGTGACTTTTGTTGCCTTAAGGCTTTTTGTACCGTTATGGGAGATAAGAAGGAAAATCAGAGGTGCACCCCCACATCTAGCCCTCACGCTGAAAGTTCATGTCCCCTACTCTTCAGTGAGTGCTCAGGGAAAAGCAGTCAATCACTGCTATTTCTCTGGTTTCAGTTCACATTCAGTGCTAACCCAGCCTGTGACCCAGTGCATGTAATCCAATTTCAGGAATCCAAGTTTTAAAGACTTATGTGGCACTCAGCAATAATACACCTCCTGGAGAAGTGGGGGCCTCTCAGTGTTTCTGTCACTTTCTGGGCCCCTCCGCAGGGAGCAGTCACCGCACCTTGCTGACGTTCCCTGTTTATGGCAAGACTGAGTTGAATGTTGGTCTTGGGCTGACTGTTTGCAATGAGGTACTCTGCCCCAATGCCTCGGAACACTCTGCTGCACTCTGGTACCCCCATTCTTTTTGTGATGCCAGGAATCTTGAGACCTTGCTGTCAAACCCAGTATTCCATCTTTCTTCACCTCCTGATCACCCTTCAGGCAAACTTGTAAAAGTCCCAATTTTGCACTCCACTGCTTACACCATCATCTGGTACTTGAATAATGGAGGCTTCAATGCCCATGGTTTATCCTCTGATAGATGGCCTCAGATTCATTTCTCTATACACCCTGCATTGCTCAAAGTGATGTTTTTCTATTTGTAGAATTGTAGCAACTTTTTCTCAGATCGCCAGTTGATTTTGCAGTTGTTTGGTATGATTTGTTAAGTATCCAGCTGATTTCCAGAGACGAGAGATGATGAAGATCCCCTACTCCTCTGCCATGTTAAGTCTCACCCCATTCTGCAGCTTTAAATAGGTGGTCAAAGTAGTCTTCACGGAAGACATCACATTGGAATAAATACTTGAAGAGAGTGAAGGTGTCAGCCATGTGGATATACACCACAGTAATGTCTTGGAGGGTATGAGGCTAATGAGATGGGATCCTTGAGAGTACTAGGTGAGATGAAAGGGGATTGTTGGGTCTAGATCACATAGAGCCTTGTAGGTTGCATTACATGTCTTCCCTTTAGATGAAATGAAGTGGAGCACCATTGGAGAACTTTGATCAGAGAAGAGACGAGACATGACTCCCCTATTTTGTCTGATACTAGTATTTCATCCTTAGCTTTCCTTTTGCTTCTATTTGCATGGTAAATGTTTTTTCATCCCTTCTCTTTTCACCTATGTGTGTCTTAGGTCTCAAGGGAGTCCAACAATAAAAAATTGTATATAATAATTTTAAATATTATGTACCAACATGGGTGCATCTAATTACATAAAACAACTATTAACAGACAAAAGGAAGGAATTGATAGTACTACAGTAGTAGTGAATTCTAACTTCTCAATTATATCAATAGAGAGATATCCAGACAAAATATCAAAAAGAAAAGAGTGGCTTGAAGGACACATGTGACCAAATGGACCTAACATTTATTTTCAGAACATTATATCCTAATGCAACAGAAGATAGTTTCTTTTCTGGTTCACTGGGACATTCTCTTGAATAGATCACATAGGCTACAAGCAAAAAAGCCTTAAGAAACTAAAAAAGATTGAAATCATATTATATACCTTTTTTGTTCCCAGTGGTATGAAACTATAAGTACTTACAAGAAGAAACCTAGAAAGAACACAAATACATGGAGGCTATATAACCTGCTCCTGAACAATGAACAGGTGAACTAAACAATCAGACAAGAAATAAAAATATACATGGAGACAGATGAAAATGATACGGGGTTAATATCTAAAAGACGTAAAGAATGTATAAAACTCACCACCACAAAGACTGAAAATCTGACTTAAAAATGGTCAGAGAACCCGAATAGACATTTTTTCCAAGAAGACACATAAATAACAAGTCAACAAATCAAAAGATGTTCAACATCATTCATCATCAGGGAAATGCAAATCAAAACCACAATGAGATGTCACCTCATGCCTGTCAGAATGGCTAAAATTCAAAAAACAAGAAATAAGGAGTGTTGCAAAGACTTTGAATAAAATGAACCCTCATACACTGCTGGTGGGAATGTAACCTGGTGCAGCCACTGTGGAAGCATGGTGGAGTTTTCTCAAAAATGAAAAATAAATATGATATGATCCAGTAACTCCACTATTGGATTTTTTCAAAATGATTTAGCAATGATATGGATGGAGTTTGGGGGTCTAATATAAGTGAATAACTCGGACAAAGAAAGACAAATATCATGTGAATTCACTCATATGTAGATTTAAGAGGAAAACAAATGGAAAGAAAAAAGGAGACCAAAAAACTCATATTCTTAAATACTGAGAATAAAAAGGCGGTTGCCAAAGGGAAGTTGGCCAGATGGGTGAATAGGGTGAAGGGAATTGAGAGTACACCTGTTATGGTGAGCACTAAGCAATGTATAGAATTGTCAGACAAAAAAAATGTGCATTTTATTGTATGTAATGTATAACTTTAGTTGCTTTTGAAACAAAAAAATCTTTTAAAGTATTTTCTTTAGTTTTTATAAATTTATTTTTTATTGGTGTTCATTTCCACTTTCTCTTCTGCTTTGTTGCTGAGTTAATAACTTCCATATATTATAGAAATTGTAGAAATTTTAATTACTCATTTTCAAGTATTAGATTATATCAGTATTATTAAGATGGATAATAATTATTATATATACAGTAACATTTTCTAGAATAGGAAATTGGGAGAAGTGAAGAAAGTTGCTTAAATTCACAGAGACATGAATCATGAAGCTAGAATACAGTCATATCACATGTGTTGGAATGTGCACCTGTGCTCAGAGTTTTGTGTGTTGTTAGAAAACATTCAATGTAAAGAGTAAAGCCTTTGGAATTTTAGCCTATACTTCAGTGTGACTTGAAGGAATACTTTCTCCTAAGGGCACCAGTGGAGCAGTTGGTAACAGAAATGAGATGGGTCCCTTCAGAGTCTTGGAGGGGAGAAGGACTCTGTGGGAAGAATCTGCCTCTTGACAACCTTCTCTGGGATTACTTGGCACCATGGTTTGCAGTGATCCAGGAGTGACTGAGCTTAGTAGTTTAAGAGCATATCCTTTGGGATTGGGGGGGAAGGGCAGAGCTCTTATCCCTCCAAAGGCTGGGTATTTGTGAACTTCTATGAATTGTCTATATATATCAGGTGTAGGAAGAAGAAATGTTAGTCCACTTGCTCTGCCAAGGAATTGTTTTGGGGTACGAGAGCTGGCTTTAGAGATGTTTCTATCATAGAATAGTGGGAATTATACATTTATATTCTAGAAAATTCTAACAGTAGATATAAGAAACTTTCTGTGATAATTACAGACCTTATTGAAGATTCTAACCCAAGTCTCCAGGAAAGATTAGGGCTACCTATGGTGTATCTTCTCTCCCCATGGATCCTGCAAGGGAAAGCCAAGAAGATACATTTGAAGGACAGTTTACATGTTGCAAACACACTGCACATGATTCATCTTCAAAATAAATCAGATTTTCAAGAGCAAAAACTATGGGCTCTCTATTGGATCTCGTCTATTTCTGTGCAAAAATTATGGTAAGTTTTCAAGCCAACTATGCAATGTTCTTTTCTCGATCACCATTCAGCACTGGATTACTGGCAGTTGCCATTATGTAATTCTCTAAATTTTTGAAAAGCATGAAGTGCCAGAAGCATTTCTCTCAGTGATGAAAAGATTCTGATGTGTCAGGCTTTTTCCTTTCACTGTTCTTGATGCAACACTGTCTCAGGACCAACTCTTATTGAATGAGGTGTACATTGAAGGGTGTAGAGGTATAGTATCCTACACAGGTGGGTTTCTTACTTGCAAGGTTTAAGGCCAACAAAAGTAAAGGCTGTATACTGACCACAGCAGTCAGTATTCTTAGAGAGTGTTGTTAGCACGATACTATGGCACTATGATACTCCTTGTTCCGATATGTTGATGGTAATGTTGGCTGCCAAACCCCTGATACCTAAGAATTACATTTTCGTTTTGATGTTGGAGTAAGGAATGATCTACAGAGTGGAGGAACAGGAAGAAAACGCTAGTGAAATGCTAGGATGAAGCCCTCTTTGGTCCCTAGCAAGATTCTTTGCTCACCCTTGCACTGTATATTTACATTTAAGTATAAATATAAATGCCCGTCTCTTTTTTTTCTGACTTATCAGAATTTTCCATCTGATTGCAAGTCAGGACATGTACTGGATATGTCCATTTTTTTGTTCCTAACCTATTTATGGTTTCTGGCTTTATGCTGGCTCCACTCAAGTGGCTGAGGAATGATGATTCTCATGGCAGTAGGAGGTGGAGTGTCCAAGAAGGAGAGGTTGCCATGGAGCACAAAGGCTAGAGGTACTGGTTTCTTTGTTACTTGTCTCTGCTAAACTGCCTGCCAGCCTAACTTGATTTTCCCAAAATAGAACACTTGAACTTGCCTTATGAGATAAATAATAGATGAACAAAGATATTAAAACAAAAATGAAAAGCGACGATAATTAAGGATTGTTTGATTCAGGACGCACACACACACACACACACACACTCACACACACTTCCCACTGGAAGGTCATTAGCAAGAAGGTTTTCTGTAACACCTGGAAGGTTTTGCTTCGCAGATGGCATCTGAACTGAGTACAGTGTGCACAGTTAGCAATACAGAGTGGAGGTCTAATCAGAGGAAGTCCTTTATAACTAAGAAATAGTGAAAATTTAGTGAATGAGATGGTGTGGAGGCATATTTATTAAGGACAGCAATGTCAGGCATGACTGAAGCATACATGCCCAGAGGCACGGGAGGATATGTGGTGAGCAAGATTATGGCACAGCGTTGGAGGGCTTTCAAAGTTATGGTGAGTATTTCAGCCTTTGCATTAGAAAACCATAGTAACCATTTTATTATATTCATGGTTCTCTATATTTTTAGAATGTGCTATTCCATTTCAAGTTATAGCAAGGTGATAAAATGAGGTAGAGGATGCAGGATGAGGAGAAGAGAGAATATCTGAAATTGTGTCCTTTCTTTCTGTTTAGCAACATGGATGGTCCATTTAAAGAATTCTGAGATTATGGGCAGCCCAGGTGGCTCAGCGGTGTAGCACCTGCCTTAGGCCCCCAGCGTGATTCTGGAGACCTGAAATCCATTCCATGTCAAACTCCCTGCGTGGAGCCTGCTTCTCCCTCTGCCTGTGTCTATGCCTCTCTCTCTGAGTCTCTCATGAGTAAATGAATAAAATCTTTAAAAAAAATCTAGGATTGGCCATTTGTAGTTCTGATGTTTGTGAAATACCAAGAAGATTTTGTGGTACATATGAGATGATAACTTTCACAATGCAAACTCATATAGGTACCAAAATCAAATTGATGTTTTCCTCAACAAAATAGTGTGAGACTTTTTTTTAAAGATTTTATTTATTTATTCATAAGAGACAGAGAGAGATAGAAGCAGGGACACAGGCAGAGGGAGAAGCTGGCTCCATGCAGGGAGCCCAACGTTGGACTCAATCCCAGGTCTCCAGGATCACACCCTGGACTAAAGGTGGTGCTAAACAGCTGAGCTACTAGGGCTGCCCTACCGTGAGACATCTTATTAAGAATTTAATGAATATTAGACAGTACATGAAAAAAATTATCTTCTATGTTTCGTGAATCTAACATGATTCTGCTTTTAGGCCAGTGGAAATGCTCTGTATGATATTATAATGATGGATGCATGTCCTTAACATTTACCCAAATCCATAGAATGTACCACAAGAAGAGTGAACCCTAGGGTTAACTCTGGCCTCTCATTGATGATGGTGTTATGGTGATTATGTCTAATCAATTGTGACAAGTCTGGCATTCAGAACATTAGTGTGCAAAACAGTTGTGCATCTCTTTTATGGGTAAATAAACAAGGTAGATTAATATCTTTGAAAGTTGATACTAATCATCATAATGGAAAATTGATACTAATAATCCTAATGAAAGCAACGATTGCAATTGCAGGTGCACAGACCTCTATCTCCCATGCTTTGTACATACTGAATTATTTAGCCTTCATAGAAACCCTAAAAAGTAGGTTGCTTTGCTCTTAATGTTTACAGGTGAAGAAAATGAAGCACAGAGATATCAAGGGACTTGTTACATATCTCACCATAGTGGGCAGTTGGGTGGGGTACAAATCTACGCTGTGTGACTTCGGTTTCTAAGCACTATCGCTGTGCTAACCTACCTCCTGCCCTGCTTTAGAATATCTGCATCTTAGGAAACCTAATTTAGAATGTCTTTCTTCAGTTAAAGTTATGATTCACCTGTTAACATAATTCTGAATTTTTCACTCCTAAGCTATTCTTTAGAAATTTGTAATCTTCTCTCTTTTCTCTTTGTATTCTTCTAATATCAATGATAGTGTGCCTTACATAATGAATGATCTCAACTATATTTATCTTAACTCTCAAAATATTAAGAGCAGTGGAATATTTTTCCCATTCTTTACAATAACTCCAGATATTTGTGAGTCAATACTTAAAAGAAAAGATTATTGTAGGATTATGAGAGAAGTGAGTAGATAGTATAATTTTAAAATGTTTTGGAAGTAAGCTAAATTAAAATAGGAAAATTGGCTAAATTAAAACAGGAAAAGGGAAAAAGCCCCAGAAACACAGTAAAAGTAAAATCATGAGAGTGAAAGAAGCAGAGGTGGCAATTAATAGTTCTTACTCACTAAAAGCCAGGTATTTTTCTCATTTTATCTACCTAGGTACCATGATTATGCTCAAAGTGACTTTCCCAAACCAGTATATAGTGGAACTAGGATTTGAACTCAAGACATAGGGATCTAGCACCTGTGTTCTTGACCAGAAAATGTAATGTTTTGCTAGATTAATAGCCTTTCCAGATAAAATATCAAGACTGCAAAATATAAACTGACAAAAGATGAAAAATTCTCAGGTGGTCAATCATTAAATATAAAATGCAGTAAAACTGGGCATACCAGGTGGCTCGTTGTTTTGGCGCCACCTTCTGCCCAGGGCCTGATCCTGGAGACCCCGAATCCGGTCCCACGTCGGGCTCCTTGCATGGAGCCTACTTCTCCCTCTGCCTAATTCTCTGCCTCTGTGTCTCTCATGAACAAATAAATAAAAATCTTTTTAAAAAATGCAGTAAAACTGTTAAATGTGGCTTATGATAAAAAGGTATATGCACATAATAAAATATAGTTATTTACTATTATCCCAGTGAGGTAATAAGATAATGTCACAAAATAACTTGTGTTTGCATGTTCTTCAGCTTTTTTGGAATATCATCAACCTTGAAATATTGGCATACTTGTATATACAAAAGAGATACACATATACAAGTATATTGTTAGAATGTTTAAAAAACACATAAAAATAGTCATTTCTGGAGAGTAGGATCATAGAGTCAATAATTTTGAGACAGAGTGTAATTTTCTTCTCTCATTCCTCTGTGTACTTTGAAGAATTAATGATATCATGAATTTTTTGAAAATAAAATATAGTTAATAAATGGACACAAAATATTGAAGAACCTTTTAATAATTACCAATAGCAATGACAATATCAAGCATTTGGGGCAGCAATATCATGATTGTAAAATTACTCTGAATTGTTGTTTGTGAGAATGAAAATTGAAAGCAACAGCACTATCTCGGTGGACAAAGGGTCAAATAAATACCATTTAGAAAAATTTTACAATGTCGGTTATGAAATGAACAATTGAACCATGGAAAATATAGTAACATGGGAAGAAGTGTTATAATAATTCCAAGTCAAAATCAGAACACACAATGGCATACAATGATTTTAGTGACAAACTATATATGCTATGGACAAGAACTTCAAACAGAAAAATCATAACATAGTATATTTAATTATCGAATTTTCTTCAAATGGTATTTTTAGAAATAAGGCAACTCAGGGTCAAAAAGGAACATATATGTGTAAAAACACTGTTTAGAATATAGACATCATTAAGATTTTTCTTCCACATTGAATTCATATGCAGAGATTCTCGATGACATCAGTTTAATAGAACAGTAAAGAGGGTAAACAGGAAATTTCCTCAATTATGACAAACCTCAAAGTTTTCCAGGCCTTTGTTATCAAATATGATTATCAGTGAAGGTGACATAGAACACAAGAGGTTAAAGACTGTCAAAATAAGTTTTTGTAAAGGATATTTCATCCAAGATACTGATAGGCTCAGAGATGAAGTCAGGGACCCCAAAAACAGTGAACTCAACTGAGGATATTTTCTTCAGGACGTTTCTCCAACATAATGAGTGCTAAATAATATCGGAATAGTGTTTTTCAGATTTCGGAGAACATAGATAAAATGAAAAATACATGAACTAGATGTGTGTATACATGATCATAAAAATCTTTTTTTCATTCTTAAGGAAACTCAAGGTAAAGTAGGGCGACTATTAGACATAAATTTTCAGGTGAAGGCCAAATTCTTTTTTTGTTTTAAGATTTTATTTATTTATTAATGAGAGAGAGAGATAGAGAGCAAGTGGCAGAGACACAGGCAGAGGAAGAGGCAGGCTCCATGCTGGGAGCCTGACATAGGACTTGATCCTGGGTTTCCAGGATCATGCCCCAGGCTGAAGGCAGCGCTAAACCACTGAGCCACCCTGGCTGCCTGAAGGCCAAGTTTCAAGGCAGTGAAGGCACCTGACCAAGGAAAGTACAAGTTCTGCCATTTTCAAACTTGGTAGGAATCAAAATTTTTAAAGGATATTGACATTTTATTACCCAAATGCAAAGGCTTTGATCCAATTGGGTTAGTTTTTGAATCAATACAGATATCGGGGAGAGGCTTGGACTTTTGCAGATTTACAAAGATTCACAGGGATTAAAAAAATTGGAGGTTAACAGAGCAAAAATAAGGAATTGAGAGGTCAGCCCAATGATCTCCCCAAGATGTCACATCTTTTCTTCTTTTGCAGATTAAGCTTTTATCAAGTTCACTTAACCTGCAAACTACTATGTCAATGAATAGCAGCGTGAATGAATTCATTCTGCTTGGCTTGACACAGGATCCAAGAAAACAGAAAGCAATATTTGGGGTCTTCTTAATGCTTTACCTTGCCACACTGTTGGGAAACTTTCTCATTGTAGTGACTATTAAAAGAAGCAGGACTCTTGGGAGTCCCATGTACTTCTTCCTATTTTACCTGTCCTTTGCTGATGCCTGCTTCTCTACAACCATTGCCCCCAGATTGATTGTGGATGCCATTTCCCAGCAGAAGACCATTTCCTACAAGGAGTGCATGACTCAGGTCTTTTCAGCCCACTTCTTTGGATGCATGGAAATCTTCGTGCTGATCCTGATGGCTTTTGATCGCTATGTAGCCATTTGTAAGCCCTTGCGATACACAACCATCATGAACAGGCATGTCTGCAGTGTGCTGGTGATTCTGGGTTGGGTGGGATCCTGTATCCACTCTTCAGCACAAATTTTCCTGGCTTCGAGATTGCCTTTCTGTGGTCCCAATGTGATTGATCACTATTTCTGTGATTTGCAGCCCTTGTTGAAACTTGCTTGCATGGACACTTATGTAATAAATTTGCTAGTTGTTACTAATAGTGGAGCCATATGCTTGGTGAGTTTCATAATCTTGCTTATCTCCTATGTTGTCATCTTGTACTCTCTGAGAAACCACAGTGCAGAAGGAAGGCGAAAAGCCCTTTCAACCTGCACCTCCCATTTTATTGTGGTTGTCCTATTTTTTGGCCCATGTATATTCATGTATACACGCCCGGCAACCACATTTCCAGTAGACAAGGTGGTGGCAGTGTTTTATACCATTGGGACACCCTTGCTGAACCCTCTGATCTATACACTGAGGAATGCGGAAGTGAAAAATGCCATGAAAAAGTTATGGTGTAGCAAAGGGTGACTTCTGCTGATACATGATATTCAGGGATTCTAATGTATATTTCCTTAACAGTTTGGTTTTCCTTCATGGACAGGAAAGATAAAAAATTTTTCCTTCAGGATTAAAACCAATTAGTATTTGTAATCATGCTTTTTGTATATTTAATTGTATTAATATTAATAAATAGTAATAAATATAAAGACTCCTTATTCTGAGAGGATTGCATTAGAATAAGATTACTTGGGGATCTCTGGATGTCTTGGCAGTTTAGCGCCCGCCTTTGACCCAGGGTGTGATCCTGGAGATCCGGGATCGAGTCCCACATTGGGCTCCCCGCATGGAGCCTGCTTCTCTCACTGTCTGGGTCTCTGCGCCCTCGCCCTCTCTCTGTCTCTCATGAATAAATAAAAAATCTAATAAAAAAAAAGAATAGGATTACTTGAAGTCCAAACCACCTTGAAAAACCTATCATTGGGATCTGTGGGTGGCGCAGCAGCTTGGCGCCTGCCTTTGGCCCAGGGCGCGATCCTGGGCACCCGGAATCGAGTCCCACGTCGGGCTCCCGGTGCATGGAGCCTGCTTCTCCCTCTGCGTGTGTCTCTGCCTCTCTCTCTCTCTCTCTGTGTGTGTGACTATCATAAATAAATAAAAAAAAAAAAGAAAGAAAGAAAAACCTATCATAGACCTTAGTTGAAAGGTTTTGACATCTCGTCATAGTCAAGATGAATATGTGAATAACATGATAATTTAGCTTCCTGGATCAATTTGCCTTCAGAAGGAAAGCATTAACTAGTGAGAGAATGATTGTGTGTGTGAGCACACACCAATTCTTTGTCTAAGTTTTATTCTAGCGTAATGAATGTGGTCAAGGTGTTAATCCATATGTAACTGGAACTTAATGTAGGGGGCTGTCTTGACAACCTGGCATTTGGAGAAGGTGTTCTAAGAAATTCTGCTCTGGAATCTATACTTGAGCTTGCCTCACTGAGGAATCTACATGGAGGGACCCTCAACCTCTAATAAAAGCTTAAATATTGGTGAAAACCTGTACTGTGACTCGAAATTTTCTCAAAATTCTGTGAGTGGTGAGAGAAAGAGAATCTTATACTTGGCAGTGATGGGTGGTATCAGCCCCTCAGCTGCCTTTTCGGGGGTCGTTCCCATTGCTCTTCACAAGGGAGAAAGAAGAGACAGTGAGGGGATTTGACAGCAGGAATATGCAGAAAGAAATACACAGAAGGGAGGATAAAGGGGAGAAGGGAGGCAAGGTGAAAAGCAAGAAAAGGGCAAGGAAAAGTGGGAAATTTGTCCACGTTGGAGAGCAGAAGCTTTGCCTTTCTTATATTTTGAGAATCAATTCTGGATGCATGGACATTTGCAGGAAAAAAAAAAAAAAGCGAAGTCTCAGTATCTCTACATCTTGACTTAATGTAGCTTACCTCCCTTGACTGCCAAGAGTTTTTGTTTGGGTATCAGGAAAAAAAAAAAAAAAAAAGGTTTCTTTCTGCCCTAATATGTCTGAAAAATCAAAATTCAGATTATTTTGGAGAACTCATGATTGAAAAGTCTGTTTTAGTTCATTTCAATTTTTGTCTTTTGTTTTTATATGAGAATGTTTTAAAATATACATTTTCACCTTTGAAGATAACCCAACTGATATGTATAATACATACCTGCCACCACCACTGCCACATCATAACCTATAATCAAGCACTTCCATGTGATGCTCTTTCAGTACCTGAGTTTATAATACCCAACAAAACGGCACCAGGAAGTATTACTTTAATTGATATAGGCTAATGAGAAAAGAATGAAATGAATTTCATAAGTATGTGAAAAGTTTCTGCCAATGGAAGCACAATGTTATCCTGTCCCGCCAAAGATGCCCAGTATTCTTACATAGGAAGTGGTGTTGGACTAAAGACTTAAGACCCGATGAGGACATTTATCAGAGAATGAATGAGGACATTAGAGAAATATTTGTTTGCACTCACATAAAAGATACATTTTCATGAACAAATTGGTATAATTAAACTGTATCTGCCAATGGGGAAGATTTCAAAGTGAATTGGGTGGGGATTGACATGAGGAAGTAGTCATGAGGAAAGGGGACAAGGAATCACTCTAAGCATTGGAAGGGGAGAAAGGAAAGGAAGTCTGAAAATCAATCCTTGAATGTTCAGGGGTTAAAAAAAGAAAAGGAATTCATTAAAGATCCAAGAGAGCTCTTAGAGAACCGTTTTTGTGATGTCAAGGGTGAGGGGAGCCATTTGCAGTTCTCCTCACCTCTACAAGGAGTTGGAGGCTTCTTGGTTAGCCTGAGGCTGTCCTAGCACTCCCCTGATCTGTCTCCTTTCCCTAAAGGGTCCCAGGAGTATGTTGCCAGTCATCCAATAGTGAAAACGATGTTTCCAGTATTTTGTGCAGCTTCTAGCTACTTTCAGCAAAGGGGAAGTTCAGTGACTGCATTATGTCCAGAAATTTAAAACACTACATTTTCTTTGAATCGGGTTTGTTTTTACATTATTAAAAATAATTATGAGCTATGAAAAAAGGAAACTAGTGCACTCTCCTTCCATTCCATCTCCCATGTCCCGATTCCTGCTGTAACTAATGCATTTTTATCTTTTTTTTTAAAGATTTTATTCATTCATGAGAGAAAGAGAGAGAGAGAGAGAGAGAGAGAGAGGCAGAGACACAGGCAGAGGGAGAAGTGGGCTCTGTGCAAGGAGCCCGACGTGGGACTCCATCCTTGGTCTCCAGGATCAGGCCCTGGGCTGAAGGCACCGCTCAACCACTGAGCTGCCGGGACTGCCCTTATTGAGTTTTTGACATACTTTCTAACCTTTTTTCCAAATTGATAGTCATTTATCTTATTATAATTTATTTTCATGTTGATACTTTCAACCTCATTCTATATTAAATTACCAAATTTATATTGTTGAATTTGTTTGCATGATACTCTCTGTCCTCTTAACATATTTGTTTATTCTGTGGGCATACTCAATTTGATATCATACTACAGCTTTATGATATATTTGCACTTGGTTCTTCTCCCTCTATCCCCAAAAATCCTTGATTCTTCTATACATTCAACCATATGTACTTTAGAATCTTTTACTCCGTTTCCATGCAAATCATCTTCAGTAATTATGTTTAGGAATTCACTCAGTGTGTCAATTAATTGGGAAAAATGAACAACTTTAAAGAGGCAGTTCATTCACTTCCAAATTGTATAATTTAGCTGATTCAGTTGTTGTATTTCTTTTTGTTTAGTTTTATTGTTCTTCGATAAGACTATTCATGTTTCTGTTACATCTCATAATTTTATTTTTATTCTAGTGGAGATTTATTCCATTTTATAATTGTCTATTATACTTACATTTGGAAGTATTATTATGCTGGTTTTCGAGTAAGCTCTTTTAATAAGTAGTTTAATCTGCAAGCTGATTGTCTTGGTTTGGAGAAGTAGATGAAAACATCAGCCAGTAATGACTTGTGTTGTTTTGTGTTGCTTCAACTACTTTATTTCCTTTTCCATTCATTGTTTGAAACAGAATTTCCAAAGTGACAGGCTGCTAGACTGAATTTACCTGAAAATTTGCAAATTTGTTTAATCCAAAAATTGTTTAACATAAGATTTTATAATAGGTCATCAGTATATTCAAATAATTAACATGCATATGAAATATGGGTGCCTTATTTCTCTTAAAAATCTGGGTGAGGGACAAATTTGGATATATGCCCCTCATTAGGCAACCACACACAAGAACTTAGTCCTGGTAGACTCTAAAGGGGAAAAGATTTGTTCCATTTCTATAGGGTGTAAGGGCTTAAAATCCTTCTTAAATATCTTTGCACAGTGTGGCTTCATTCAATGTTTTAAATCTTTTGATCTCTGTTAGAATATGGGGTTAAGGACCTGGTATTAAAAGCCAGTGCAGTACATAATAATGACAGCTATAAAAGGTGGCCTTATCTTGTTCCTGAATTTAATGGAACTCTCTTAAAATTAAAGGTAACACTTCCTTTAGACTTCTGGAACATATTCTTTGATCAAGTTAACGAGACTCATTTTACTTTCAGTTTGCTGTAATTAATTTAATTATAATCCAGACTAAATGTTAGAAAATCCCATGTTGGCATCTCAGAAATAGTTCTTTTTGTTTTATTAATAGAAGTTGATTATCAGGAAATCCTGGCAACAGAAATCAGCAAACTTAGGATTGTGTTGGAAAGCAGAATACGTAAAAAAATTCCAGGCCTTGTCTGCTAAAATGTATTTACTGAGAGATAGAGGCATGCTGTTACCTGACTACTAATTATAGGATGGCACAGTCTCATGAGTTCTCAATAATAGAATGAGAAACATAAAGTAAATCTAGCATGACATTATTTATTTGATTGACCTTTATCAAGTTCTAAAACCTTATACATTTCACAGATATAAAGACATGGACCTCATTCTGAGGTCCTTCCCAGTGTTTGTACTATGGGATCATAATAAAATAAAGATCATCCTAAGGGTTTTTGTAAGATGAAGGTCATCATACGGTATGGACTTTTTCTTCTGTATTGAACACAATAGAAATTGTAAAATATAAAGCTAAGAGAAGTATTTTATGGTGAAATGTTTTCTAACGCATTTGT
The DNA here is from genome assembly GCF_048164855.1 of Canis lupus baileyi. NCBI lineage: Eukaryota > Metazoa > Chordata > Mammalia > Carnivora > Canidae > Canis > Canis lupus. Next base: position 15,452,611 of record NC_132858.1, read on the forward strand.
AAAGTTCCTTCTACGATCAAAACTTAAAGGACAAATAGAAGCTAGCTGCAAAATCTTTTCACAACTATTCCCCCAACTCCTTATAGCACAAAAGTGAGTCATTGCTCCTGAAAATTTTGGAGTCTGTGTCATTTTTAAGAGACAATAACAACATTCATATTCTTTGTGGTTTGAGGAACAGTTAGTGGTCTCAGCACTATAGTCTGACCCTGTGTGTATTTCTGTTCTTGCTTCTTGCAACTCTCTTCCTGGACCATTATGTTCCTGGTCTTTCACAGCTCCTTGAATATACCCCAGGAGTGCTGTATTAGAGTCTCCCTTTCTAGAATTTTCACCCCAGTAATTTTCACATGGCTATTTCCACCTGATCCTTTTTGTTATTTATTGGTTCTTATCATCATTAAAATATTGATTGATATGTTTCTGCAATTACCCTCATGAAATCTGAAGAAAATTCAAACACAGTTGAAACATTATCTGCTGATAGAATCTTTCTCCTCCTTCCCAGGATGAGGTACCCTCCATAGAATAACCGGACCCCTCTGCTTCCAATGATTATGTTCTAATGATCACTACCTGTCTTTTGTTTGCTTCATTTAAATTTAATTATCGTTGATATATTATATCATTAATTTCAGATGTAGAATTTAGTAATTCATCAGTTGCTATAATACCCAGTACTTATCACCTCATGTGTCCTCCTTAAAGCCTGCAATCTGGTTACCGCATTCCACCACCAATCTCCTCTCCAGCAGCCCTCAGTTTCTTTCACATAGTTAAGAGTCTCTCATATGTCTCCCTCTCTGATTTCATCCTATTTCAATTTCCCTCCCCTTTTCCATGATCCTCTGTTTTGTTTCTTAAATTCCACACATGAGTGAAACCATATGATTTTTTTTTCCTCTAATTGACTTCTTTTTCTCAGAATCATATCCTCTGATTCCATCCATGTTGATGTAAATGGTAAGGCTTAATCCTTCTGATGGCTGCATAATAGTCCATTGTATTATCCACCACATCTTTATGCATTCATCTGTGGTTGGACATCGGGACCTTTCCACAGTCTGTCTATCTTGCATATTCCTGCTGTGAACATTGGGGTACAGGTGGTCCTTTGATTCCATATATTTGTATCTTTGGAGTAAATTCCTAGTAGTTCAATTGCTGCATTGTAGGGTAGCTCTATTTTCAACCTCTTGGGGACCTCCATACTGTTTTCCAGAGTGGCTGCATCAGCATGCATGCTCACTAGTATTGTGAGAGCGTCCTCTTTCTCTGCATCCTCACCGACATTTGTCGTTTCCTGACTTGTCAATTTTAGCCATTCTGACTGGTGTGAGATGGTATCTCATTGTGGTTTTGAGTTGTATTTCCCTGATGTCAAGGCATGTGGAGCATTTTTCATGTGTCTGTTGGCCATTTGTAGGTCTACTTTGAGAAACGTCTGCTCAACTCTTTTATTTCCTGACAGCAATGTTTTGGGGGGTATTGAGTTAAATAAGTTTCTTAGGAGATCTTGAATACTAGCCTGATACATCATTTGCAAATATCTTCTCTATTCTGTAGGTTGCCTTTTCTTTTTGTTGACTATTTCCTTTCCTTTGCGAAAGCTTTATATCTTGATGAATCCAGATAGTTCATTTTTGCTTTTCTTTCCCTTGCCTGGAGAGCTGTGTCTAGCAAGAAGTTGCTGTGGCTGAGGTGAAAGATGTTTCAGCATGTGCCCTCCTCTAGGACTTTGATGGATTCTTGTCTCACAGGTCTATCACCAACTTTTGGGTCACTTTTTGTGTTGGTATAAGAAAATGATCCAGTTCCATTCTTCTGCAATGTGGCTGTCCAATTATCCCACACCATTTGTTGAAGAGACTATTTTCCATTGGATATTCCTCCCTGGTTTGTTGAAGATTTGAATATTAGTGGACCATCATGATGAGGGTTCATTTCTGGGACCTCTATTCTATTGATCTCTGTGTTTGCTTTTGTGCCAGGAGCATATTCTCTGATGCTTACAGCTTTGTAATACAGCTTGAGGTCCAGAATTGTGATGCCACCAGTTTTAGTTTTCTTTTTCAACTTTCCTCAGTCTACCTGGGGTCTGTTCTGGTTCCATACAAATCTAGGATTATTAGTTCCAGCTCAGTGAAAACTACCGATTATACTTTGATAGAGATTGCATTGAATGTGTAGATTGCTCTGGGTAGCATAGACATTTTCACAGTATTTGTTGTTCCAGTCATGAGCATGGTATTTTTTTCCAATAAATTCTGTCACCCTTCATTTCTTTAATTTCTTTAATACGTATTCTATGTTTTCAGAGTACAGATCTTTTTTTACCACTTTGGTTAGGTTTGTTCGTAGGTATTTTTGATTTTTGGTGCAATCGTCAATAGGATTAATCCCGTAATGTCACTTTCTTCAGTCTTACTGTTACTGTATAGAAAGGCAACTTATTTCTGTGCAATGATTTCATATGCTGCCATGTTGCTGAATACTTATATGAGATCTAGCAATATTTGAGTGGAGTCTTTTGGATTTTCCACATATAGTATCATGTCATCTGTAAAGAGTGAGAGTTCGATGGCTTCTTTGCTGATTTGGATGCCTTTTATTCCTCTTTTTCTCTTTTTTGTCTCCTTGCTGAGGTTAAAATGTCTCGTACTATTTTGAACAGCAGTGGTGAGTCGGTATCCCTGCTGTGTTCCTGACCATTGATTGAGAATGATATTCTCTGTGGGTTGTTGTTTGTGTGTTTTATTTTTATATGTATATATAGAGCTTTTATGATATTGAGATAAGCTCCCTATATCCCTACACTCTGGAGAGTTTTAATCAGGAAAGGATGCTGTATTTTGTCGAATGCTTTTTCTGCATCAACTGAGAGGATCCTGTGGCTCTCATCCTTTCTTTTATTAATGGATGTGTCACTCTGATTGATTTGTAGATGTTGAACCACCCTTGAAGCCCAGAAAGAAATCCCACTTGGTCATGGTGATTAATCCTTTTGATGTGCTTTTGGATCCTAATGGCTGTCTCCTGAGAATTTTTGCATCCTTGTTTATTCGGGATATTGTTCTGTATTTTTCCTTTTGGTGGAATCTTTGTCTGGTTTTGAGATCAAGGTAATGCTGGTCTTATAGAATAAGTTTGGAAGTATTCCTTCCATTTCTATTTTTTTGATATAGCTTCCAAAAATAGGTATTAGTTCTTCCCTAAATGTTTGGTAGAATTCCCCTAGGAAGTCATCTGGTCTTGAGTTGTAGTTTGTTAGGTGATCTTTGATTATTGCTTCAATGTCTTTGCTGGTTTTGATTCTGTTCAGGCTTTCTATTTCTTCTTGCTTCAGTTTTGGTAGGTCATGTGTTTCCAGGAATGCTTTCATTTCTTCTAGATTGCCTAATTGGTTGGCATATAATTGCACATAGCAATCTATGAAATTGTTTGTATTTCCTTGGTGTTGGTAGTGATCTCACCTCTTCATTTATGGTTTTATTTATTCAGGTCCTTGATCTTTTGTTTTTGATAGGTCAGTCTAGTGGTTTCTTGATCTTATTAATTCTTTCAAAGTAACCAGCTTCTAGTTTTGTTGTTCTAGTCTACTGTTCTTTTAGTTTGTATTTCATCAATTTCTGCTATAATCTTTATTATTTCTCTTCTCTTGCGACATTTAGCTCCTTTAGGTGTAAGGTTAAGTTGTGTAGTTGAGACCTTTCCTGTGTTGAGAACAGCTTGTATCACTGTATACTTCTCTCTTAAGACTGCCTTTGCTTCATCTGAACTGTTGTGTTTTCCTTTTATTTCATTTCATGAATTTTTAAAGATTTTTCTTTAGTTTCTTCTTTGACCCATTCATTCTTTAGTAGGATGCTTTAACCCGAATGAATTTTGTCCCTCCTAAATTTCCTGTTGTGATTGAGTTCAAAATTCCAATCATTATAGTCAGAAAAATTGCAGGGAATAATCCCAATCTTTTGAATTCAGTTGAGACCTGATTTTTGATTCAGCTGCGATCGATAATGGAAAATGATCTGTATTCACTCAAGAAGAATATGTAGTCTTTTGCTTTAGGAAGGCATGCTCTGAATATGTCTGTAATGTCCGTCTGGACCAGTGTGTCATTCAAAGCCCTTGTTTCCTTACTGAAATTCTGCTTTGATGATCTGTGCATTTTTGTGAATGTTGTGTTAAAGATGCCCACTATTACTGTATTATTGTCAAAGTGTTTCTTAATTCTGTTGTTATTTGCTTTATATATTTGGCTGCTCCTCTATTAGAGTCTAAATAATTGCAGTTTTAATTCTTCTTGTTTGATGGACCACTTAATTATGATACATTGTCCTTCCTCATCTCTTATGACTGTCTTCAGGTTAGAAACTAATGTGTCTGTTATAAAGATTCCCCTAAACGTTTTTGTTTTTGTTTTTGTTTTATGTCCACTAGCATGATAGATGGTTCTCGTCCTCCTCGCTTTTGATCTGGAAGTGTCTTTCGGTCTAAATTGTGCCGATTGTAGACGACATATCAAAGTGTCATGCTTTTTTTTTATCCAAATTGAACCTATGACTTATGATTCTAGTATTTATCCCATTCATATTTAGAGTGAACATTGAGCGATACGAATCCATTGTCATTGCTTGACCTGTAAAGTCACTATTTCTGTATATTATCTCTGTTCATTTCTGGTTTATGTTACTTTTGGGCTCTCTTTTCACTTCCAGGATCCTCTTTAATATTTCCTGGTGGGCTGGTTTAGTGATCACAAGTTCTTTCAGTTTCTCTTTTTCCTGGATCTCTTTATCTCTCCTATTCTGAATGACAGCCTTGCTGGATATAGTATCCTTGTCTGCATACTGTTTTCATTTAGCATCCTGAATATATCATGCCAGTCCTTTCCAGCCTTCTAGGTCTCTGTGGATAAGACAGTGGGACTCTTATTTTCCTACCCTCATAGATTCAGGACCTCTTGTCCTGAGCTGCTTTCAGAGTTTTCTCTCTGTCTCTGAAATTTGCAAGCTCCACTGTTATATGTTGAGGTGTTAGACTACTTTTGTATTGATTTTGAGGGGGATCCTTTGTTCCTTCTGAATCTGAATGCCTGTCTCCTTCCTCAGATTAGAAGAATTTTCAGCTATAATATGCTTTTATATACCTTCTTCCCCACTTTCTCTCTTACTTTTTCCTCTTCTTTTGGGACCCCAATTATGCTAATATTGTTTCATCTTATGGTATCACTTATCTCTCAAATTTTTCCCTTGTGATTCCGTAGTTGTTTATCTCTTTTTTTTTAACTTCAGTTTTCTTATTCTTCTCAATTTGTTTTCTATATCACTCATCCTCTCTTCCATCTCATTTTTTCCCCAGCAGTTAGAGCCTCCATTTTTTATTGCATCTCAGGAATAGTAGCCTTTTTAGTTTTGACCTCCTTAGATTTTAGTTCTTTTATTTTGCCAGAAAGGGACTCTCTAGTGTCTTCTACGCTTTTTTTCAGCCCAGGTAGTATCTTTATAATTTTTATTCTGAATCTACTTCCAACATGTTGCTTCTATCTCTACTGATTAGGTCCTTGGCAGTGAATACTGCCTTGTGTACTCTTTTGAAGTGAGTTCTTCTGTATTGTCATTCTGACCATAGAAGAACATGAAAGAGAACAAAATACTAAAATGGCAACAGTGATTCCAGAGAAATATACATGAAAAAAATCAGAAGCAACAGAAAAAGAATTAAAGATGGGCAGCCCCGGTGGCACAGCGGTTTAACTCTGCCTGCAGCCCGGGGACTGATCCTGGAGACCAGATCGAGTCCCACATCGGGCTCCCTGCGTGGAGCCCCTTCTCCCTCTGCCTCTGTCTCACTTGCTCTGTATCTCTCATGAGTAAATAAAATAAAATCTTAAAAAAAAGAAAAATAATTAAAGAAAGAGAGAGAATATAACCAAATTCTGAACAGACGGAGCGCTACACTAGATCCTGGGTGTATTTTGGTTGGCTCCTTTGAAGAAATTAGATCTCAAATTGTAAAGAAAGGCAAATTTATATATAATCAAAACAATTAATTGGATTCAATGACCGGTTAAAATAGAACTATAAAATGAAAATCAAAGAGACTTTAAAAGAGTTGATAAAATAAGAAATTATTTGAAAAGCAACAAAAAGATTAATGTGAAAGAGTGAAGAAATATGAGAAAAAACCTTAAATTCTATATACTATTTTCCCCTAGTGCTGGAGTTTGGCAGTTCTCTATCATTGGTTACCTTGGTCTTAGCAGATGTCCCTGCAGATCTTCTGGGCGAGGTGCCTGGTGCAGTGACTCTCAGGTTTCTTGTCGTGGATTTTATTGCTCTGCCCTTTGCAGGGAGCCAGGCTAAATATACAGCTCCAGATTTCTCTATGTGACTTTTGTTGCCTTAAGGCTTTCCGTACCATTATAGGGGTTGAGAAGGAAAATCAGAGCTGCACCTCCATCTCCAGCCCTCACGCTGAAAGTTCATGTCCCTTATTCTTCAGTGAGTGCTCAGGTAAAAGCAGTCTATCACTCTTATCCCCCTGGTTTCAGTTCACATTCAGTGCTAAACCAGCCTGTGACCCAGTGCATGTGATCTCGTTTCAAGAATCCAAGTTTTAAAGACTTCTGTGGCACTCAGCAGTAATACACCTCCTGGAGAAGTGGGGGCCTCTCAGTGTTTCTGTCACTTTCTGGGCCCCTCCGCAGAGAGCAGTCACCCTACCTTGCTGACGTTCCCTGTTTATGGCAAGACTGAGTTGAATGTTGGTCCTGGGCTGACTGTCTGCAATAAGGTACTCTGCCCCAGTGCCTGGGAACACTCTGCTGCACTCTGGTACCCCCATTCTTTTTGTGATGCCAGGAATCCTGAGACCATGCTGTCAAACCCAGGATTCTGTCTTTCTTCACCTCCTGACCACCCTTCAGGCAAACTTGTAAAAGTCCCAATTTTGCACTCCACTGCTTACACCATCATCTGGTACTTGAATAATGGAGGCTTCAATGCCCATGGTTTATTCTCTGATAGATGGCCTCAGATTCATTTCTCTATACACCCTCCATTGCAAAAAGTGGTTATTTTTCTATTTGTAGAATTGTAGCAACTTTTTCTCAGATCGCCAGTTGATTTTGCAGTTGTTCGGTATGATTTGTTAGGTATCCAGCTGATTTCCAGAGACGAGAGAAGATGAAGGTCCCCTACTCCTCTGCCATGTTAAGTCTCTCCCCATTCTGCAGCTTTAAATAGGTGGTCACAGAAGTCTTCATGGCAGACATCACTTTGGAATAAATACTTGAAGGTGGTGAAGGAGTCAGTCATGTGGATATACACTACAGTAATGTCTTGGAGGGTATGAGGCTAATGAGATGGGATCCTTGAGAGTACTAGGTGAGATCAAAGAGGAATTGTTGGGTCTAGATCACATAGAGCCTTGTAGGTTGCATTACATGTCTTCCTTTTTGATGAAATGAAGTGGAGCACCATTGGAGAACTTTGATCAGAGAAGAGACGAGACATGACTCACCTATTTTGTCTGATATTAGTATTTCTGCCTTAGCTTTCCTTTTGCTTCTATTTGCATGGTAAATGTTTTTCCAGCCTGTCTCTTTCCACCTCTCCGTGTCTTAGTTCTGAAGTGAGTTCAACAAAAGGATATAACTATTGCAATTACTGGGACCACACATGTTTTCACCTAAATGAATTAAACAACTACTAACAGGCACAAAAGAAGAAATTTGCAGTACTGCAATAACAGTAGGGAATTCTTATACCTCAGCTCCACCAATAGACAGATCATCCAGACAAAAAAAAGAAATAAACTAGAAAGAGTGGCTTTGAATGACATATTTGACCAAATGGGCCTAAGATATTCAGAACATTATATCCCAATAGAGCAGAAGACATTCTTTTCAAGTTCACAGGGGACATTATCTTGAATAGATCTCAATTAGGGTACAAAACAAACAAGACTTAACAAAATAAAAAAGTCTGAAATCATATTACACACCGTTTTTGGTCACAGTCGTATAAAAGTTGAAGTACTCACAAGAAGAAATCTAGAAAGAACACAAATACATGAAGCAAAGAATCCTACTCCTAAACATTAAATAGGTCAAACAAATAATCAAACGGGAAATCAAAATATTCATGGAGACAGATGAAAATGTTAAGGTGTTAATATCTAAAAGATGTAAAGAATGTACATAACTCACCACCACAAAGACTAAAAATCTTACTTAAAAAATGGACAGAGAACCTGAATAGACATTTTTCTAAGAAGATAGAGAAATAACAATTTAACACATGAAAAGATGTTCAATGTCACTCATCATCAGGGAAATGAAAATCAAAATCACAGTGGGATGTCACTTCACACCAGTCAGAATGACTAAAATAAAAAGAAAAAAAAAACAAGAAATAAAGAGTGTTGGCAAGGATGTGGAATAAAATGTACCCTCATACCCTCTGGTGGGAATATAAACTGGTGCGGCCACTGTAGAAATCAGGATGGAAGTTCCTCAAAAATGAAAAATAGAAAAATAGAATTGCCATGTGATCCAGTAATTCCACTATTATTTATCCAAATATATTTTTGCAACAACATGAATGGATTGAGTCAGTCTAAACATAAGTGAAATTCAGACAGACTAAGACAAATACCATATGAATTCACTACTATCTATGTAGATTTCAGAAAGAAGACAAATGAGCAAAGAAAAAAGGTCACAAACAAAAAAACTCAGATTCTTAAAATATGGAGAATAAAATGGTGGTTACCAGAGGGAAGGTGGGCAGTTAGGATAAAAGGGTGAATGTAATTGAGAGAACACCTGTCGTGTTGAGCACCGATAATGTATAGAATTGTTCAATCAAAAATATGTGCATGTTTTGTAGGTAAATTATAACTTACGCGGCTTTATTTTTTTAATATTTTATTTATTTATTCATTAGAGACACATAGTGAAAGAGGCAGAGATACAGGAAGAAGGAGAAGCAGGTCCTTACAGGGAGCCAGATGTGGGAGAAAATCTGGCACCCTGGGATCACATCCTGAGCCAGAGGAGATGCTCAACCACTGAAGCAGGAAGGCATTCCTCCTTAAGTTGCTTTAAAAACAAACAAAAAATCAGTAAAAGCATTTTCAATTCCAATTTTCTATCTTTTCTTTACATTTGCCTGAATAACTTCAAAGTATTATAGAAATTATAGAAATCGTAATTAGTAGTTTTCACCGTAATTATATTTTACCAGTATTATTAAGATTGAAAATAATTATTATATCTACAGTATCATTTTACTATCATTACAGATAGGAAAATGAGAGAAGTTAAGAGGTTGCTCAAAGTCATAGAGACGTTTATTATGAAAATAAAACTCAATCATATCACATGTGTTGGAAAATGTACCTGGGCTCAGAGGTTCGTGTGCTGTTAGAAAAGATTTCACTTAAAGAGAAAAGTCTTTGGGAACTTTTATTAGTCTCTACTTCATTGTGACTTGAAAGGCATACTTTCTCCTTAGACCAGGGACACCAGTGGAGCAGTTGGTCACTGAAATGGGATGGGTCCCTTTGGGAGTCTAGGAGGAGAGATGGATTCTGTGGACAGGATCTGTCAGATGATAGCCTGTCTGGGATTACTTGGCCCCGTGGTTTGCATTGATCCAGGAGGGACTGAGCTAAGTAGTTTGTAGAGCAAATCCTCTGGGGTTGGGTGGGAAGGGCACAGCCCTTATTCCTCCAAAGGCTGGGTATTTGTGAACTTCTATGAAATCTCTATATATCTATTGGATATCTATTGGAGGACGAACAAATGTTTAATCCATACGCTCTGCCAAGGAATTGTTTTGGGCATAGAGCTGCCTTTAGAGATTTTTCTATCATAGGATTGTGGGAATAATTCCTTTATATTCTAGAAAGTTCTAACAGTAGAAATAAGAAATGTTCTGCTGATATTACAGACCTCATTGAAGACTCTAACCCAAGCCTCTAGGAAAGATTGGCTACCTGTGGTGTATCTTCTCTCCACATAGATCCTGCAGTGGAAAGCTGAGTAGAAGTATTCGAAGTACAGATTACATGTTTCAAACACACTGCATATGATTCATCTTCAAGATAAATCAGATTTGCAAGAGAAAAAACTATGGGCTCTCTATTGGATCTCATCTCCTTCTGTACAAGAAATAGGGTAAGTTTAAAAACCCAAGTAATTTACTTTTTTTTTTTTTTTTTTTTAGTAAACTACATTCATTCTCTTGATTCCCATTCAGTACTGAAGTTTCTGATAGTTGCCATTATGTAATTCTTTCAATCTTTGAGAAGCATGACGTGCCAGGAAGCTTATTTCTCTCAGTAATGAGAAGATTCTGATATGTCAGGGTTTCTGCCTTTCACTGTCCTTGATGCAGCACTGTCTCAGGACCAATTCTTATCGAATGAGGGGTACATTGAAGGGTGTAGAGGAATAGTATCCTACACAGGTGGATTTCTTACTTGCAAAGCTTAAGGTCAGGAAAAGGAAAGGCTGTATACTGACCATGGCAATCAGTATTCATAGAAAGTGTTGTTACCACGATTCTATGGCACTATGATACTCCTTGCTCTGATATTAATGACTGTAATGTTGGCTGCCCAAACCCACTGATACCTAAGAATTACATTTTCTTTCTGGTGTTGGAGTGAGAGATGTTCTCCAGAGTGGAGGAATGAGAAGAAAACTCTAGTGAAATCCTAGGATGAAGTGCTCCTTTGTCCCTTGCAAAATTCTTTGCTCAGCCTTGCACTGTGTATTTACATTTAAGTATAAATATAAATGCTGGTCTCTCTCTCTCTTTTTTTTTTTTCTGACTCATCAGGATTTTCCATCCATTTGCTAGTCAGGACATGTACTGGATGTGTCCATGGTTTTGTTCCTTACGTATGTATGGTTTCTGGCTTTATGCTGGCTCTACTCGAGTGGCTGGTGTCTGATGCTTCTCATGGCAGTAGTGAGTGGAGTGTCCAAGAAGGAGAGGTTGCCATGGAGCACAAAGGCTAGCGTTCTGGTACTGGTTTCTTTTTGACTGATCTCCAGTAAATTGCCTGCCAGCCTATCCTGAATTACCCAAATAGAACAAAATGAGCTTGCTTTATGGAACATAAAATCAAATGAACACAGATATTAAAACAAAAATGAAGAAGGCTATAATTAAGGATAGATTCACTACACACAGACACACAGACACACACACACACACACACACACACAGTTTTTACCATTGGAAAGTCGTTAGCAAGAAGGTTTTCTGAGAAGATGGCATCTGAACTGGGTTCTGTGTGCACAGTGAGAGGAAGGTCTTTGTCACTAAGAAATCCTGAAAATTTAGTGAATGAGATGGTATGTGGGTATATTTATGAAGGATAGTAATAACAGGTGTGGTTGGAGCACACATGCCCAGAAGCGGGAAAGGAAAGTGGTCGGCAAGGTTATGGCAGTGTTTGAGGGCTTTCAAACTCATGGTGAGTATTTCAGCTAATGCATTAGAAAGCCATAGTAACCATTTTATCATTTTCATGATTCATCATATTTTTATACTGTCCTTTACAAGATATAGCAAAGCAATAAAAAGAAGTAGAGGATAGAGGATGAGGACAAGAGAGAATATCTGAAATTGTGTCCTTTCTTTCTGTTTAGAAACATGGAGTGTCCACTTAATGAATACTGGGATTGGCCATTTGTAATACTGATCTTTGTGAAATACCAGCTTGATTTTTTGGTATGTATGAACTAATAATTCTCACAGTGCAAATTCATATGGGTATCTCATTCAATCTGCTATTTTTCCCAACAAAATGATGTAAGAGGTTTTATTCAGAATTTAATGAATATTAGACACTATGTGAAAAGAATTATTATTTTCTATATTCTGGGAATCTAAATGATTCTGCTTTTAGGGTAGTGAAAATGCTCTGTATGATATTATAATGATGAATGCATGTCCTTAGCATTTATTTAAATCCGTAGATTGTACCACAGGAAGAGTGGACCTAAGGTTAACTCTGCCTCTGGTTGCTGATGGTGGGTTATGGTTGGCTCATCAGTTGTGACAAGTGTGCCATCCTGGCAGAAGTGTTGATAATGGCAGGGGTGATATTTTGTGGGGGCAGAGCTATATGGGGACTCTTTGTGCCTTTCTCTCAGTTTTGATATGAATCTAACACTATTCTAAAAATAATAAATCTTAACAATAACAACAAAAGCGTAAGGAGCAATGACAAAATGATCCTATTAAAGCCGACGAGAGGTGTGTAATTTTGCTACACAGCCCCCTTCATCCACTCCCAGAGAAACAACTGAGAGTGAGCAATTCTGGTCCTTCTGTGAGAGAGCAAGTGACAGATCTGAAGCCACCACTGATTTGCTTTGTTGGGGCCACAACGGATGTACTTGTATGCTTTCCACTGTTTCTCAGTGCAGCAGATACAAAGATGAATGTTTTCAGTGCAACTCTCACTTCTTAGGAGGTGGGCACTTTATTATAGATAGGCTCAAATTCCAGTTGGGCTAAATTTGTATGTCTCCAAATTTTTTTTTTTATTGGTGTTCAATTTACTAACATACAGAATAACACCCAGTGCCCGTCACCCATTCACTCCCACCCCCCGCCCTCCTCCCCTTCTACCACCCCTAGTTCGTTTCCCAGAGTTAGCAGTCTTTACGTTCTGTCTCCCTTTCTGATATTTCCCACACATTTCTTCTCCCTTCCCTTATATTCCCTTTCACTATTATTTATATTCCCCAAATGAATGAGAACATATAATGTTTGTCCTTCTCCGACTGACTTACTTCACTCAGCATAATACCCTCCAGTTCCATCCACGTTGAAGCAAATGGTGTCTCCAAATTTTATATTTGACCACAGAAATATATTCCAATTTCATATCCTGGTTTTCATGGCTTTGGCTGGAAGGAAAACTTGCTTTTCCATGTTTTTCCACTATGACTTTCCCACATGAAATCTCTAGTGTAGACAGATTTCAATTTTTCAGATTAAGGCTAAATGTTAAGGCAGCTAATTCATTTGCCCAGGAAAGTACAATTTCTGCCATTTTCAATCTTTGTAGAATTCAAAAATTTTGAAGGATATTGACTTTTTATTCTCCAAATGCAAAGGCTTTGATCCAATTGGGTTAGTTTCTGAATCAATAGATTGATCTTGGAAAGGCATGGACTTCTGCAGATTTACAAAGATTCATAGGAAATTAAAGGAAGTTGGAGTAACATGGAGCAGATGAGGAATACAGAGTTCAACCTACTGATCTCTCCATAATGTGACTTCTTCTTCGCTTTGCAGCTTAGGGTCTTATCAAGGTCACCTTACCTGCAACCAACAAAATGGTGATGAATAGCACTGTGAATGAATTCATTCTGTTTGGCTTGACACAGGATCCAAGAAAACAGAAAGCAGTATTTGGGGTCTTCTTGATGTTTTACCTTGCCACACTGTTGGGAAACTTTCTCATTGTAGTGACTATTAAAAGAAGCAGGACCCTTGGGAGTCCCATGTACTTCTTCCTATTTTACCTGTCTTTTACTGATGCTTGCCTCTCTACAACCATTGCCCCCAGATTGATTGTGGATGCCATTTCTCAGAGGAAGACCATTTCCTACAATGAGTGCATGACTCAAGTCTTTTCAGCCCACTTCTTTGGATGCATGGAAATCTTCGTGCTGATCCTCATGGCTTTTGATCGCTATGTAGCCATTTGTAAGCCCTTGCGATACACAACCATCATGAACAGGCATGTCTGCAGTGTGCTGGTGATTCTGGGTTGGGTGGGATCCTGTATCCACTCTTCAGCACAAATTTTCCTGGCTTCGAGATTGCCTTTCTGTGGTCCCAATGTGATTGATCACTATTTCTGTGACTTGCAGCCCTTGTTGAAACTTGCTTGCATGGACACTTATGTAATAAATTTGCTAGTTGTTTCTAACAGTGGAGCCATATGCACGGTGAGTTTCATAATTCTGCTTATCTCCTATGTTATCATCTTGTACTCTCTGAGAAACTACAGTGCAGAAGGAAGGCGAAAAGCCCTTTCGACCTGCACCTCCCATTTTATTGTGGTTGTCCTATTTTTTGGCCCATGTATATTCATGTATACACGCCCGGCAACCACATTTCCAGTAGACAAGGTGGTGGCAGTGTTTTATACCTTTGGGACACCCTTGCTGAACCCTCTGATCTATACACTGAGGAATGCGGAAGTGAAAAATGCCATGAAAAAGTTATGGTGTAGCAAAGTGTGACTTCTGCTGATGCATGATATTCAGGGATTCTAATGTATATTTCCTTAACAGTTTGGTTTTCCTTCATGGACAGGAAAGATAAAAAATTTTTCCTTCAGGATTAAAACCAATTAGTATTTGTAATCATGCTTTTTTGTATATTTAATTGTATTTATATTATTAAATAGTAATAAATATAAAGACTCCTTATTCTGAGAGGATTGCATTAGAATAAGATTACTTGGGGATCTCTGGATGTCTTGGCAGTTTAGCGCCCGCCTTTGGCCCAGGGCGTGATCCTGGACACCCGGAATCGAGTCCCACGTCGGGCTCCTGGTGCATGGAGCCTGCTTCTCCCTCTGCGTGTGTCTCTGCCTCTCTCTCTCTCTCTGTGTGTGTGTGACTATCATAAATAAAAAAAAGAAAGAAAGAAAGAAAGAAAAACCTATCATAGACCTTAGTTGAAAGGTTTTGACATCTGGTCATAGTCAAGATGAATATGTGAATAACATGATAATTTAGCTTCCTGGATCAATTTGCCTTCAGAAGGAAAGCATTAACTAGTGAGAGAATGATTGTGTGTGTGAGCACACACCAATTCTTTGTCTAAGTTTTATTCTAGCGTAATGAATGTGGTCAAGGTGTTAATCCATATGTAACTGGAACTTAATGTAGGGGGCTGTCTTGACAACCTGGCATTTGGAGAAGGTGTTCTAAGAAATTCTGCTCTGGAATCTATACTTGAGCTTGCCTCACTGAGGAATCTACATGGAGGGACCCTCAACCTCTAATAAAAGCTTAAATATTGGTGAAAACCTGTACTGTGACTCGAAATTTTCTCAAAATTCTGTGAGTGGTGAGAGAAGGAGAATCTTATACTTGGCAGTGATGGGTGGTATCAGCCCCTCAGCTGCCTTTTCGGGGGTCGTTCCCATTGCTCTTCACAAGGGAGAAAGAAGAGACAGTGAGGGGGTTTGACAGCAGGAATATGCAGAAAGAAATACACAGAAGGGAGGATAAAGGGGAGAAGGGAGGCAAGGTGAAAAGCAAGAAAAGGGCAAGGAAAAGTGGGAAATTTGTCCACGTTGGAGAGCAGAAGCTTTGCCTTTCTTATATTTTGAGAATCAATTCTGGATGCATGGACATTTGCAGGAAAAAAAAAAAAGCGAAGTCTCAGTATCTCTACATCTTGACTTAATGTAGCTTACCTCCCTTGACTGCCAAGAGTTTTTGTTTGGGTATCAGGAAAAAAAAAAAAGGTTTCTTTCTGCCCTAATATGTTGAAAAATCATAATTCAGATTATTTTGGAGAACTCATGATTGAAAAGTCTGTTTTAGTTCATTTCAATTTTTGTCTTTTGTTTTTATATGAGAATGTTTTAAAATATACATTTTCACCTTTGAAGATAACCCAACTGATATGTATAATACATACCTGCCACCACCACTGCCACATCATAACCTATAATCAAGCACTTCCATGTGATGCTCTTTCAGTACCTGAGTTTATAATACCCAACAAAACGGCACCAGGAAGTATTACTTTAATTGATATAGGCTAATGAGAAAAGAATGAAATGAATTTCATAAGTATGTGAAAAGTTTCTGCCAATGGAAGCACAATGTTATCCTGTCCCGCCAAAGATGCCCAGTATTCTTACATAGGAAGTGGTGTTGGACTAAAGACTTAAGACCCGATGAGGACATTTATCAGAGAATGAATGAGGACATTAGAGAAATATTTGTTTGCACTCACATAAAAGATACATTTTCATGAACAAATTGGTATAATTAAACTGTATCTGCCAATGGGGAAGATTTCAAAGTGAATTGGGTGGGGATTGACATGAGGAAGTAGTCATGAGGAAAGGGGACAAGGAATCACTCTAAGCATTGGAAGGGGAGAAAGGAAAGGAAGTCTGAAAATCAATCCTTGAATGTTCAGGGGTTAAAAAAAGAAAAGGAATTCATTAAAGATCCAAGAGAGCTCTTAGAGAACCGTTTTTGTGATGTCAAGGGTGAGGGGAGCCATTTGCAGTTCTCCTCACCTCTACAAGGAGTTGGAGGCTTCTTGGTTAGCCTGAGGCTGTCCTAGCACTCCCCTGATCTGTCTCCTTTCCCTAAAGGGTCCCAGGAGTATGTTGCCAGTCATCCAATAGTGAAAACGATGTTTCCAGTATTTTGTGCAGCTTCTAGCTACTTTCAGCAAAGGGGAAGTTCAGTGACTGCATTATGTCCAGAAATTTAAAACACTACATTTTCTTTGAATCGGGTTTGTTTTTACATTATTAAAAATAATTATGAGCTATGAAAAAAGGAAACTAGTGCACTCTCCTTCCATTCCATCTCCCATGTCCCGATTCCTGCTGTAACTAATGCATTTTTATCTTTTTTTTTAAAGATTTTATTCATTCATGAGAGAAAGAGAGAGAGAGAGAGAGAGAGAGAGAGGCAGAGACACAGGCAGAGGGAGAAGTGGGCTCTGTGCAAGGAGCCCGACGTGGGACTCCATCCTTGGTCTCCAGGATCAGGCCCTGGGCTGAAGGCACCGCTCAACCACTGAGCTGCCGGGACTGCCCTTATTGAGTTTTTGACATACTTTCTAACCTTTTTTCCAAATTGATAGTCATTTATCTTATTATAATTTATTTTCATGTTGATACTTTCAACCTCATTCTATATTAAATTACCAAATTTATATTGTTGAATTTGTTTGCATGATACTCTCTGTCCTCTTAACATATTTGTTTATTCTGTGGGCATACTCAATTTGATATCATACTACAGCTTTATGATATATTTGCACTTGGTTCTTCTCCCTCTATCCCCAAAAATCCTTGATTCTTCTATACATTCAACCATATGTACTTTAGAATCTTTTACTCCGTTTCCATGCAAATCATCTTCAGTAATTATGTTTAGGAATTCACTCAGTGTGTCAATTAATTGGGAAAAATGAACAACTTTAAAGAGGCAGTTCATTCACTTCCAAATTGTATAATTTAGCTGATTCAGTTGTTGTATTTCTTTTTGTTTAGTTTTATTGTTCTTCGATAAGACTATTCATGTTTCTGTTACATCTCATAATTTTATTTTTATTCTAGTGGAGATTTATTCCATTTTATAATTGTCTATTATACTTACATTTGGAAGTATTATTATGCTGGTTTTCGAGTAAGCTCTTTTAATAAGTAGTTTAATCTGCAAGCTGATTGTCTTGGTTTGGAGAAGTAGATGAAAACATCAGCCAGTAATGACTTGTGTTGTTTTGTGTTGCTTCAACTACTTTATTTCCTTTTCCATTCATTGTTTGAAACAGAATTTCCAAAGTGACAGGCTGCTAGACTGAATTTACCTGAAAATTTGCAAATTTGTTTAATCCAAAAATTGTTTAACATAAGATTTTATAATAGGTCATCAGTATATTCAAATAATTAACATGCATATGAAATATGGGTGCCTTATTTCTCTTAAAAATCTGGGTGAGGGACAAATTTGGATATATGCCCCTCATTAGGCAACCACACACAAGAACTTAGTCCTGGTAGACTCTAAAGGGGAAAAGATTTGTTCCATTTCTATAGGGTGTAAGGGCTTAAAATCCTTCTTAAATATCTTTGCACAGTGTGGCTTCATTCAATGTTTTAAATCTTTTGATCTCTGTTAGAATATGGGGTTAAGGACCTGGTATTAAAAGCCAGTGCAGTACATAATAATGACAGCTATAAAAGGTGGCCTTATCTTGTTCCTGAATTTAATGGAACTCTCTTAAAATTAAAGGTAACACTTCCTTTAGACTTCTGGAACATATTCTTTGATCAAGTTAACGAGACTCATTTTACTTTCAGTTTGCTGTAATTAATTTAATTATAATCCAGACTAAATGTTAGAAAATCCCATGTTGGCATCTCAGAAATAGTTCTTTTTGTTTTATTAATAGAAGTTGATTATCAGGAAATCCTGGCAACAGAAATCAGCAAACTTAGGATTGTGTTGGAAAGCAGAATACGTAAAAAAATTCCAGGCCTTGTCTGCTAAAATGTATTTACTGAGAGATAGAGGCATGCTGTTACCTGACTACTAATTATAGGATGGCACAGTCTCATGAGTTCTCAATAATAGAATGAGAAACATAAAGTAAATCTAGCATGACATTATTTATTTGATTGACCTTTATCAAGTTCTAAAACCTTATACATTTCACAGATATAAAGACATGGACCTCATTCTGAGGTCCTTCCCAGTGTTTGTACTATGGGATCATAATAAAATAAAGATCATCCTAAGGGTTTTTGTAAGATGAAGGTCATCATACGGTATGGACTTTTTCTTCTGTATTGAACACAATAGAAATTGTAAAATATAAAGCTAAGAGAAGTATTTTATGGTGAAATGTTTTCTAACGCATTTGTAAAGTTCCTTCTACGATCAAAACTTAAAGGACAAATAGAAGCTAGCTGCAAAATCTTTTCACAACTATTCCCCCAACTCCTTATAGCACAAAAGTGAGTCATTGCTCCTGAAAATTTTGGAGTCTGTGTCATTTTTAAGAGACAATAACAACATTCATATTCTTTGTGGTTTGAGGAACAGTTAGTGGTCTCAGCACTATAGTCTGACCCTGTGTGTATTTCTGTTCTTGCTTCTTGCAACTCTCTTCCTGGACCATTATGTTCCTGGTCTTTCACAGCTCCTTGAATATACCCCAGGAGTGCTGTATTAGAGTCTCCCTTTCTAGAATTTTCACCCCAGTAATTTTCACATGGCTATTTCCACCTGATCCTTTTTGTTATTTATTGGTTCTTATCATCATTAAAATATTGATTGATATGTTTCTGCAATTACCCTCATGAAATCTGAAGAAAATTCAAACACAGTTGAAACATTATCTGCTGATAGAATCTTTCTCCTCCTTCCCAGGATGAGGTACCCTCCATAGAATAACCGGACCCCTCTGCTTCCAATGATTATGTTCTAATGATCACTACCTGTCTTTTGTTTGCTTCATTTAAATTTAATTATCGTTGATATATTATATCATTAATTTCAGATGTAGAATTTAGTAATTCATCAGTTGCTATAATACCCAGTACTTATCACCTCATGTGTCCTCCTTAAAGCCTGCAATCTGGTTACCGCATTCCACCACCAATCTCCTCTCCAGCAGCCCTCAGTTTCTTTCACATAGTTAAGAGTCTCTCATATGTCTCCCTCTCTGATTTCATCCTATTTCAATTTCCCTCCCCTTTTCCATGATCCTCTGTTTTGTTTCTTAAATTCCACACATGAGTGAAACCATATGATTTTTTTTTCCTCTAATTGACTTCTTTTTCTCAGAATCATATCCTCTGATTCCATCCATGTTGATGTAAATGGTAAGGCTTAATCCTTCTGATGGCTGCATAATAGTCCATTGTATTATCCACCACATCTTTATGCATTCATCTGTGGTTGGACATCGGGACCTTTCCACAGTCTGTCTATCTTGCATATTCCTGCTGTGAACATTGGGGTACAGGTGGTCCTTTGATTCCATATATTTGTATCTTTGGAGTAAATTCCTAGTAGTTCAATTGCTGCATTGTAGGGTAGCTCTATTTTCAACCTCTTGGGGACCTCCATACTGTTTTCCAGAGTGGCTGCATCAGCATGCATGCTCACTAGTATTGTGAGAGCGTCCTCTTTCTCTGCATCCTCACCGACATTTGTCGTTTCCTGACTTGTCAATTTTAGCCATTCTGACTGGTGTGAGATGGTATCTCATTGTGGTTTTGAGTTGTATTTCCCTGATGTCAAGGCATGTGGAGCATTTTTCATGTGTCTGTTGGCCATTTGTAGGTCTACTTTGAGAAACGTCTGCTCAACTCTTTTATTTCCTGACAGCAATGTTTTGGGGGGTATTGAGTTAAATAAGTTTCTTAGGAGATCTTGAATACTAGCCTGATACATCATTTGCAAATATCTTCTCTATTCTGTAGGTTGCCTTTTCTTTTTGTTGACTATTTCCTTTCCTTTGCGAAAGCTTTATATCTTGATGAATCCAGATAGTTCATTTTTGCTTTTCTTTCCCTTGCCTGGAGAGCTGTGTCTAGCAAGAAGTTGCTGTGGCTGAGGTGAAAGATGTTTCAGCATGTGCCCTCCTCTAGGACTTTGATGGATTCTTGTCTCACAGGTCTATCACCAACTTTTGGGTCACTTTTTGTGTTGGTATAAGAAAATGATCCAGTTCCATTCTTCTGCAATGTGGCTGTCCAATTATCCCACACCATTTGTTGAAGAGACTATTTTCCATTGGATATTCCTCCCTGGTTTGTTGAAGATTTGAATATTAGTGGACCATCATGATGAGGGTTCATTTCTGGGACCTCTATTCTATTGATCTCTGTGTTTGCTTTTGTGCCAGGAGCATATTCTCTGATGCTTACAGCTTTGTAATACAGCTTGAGGTCCAGAATTGTGATGCCACCAGTTTTAGTTTTCTTTTTCAACTTTCCTCAGTCTACCTGGGGTCTGTTCTGGTTCCATACAAATCTAGGATTATTAGTTCCAGCTCAGTGAAAACTACCGATTATACTTTGATAGAGATTGCATTGAATGTGTAGATTGCTCTGGGTAGCATAGACATTTTCACAGTATTTGTTGTTCCAGTCATGAGCATGGTATTTTTTTCCAATAAATTCTGTCACCCTTCATTTCTTTAATTTCTTTAATACGTATTCTATGTTTTCAGAGTACAGATCTTTTTTTACCACTTTGGTTAGGTTTGTTCGTAGGTATTTTTGATTTTTGGTGCAATCGTCAATAGGATTAATCCCGTAATGTCACTTTCTTCAGTCTTACTGTTACTGTATAGAAAGGCAACTTATTTCTGTGCAATGATTTCATATGCTGCCATGTTGCTGAATACTTATATGAGATCTAGCAATATTTGAGTGGAGTCTTTTGGATTTTCCACATATAGTATCATGTCATCTGTAAAGAGTGAGAGTTCGATGGCTTCTTTGCTGATTTGGATGCCTTTTATTCCTCTTTTTCTCTTTTTTGTCTCCTTGCTGAGGTTAAAATGTCTCGTACTATTTTGAACAGCAGTGGTGAGTCGGTATCCCTGCTGTGTTCCTGACCATTGATTGAGAATGATATTCTCTGTGGGTTGTTGTTTGTGTGTTTTATTTTTATATGTATATATAGAGCTTTTATGATATTGAGATAAGCTCCCTATATCCCTACACTCTGGAGAGTTTTAATCAGGAAAGGATGCTGTATTTTGTCGAATGCTTTTTCTGCATCAACTGAGAGGATCCTGTGGCTCTCATCCTTTCTTTTATTAATGGATGTGTCACTCTGATTGATTTGTAGATGTTGAACCACCCTTGAAGCCCAGAAAGAAATCCCACTTGGTCATGGTGATTAATCCTTTTGATGTGCTTTTGGATCCTAATGGCTGTCTCCTGAGAATTTTTGCATCCTTGTTTATTCGGGATATTGTTCTGTATTTTTCCTTTTGGTGGAATCTTTGTCTGGTTTTGAGATCAAGGTAATGCTGGTCTTATAGAATAAGTTTGGAAGTATTCCTTCCATTTCTATTTTTTTGATATAGCTTCCAAAAATAGGTATTAGTTCTTCCCTAAATGTTTGGTAGAATTCCCCTAGGAAGTCATCTGGTCTTGAGTTGTAGTTTGTTAGGTGATCTTTGATTATTGCTTCAATGTCTTTGCTGGTTTTGATTCTGTTCAGGCTTTCTATTTCTTCTTGCTTCAGTTTTGGTAGGTCATGTGTTTCCAGGAATGCTTTCATTTCTTCTAGATTGCCTAATTGGTTGGCATATAATTGCACATAGCAATCTATGAAATTGTTTGTATTTCCTTGGTGTTGGTAGTGATCTCACCTCTTCATTTATGGTTTTATTTATTCAGGTCCTTGATCTTTTGTTTTTGATAGGTCAGTCTAGTGGTTTCTTGATCTTATTAATTCTTTCAAAGTAACCAGCTTCTAGTTTTGTTGTTCTAGTCTACTGTTCTTTTAGTTTGTATTTCATCAATTTCTGCTATAATCTTTATTATTTCTCTTCTCTTGCGACATTTAGCTCCTTTAGGTGTAAGGTTAAGTTGTGTAGTTGAGACCTTTCCTGTGTTGAGAACAGCTTGTATCACTGTATACTTCTCTCTTAAGACTGCCTTTGCTTCATCTGAACTGTTGTGTTTTCCTTTTATTTCATTTCATGAATATTTAAAGATTCTTCTTTAGTTTCTTCTTTGACCCATTCATTCTTTAGTAGGATGCTTTAACCCGAATGAATTTTGTCCCTCCTAAATTTCCTGTTGTGATTGAGTTCAAAATTCCAATCATTATAGTCAGAAAAATTGCAGGGAATAATCCCAATCTTTTGAATTCAGTTGAGACCTGATTTTTGATTCAGCTGCGATCGATAATGGAAAATGATCTGTATTCACTCAAGAAGAATATGTAGTCTTTTGCTTTAGGAAGGCATGCTCTGAATATGTCTGTAATGTCCGTCTGGACCAGTGTGTCATTCAAAGCCCTTGTTTCCTTACTGAAATTCTGCTTTGATGATCTGTGCATTTTTGTGAATGTTGTGTTAAAGATGCCCACTATTACTGTATTATTGTCAAAGTGTTTCTTAATTCTGTTGTTATTTGCTTTATATATTTGGCTGCTCCTCTATTAGAGTCTAAATAATTGCAGTTTTAATTCTTCTTGTTTGATGGACCACTTAATTATGATACATTGTCCTTCCTCATCTCTTATGACTGTCTTCAGGTTAGAAACTAATGTGTCTGTTATAAAGATTCCCCTAAACGTTTTTGTTTTTGTTTTTGTTTTATGTCCACTAGCATGATAGATGGTTCTCGTCCTCCTCGCTTTTGATCTGGAAGTGTCTTTCGGTCTAAATTGTGCCGATTGTAGACGACATATCAAAGTGTCATGCTTTTTTTTTATCCAAATTGAACCTATGACTTATGATTCTAGTATTTATCCCATTCATATTTAGAGTGAACATTGAGCGATACGAATCCATTGTCATTGCTTGACCTGTAAAGTCACTATTTCTGTATATTATCTCTGTTCATTTCTGGTTTATGTTACTTTTGGGCTCTCTTTTCACTTCCAGGATCCTCTTTAATATTTCCTGGTGGGCTGGTTTAGTGATCACAAGTTCTTTCAGTTTCTCTTTTTCCTGGATCTCTTTATCTCTCCTATTCTGAATGACAGCCTTGCTGGATATAGTATCCTTGTCTGCATACTGTTTTCATTTAGCATCCTGAATATATCATGCCAGTCCTTTCCAGCCTTCTAGGTCTCTGTGGATAAGACAGTGGGACTCTTATTTTCCTACCCTCATAGATTCAGGACCTCTTGTCCTGAGCTGCTTTCAGAGTTTTCTCTCTGTCTCTGAAATTTGCAAGCTCCACTGTTATATGTTGAGGTGTTAGACTACTTTTGTATTGATTTTGAGGGGGATCCTTTGTTCCTTCTGAATCTGAATGCCTGTCTCCTTCCTCAGATTAGAAGAATTTTCAGCTATAATATGCTTTTATATACCTTCTTCCCCACTTTCTCTCTTACTTTTTCCTCTTCTTTTGGGACCCCAATTATGCTAATATTGTTTCATCTTATGGTATCACTTATCTCTCAAATTTTTCCCTTGTGATTCCGTAGTTGTTTATCTCTTTTTTTTTAACTTCAGTTTTCTTATTCTTCTCAATTTGTTTTCTATATCACTCATCCTCTCTTCCATCTCATTTTTTCCCCAGCAGTTAGAGCCTCCATTTTTTATTGCATCTCAGGAATAGTAGCCTTTTTAGTTTTGACCTCCTTAGATTTTAGTTCTTTTATTTTGCCAGAAAGGGACTCTCTAGTGTCTTCTACGCTTTTTTTCAGCCCAGGTAGTATCTTTATAATTTTTATTCTGAATCTACTTCCAACATGTTGCTTCTATCTCTACTGATTAGGTCCTTGGCAGTGAATACTGCCTTGTGTACTCTTTTGAAGTGAGTTCTTCTGTATTGTCATTCTGACCATAGAAGAACATGAAAGAGAACAAAATACTAAAATGGCAACAGTGATTCCAGAGAAATATACATGAAAAAAATCAGAAGCAACAGAAAAAGAATTAAAGATGGGCAGCCCCGGTGGCACAGCGGTTTAACTCTGCCTGCAGCCCGGGGACTGATCCTGGAGACCAGATCGAGTCCCACATCGGGCTCCCTGCGTGGAGCCCCTTCTCCCTCTGCCTCTGTCTCACTTGCTCTGTATCTCTCATGAGTAAATAAAATAAAATCTTAAAAAAAAGAAAAATAATTAAAGAAAGAGAGAGAATATAACCAAATTCTGAACAGACGGAGCGCTACACTAGATCCTGGGTGTATTTTGGTTGGCTCCTTTGAAGAAATTAGATCTCAAATTGTAAAGAAAGGCAAATTTATATATAATCAAAACAATTAATTGGATTCAATGACCGGTTAAAATAGAACTATAAAATGAAAATCAAAGAGACTTTAAAAGAGTTGATAAAATAAGAAATTATTTGAAAAGCAACAAAAAGATTAATGTGAAAGAGTGAAGAAATATGAGAAAAAACCTTAAATTCTATATACTATTTTCCCCTAGTGCTGGAGTTTGGCAGTTCTCTATCATTGGTTACCTTGGTCTTAGCAGATGTCCCTGCAGATCTTCTGGGCGAGGTGCCTGGTGCAGTGACTCTCAGGTTTCTTGTCGTGGATTTTATTGCTCTGCCCTTTGCAGGGAGCCAGGCTAAATATACAGCTCCAGATTTCTCTATGTGACTTTTGTTGCCTTAAGGCTTTCCGTACCATTATAGGGGTTGAGAAGGAAAATCAGAGCTGCACCTCCATCTCCAGCCCTCACGCTGAAAGTTCATGTCCCTTATTCTTCAGTGAGTGCTCAGGTAAAAGCAGTCTATCACTCTTATCCCCCTGGTTTCAGTTCACATTCAGTGCTAAACCAGCCTGTGACCCAGTGCATGTGATCTCGTTTCAAGAATCCAAGTTTTAAAGACTTCTGTGGCACTCAGCAGTAATACACCTCCTGGAGAAGTGGGGGCCTCTCAGTGTTTCTGTCACTTTCTGGGCCCCTCCGCAGAGAGCAGTCACCCTACCTTGCTGACGTTCCCTGTTTATGGCAAGACTGAGTTGAATGTTGGTCCTGGGCTGACTGTCTGCAATAAGGTACTCTGCCCCAGTGCCTGGGAACACTCTGCTGCACTCTGGTACCCCCATTCTTTTTGTGATGCCAGGAATCCTGAGACCATGCTGTCAAACCCAGGATTCTGTCTTTCTTCACCTCCTGACCACCCTTCAGGCAAACTTGTAAAAGTCCCAATTTTGCACTCCACTGCTTACACCATCATCTGGTACTTGAATAATGGAGGCTTCAATGCCCATGGTTTATTCTCTGATAGATGGCCTCAGATTCATTTCTCTATACACCCTCCATTGCAAAAAGTGGTTATTTTTCTATTTGTAGAATTGTAGCAACTTTTTCTCAGATCGCCAGTTGATTTTGCAGTTGTTCGGTATGATTTGTTAGGTATCCAGCTGATTTCCAGAGACGAGAGAAGATGAAGGTCCCCTACTCCTCTGCCATGTTAAGTCTCTCCCCATTCTGCAGCTTTAAATAGGTGGTCACAGAAGTCTTCATGGCAGACATCACTTTGGAATAAATACTTGAAGGTGGTGAAGGAGTCAGTCATGTGGATATACACTACAGTAATGTCTTGGAGGGTATGAGGCTAATGAGATGGGATCCTTGAGAGTACTAGGTGAGATCAAAGAGGAATTGTTGGGTCTAGATCACATAGAGCCTTGTAGGTTGCATTACATGTCTTCCTTTTTGATGAAATGAAGTGGAGCACCATTGGAGAACTTTGATCAGAGAAGAGACGAGACATGACTCACCTATTTTGTCTGATATTAGTATTTCTGCCTTAGCTTTCCTTTTGCTTCTATTTGCATGGTAAATGTTTTTCCAGCCTGTCTCTTTCCACCTCTCCGTGTCTTAGTTCTGAAGTGAGTTCAACAAAAGGATATAACTATTGCAATTACTGGGACCACACATGTTTTCACCTAAATGAATTAAACAACTACTAACAGGCACAAAAGAAGAAATTTGCAGTACTGCAATAACAGTAGGGAATTCTTATACCTCAGCTCCACCAATAGACAGATCATCCAGACAAAAAAAAGAAATAAACTAGAAAGAGTGGCTTTGAATGACATATTTGACCAAATGGGCCTAAGATATTCAGAACATTATATCCCAATAGAGCAGAAGACATTCTTTTCAAGTTCACAGGGGACATTATCTTGAATAGATCTCAATTAGGGTACAAAACAAACAAGACTTAACAAAATAAAAAAGTCTGAAATCATATTACACACCGTTTTTGGTCACAGTCGTATAAAAGTTGAAGTACTCACAAGAAGAAATCTAGAAAGAACACAAATACATGAAGCAAAGAATCCTACTCCTAAACATTAAATAGGTCAAACAAATAATCAAACGGGAAATCAAAATATTCATGGAGACAGATGAAAATGTTAAGGTGTTAATATCTAAAAGATGTAAAGAATGTACATAACTCACCACCACAAAGACTAAAAATCTTACTTAAAAAATGGACAGAGAACCTGAATAGACATTTTTCTAAGAAGATAGAGAAATAACAATTTAACACATGAAAAGATGTTCAATGTCACTCATCATCAGGGAAATGAAAATCAAAATCACAGTGGGATGTCACTTCACACCAGTCAGAATGACTAAAATAAAAAGAAAAAAAAAACAAGAAATAAAGAGTGTTGGCAAGGATGTGGAATAAAATGTACCCTCATACCCTCTGGTGGGAATATAAACTGGTGCGGCCACTGTAGAAATCAGGATGGAAGTTCCTCAAAAATGAAAAATAGAAAAATAGAATTGCCATGTGATCCAGTAATTCCACTATTATTTATCCAAATATATTTTTGCAACAACATGAATGGATTGAGTCAGTCTAAACATAAGTGAAATTCAGACAGACTAAGACAAATACCATATGAATTCACTACTATCTATGTAGATTTCAGAAAGAAGACAAATGAGCAAAGAAAAAAGGTCACAAACAAAAAAACTCAGATTCTTAAAATATGGAGAATAAAATGGTGGTTACCAGAGGGAAGGTGGGCAGTTAGGATAAAAGGGTGAATGTAATTGAGAGAACACCTGTCGTGTTGAGCACCGATAATGTATAGAATTGTTCAATCAAAAATATGTGCATGTTTTGTAGGTAAATTATAACTTACGCGGCTTTATTTTTTTAATATTTTATTTATTTATTCATTAGAGACACATAGTGAAAGAGGCAGAGATACAGGAAGAAGGAGAAGCAGGTCCTTACAGGGAGCCAGATGTGGGAGAAAATCTGGCACCCTGGGATCACATCCTGAGCCAGAGGAGATGCTCAACCACTGAAGCAGGAAGGCATTCCTCCTTAAGTTGCTTTAAAAACAAACAAAAAATCAGTAAAAGCATTTTCAATTCCAATTTTCTATCTTTTCTTTACATTTGCCTGAATAACTTCAAAGTATTATAGAAATTATAGAAATCGTAATTAGTAGTTTTCACCGTAATTATATTTTACCAGTATTATTAAGATTGAAAATAATTATTATATCTACAGTATCATTTTACTATCATTACAGATAGGAAAATGAGAGAAGTTAAGAGGTTGCTCAAAGTCATAGAGACGTTTATTATGAAAATAAAACTCAATCATATCACATGTGTTGGAAAATGTACCTGGGCTCAGAGGTTCGTGTGCTGTTAGAAAAGATTTCACTTAAAGAGAAAAGTCTTTGGGAACTTTTATTAGTCTCTACTTCATTGTGACTTGAAAGGCATACTTTCTCCTTAGACCAGGGACACCAGTGGAGCAGTTGGTCACTGAAATGGGATGGGTCCCTTTGGGAGTCTAGGAGGAGAGATGGATTCTGTGGACAGGATCTGTCAGATGATAGCCTGTCTGGGATTACTTGGCCCCGTGGTTTGCATTGATCCAGGAGGGACTGAGCTAAGTAGTTTGTAGAGCAAATCCTCTGGGGTTGGGTGGGAAGGGCACAGCCCTTATTCCTCCAAAGGCTGGGTATTTGTGAACTTCTATGAAATCTCTATATATCTATTGGATATCTATTGGAGGACGAACAAATGTTTAATCCATACGCTCTGCCAAGGAATTGTTTTGGGCATAGAGCTGCCTTTAGAGATTTTTCTATCATAGGATTGTGGGAATAATTCCTTTATATTCTAGAAAGTTCTAACAGTAGAAATAAGAAATGTTCTGCTGATATTACAGACCTCATTGAAGACTCTAACCCAAGCCTCTAGGAAAGATTGGCTACCTGTGGTGTATCTTCTCTCCACATAGATCCTGCAGTGGAAAGCTGAGTAGAAGTATTCGAAGTACAGATTACATGTTTCAAACACACTGCATATGATTCATCTTCAAGATAAATCAGATTTGCAAGAGAAAAAACTATGGGCTCTCTATTGGATCTCATCTCCTTCTGTACAAGAAATAGGGTAAGTTTAAAAACCCAAGTAATTTACTTTTTTTTTTTTTTTTTTTTTAGTAAACTACATTCATTCTCTTGATTCCCATTCAGTACTGAAGTTTCTGATAGTTGCCATTATGTAATTCTTTCAATCTTTGAGAAGCATGACGTGCCAGGAAGCTTATTTCTCTCAGTAATGAGAAGATTCTGATATGTCAGGGTTTCTGCCTTTCACTGTCCTTGATGCAGCACTGTCTCAGGACCAATTCTTATCGAATGAGGGGTACATTGAAGGGTGTAGAGGAATAGTATCCTACACA
This sequence comes from Canis lupus baileyi, assembly GCF_048164855.1. Taxonomy (NCBI): domain Eukaryota; kingdom Metazoa; phylum Chordata; class Mammalia; order Carnivora; family Canidae; genus Canis; species Canis lupus. The sequence goes on from NC_132858.1 coordinate 15,481,767, forward strand.
GGTGGATTTCTTACTTGCAAAGCTTAAGGTCAGGAAAAGGAAAGGCTGTATACTGACCATGGCAATCAGTATTCATAGAAAGTGTTGTTACCACGATTCTATGGCACTATGATACTCCTTGCTCTGATATTAATGACTGTAATGTTGGCTGCCCAAACCCACTGATACCTAAGAATTACATTTTCTTTCTGGTGTTGGAGTGAGAGATGTTCTCCAGAGTGGAGGAATGAGAAGAAAACTCTAGTGAAATCCTAGGATGAAGTGCTCCTTTGTCCCTTGCAAAATTCTTTGCTCAGCCTTGCACTGTGTATTTACATTTAAGTATAAATATAAATGCTGGTCTCTCTCTCTCTTTTTTTTTTTTCTGACTCATCAGGATTTTCCATCCATTTGCTAGTCAGGACATGTACTGGATGTGTCCATGGTTTTGTTCCTTACGTATGTATGGTTTCTGGCTTTATGCTGGCTCTACTCGAGTGGCTGGTGTCTGATGCTTCTCATGGCAGTAGTGAGTGGAGTGTCCAAGAAGGAGAGGTTGCCATGGAGCACAAAGGCTAGCGTTCTGGTACTGGTTTCTTTTTGACTGATCTCCAGTAAATTGCCTGCCAGCCTATCCTGAATTACCCAAATAGAACAAAATGAGCTTGCTTTATGGAACATAAAATCAAATGAACACAGATATTAAAACAAAAATGAAGAAGGCTATAATTAAGGATAGATTCACTACACACAGACACACAGACACACACACACACACACACACACACAGTTTTTACCATTGGAAAGTCGTTAGCAAGAAGGTTTTCTGAGAAGATGGCATCTGAACTGGGTTCTGTGTGCACAGTGAGAGGAAGGTCTTTGTCACTAAGAAATCCTGAAAATTTAGTGAATGAGATGGTATGTGGGTATATTTATGAAGGATAGTAATAACAGGTGTGGTTGGAGCACACATGCCCAGAAGCGGGAAAGGAAAGTGGTCGGCAAGGTTATGGCAGTGTTTGAGGGCTTTCAAACTCATGGTGAGTATTTCAGCTAATGCATTAGAAAGCCATAGTAACCATTTTATCATTTTCATGATTCATCATATTTTTATACTGTCCTTTACAAGATATAGCAAAGCAATAAAAAGAAGTAGAGGATAGAGGATGAGGACAAGAGAGAATATCTGAAATTGTGTCCTTTCTTTCTGTTTAGAAACATGGAGTGTCCACTTAATGAATACTGGGATTGGCCATTTGTAATACTGATCTTTGTGAAATACCAGCTTGATTTTTTGGTATGTATGAACTAATAATTCTCACAGTGCAAATTCATATGGGTATCTCATTCAATCTGCTATTTTTCCCAACAAAATGATGTAAGAGGTTTTATTCAGAATTTAATGAATATTAGACACTATGTGAAAAGAATTATTATTTTCTATATTCTGGGAATCTAAATGATTCTGCTTTTAGGGTAGTGAAAATGCTCTGTATGATATTATAATGATGAATGCATGTCCTTAGCATTTATTTAAATCCGTAGATTGTACCACAGGAAGAGTGGACCTAAGGTTAACTCTGCCTCTGGTTGCTGATGGTGGGTTATGGTTGGCTCATCAGTTGTGACAAGTGTGCCATCCTGGCAGAAGTGTTGATAATGGCAGGGGTGATATTTTGTGGGGGCAGAGCTATATGGGGACTCTTTGTGCCTTTCTCTCAGTTTTGATATGAATCTAACACTATTCTAAAAATAATAAATCTTAACAATAACAACAAAAGCGTAAGGAGCAATGACAAAATGATCCTATTAAAGCCGACGAGAGGTGTGTAATTTTGCTACACAGCCCCCTTCATCCACTCCCAGAGAAACAACTGAGAGTGAGCAATTCTGGTCCTTCTGTGAGAGAGCAAGTGACAGATCTGAAGCCACCACTGATTTGCTTTGTTGGGGCCACAACGGATGTACTTGTATGCTTTCCACTGTTTCTCAGTGCAGCAGATACAAAGATGAATGTTTTCAGTGCAACTCTCACTTCTTAGGAGGTGGGCACTTTATTATAGATAGGCTCAAATTCCAGTTGGGCTAAATTTGTATGTCTCCAAATTTTATATTTGACCACAGAAATATATTCCAATTTCATATCCTGGTTTTCATGGCTTTGGCTGGAAGGAAAACTTGCTTTTCCATGTTTTTCCACTATGACTTTCCCACATGAAATCTCTAGTGTAGACAGATTTCAATTTTTCAGATTAAGGCTAAATGTTAAGGCAGCTAATTCATTTGCCCAGGAAAGTACAATTTCTGCCATTTTCAATCTTTGTAGAATTCAAAAATTTTGAAGGATATTGACTTTTTATTCTCCAAATGCAAAGGCTTTGATCCAATTGGGTTAGTTTCTGAATCAATAGATTGATCTTGGAAAGGCATGGACTTCTGCAGATTTACAAAGATTCATAGGAAATTAAAGGAAGTTGGAGTAACATGGAGCAGATGAGGAATACAGAGTTCAACCTACTGATCTCTCCATAATGTGACTTCTTCTTCGCTTTGCAGCTTAGGGTCTTATCAAGGTCACCTTACCTGCAACCAACAAAATGGTGATGAATAGCACTGTGAATGAATTCATTCTGTTTGGCTTGACACAGGATCCAAGAAAACAGAAAGCAGTATTTGGGGTCTTCTTGATGTTTTACCTTGCCACACTGTTGGGAAACTTTCTCATTGTAGTGACTATTAAAAGAAGCAGGACCCTTGGGAGTCCCATGTACTTCTTCCTATTTTACCTGTCTTTTACTGATGCTTGCCTCTCTACAACCATTGCCCCCAGATTGATTGTGGATGCCATTTCTCAGAGGAAGACCATTTCCTACAATGAGTGCATGACTCAAGTCTTTTCAGCCCACTTCTTTGGATGCATGGAAATCTTCGTGCTGATCCTCATGGCTTTTGATCGCTATGTAGCCATTTGTAAGCCCTTGCGATACACAACCATCATGAACAGGCATGTCTGCAGTGTGCTGGTGATTCTGGGTTGGGTGGGATCCTGTATCCACTCTTCAGCACAAATTTTCCTGGCTTCGAGATTGCCTTTCTGTGGTCCCAATGTGATTGATCACTATTTCTGTGACTTGCAGCCCTTGTTGAAACTTGCTTGCATGGACACTTATGTAATAAATTTGCTAGTTGTTTCTAACAGTGGAGCCATATGCACGGTGAGTTTCATAATCCTGCTTATCTCCTATGTTATCATCTTGTACTCTCTGAGAAACTACAGTGCAGAAGGAAGGCGAAAAGCCCTTTCGACCTGCACCTCCCATTTTATTGTGGTTGTCCTATTTTTTGGCCCATGTATATTCATATATACACGCCCAGCAACCACATTTCCAGTAGACAAGGTGGTGGCTGTGTTTTATACCATTGGGGCACCCTTGCTCAACCCTCTGATCTATACACTGAGGAATGCGGAAGTGAAAAATGCCATGAAAAAGTTATGGTGTAGCAAAGTATGATTTATGTTGATACGTGATATTCAGGGATTCTATTGTATACTTCCTTAACACCTTGGTTTTGCTTCATGAACAGAAAAGATAAAATATTCCTTTTGGGATGAAATCCAATTAAGTAATTTTAACCAATACTTTTTATATTTATTTTCATATTAATAAATATGTAGACTCCTTATTCTGAACGGATTGCTTAGAATAAGGTTATTTATATAGTCGAAAACCATTTTGAGCAACTCATCCTGGCCCTTAGTTGAGTGGTATTGACATCTGGTCATATTCACATGATAATTTAGTTTCCTGGACCAATTTGTCTTCAGAAAAAAAAATGTACTAATTAGTGACAGAATGATTGTGTGTGTGAACACACACCAATTCTTTATTTAAATTGTAGTCTATTTTTATGAATGTGGTCATAAGAGCTAACCCATATGGACCTGGAACTTAGAGAGTGTAGGTGACTGTCTTGACGACCTGGGATTTGGAGATGGCTTTCTAAGAGAATTCTGCTCTGGAATCTGTGCCTGACTTTGCCTCACTGGGGAATCCACACGGAGGGATCTTCAACTTCCAAGAAAAGCTTGATATCTCATTGAAAACCTGTACTGTGTCTGGAGAACTTCTCAAAGTTCTGTGAGTGGTGAAAGAAGGAAAGTCTAATACTGGACTGTGATTGGTGGTATCAGCCAGTCAGCTGCCATAGGCAAGGTCCTTCCCATTACTCTTCACGAGGGAGAGGGAAGAGGCGGGGTTGGGGGGGTTGGCAGCAGAAATATGAAGAAGGAAATAAACAGAAGGGAGGCTAAATTGGAGAAGGAGGCTAAAGAACAACGCATGTTGAAGAGCAAGAAACAGGAAAGAAAAATGGGAACTTTTCTTATATTTTGAGAATTAATTCCAGGTATATGAGCACACAGGGAAAAAATAAAGTTTCCTAGGATGTTTATATCATTGAATTAGTGTAGGTTAACTTCCTTGACTGCCATGTTTTTTCAGGTGTTAGGAAAAAGTGCTTTTTTCATTGACAGGTGGTGTGTCCTTAGCGTCCAAAAAATTAAAATCCAGATTCTTTGGGTGAACCCAGGATTGGAAAGACCCTTTTAGTGCTTTTCAATTATGGTCTTTTGTTTTTATATGAGAATGTTTTAAAATACATATTTTCACCTTTGAAGATCACCCAACTGATATGTATAATACACACCTGCCACCACCACCACCACATCATAATCTATAATCAAGCACTGTCATGTGATACTCTTTCAGTACCTAAGTTTATAATTCCCATCAAATTGGCACCAGGAAGTATTACTTTAATTGATATAAGCTAATGAGAAAAGAATACAATGAATTTCATAAGTATGTGAGAAGTTTCTGCCAATATTATCATGTCTCACCAAAGATGCTTAGTATTCTTATATAGGAGGTGGTGCTGGACTAGTTATTTAAGTCCCAAAGAGGACATTTATCAGGTAACAAATGAGGACATTAGAGAAATATTTGTTTGCACTCACAGAAAAGATACATTTTCATGAACAAATTGGTATAATTAAACCGTATCTGCCAATGGGGAATACTTCAAAGTGAATTGGGTGGGGATTGACATGAGGAAGTAGTCATGAGGAAAGGGGACAAGGAATCACTCCAAGTATTGGAAGAGGAGAAAGGAAAGGAAGTCTGAAAATCAATCCTTGAGTGTTCAGGGGGAAAAAAGAGAAAATTAATTCATTCAAGATCCAAGAGAGCTCTTAGAAAACCATTTTGTGATGTCAAGGGTGAGGGGAGCCTTTTGCCGTTCTCCTCACCTCTACAAGGGGTTGGAGGTCTCTTGGTCAGCCTGAGTCTGTCCTAGCACTCACCTGATCTGTCTCCTTTTTGTAAGGGGTCCCAGGAGTATGTTGCCAGTTATCCAAAACTGAATACGATGTGCCCAGTATTTTGTGCAGCATCTAGCTACTTTCAGCAAAGGGGAAGTTCAGTGACTGCATTACGTCCAGAAATTTAAAACACTACATTTGTTTGAATCGGGTTTGTTTTTATATTATTAAAAATAATTATGAGTTATGAATAAAAGAAATGAGTACACTTTCCCTGCATCCCATCTCCCATGTCCCCATTCCTGCTGTAACTCGATTTAAAATGTATTTTTATCTTATTCTGCATCCTTTCCCCCTATGTTTTTAATGTCTCCCATACACATCGACTCCTGTTGGGAATGCTTTTTATTGAGTTTTTGATATACGTTTTAACTTTTTTTCCCAAATTGATAGTCATTTCTCTTAATATAATTTATTTTCATGTTAATACTTTCAACCTAATCCTATATTAAATTACCAAATATATATATGGTTGAATTTCTTTGCATGATACTCTGTCCTCTTAATATATTTGTTTATTCTGTGAGCATACTCGATTTGAAAAATTACTATAGCTTTATGACATATTTGCACTTGGTTCTTCTCCTCATCCTCTCCAAAATCTTTGAGTCTTTTCTTCTATATATTTAAACATGTGGAGTTTAGAATAATTCCCTCCATTTCCATGCAAATCTCCTCCAGAGATTTTGTTTAGAAATTCACTCAGTATGTCAATTAATTGGGAAAAATTAACAACTTTAACTTGTGAGTTACTTCCATCTCAAATTGTGTAATTCACCTGACTCAGTTTTAACATGTCTTTTGTGATGAGGTTTAGTGTTCTTCATGAAGACTGTTCACATTTCTGTTGCATCTCTTAATTTTATTGTTATTGTGAAGAAGATTTATTTTGTTTTATATTTGTCTATTATACTTACATTTAGAAGTATTATTATGCTGATTTTTGAGTGAGCTCTTTTAATAAACACTGTAATCTCTCAGTTGATTGTCTTGGTTTGGCAAACTAGATGAATACATCAGCCAACAATGACTTGTGTTTGGTTCTGACTACTATATTTCCTTTTCCTCTTATTTCATTGGTTGATACAAACTTTCCAAAGTGACAGGCTGCTAGACCAAATTTACCTGAAAAACTGTAAATTTGTTTAATCCAAAGATTATTGTTTAGCATAAAAGATTTTATAAGTGTAATCGGTCATCAGTATATTCAAATCATTAAAATACATATTAAATATGAATACCTGATTTCTCTTGAAAAGTTGAGTTTGGGACAAATTTGGATATGTGCCCCTCATTAGGCAACGACACACCAGAGTTTAGTCCTGGCTTTTAAAGCGGTCAAGATTTGCTCCTTTTCTACGGGGAGCAAAGGTCTTAAAATTGTTCTTAAATGTTTTTCCATAGTTTGGCTTTATTCAATTTTTATTATCTTCCTGATTCAAATAAGTATATGAGGTTGAGAACTGGGCATTAAAACTCAATAAATTATATAATAATGGCAGTTTTAAAAGGTGGCCTTATTCCTGAATTTAAAGGATCTCTCTTAGAATTAACTGTGACATTTTCTTTAAGTTTCTGGAACATACCCTTTTTCACGTTAAACTCATTTACTTTTAGCTTCCTGTGCTTTAATTATAATTCAGAAAAATATTGTCAAATCCCATGTTAGCCTCCTGGAATTAGTCTTTTTTAAAACAATATAATAAGATTATTAGAAAATTCTGGTAGCAGTAATCAGCAAACTAAGGATTGTGTTGGAAAGCAGAATATGTAAAATATTTCAGGCCTTATCTGCTAAAATGTATTTAAGATCAATGGAGGCATGCTGTTTCCTGAGACTAATTTAATCATCTATGAAGAGATGTGAACAAACTGGTAGTTGACCCTCAATTATAGGATGCCACAGTCATAAAAAGCTCTCATTAATAGAATCAGGGGTACCTGGGTGGCTCAGTGGTTGAGCATCTGCCTTTGACTTGGGTCATGATGCTTGGATCCCAGGTTTGAGTCCATATCAGACTCCCCATGGGGAGCCTGCCTCTCCATCTGGCTATGGCTCTGCCTCTCTCTTTGTTTCTCTCATGAATAAATAAAATCTTTTATTTTATTTTTTATTTTTTTAAATAAAATCTTTTTAAAAAGAGAGTAAGAATCATAAACCTAAAGCTAATATAACATTAGTTCTTTGCCCCTTATCAAGTACTTTTCAATCCTATTCCCTAACTCCTCTATAGTACAAAAGTGAGAGTCAGTCACCATTCCTGAAGAATTTTTGAGTCTGGGTCATTTTTAAAAGATAATAACAACATTTATGTTCTTTGCAGCTTCAGGGAGATTTAGTGGTCTCGGCACTACATAATCTGAGGTACACAGGTGTGTATTACTTGCTTCTTGCCACTCTCAATCTGGACCATTATGCTCCTGGTCTTTCATGGTTCCTTGGAAAAATCACAGTAGTTCTGCATTAGTCTCTTTTTCTAGAATTTTCGCCTCACTAATCCTCACATGGCTGTTTCCAAACCTGATCATTTTTGTTATTTATTGGTGCTCATCATCATTAAACATATTGATTGATATGTTTTAGCACTTTTCCTCCAAAAATCTCAAAAGAATTTAAAATAAGCTGAAATGTTAACTGCTGATAGAATCCTTCTCTGTCTGCATATTATGAGGTACCCTCTATAAAATAACCAGAGCCCTCTATTTCTACTGATTCCATTCTCATTTTCACTCTGTCTCTTCTGTTTGTTTGTTTTATTTAAATTTAATTAGCCCAGAAACTGTGCATTATTTTCAGATGTAGAATTCAGTAATCCATCAGTTACCTATAAAACCTAGTGCTTATCATATCACATGCCCTTCTTAATTCCTGTCATCCAATTATCCCATCTTCCCATCCACTTCCTCTCCAGTAACCTTCAGTTTCTTTCTTGTAGGTAAGAGTCTCTCGTGGTTTGCTTCCCTCTCTGATTTCTTCCCATTCTGTTTTCTCTTCCTTCCCCTGTGATCCTCTGTGCTAGTTCTATATTCCTCATATGAGTGAAACCATATGATAATTGTCTTTCTCTGATTAACTTATTTCATTCAGTATAATATCCTCCAGTTCTATCCACATCAATGTAAATTATATTTCATTTTTTCTAATACCTGAGTAATATTCCATTATATTTATATATAAATAATATATATGGTGTTATATATTATAATATATATATTTTATAGTTATATATGGTTTTATATATATATAAAATCAGATCTTCTTTATTCATTCATCTGTGGGTGGATGTCTGGCTCTTTCCACAGTTTGGCTATTGTGGACATTATTGCTATAAACATTGGGTTACAGGCACTCCTTTGGATCACTACATTTTTCCTTTGGGGTAAATATTAGTGAAGTTGCTAGGTCACCAGATAGCTCTATTTTTAACTTCTGGAGGATCCTCGGTAGTGCTTTCCAGAGTGGCTGCACGAGCTTTCATTCCCACCAACACTTTGAGAGAATTCTCCTTTCTCTGTATCCTTGCCAACATTTGTTGTTTCCTGACATTAATTTTAGTTGTTCTGATTGATAGGAGATGGTAACTCATTGTGGTTTTGATTTGTATTTCCCTGATGCCAAGTGACATTGAACATTTTTTCATATATCTGTTGGCCATTTGTATGCCTTCTTTGGAGAAATGTCTGTTCATGTCTTCTGACCATTTCTTATCATGATTGTTTGTTTTTTGGGTGTTGCTTTTGAAAGTTCTTTATACATCTTGGATACTAGCCCTTTATTTGTCATTTATAAATATCTTCTCCCATTCTGCAGATTGCCTTTTAGTTTTATTAGACTATTTTCTTTTTTTTTATTATTTATGATAGTCACACACAGAGAGAGAGAGAGAGAGGCAAAGACACAGGCAGAGGGAGAAGCAGGCTCCATGCACCGGGAGCCTGATGTGGGATTCGATCCTGGGTCTCCAGGATCGCGCCCTGGGCCAAAGGCAGGCGCCAAACCACTGCGCCATCCAGGGATCCCAATTGACTATTTTCTTTGTTGTGCAAAACCTTGTTATGTTGATGAAGTAACAATAGTTCATTTTTGCTTTTGCTTCATTCATGCCTTTGGAGCATGAATGTCAAAACTCTCACAAAAATACTAGCCATAGGTTCCAACAGTACATTAAAAGGATTATTCTCCAAGACCAAGTGGGATTTATTCCTGGGCTGCAAGGGTGGTTCGACATCTGCAAATCAGTCAGTGTGATACATCACATTGATAAAAGAAAAGACAAGAACCACATGATCCTCTCAATTGATGCAAAACAACAAAAACAAAAAAACATTGGACAAAATATAGCATCTTTCCTGCTTGTTTATTTTTGATATTTTTTGATCGTCTCCTTTTTTCATCTCACCATCCAAATTAGGCTAGTTTTTTAGGGAGAAAAGTCTCTTGCATTCTATAATCATTCAACAGATCTTTATGGAAATCTAACAGATGCCAAGCATAAATAAGACAAAAGTCTATCTGTCAGGATGTCTGGTATATTAGAGAGAAGGCAAGGAGCAAAACTTAAATGATTATGCAAAAGTAATCATACTTGTAATTATTTTTATAAAGAAAATAAAGATGATCTTGACATAGGGAATTTTGTAAAGAGTGAAAAAGTCTTTAAAAGAATCATGGGGGAAGCTCTCTGAGGTAAGGCCAGTTAATTTCTTTTCCAAGACTATAGGTTATGAGGAAGCAACCAATTGAAGAAGATGGGACTTGCTTTCAGAAAGAGAAAAGCAAAAGCACCGAGGTGAGAAAGTCGCAAAGAGCTCTGGGGGCAGATGAAAATAGCCAACACCTGCTGATGCACAGTAAAGGAGTAAGTGAGGTGCGCCAGATGGGGTGGGAGACTTAGAGGCAGTAGGAAGATCAATCAGGGAATTTTACCACAAAGTCCAGATGTTTCCAAAGGCAATGGGAAGCCAAGGAAGTGTATAAAGCAGTAAAGTATTATGATCCTTTAACAAGTCCATAATCCTTAAATCCTAAATCACAAAGCAGGTTTACATATTTTTAAAGACTTATTTATTTATTTGAAAGAGAGAGAGAGAGAATATGCAAGGGTGAAAGGAGGAGGGGCAGAAGCAGAAGGTGAGAGCTCTCAAGCAGTCTCTCCCCTGAGCCTGAAGCCTGATGAGGGTCTTAATCCAGGACACTGAGATTGTGATCTGAACCTAAATCAAGAGTCAGATGCTTAACAGACTGTGTCACTTAGGTGCCCCAAACAGATATACACTTTTAAAAGATTCTACTTATATATATGAGAGAGAGAATGAGAACAAGCACGAACCCTTCTCCCCAGAGGGAAAAGGAGAGGGAGAATCACTGAGCAAGGACCCTGGGATCATGACCTGAGCAAAAGGCAGGTATTTAACTGACTGAGCCACCGAGGGGCCCCAACCAGGTTTATATTTTTCAAAACTCTCTATGCTGTAGTGGTGATGAATAGCTTATTTCTCTCACCTTTCAGAAAGAATCTCCCTTAATGGGAAACATGATGTCTTAGCATGACCATCACTTGCCAACAAAACTCCTTTGTTTCCCCAGTTTCCTCATGGCATTTTTCACCTCTGAATTCCTCAGGGTGTAGATCAAGGGATTTAACATGGGTGTGATGATGGAATCAGACACAGCCATTGCCTTGTCAATGGGGTAGGTGGCCACAGGCCGCACGTACAGGAAAATGCATGGCACAAAGAACAAGACAACCACGGTGAGGTGGGAGCCACAGGTGGAGAAGGCTTTGCGCCGCCCTTCAGAGCTGCAAGACTTCAGAGAGCAGAGGATGACCACGTAGGAGGCAATGAGAATAAGGAAGATGGTCATACACATCACCCCACTGTTGAGGATGACTAGGAGACCCAGGGTGTGGGTGTCCATGCAGGCCAGTTTCAACAAGGGAAACAAATCGCATATAAAATGATCAATGACATTGGGGCCACAGAAGGGTATTTGATACATGAAGAGAAGCTGTATTGCTGCATGGATAAATCCCCCACCCAGGCCCCTCCCAGCAGCAGGCAGCACATCCGAGGGCTCATGATGGTCGAGTAGTGCAGGGGCTTACAGATGGCCACGTAGCGGTCATAGGCCATCACGATGAGAAGGATGATCCCCACACCACCAAAGAAATGCTCTGCAAAGAGCTGCGCCATGCAACCTTCTAAGGAGATGACAGTGCTCTTGGAGAGGGAGTCCACAATCATCTTGGGGGCAATGACAGAAGAGTAGGTAACATCCAAAAGGGATAAGAAAGTAAGGAAAAAATACATAGGTGATCTCAGACTCTGACTTGTGATCACAGTTACCACAATTACTAGGTTTCCCAAAACCGTGGACACATACATGATTAGAAACACAGCAGAGAGCATTTTCCGCAGCTCTGGGTTCTCTGTAATGCCCAAAAGAATGAATTCAGTCACATTTTTTGGATTCTCCATATATTAGGTGCTGATACGGGCTCCATTGGAGATCTGGAAAACCTAAAAAAGCAACAAGTGATATTTAAGTAATGATTATTTGGCCTCATGTCTTTCCAGGACCTCACAGACTGTGTTATTCATCTTTATTCATCTCTTCACCATTAAAGAATTTGGATCTTAATAATATATTAAATAAAGAGCTTAAAAGGTAGACACTTCATTAATGCTAGCTTCTCCCAGGACATTTCTCCTCTTTCTTTTAATTGTTCTTCCAAGTGAAATATAGTTTTCCTTCCTTTATTAATATTACTAGCTAACTTTTTTGAGCACCTACCCTACTCTGAGTACTGGAATAATACTATGAGTGACTTTTTTTTTTTTTTTTTTTTTTTTTTTTTACAGATGATGGAGCAGAACTTCGAGTTTAGGAAACTAACTAAACTAATGTTTATAGCACCAATGTCCACCATATCCAAATTATGGAAAGACCCCAGATGAATGGATGAAGAAGATGTGGTATCTCCATACAATGGAATACTACTCAGCAATAAAAAATGAAATCTTTCCATTTTGTAATGATGTGGATTGAACTAGAGGATGTTATTCTAAGTGAAATAAGACAATCAGAGAAAGACAATTATATGATCTCACTCATATGGATTTTAAATAACAAAACAGAAGATCACAGGGGAAGAGAGGAATAAATAAAACAAGATGAAATCAGAGAGGAAAACAAACCATAAGAGACTCTTAAGCATAGAAAAACTGAGCGTCACCGTAAGGGAGGGAGTGGGGGGATGGGGTAACTGGGTGATGGACATTAAGGAGGGCACATGATGTAATGAGCACTAGGTATTGTATAAGACTGATAAGTCACAGATCTCTACCTCTGAAACCAATAGTACATTGTATGTTAATTGATTGAAATTAGATATGATAAAGTTTAAAAAATATCAAGCATACCCCTCCCAAAAGAATATATAACTAGTGTGCTGTGGACTGGCCTTTTGATCACACAGCTCAAACTGTGAACTCCTCTGTTCTACCACTGCAGAAGAGAGCTGATGATGTGATGTTTCAAGAGAGTTACTATTGCAACCCAGAAGAAATGCTACTGTGAAAACATGCTTTGTGTTAGTACTTGGAACTTTTAAGCAGAGGGTGACTGGCCTATCTTAGGAATTTTCTGGAGCGCAGCTTCAATTGATAGTGGACTATACCACCTTGGGAAGGCTGAGAATTCATTGTTATGATTCAGCAGCCTCACTCCCATCCCACCCCATACATAAAATGCAGATCTTCCAGGGCAGACCATGCAAATGTCCTTTATTCCCACCATTTAACCTCAGCCTCTCCCTCATGACCCAAGAACTTGTAAGGACCATGGTGAATTACAAGGAACCCTGACTCCAGAGTCAGGAAATGAGAAGCGGGCTTTATTCAGGCTGTGTCACTAATGTGGTGTGCTACTGGGGCATATAGCTGGCACCTCTGGGTCCCAGGGTCCTCATTTGCAGTACAAGGATGGCTCATTAGAGAAGTAACAACTCAGTCCTCTTCAAACAAAGCATCCATTTCTCAATTGCATTGATTGTTTAGGCCTCTGGGTAGGGATTTTTAGAGAAGTGATTCATTTCATGTAAAAAAGCTGAAACTCATTTTTCTAAGTAATATTTAATGCTCCATCTATCTTATGGCTTGGAGCTTGCGTGGCTCCCTATTGATATAATGCGGAATTGAATTTTTGACCTAACATTCAATCCTGTCACCAGCAAGCCCCTTACTGATTTAACTTTATTTCTCTGTTTTTCTCACTTTATTCCACTGTCATCCCCTCTGCTTCCTGTCAGATTTCTAGCATTTCTTTCTGCAGCGCCTTTCTCTTTGCAGGGGGATGTCACTGGATCCAGATGCAGCAAACCTACCACTAAGTCACAGCCATGTCACTTGCTGGCTTAATGATCTCAGCATCTGTAAAGCCTCAATTTCTGCAGTAGCACAATTAGTACAAGAGAAACACAGATGCATACCCACAGGATAAGAGAAGGGACAGAGAGAAAGCAGGCAGAGGGAAGGAGAAAGGGAGATAGATGATAGAGAAGGAAGGAAGGAAAGAAGGGAGGAAAGTGAGAAGTTAAATTGGTAAAGAGTTCATCAAGGAATTTCCTAGTAAATCTTTGTAGATACATTATCCATCCCTTGTTGCCTTTGGGCACTTTTTAGAAATCTACACATTTTATTTACCAATTCTCATTTCTAAGTAGACATCATTTAGTTTTCTTTTTTATAAATTTGTTTCAGAGGTACTTTTCAATAATTCATCAGTTGTGTATAACATTCATTTAGTTTTGAAAAATGTCCTCAAAAGCACACAAAATTACATCAAGCTAAATAATCTAACTCAAGTTAGAACTCAGGTTTCCCACCTCATGAGTAGATAAGCAAACAGGTATCAAGCGTAAATTATTGACATACTTCAAAAGTAATAGGTATGTGATGACTTATTCTATGTAATTAGTTTAATTAATGTTATATTTCAAAAATAATTTCTAAGGCATAATTCTATGCAATAATTAAAATCTACATATGAAATACTTAAACCAAATAATAGAGTGATTAACCAAATCATAGAGGTGATTTGTAGAATGGAGTTTTTACATTTGGTCAAGAATGGAAAGTTGTACGAATACCTATCATTTGCTCTGACTTGATGAGATGAGCACTGGGTGTTATATGTTAGCAAATTGAACTTAGAACAAAAAGGAAATTAAAAAAAGGAAAGTCATGTAAATACAGACTCTAAGTTCATTTCACCCAAGATCTTACCAGACTCAAGATTTGGTCATGTGAAGTAACTTCAGAGAGTCCAAGAACCAGGTGAAATTTTTCTAACTTGTTTTTTCTGACTGTGGGGTCAAGCACCACAAGGAACATAAACAAGGAAAAAGTCATCCAATTATTACATCTTGATCAAATTTGAAGAACTAGGATTTTTATTGCTCTCAGAGAGAGATTTAAAACAGTAAAGACTTAAGTATTCATGTTCCTGAGAAGGGAATAGCCCTTCTGGTTTACCAAGGGATTTACATTCCCTCCAATTAAGGATGATTGCTGTAAGATATCCAACTCCACTGTTTACCAAATTATTCAGGTGTCTTTTTAAATGCTAATTGATTGTATTCTTAGATCGAATAGAAAAGGCTCTCATTCATCTTCTTGGAAGTTACATTATGAAATTAATGTTCTCCTTTTGGCGATGGACTGGGCTATAGGAGCGCAAAGTGCCTGTTTGAGCACAGGTGTTATGCCACAGACTATATCATGCTAGTTTCATCCCCTGAGTCTGGTCCTCCACTGATGGAGGTGCTAATCCCTGACCTAGTGAATTTGCACCCATCCACTATAATAATAGGGTGTCCCCTGGGAGACAAGAACCTCACATGGGCCAGACCAACATTCTGCTCCAGAGCAGAAGTCTATATCAGTAGGAACTATCTAATTATTTGTTTCTGCACGGTGATCTGTATCAGAGTTCCAGAGTGGCCACAGGTGTTATCATCCAACAGAGCCATATGCTTCTCAACAGGCATTTTTCTCTCCCTTTGGCATAATCACTTTTTAAATCTCAAGAAGTTAGTCAATGGCAATTGGCATCCTTGAGCAACTCCACTACATAAGTGGAAAGCAAGACTTGGTTCTTTAAAAGAAGGTCTATCCTGTCAAGATTCTCTACCATGAGAAGTCAACCTGACTTACATTACCTCCTTGGTCCAATTATTTGCCAATTTACTGTTACCAATTTTTAATTTTGCGGCCTCATTCATAACCATTTTAGCACCTCCCTCGCTGAGTTCTTGGTGCCTTTCAATCAGACTCCCATTGACTAGTTTTGATATTACTTAAATACTATGTCTTGGATAAAATGGTATTTTTTCAGTATTTTTCCTGACCCTTGTCCTTGAGTATATTTCAGCCTTCCAGGCAGGACCTGGCTATCAGATGTCAAAAAGCAGCCAAGAGTCTTTTATTATTATTCAAATTTCCACTACTTCTAAATTTCAGCAAAAATGGCAATTTTTGTCATTTTTAGTAGTTAAGCATTGTGTGTAATATTCTCCAGGAATTAGCCTTTTTGGAAGCAAGTGTAGTTGTTCAAAAATTGAATAAGCAAGGCAGTCCTTAGAACTGCAGTAGCCCAGCAGTGGGAATGTTGAGCTCTAGAGTTAACAGATCTTCAACTGATTCAAAGAGGGAGGAAGATTGAAGGATGCACAAGTTTTTGGGAAAAGAAAGCTATATTGAAAATTTAACATAAACTATCATATTCAGAGAATCTTTACACGTTTCTCTGGTGTGTATTTTGCATTTTCATGGAGGAACATTATTGCTAAAAGTTACAGGTGATGAAGTGTGATGACAACTTTGCCATAATTTTCCTACTAGTAAGTCAGAGTACTATTTTTTTCAAATTTTGGGAGGGAGAGAGAGAGAAAGAGAGAGAATGAAAGAGGAAGAGAGAGAATGTGGGATGTGGAGAAGCAGAGGGAGAAGAAAAGAGAAAGAATCTTAAGGAAGCTCCATGCTCATCTCCTAGGATATGAGGCTGGATCCAATGACCCTGAGATAATGACCTGAGCTGAAATACCCAGATGCTTACCTGACTGAGCCACGCAGGTGGCCTACAAGTCAAATTGCTTTCTAATGACTGAAGGTGTAATTGAAGTTTAATTAACAAAAATTATCTATAAGAACTTACACACCAAATAGAACTATATTTTAGTACGCAAAACATTGAACTAGCAGAATTCTGTATCTGATTGGATGTAAGGTATGAAGAGAAAAGCGAAGAGTGATTTAAAGAGCTTGACAGGAGAATTTGCTGGAATGGACTTGCCATCACTTGAGAAGACAAAGAC
Organism: Canis lupus baileyi; assembly: GCF_048164855.1. Classification (NCBI taxonomy): domain Eukaryota; kingdom Metazoa; phylum Chordata; class Mammalia; order Carnivora; family Canidae; genus Canis; species Canis lupus. Next base: position 15,498,504 of record NC_132858.1, read on the forward strand.
TCTGAGAGAGGAGCATGATGATGGTGGGAGGGTGGGGAACAGTGAGTGGCTGAGGAATCAGGAGTTCATTTTTTTTTCCTTTTTTTTACCTCTTGAATTTGAGATTTTATTAGACAACAAAGTAGAGATTTGGACAGGCGATTAGATATACAGGTGTGGAATTAGGAAGCGTGATCTGGGATGCAGATGTAAGTGTGAATAGTCAGCAGCTAGGTAACATTTAGAGCCATGGGATTGGGTACATTTATTGAAGCAGTGTGTATTGACAGAGGAAAAGAGGACCTAGGACCTACAACCTTAGAAGTCAGAGAAAAAGCAGAATCAACAGGAGTATGAAAGGTGACCTGCAAAGTAGAAAGACAATCAAGAAACCACGGTAAATAGGAAACTGAGTGGACAAAGTGCAAATCCTTTAGGATTAGGTGAAATTTGGAGCCCGAATTTAAACCTACTACTTGACTTGGGCGCCACCTTGTGGAACTCTTGCGTAAGAGTCAAATTAACCAAAGGGTTGTAGAAGCCACAGAAATTACCGTCAAACCAGGTTGCCCTCATCTGAACAGGGTGGTATGTAGCTTTTTCCTTTATCTGTTTAGGAAATTGTCCTGGAAAGCAGTTCTTTATCTGGGACTTATCATAACATTGGCTTAGCTTATCTGTCCACGGGTGGGACAAGTTCTCCCCCTTAAAAAAATGTCAATTTTTTTGAGTAATTAGCCTTTCCTTTTTCCTCAAGGTTTAGAATCTTGTCTATTTTTCCCTGAAAGAAATGAACATTGATGTGCTTTAGTTAAGAGTTAACTAGTTAAGATCATTTAGTCCTGTAAATGGTCTATTTGGCCTCTTCTTCAGACAGATTTTAAAACACCTCAAAGCTGGCAGCAAGCCCGATGTAAACTCTGGTATTCCTACCCAGCTGCAATCTGGAGAGTGTCATCAATTGCCGATTTTATCCCAGATATGTGTAGCTACTTTTATAATCAGCAAGAGCCTTCCACTTCATCATATCTATTATTATAAATGTTGTTCAAATCAGTTTTCATAGGATAGATTATTCAAGTCACTTATACAGTTTCATTTCCCCCTAAAGCATACAATTCCAGGACTAAAGGGCTGGCTCATTATGCTTCTGCTCTTTGGATGACTTTTTCCAATCTCAGGGCAGGAGGTCATCTAAGTTCATAGATACCTGACAAAGGAGAATTATTACAATATAGAACCATCTTTAAAATCTCCTGGTTCTTTTTTGAAGTTGAGAACATTTTTGATACATTTCTGACATTTCTCACAGCCCCAGAAGAGTTTAATAATTGTACCACATTCAGCTTTTTAGCATGATTTGGGGCCGTTTTATGGGAAGCCTCTTAACGTTCAGAGGATTTAGAAAGCAAGTTGTGGCTATATCAAGAGGACATTTAAATTTAGGTTCTTAACATGTGGTACCTGGATGAGAAAGTATAAACTTCATTCCAAGAAAATGGAAATTTTCTTATTTGTGACAAAACTCACATTCTAGAGTGAAAAAATTAGTTGTGTGGGTTTTGCTGATACAGATATCTTATTATTTGTATTTGCATGTACATTTACCACTTCTGTTGGTCTTCACATTTTTCAGATCTGAATTCCCAGTTGGTCGGATTTAACTGCCCACTAGAATTTCCTTAATTCTCCTTGTAGCAATGGCTAAGTGCTGATGAATTTCTTGAATTTTGTGCATCCTGAAAGTCTTTACTTCAGCTTTGTTGTTAAAGATGTTTTTAGTGAGGATTGGATTCTAGGTGGACAATTTTTGTTTGAGTATTTTAATGATGTTGCTCTATTCTCTTCTGCTCCACTGATTTACCATGTTTCTGGTGAGAAGTTTGCTGTGATTTTTATCTTTATTCTGCTGTACAGAGAGTGTCTTTTCTTGTGGCTACTTTTAGCATTTTCACTTTATCAGTGTTTTTGACCAATTTCTAATGATGTATATCGTAGTGTGGTGTACTTCATGATTTTGTGCCTTGTATGATATGGATCTGTGAATTTGTAGTTTTCATTAAATTCGGAAATAATATGGCCATCATTTCTGTTTTCTGTTCTTTCTCCCATCCTGCTGTTTGAAGATTCCGATTATCCATACATTAGGCTATTTGAAGTTCTTTTTTAGCTCATGGATGCTCTATGTATTTGTTTTTCAGTCCCTTTTTCCTTTGTTTTCACTTTGATAGTTTCTATTTGATAGTTTCTATGGTTATGTCTTCAAGTTTACTAACCTTTTTTGCTGCAGTGTCCGATCTGTTAATCTGTTATTCTCATATCAGTTATTATATTATTAATCACTGGAATTTTAACTTGGGTCTTTTTTGTGTTTTCCATGTCTCTACTTACCATATGCAATCTTTTCTCTACTTTCTTGAAAATATTTAATGCAGTGATAATAATAATTTTAATGTACTCATTTATTAAATCTATAATCATTGTCATTTTGTGTGTGTGTGTGTGTGTGTGTGTGTGTTTCTGTGTGGGAGAGTTGGATCGTTTATCCCCTCATATTATGGATGATGTATTCCTGCCTCTTTACGTGCTTCATAATTTTTTATTGCATCTTAGACATTATGACTTTAACCTTGGTTGCTGGATATTTTGCATTTCTATAACTGTTTTTGAACTTTGTTAAATAAGACCAGAACAGTGTTTAGTCCATGATGAATGTTTCTTCCCTATTGAGGCAATGAACTTTTGAATACTTTATCTGGTGCTTTATGAATTATGAAGTTTTATAGTTTGATGGTTGGGAAACCCAAACTATTTCAGGTCCTGTGTGTGTGCCAGAGATTGCTTTCTCTAATTCTGCCTAATGTCCTAAAGATGCACAACATCCTAAAAATCTCAACTCTCCATGAGTTAACCTACACATTAAAGAGCTTTCCAGTAAAACCACTAATCATATATATTTTTAACTAGACAAACTGGTTCCTCTTGAAAAATAAATATGCAAAACACAGGTGGGTAATTTGAACAAAAAATTGGGGGAAAAGTCTCTCAAATAAAATATAGCACCCAGCTACAAATAATTACAAATGTGTGGTAAGAGCATTGGAATAGACTAATTACTGAAGCTGAACATGAATCTTTGAATAGGCATCAGCTTTTGGAATAAGGTTAATGTGATATTTAAATTACTGGGAACAAATGAGTGATTAAAAAGATTGTTAAGACAAGTGTGTGTGTAGCTACCTGGAAAAATATTCTTTATGCCATGGAAAATAAAAATAGTTAAAAATTTAAATAGAAGATACTTGTTGGTGTAGTAAAGAAAATTATGGCAAAAGTGTGCTGCAGCTCTGTGGTAGAGAAGGCTTTTCTAATAATGATGCAAGGGAAGTTGGAAGTGAGAGGCTTTCCTAATAAGATTAAGCAGATTAAGACTCCTAATAAGACTAACATTAAGTAAGTGTCTATCCTAATAAAATAAGAATAAGGGAATTTAAGGATTGAGGAGAAATGAGAAGAAAAAAACAGTAAAAATGATAATTTTCTTAAAATTACAAGGAAAAGAAGGACCTGTACTTTATTTATTTATTTTTACATTTATTTATGATAGTCACAGAGAGAGAGAGAGAGGCAGAGACACAGGCAGAGGGAGAAGCAGGCTCCATGCACCGGGAGCCCGACGTGGGATTCGATCCCGGGTCTCCAGGATCACGCCCTGGGCCAAAGGCAGGCGCCAAACCGCTGCGCCACCCAGGGATCCCGGACCTGTGCTTTATATTTGGGGAATCTTTTCTAATCTTAGGAGCGTTTGTGGAAAGATATGAATGAGAAAATCCAGTCTTATGTTCTCAGAAGAGCTCAGCTTCTCATGATCCAATGTGTTTGAGAATTTATTTATTATACCTTTTATGCTCCAAATTTGTCAAAACACAGCAAGAATAAAAATCTTAGCAATTGTTAGTTCTCCAGTTTTCTTTTAGTAGCTGGGAACAATGGGTCAGTTTCTGTTGTAGCATGCCCTGCTGGGAAGCCATCCTGAGAGATTATTTTGGAGATCTTTGTGGGTACCAGAAGTGGTATTTAGAGCATTTACCATTCCCAGATGGTTTCATGAAACGCAGATTTTCCTTCCTTTCAAAGACTGTGTTTCTAACTTGACTCAATATTCTTTATCTTAACATTTCTTTCTTTTCCTCCTTTCTGCCCTATTCAGGAAACTTTCTTCAATATCTCATTGGAGGAATTCCTCAAGACCCTTTGCAATGGTCCTCATTCTCTACCAATATCCAAGCCAAAGAAAAAAGTAAAAATATTTTTGAAAGATAAATTTCATTCTTTAAGAGACTTAAACATTTCATAATTGAGTATCATAATTTAAATATTACCAGACTGTGCTAGCCATATTAGATAATTTTGCTAATAAATTTGAGGCAAGAATAAAAAATAGAATTCCTTTATCAATGAGGATTTAGGTTAAAAAAATGGAAAAAGAACTTGTGTAATTTAATTTGCTTTGTGATTCTATTTGTGCCTGTTCCTGAAATGATTTGTTATCAGTTGCAGCTGTGGCTCTCATGAGTGTGCTCACATTTTGGGAAAGACATTAGTACTCTAATTATTAATATTAAAAGAATGATTATCCAAATCACATCCAAAATATTTCACATCTGAAAGAAAACTGAAGTGAAAAAAAAACAACAGATGAGGTATTTTCTCCAAGTTCCACTTAAAATGTTCATTAACATTTGAGAGTAAATATTTGCATACCAGCAGTGAATATGAATGCCATGACTAATCTGTAGTGGTACCATTATGTAGATTGAAGACAGCAGTAACCTATGCAGTCATAGCCCTAAAGGGCAGAGACAATCAGAAATGGCACTGATGCAAGCCTTTGTCTCTTCAGCCCTTCAAATGCTGAAATCTAAACGAATAAATTATTGTGGCTGAATATCAAGGCTGAAGCTGAGCTTCAGAGCATCCCTATTTAAAAGTCTTCTGCAATTTTGAGAAACAATGGTCTACACATTATCAAGGTACACTTAGGTGCCATGTGTGTAAACAGTGGACACTTCAATGGATCATACAAGTCTTGAATGTGTAAATGGCATTGTGCCCACGTTCTGAGTGACAGGAAGCAGGAGAAGAGTGATTTTAGGAAGATGTTCCATGTAAATGAAGGGAGTTGGCATGAGCTCACGAATAGGGAGAAAGACAGGAGGCCTCAGTTGCCATTCATGACTGGGCAGAGCATTGGAGACAGAAGCACCATTCAAGGTGGCTGATGTAATGTCTTCAGAGAATCTTTTATTATGTTGGGGGAATTGGGGCCTGCTAGTAGGAGTCTTTTCAGCAGTTCAATAGTAGGATTTGGCTCCAAAGCTTCTTGCCAAGAAACCATTGGCTTCTAGAAGAAGTTGTCACTGGGGAGTTGATCAACAAAAGTGCCTGTTAGTGTGGAAGTGGTTTTGGCACAAATCATTCTGATAATTAAAGCATTGCATCAGCCTTGGAGACCAAGAGACCATGTTGGAAGGAGATATTGACCACAGTTTGCTGTATACCTCAGGGAATCCATTTTTCCTTTCCTGTGTCATGAGCCAAAGGCAGGGGCTGGAGTTCCAAGGGATCCGTAAGTAAGGCTAACCTAAAGAATACATACTGTCATAGCCTCAGGATAGATCATGACCCCAATAAATTACACCTTATGGAAAAAAAAAAGAACTGGTGTATGTGTATAAAAGTCTATATGGCAGCTAGTAAATCATTTTATTAAAGACTATTTTTTAGAGCACATTTATATTCATAGCAAAATTTAAAAAGGAAGGCACAGAAATTTCTCATGTATTGCCTGCCCCATAAGAACAGCCTCCTCATTATCAGCGTCCCCTTACCAGAGTCATATGTTTGTTGTAATTGAATTGACATTGACAAATCATAATCACCCATGGTCCGTAGTTTACCTTAGGGTTCACTCTTGTGCATTCTGTAGGTTTGGGCAAATGGATAATAATGACATGTACCCATCATCATAGTATGTGTGGATAGTTCTACTGCCCTAAAGATCCTCTGGGCTTCACCTATTCATCTCCCTCCACTACATCTTCAAATTGGGTTTTTAAATTATGAAATAGGCTGAAAGTAAATCTACTTTAATTAAGCTATAGTTTTGAATTTTTCACTTTTAAGAAGTTCTTTACAGGCTAAATAAAATACCTGCAGGTGGTCTGTTAGAAGGTACCAGGTCCACTTAGGTTCTGGACGTTCATTTATTTACAGAACTCTGTACCCTATCAATGAGACAGTAAAGATGGTATTTCATTATCATTTTTCAAACAGAAGATCTTATTCTACTTGACTAGGCTTTTGAGCCTAGGCTATAATTCTAGATAACAAAGAACTTTATGATAACATGCAATTCTCTGATTCATTACCATGCTTCTCCTAACCTCTGTGAGTCATCTTAAAATAATATAGGCTGTAGGAATGGCTGAAAATATTTTCATACATATGCTTCTTGTTAATGGAAACACATTCATATACCTCAAATATAACTTTCTAGATCACCTATTTTAATAATATTTAGTAAGGGGAAATTTTCTGCTTCAAAGAAACTCTCTTCCATTCACATGACATCAGTCTATTTTAGTGCTCCAAAATTTTATTCTAAATATGACACACATAAAGTAGCTAAGTATTGGCATTTTAAAAATTTGGGTGAGTTGACACACAATGTTAATTTCAGGTGTACAACTTAGTGATTTGACAATTTTATACATTATGCTGTGTTCACCACAAATATAGCTACCATCTACCCCATTACATTGTGAACAATTCACATTTTTAAATTGACAGTAAAACCTATAGACCCAATTGTTTTGTGGATTACAAGTTTATCCATGTTTTTAATTAAAACAACAGCAAAGTAGAACATTTTAAAACTTAATTCTTTGCTCATCAAGTGGAGGTATTAGATCTGTTTATAAAGAGACTAGAATATTTTTTGGCACATAGGTCAACTGCATTTCCTGGACTGCTTGTGGAAATGTATGGTATTGTCTTGTAAAGCTGAATATTTCCACATCCTGCAAACTACCAGTTACACTCATAGGAGACATGTTTATAAATGTTCACAGTTATTGTTCATAGTACTTAAATATTCATTGACAGGATAATGGGTAAACACATTTTGAAATAATCATACAATAGAGAATGTTAGGTTAGCAAAAATGAATTTACAACTAAATTCAAAAGCCAATATAAAACTTTGTAACATATATAATGTTGAATGAAAAAATAGCAGCAATTCCCAGAAGTCTGCATATAGTCTGCTAAATTCTTTAAAATTCAAAACTAGGCAAACCGAACAAGTGTTTATATGATAAAGATATTTTATTTTTAGGAAGCAAGGTAATTATACATTCAAAATTCAGAATGTTGATTTCCTTTGGGTGAAGCAGCAAACAAGATAAGGAAGGGGCTAAAATGGATTTAATTATTGGTAGTATTTTATTTTTGGGATAGGTTTAAGTTTACAAGTATATTATTTAAATAAATGTAAGAGAATAATAGAAAATGAATAAAGTAAAAGATGGTAAAACAGTTGGAAATGACTGGATTCTACAGTTAAAATTTTATGATAAGAATGAGTTTCTTCTGCTTGCCTGGTGGCTCTTCTTCCTTTTGTGTTAGCTCCATTTTAGATCAGGGTCTTTCTACTTATAGCAAGAGTTCCAGGTCTCTACTCCAGAAACTCCTTTAGGAAAAAAAATAATGCTTTTCTTCAAGAGTCCAAACAAAAATTTTAAGTTTGTATCTCATTTGCTAATAGATCCCTGACCTAATCATTGCAACTGGGGGAAATGCTTTCTGATCAGCATAGGTGTCATATTCTCACCTTTGGGGCATAACACTACTCATAACTTCTGATTTCAAATCAATCAGGGCTCATTAAGACAGATTTTATAGTTCATCTTTAGCATCTTTGTGAGGCAGGAAAGGTGTATCTGCTGAAGTGTTAGATATGTTTCTTCCAAACAGCAAATGTCCATCAAAGGTCCTCCTTATTGATGCTACATTCTACACCACTTTATGAAAAATATCACACTCTATTATGAGGATAACCTGACAGTTTCAAGGCCCTTTTTGATCATCAGTGGGATCCAATGTCTCAGTGCTATTGATCCTAAATGCTACTGAGGCACATCAATGAAGGGACTCCTAGTTGTTTCCCAAGACCTGACCTCACTTCTATCTGCTGTCTTTCTAAATTAGTAGATTTAGAGCAGTTCAGAAAGAATGTCTTCAACTTATTTCATCTATCATCATGTGGGTAATTTTTCAGAAGTAATTATAAATTATCACTCAAATTCTTTTTTTCAATTTGGTTTACTTATTTAATTCATTCATTCACTTAGTAACCAACAGGTAATTTAATGCACAATATGAACTGCTGTTTGTAAATGCTTGCTAGTAGATATGGTAAAAAATAAGATAGTGGTGATCCACACCCTGAATGAGTATTTAAACTTATGGAACTTACAAAGAATTGAGGAATAAAATCAGAATTCTTGGTTTCTGGTTCTCATGCAACATTTTCCTATTTTTAATTTTCTAAGACTGAGCGTTTCAATCAGAATTTGTATACATCTGAATTTTAGGCATTAGTGCTTAGGTGCTTTCATGCTGAAAGTCTCTTCCTTTGGATTCCAAGTCATCGTCCTCTTGTGATTTTACTCATGATCTTTGAACATGCTTCTTAAGAGTTTTCAGGCATTCTTTTATATGTTGATGTAACCTTATATTTTATTGTTGCCTCACTTCTCCATACTACCTACCTTTTTTTTTTTTTTTTTTTGGTTGTGCAGGGTGACCTTACCCAATTTCTTGATTTAATTTATCATTTACAAGCAGTAATATCAAAATCTAGTTTTACATTCCTATCTTGAAATTTATACTTAAGAAAAATCCAAGTGCTTACTGAAAATTTTCACTCATATATTATATGGCTACCTACCTGTGTTCAAACTAATCTTATTGCTTTGTTATTAATCCTAAACTCCTCAACCTAGATACCAATACTAGCCATTAGAAATTTCCTTCATCATCATTTTCTAGTACTTCCTGGTTTTCAACTTAGGCTACTGTCAGGAAAATATATATACTGAGGAAAAATGATGAAAAAAAGAGAATTATTGATACAGATCTCCATGCTGAACTTAATAGATGTGCATCCTGACAAGCTGCTTAACTTCTGTGAATTTTAAGTATTTTTCATGTGAAATTTCATTGTTAACACCTACTTCATAAAATAGTTATGTAAGTGAAAAGATATGACTTATATAAAATGATAAAAGGTAGTATATAAAAGACATTTAATAAATATTTGGTGAAATAAAATTATTTCAATAAAATGAATTCCTTAACAAGTATCTTTGTACTAATATTAGTTAGCAAAACAAATGGAAATGTATTTGAAAAAATATGAGATATTTTTCGGTATACATACTAATACTCAAATCACTTGCTCCAGATCTCTGGTTCTTTGGTGGGGGTTGGCTATAGCACACAAAACAGAACCTCTAGTTTTAGGACACCATACTGTCTTCCCTAGATTGTACTTTTGAATAAATTATTAGATATAGAGAAGCTTGTTTCCTAAAGAGCAGAAGGGCAACTTAGGACATTGAGTGGGATCAGAGTAATTTCTTGGAGGCTCAGATTCTCTTTTGCCAAGGATAGATTTTTCTTCTTCCTGTTCTCTAGCACTATTCATTTGTATTTTCCTTTTTTTTTTTCTCTGTATCTTTGGTCAGCCTGAGGCACCTAATATCACCAAACTCTTATGTGTATTTGGTTCCTGAGTCTGAGGAGGGCTAACTTATTCTACTATGGGCTAAATGAGTGAATCAAAAGTTAAATGTATTACAACATCTGAGATGTTTCTGATTAACAAAGAAGGGAAAACTTTAGGGAATCATATTCTCTAGGGTGGTAATATTTTATTTCATTATGTCTTAAAATATCCTCTCTGGGATGCAGAATGGACATTTTTTTCTGGTGATCTATGGGAAGGCTGCTTTCAAAAAGGGTTGGAACTATTTGGCACTAACTTACATGTAGTGTTCTGACAGGTAAGTGACAGATTGCTCACATCTTTGTACTTGAGGCATCATTATAGAATAATCCAACAGATTTAAAAATATATTTCCATATATCTTGTGACTATTCCTTCCACTTCGTCTGAGAAGGGAACAGAAAAAAAGAGAATATTTTTTTAATTTACTGTTAATATAGTAAAGAAATAAAATGAAATATAAGTTTGGGAATAAAGTAATCTTTGAACTCAGCAAGTATTTTATGAGTACCAGGCATGTGAAAGCCTTTGTGTGGCTTCCCATTGTTGTGTGGAGATAGGAGGATGAGTTTCATGTCCTAAGGTTTGTTATAGTTTCTTGAGGTGGTTGATTGTAGAAAAGTTCACAAATGCTTTTCCCATAAGGTAGCTGAGGAGGATAAGTCCTCAGTCTGGACATCAAAAGTTAGAATAGCTTATTTATGGCTGGTGAGAAATTAGAGAAAAGGTCAATTGAGGCAGTGACCTTGACAGCTTTTGGAGAATACCAGCTATCCCATCTCTAAGTGACAGTTTTAGATAGAAAGTTGTGAAGTGTCTGGGTGTCTCAGTCTGTTGAGCAACTGACCTTTGATTTCAGCTCAGGTTGTGATGTCAGGGTCCTGGAATCAAGCCCTACTTTGGGCTCCATGCTCAGTGGGGAGTTTTCTTGAGATTCTCTTTCTTTCTCTCCCTCTGCCTCTCCCCTCCCCTGCTTTCTCTCTCTTTCTTTCTAAAATAAACAAATAAATAAATCTAAAAAGTAAATAGAAAGTTGTGCAACTAACTCCAATATGGAATTAGTGTTCTTCACATGTTTCCAAAATAATATCATAAGAATTTAATTTGCAGTTGACACACATCTGAGATTTAGTCCGAGACCTGAATAACTACTTCTCATGAAAAGTTCAGAGGAAACATGGCGATGTGGAGACAATGCAGTATTATGAAAATGAAAGGTAATGCACCATATATGTTGGAGGGTTTCTTTTTTAATCCTTCTTCAATTTGGGCTTTTAAGGGTAAAGAATCTGGGGGCAGTCTATTAACCTTTCCACAGAGAATGGTGGATTTTGCATAGAAATGAGTGTAGGGATTCTCTCAAAGTTAGAAATGTAGTGTAACCGAATCAAGGAAGGTTGGCTAGTTGAAGAAAGTCCTCAGGGAAAGCAGTGGTTCTCACCATGGCTGTTGCAGTAAAACAGATTTTTAGGTCAGAATGATCCGCTTGATACTTTTTATTCCACCTTCATCTATCCTCCACTTTTTTTTCTGTGTTTTTCTTTCAGCTCCTCTTTTTATCTCCAAACGCAACATGCAATTTGTTCATTACTCTGCTGACAAATTGAACCATTCAAAAGTTGGCTAAACTTGTTTGAAAAGTCTAGGTAGGTACAGTACTTATTAGAAGACTAGCTATTTTACTAGTGCTATTTGTCTCCAGGTCATTGCATCTCACCTTTGTATCAGATTCCTTGGAGAACCAGATGAAAGATGTTGATGTGTCTTTGGAAAAAATGGACATATGGTCATCCACAAAGACATGGGCAAAAACATGCCTCAGTTGCAGGAAGATATGAAAAATATCAAGGCTTTCCTTGCATTCTTTGTGAATTAAGGATTCATGTAAAAAATGTTAATGTTTAAGATGATCATTTTTTATGGATGTCAGAGTCTCACAATCTGACATGGCTGTGTGGTGCTCTTCAGAATACAACATCTATTCCATGTTTACTACATTGTTGAAAATTGATCTCAGCTTACTTCCCGGATTTATAAATTGGGAGCATGTTTGTCTGGCTGCTATAGACAACAGTTAGAAGGCCACTGTAGACTAATGATGTGGATGTGTTTTATAATCAGAATATTAATAAAACAATCAGATAAATATTATATGTTAAGAGATAATTGAGAAAATGTAATTTAAAAATGCTAAGTATCTACATGGTACAAGGCATTGGGGTTGGATCTGTGGAGAATAAAATCTTGAGAATAAATAGTTTTCAAAGATTCTTATTCCAAAAAAGAAGTTAAACAAAGCACTCATGTAATTGACTTTAAGCATAGAATGTAATATTATAAGAAAAACTATAAAGGATGTCATTGGAGAACAAGGGGTGGGGGTGGGGCGGATTTCTTTTATCACAAAATAATTACTGAAGATCTCCAGAGGAAGGTTCTTAGAATTTGGGTCCTGAAGTTTTGAGACAATTGAAGTAGGTAGAAATGAAATGATATTCCTGGTCGGAAGGAGATTAAGGATTAAGCTGATGGTTAAGTATTTGATGAGGAATCATTGTTATTAACAAGTTAATGAAACCATATATATTTATGCTTCTTAATTTATTTAAAAATATATGTCCACATGTGTAAATAATTTTGTTTTATAAATGGACAGTCTAAAGGGATTGATAACATACAAACCGAAACCACACACTTGAAAGAGTGGTTACAGTCATAGGCTATATTTTTCAAGTACGAATATTTTACAGTGGATCACTCTTTTGAATGAATAAGGAAAGAATGAGCTTATTGTACTGATTATGACACCAAGACTCATTTTTTTTTTTGTGGTTTAAAATCTTTGCCAAAGATTACACATTTGAATGAGATTTAAAAAACAACAACAAACTGGAATTCTAAAGTAAATAACATCATTAGACACTTTCCCAAGAGTGGTTTTTGTTTTGGAGGAAGATAAGGTACATTTCAAGTATGCTGGGGAGAAGAAACTTTACCGAGGGAGAGTAAAGTATATATAAGGGAAATTTTCTGTCTGTTTAGTCTATCTGTGCTACGGACACAACTTTCAAGACAGATATTGAAGGTATGATGAGTTTGGGAAGGAACACAATGGAATAAGTTAGTCTTCCAAATTGTATTTCAATATATCATCACATTTGAGTTTATACTTTTATTTGCATGCAGTGTCCCTCTCAACACAGATCTTTGAGAAGAAAGGTCGGGAGAAAATATTTTGTTTTTGGAAGTGAACTCAGTGGTAATCGTTTATTTTTCAGATTTGAAAAAGGAAATCTTCATTTGAAAGGAGTGAAATTTCAATGCTGAATGATTATTGACTTTGCCAGGATAGAAAACAAATGGAATGAAGTTCTTTTTTTTTTTTTTTTTTTAAGATTTTATTTATTTACTCATGAGAGATACACAGAGAGAGGCAGAGACATAGGCAGGGGGAGAAACAGGCTCCCTGCAGGAAGCCCAGTGTAGGACTGGATCCCGGAACCCCAGGATCATAACCTGAGCCAAAGGCAGATGCTCAACCGCTGAGCCACACAGGTGCCCTGGAATGAAGTCAGTTCTGACTATTTACTATTCCTCTTGTCTAAAACTGTACCTGCTCACCTCTTCTGAATCTGCTGTTACAAGCATGTGGGATTTTTTTGGTACCTGGAAAATAAAAACCCTATTGGGGATTACAATCATGATTTGTCCTACATGAACTGCCTGGTGGTATCTCCCCAAATGAGCTCAGAATCAAAGTGCTTAAACTAAAATTTGGATTACTGAAAACATGAGCTATTGAGTAATAATACTTCCTTTTCATTTGTATGTAACGTCAGGGATTTTGGGTCTCCTAAGGAGTGCTTTTCAGAAATGGGAAGGAGAAAATTAGAAATGCAATATTTGAGATATTATCAACTATCAAAGAACATTCATTCACTTATCTACATTAGTTTATGTCAAATACTAAATATCATAAATATGTTTGAAGGAAATAGAATATTATTTAGAAGTTATAAGGGGCACTGGGTAGCTCAGTGGTTGAGTGTTTGCCTTCGTCTCAGGTCATGATCCCGGAGTCCTGGGATCCAGTCCCACACTGGACTCCCTGCAGGGAGCCTGCTTCTCCCTCTGCCTATGTCTCTGTCTCTCTGTCTCTATGCATCTTGTGAATAAGTAAATAAAATCTTAAAAAAGAATAAGTTATCAGTATTTCCTGTTCCTCTTTTCAAGCCGTAATATCTGGGAGCAGGTGTTCAGTGAAGAAAGTCATATTATACATTTATAAAAATAAACATTCTCTTTAATATGTATAACAAATATATGGTGATAAATATATGCATAAAGAAGTCAGTATTTATGGGGCAAAATGAGGTGTGATTTTACGTTTATATCATGAACCTCCAAGGGCAGTTAAATATAACCAAAATGCCAAGTAATACCCCATCAAAACACGGGCCCAAAGGTTTATTAAATATGAAGAAATAATGAAGTTGATAATAAAATGGAGCCATATCTTTTAGCTTTATATTCATTAAATTGTCAAAATTAATCAGAATCATTTAAATGCTACAAGATTGTATCTGAAGAGGGCCTTAGGAGAATATAATCTTCATAAACTTGTTGAGACTCATAATGACCCTATGAAATGGTCATTATAAATAGAGGAACAGGAATGCCTGGGTGGCTCAGCAGTTGAGCATCTGCCTTTGGCTCAGCGTGTGATCCCCCTGTTCTGGGATCGAGTCCCACATCGGGCTCCCTGCGAGGAGCCTGCTTCTCCCTCTGCCAATGTCTCTGCCTTTTCTCTGAGTCTCTCATGAATAAATAAATAAAATCTTTAAAAAAATAAAATAAATAAACAGAGGGACAAATGAATGGTTGAAGTGACTTGTAGGAAAGTATCCCTAATACATCCATGATGAGAAATATTTATTTTTCTTAAAATATTCCATAAAACCACATATCACACCATGAATTAATTCCTTTATTTTTTACAGATCAGTAACTTCACACTCAACCTTCTCCTCATTCGTGAAATCATGCACCTGAATAATAATGTGACTGAGTTCATTCTGCTTGGATTGACCCAGGATCCTGTTAGAAAAAAAATAGTGTTTGTCACTTTTTTGTTTTTCTATTTGGGGACATTGCTGGGTAACTTTCTGATTATTACTACTATCAAGACCAGCCAGACACTAGGGAGTCCAATGTACTTCTTCCTTTTCCACCTATCCTTGTCTGACACCTGCTTCTGTACTTCCATAGCCCCTAGAATGATTGTTGATGCACTTTTGAAAAGGGCCACAATCTCTTTCAGGGAGTGCATGATACAAGTCTTTTCATTCCACTTCTTTGGCTGCCTGGAGATCTTCATCCTTATCCTCATGGCTGCTGACCGCTATGTGGCCATCTGTAAGCCCCTGCACTACACAACCATCATGAGTCGACAGGTCTGTGCTGTGCTGGTGGCTATTGCCTGGGTGGGGTCCTGTGTGCATTCTTTAGCTCAGATTTTTCTGGCCCTGAGTTTACCTTTCTGTGGTCCCAATGTGATCGATCACTATCTTTGTGACTTGCAGCCCTTGTTGAAACTTGCCTGTGCAGATACCTATGTGATCAATCTACTGTTGGTATCCAATAGTGGGGCCATTTGTACACTGAGTTTTGTCATGCTGATGTGCTCCTATGTTGTCATCTTGTATTCTCTGAGAAATCACAGTGCTGAAGGGAGGAGGAAAGCCCTCTCCACCTGCATCTCCCACATCATTGTAGTCGTCTTGTTCTTTGGTCCTTGCATATTTCTATACACACGCCCTGCAACCACCTTTCCCATGGATAAGATGATAGCTGTATTTTATACACTTGGAACACCTTTGATCAATCCTCTGATTTACACACTTAGGAATGCAGAAGTGAAAAATGCCATGAAGAAGTTATGGAGGAAGAAGTTGATTTCAGATGACAAAAGATGAATAGGAGTTTCAAATTTTTCTTCACAGTTTGGATTTGCCTAGAAGTCCACAGAGAATGTTATCTTTTTATTGTGGTGTTAGCATAATCTGGGGGCTTGAGAATTCATTTCTTCAAGAATGAACATATAAACCGGTTAGTGTTGAGTCAGTTTCATGCAGCCTAGGGAGCAGAGGAAGAGACAGCATCAGGTACAAACAGCCATGTCATGACAAGTGCTTTAGATGTTCACTACTGTGTCTCCTCTTGCCTGCCTAGTATCACTGTAGTCTTAATTTAGTGTTTTCCCTGCCCTTTTTCATGTTGACTTCTGGTATTCTCTTTATAGTTACACTTTTGTATGCTTGTATCCACAGCCTGGCTGGCTTTTCCTCTTTCAAATGGCTTCCTTTGTATTAGACACTTCAGTCATATCATATTTGATCATGGACTGTCAACTTGGATGTTTTTTTTTTGTGATTGAGCAGAAAGCACCAGATTCAAATAATTGTAAAACCTTCATATTTTAAGGGACAATCTATAATCTAAGCAATCTCCCTTCTGTTTTTGGAGTTATACATCAAATTCTTCTCATTTATTTATATCCTTCTAGAACATATTGTGAATATCACCCTTTTGAAGGAATCTTTTTACCTTAGGAAGGTTCTGAGAGTTGGGGTAGTACTCATATTATTCTTTTTGTAAAAACTACTTTTTGCTTCTACATTGATCACTCCTAACTTGGAGGAAGCTTTAAGTTTTTCTTAGGTCATACAAGTTATAAAAAAAAATTATACTATTGGGTTATTATGATTGAAGCATAGATGGCCCAAATTAAGTAGATATATTCATGAGGGCTAGAGGTAAAGCATACCAGCAACCAATTGCTGAAATGGGGAATTTGAATATAATAACTGATTAAGAATGTTAGAACTCAGAGGACTCTTTTTAGGCTTTGAAACGGAAATAGTTAAATTGTAGATATGAATTGTCTTAGTGAGTTTTAATATAATCTAGAAAAGAGGGTAACATGAGAAATTTATTGGATTAAAACTGCATTTATGCAGTAAAGAGGGATATCACCCTTTGTTATCATCCATCAACATCATGGTATTGAAATACGTGATCACTAAGAATCTTTCTGATTTCAGTTTGTTTTCTTATTTGTATTTTTATCCATATAGAAAATTTAACATGAGTATTTTTATTTTGTACTTATTTTTATTTACAAATTACTAAATTATGTTAAAATTATGAAATCTGTATTAACTTTTTCGTACCAGGAACCTCAGAACTTCTTAGCTTGAGGAGCACCTGACTGGCTCATTTGGTAGAGCATGTGACTCTTGATCTCAGAGCTGAGTTCAAGCCCCATGTTTGGTGTGGAGTCTACATAAAATAAAAATTTAAAAAGAAAAAAAGAACTTAGCTTGAAAAAAAAAATCATCTATTCTCTGTACTGCTTGGGAAAGAAATACTGTCAATTCCACAATGAACACTAGTGACATATATAGATCACTTTTTTTTTCAGATTCAGAATTTATTCATCTCAAGCAGTTTATCAATGATAATAGCTGCTGATTTTCCTCTTGCAATGGTCGCACTTCAGTAAATCTCAGTTGGCAGCGTTTTATTTGAAGTCCTCTTCAATTTCAAGACAAGGCATATATGAAAAGGGGAGTATGTTGGATCTAATTTAGGTACCTCCCCAGAAACACTATCCAACATGTCTTCTGGACATGCTTCCAATATGGAATTCCCAAGGCTGCTGTCACCGTGTCTTTTGCCAACAGAAATTATGATCTAATTCCAGTTCAGAATTTTTTAATAAAGATAGTGGAACTGCAAAGGTGATAGAATATGCAACTTCACCAGGATTTTCTTTCTGAAGTCAGAATTTTGATACAGATTAGGACTCTGATATGTAAAGGAGACACATTTGTGTGGGGAAGAGGGAGAACTCTGAACTCACAGATGATCTTACATCTTCTTGGTTGTCGTAAGTAGGTCCCTCTCCCTTGAAAGAGGACAATAACAGTCTTCCCTTGCTTAGACACCTTGTGATTACCTCCTTTGAACAAGTCAGACAATGATATTTGGTTTTCTCATGAGCTTCCTCCTATACCCTTCTTTGCTTCCAAACATGTAACTAGGTACAAGTCACAAGGAAGGCCAAGCAGGAAAGTCCAGTCTTGCTCTAGGAGGATATGTCATACATAAGAGAATCAGGAATCTATGGCCACTATGTACAAGTGTGACCTAGGGGAACACTTCCTATTGGGGGGTGTGTATTATTACAGTGTAGTAGAATAGAAGTTTAGAGTTGAGGTCTATCCCAATTGGCTTTTTCTGCAGACCTACATTACTGGAGATGCATCATCAAATAACTATGTTGTTCACTTTACTCACAGAACTATTAGATCTTTTGAATAGAACTATAAGACAGAGCTACCAAAAGTATGAAAGACCTAATAGTGCTTTTTATTTTAATCTTAGGTATTAGCATGTCCTCAAATTCTGTTTTATTCTTGGATGTGCTAGTTTAGGAGTGAATATGATTTAAACTCAATTCATACTCAGAGAGTCCTAAAGTAAATTACTTAAAGAAATTAGATCCCAAAGTTTCTAGGTAGAAAAATATGCTCTCAGGAAGTCATCAGTGTGTCCATTTTCAAATGGAGAAATAATAAGCCCAACTAACAGAATCACAGCTTGACATGACAACTGAGGATTGAATATAGGGTATATATGCATGCACGCATATATTATTTTTAATTTTTGCTTTTTAGCATTCTTAGAATCTTCTTTATTAAATTTTTAAATTTTTTAAAAGATTTCTATTTATTTGATAGAGAGCACACAAGCAGGGGGAGTGGTAGAGGGAGAAGCATACTCTCCACTGAGCAGGGAGCCTGACATGGGGCTCAATCCCAGCACCCTGGGATCATGATCTGAGCTGAAGACAGACGTTTAACCAACTGAACCACCCAGGGGCCCCAGAAACATCTTTATTACAAATGCTTTTAAACACTTCTCCACCTGTATTGAAGAATGGAATAACTTCCATTTACTGATGCTACACAGTTCTCAATGCAACTTGCAAGTTCTTATTCTTTGATGACACTCATATTGCAATATATTAATGTATCAAAACAACATCTTGTACACCATAAATTTACGTAAGATATTTCCATTTTTTAAAAAGCAGACATTCTTTTTAAAAGGGCTATGTTGAAGAGAAATTTTGATTTAAAATTTGGAGGAACTAAGGCAACCTTGGTGGGGAGTGAAAAACAATCACATTGAGATTTCCTTAATAAAAATTTACTGACTTTAAATAATGTTGCCTACTGTTGTACATAATTTTTTTAAAAAACTTTTTACATTTAAAAAATGCATATGTCTGAAGATAGATTTTTTTCTTTTTGACGTGAGGCACTTACCTAGGATTTAAAATTTGCTGTTAGGGGTTGAATTGTGTCCTCCAAGAAAAGAATAGTCCCTAGTACTTTAGAATGTGACCTTATTTAGGAATAGTGTGTCTGACAATTGACTTTTGATTGCAATGTAATGTACTAACATTAAGTTCTGATGGTTGAGACATTCATTTCAAAGACATCTCCTGTGCAGTGAACACAATGCCAACTACAAAACTAGATGAGGAGCCAGACTGCCCCACTCATGAAGTCCCCTTTCTGGAAAGCTCTAGGTGACCTATAACGGACTATTTGAGTGACCCTGTGTTTTTCTTCCTGTACTTTAATCCCACTCCTATGTTTTAAATTCATTAGTAGGATCATGCCCTGGGCAAAAGCAGCACTAAACCCCTGAGCCACCCAGGCTGCCCAGTACCCCATTCTTGACCTCAATAAAGGCAGAACCTCAGAATGGCAAGCTCTTTCTGTCTCTCCCTGTCTCTAACTGTGGCCAACAAGGTGGCCCTAGGTGTGTCATGTACCTTTTGTGACTTGTGAATAATAAACCTTGTTTTGTCAAAGTGCTCACTTAATTGTTTCACTTGAGGAAAGGAGGAGAAACTGAAAAAGAACACAGGCCTTTCTTTGGGGTCTCAGAATTGCAATTTGGGGAGCACAAATTTTGGAGTAAACAAGAAAAGTGTCCTGCTCATGTGGGGAAAGCTAGGGTTTTTTTATGAGAAAGAAGAAAGGTATAATCAGATGATTTAGATTAAGAAAAAGAGAAGAAAATTTAATTTGGTACTGACAGATGAAGCCACTGTTGATTACTATCTTTTCTTTTTTCTTTTTTAAGAGACAGAGTTTGGAGATGGGGCAATCAGAGGAAGAGAGAGGGAGTCCTAAGTATTCTCCACACGCAATGCAGGGCTGGATCTCAGAACCTTGAGATCATGACTGAGCAGAAATCAAGAGTCTGATGCCTAACTGACTAAGCTACCCAGGCATTTGCTTTTGATTATCATCTAATTGATTATTCTACTGAAGCTGTCCAGCAAAACTATTCCTGGTTTGCAGTAGTTAACTCTTCTGTCCTCATAAAGTTCTTATCAGTAGTTTTATGGTCCTAATGACAGTTGTTTTGTTGGATTTTGTGAGAAAAATCTTGAAAAATTAGCACTGCTCTGGCCCAGTTAAAGAATTCATTCATTAGAAAGGAAAATGGAGCTTCAAAATGGAGTCTCTTGTCTCCAGAAATTTTCTAGCTGGCAGTTAGCAGGAAGGCAGGTAGAGAGGGGTTGACTTTCAGCTCCCAGATGTCTTTGCATGTGGCCCCTTTGTCTTCAAAGCTAGGAATGGGAAATTTTATTCTAATTGTACTTTGAATCTTTCTTATTCTTCTGTTACCAATCAGGAAAAAAATTTCTTTCTTTCTTTCTTTCTTTCTTTCTTTCTTTCTTTCTTTCTTTCTTTCTTTCTTTCTTTCAATTCTATTAGCCAACATACAGTACATCATTAGACTCAGATGTAGTGTTCAACAATTGTGGGATTAGATAAGTTCCAAACATTTAACTCGAAGTCAGCATATATCAGTAACCTTAATTACATTTAGAAATCCCTTTGGACATGTAATTCTACATATAACATTTTTAAAATATTTTATTTATTTATTCATGAAAGACACAGAAAGAGAGGCAGAGACATAGACAGAGGAAGAAGCAAGTTCGTTGCAGGGAGCCCGATGTAGGACTAGATTCCAGGAGTACGGGATCACACCCTGAGCCAAAGGCAGATGCTCAACCACTGAACTACCTAGGTGCCCCTACATTTAACATTTAACATATGATATATTATCACATTTCCAGTCCCAGGGGCTATGGCAGGAAATCCTGAGGGGCATTTTGGAATTATGTCTACCACAGTGTTAAAGAAGTTTTGAAAAATTATGGCTTTAACCCCAAAATGGAGAATGTACAACTCAGTGTTTCTAAAATGAGGATAGCTTTATCTCTATTAAATATGCCACATCCTATTCCAAATGTTATCCATGAGGAAAATACGACATTCCCTTAGGTGTGGAGTAGTCTTAGAGGAAGTATAAGTAACATTTTATATTTACTTAATCATTGAATCCAACTAAATATATGATCTTCATCACGTATCTTATACAATTAACTCAGCTATAAAAAATTGTCTACATAAATGGACATATCAATGCCATGGATGAGGGCCTGGAGTGAGGAACTGACATTTCAGGATGACAGAGTTTTGCACAGTGACCTATTGTCTGATCTTGTCCTTAATTGTCAATGACTTCTGTCTACAGATTGTGATCTGAATGCTTTGTCCTGTAGATATTTCCAAGTTTCTTTGTAAATTGTATCAGAAAGTTTCTAATAATAATAATAAATAATAGCAGTAATACTAATTCTAATAATAATAGTGACTAAGTATTACTGATGTACAAAATAATTGTACTTATAGGTAAAGAATCTAAATTTCAATGAGATAAGTGTCTTACTCAAAGTCACATAGCTGGTAAAAGGTACACCTGGGATTCAAATTCAGACCCTTTGTGTTCAGTGACTGAGGTGGTAAACATGAAATCATCCTGGACATCTGGCAAATGTATGTCATATAAAATTGCTTCTTCTTCTAAATACTTAAGATGCATATCTAATTAGGTTTTGATGCCGTTGTTATGGTACATCTTTCAGCCATCTCTCTGTTTTCATTCACATGCACACATGCATGCCCACACACACAAAATAATCAGTCTTCCTTGCAGTGTTTCTGACATCAAAAACACAAAAATGAAATTGCTTAGGTAGTGAAATAGAACTATAAGTGTAATTCAATAAAAACTGAAAACCAAATCCTTTAAATTTTATGTTACTTCACCATCATCAATTAATCAAAACTATAAAAAATATCTTAGCAATTTATTTTGTTGCTTTTGAGGTTCTACTATGAGTGGGATGTATATGCTGGGAAAAAAATGTATCCAAAGTTCAATTCAAAATTTAAGGGTAATTTTGAAATATTTAGTACATTATATTATTATTTTAGTAAAAATCTATATATACTTCTTAAGTGCTTACTCTGTGTGAAGTGTGATAGTACTTGTCACAGTCATTGTAGGATCAGTAAAGTATCTTAGCCAGGGTCAAATTCTACTGTACTAGTTACTAGCTGCCTAGTCTTGTCAATTATTTCTTTGTGTCTCTGTGGAAATATTAATCATATCATCTCATGGGGTCATTATGTGCATTACATTTTAAAACTCCCTTTAAAGTCCTTAGCACAATTACTGGCACATTGTAATGACTTTTCAATGACTTCTGTTACACTGGTCATCATTAAAATTTAAATGAGAAACAATAGACCTAATTTTCATTGAGTTAGTCTGTTAAGAAGATGAGAGAAGAATACCAATATTTAAAAAATAGACACAAAACCCCACAAAACAAAACAAAAAACCCTTGGACAATCTATGAAAGGGGATTCAAACAATCTGGTGAAATCAGGTATTGGGAATGTAATGGGATGACTTGGAGCATGGAATTAGGTTTCAGAAAGGTGATATAATGAAGATGAGCCTTGTGGGAATGGGGACATTTAAGTTTGACCTTAAGTATTTTAAGCAAAAGCCCAATACCTTCAATATTAATAAATAATTAGCCTTGGTAATGGAAGCAATGAAAGACCCTTCATAAGTATAATGAATGCATTCGGGTTTATTCCTTGTGTAGAAAGTAATAAGGCATTTCAAAAACTTTTTGGTCACTGACCATAAGACCTACATTTGATGTTTAATATCATATATATTTTTAAAAGATTTTTTATTTATTTATTCATAGAGACACACACACACACACACAGAGGCAGAGACACAGGCAGAGGGAGAAGCAGGCACCATGCAGAGAGCCTGACGTGGGACTTGATCCTGGGTCTCCAAGATCATACCCTAGGCTGCAGGCGGCACTAAACCACTGCGCCACCAGGGCTGCCCAGGATCATATATTTGAAGCAATCTAAAACAAATCTATTTTAAAAAGCACATTTGAAAAAACAAAAGCAATAGCAAATTAAAATCACCAGAGTTTATTTTTACTAGGCTTGTCCAAGAATTCCTATAGGGATTGCCATTGACACTGCACCCACATGTTGGCAGTGCCTTGAAATACTCTTCCTGGCTGTTCCCTTGCAGCTTCTCCAACAGCCCCCAGACTCCAAGCATTTAGGGAAATAGACCTTTCTGCTCATTATTGCGCCAAAGGGAAAAAAGGCAAGAAAGGTAGACCCAAACGCAATTGTGATTTTCCTTCCAGTTTTATGATATACTTCTCATTTCCTATTCTGAGTATACATAGTTAGTTTTTAAGATATATTTTGTAGTTTCAAGTTTTTATTTAAATTCCAGTTAGTTAACATATAATGTAGTATTACTTACATGAATAGAATTCAGTGATTTATTACATTTTAAATATAATTAGAAAACTACTTACCAAGTGTGAGACTTTTTTCATTACTTTTTTGTCCTAATAGATCTATTCATTCTTTTGATTTTGAAGATTTTTTTTTCATTTATAGTCATGAGTTCAAGAAGACAATGATATTCCTTTAAATATTAACTGGAATCGGCTGATACTAAAAATGTGAGTTCTTATTTTTTTTCTTTTCCATCTTTTCTTTATTCTTACCTTTTCTATTTTTGCATGCCTGAGTCTGTGTTATCTCTCTGAGCAGCTATAGAATCATCATCTATCCTTATCCACTTGTTTTCTAAGGTAATTTTTTGCATGAATAATATTATAGAAATATATCTCCTTGATAATGATTTCTTTTATAAGCTTTTAGGCTTCTAATTCGTGTAACAATTCAGCGTTTTAATAGGTGACAAAACAACTTTAAAATGTCTGTGTAATAAAAAATGAAAAGTGGGAATGCTATTTTGAAATCCTGATTTCAAACTTGAGAATATTTAGCTGCCAGATCAGGAGGCTAAGAGAAATTGTGAAATGTTGTGTACTCTACTTTAGATAGAAAAGCAATGATAAAAAAAAATACCATAAAAGTTTGAGAAAAAACAAATAATTGAATAAAATAGATGATAAAGTGAATAAAGATAGTAAGAAAATGATTGAAAATTAATTGATAATTTTGATAAGCTGGCAAATGAGTCAGTAAATCACTTGATTAAAAAAATTAGGTCTTTGCAGCTGGAAGGATCCATGAAAAGTGTAATTCCTAATTTTCTGAAGGAGAAATAGGTACGCAAAGAATTTGAGAAACTTTTTCCTAAATCACACGGTCCAGGAAGTAGCAGATCAGGACAAGAACCTCTATTTCTTGCCTCACTGTGCCATAGGTCTGTTCTACTGAACAATAATCCCTGATATTTGAAATGAAGAGGGATAGTATGGAAGAAAATTTCAATGTTCACAGTTAGAGAAGTTTGAATTATGTAATTGATGACTATTCATTTAACAAAGATAGACTAGATATATATTAAAATTTCAAAAACCTGCAGAAAACTACAAAATGACCTAAGTAAAATAGTGGCATGAAATAATTGTTTGCTTGAAGTGTTTGATTCACTTATTCTAAACAGTAAGAGAAAGACTATATTTTGCAGGGTATTGGAGGTCTTCATGAATAAATTTTTACTTTGGTTTTAGTTCTCCCATCTATGAAAGGGGAAATCCTATTACCTACTCCAAGTCTTGGTCATTAGTCTGGTATTTTCGATAGTGGTGAATTGTCAAAATACTTTAAGACTTCTGTAGAAATTTATATTCAGTGGCATGTTAAACTCACTATTCCAGAGCCCCCTTGTCCTATGAATGGTGAAGCATTTATAGAATATTAGACATTTTTAAATTATAATGAGTTTATAATGAGTTAATACTTAGCTAATTTTCATGATGTATTAAATGCACATATCTGCACCTAATTTTTTTTTAAGATTTTATTTATTCATGAGAGTCACACACAGAGGAGCAGAGACACAGGCAGAGGAAGAAGCAGGTTCCACGCAGGAAGCCCAATGTGAGACTCAATTCCGGGTCTCCAGGATCACGCCCTGGGCTGAAGGCAGGTGCTAAACCCCTAAGCCACCCAGGGATCCCTGTACCTAAATGTTTTATAGGAATATTTTAATCTGATTTTCACAATAATCCTATGTGGTTGGTCTTATTATTATCACTATTTTTGCAGATGAAAAAAACAATGCTCAGAGGCTTTGTAACTTGCTTAAGATTATTTAAATTTAGTGGACCATATATTGGAATGCATTCAGCAAAATTCCAGCACTCTCTTCCACCAGGATGACCTGTCTCCTTTGAAAATAAAATTGCCAATTTTATTTTAGGAACTGAAGATTAGCCATTCAGTCTTGTGCCCTATGAAATATTTTCTGTGAGACTAAGGACACCAAGATGATCCTGAACATCAGGGGTTGGGTATTTTCCTCCCCTTTAAATGCCTTTTTAAGTTGTAGTAAGGCAGAGCAAACATCAATGTCCTGACTGTCCCTTTTAGGATGCTTTCTGGTGTAGATTTTCGTCATGAACATGTTCTAGCAGAGATGAAAATTTTAGGTAATCAGAAGTTTTAAGTATGGTGACATTTCTAAGTCCATACCTATCAGAGGCTGTTAACGTTTTGCGTAGCACCTCTTGATTATTTATCAATCTCTGTTGCAGATTTGCTGTTTCCTTCTGTTAAAAGTAAAATAAGAGCTAAAGTTAGTTCAGCAGGGGATCCCTGGGTGGCTCTGCGGTTTAGTGCCTGCCTTTGGCCCAGGGTGAGATCCTGGAGCACCGGGATCGGGTCCCACGTCGGGGTCCCGGCATGGAGCCTGCTTCTCCCTTTGCCTGTGTCTCTGCCTCTCTCTCTCTCTCTCTCTCTCTCTATGTCTAAAATAAATAAATAAATAAATAAATAAATAAATAAATAAATCTTAAAAAAAATAAAGTTAGTTCAGCAAAACAAGGAACCATGAAAAGAGCAAATTATGAGCTTGTGTCCTCAATAATAAGAGCTAGAGATTTGATAAATCACCTTGAAATTTCTTTAAATCCTATTAGGATTGCAAAAGTATAACTAAATGTGCTAGCGCTGATATAAAGACCAAATCCAGATATAGGTGTAAAAGAGATACAGATATTAGTGCAAAGGTAGATGCAGATATAAATGTGTTTCCTGTTTCCTTATATCAAATATCTCCTCATGAAAGAGTGTGGAAATTGGTTACATATGTGTCAGTATAGTTATATTTACATTTTTATTTTTATTTTTTATTTTTTAAAGATTTTTTTTATTTATGAGAGAGAGAGAGAGAGAAAGAGAGAGAGGCAGAGACACAGGCAGAGGAAGAAGCAGGCTCCATGCAGGGAAGCCTGACATGGGACTCGATCCTGGGTCTCCAGGATCATGCCCTGGGTTGAAGGCATCATTAAACCACTGAGCCACCCAGGCTGCCCAATATATTTACATTTTTAAATGACAATTGATGACATATGATGCTTGAGGAAGAGCATCTATGTCTAAACATGCTAAAGTCTTTGAGGAAACAATGTAGTAACTAGTGATAAACAAGTTATTTGAGTTTACTGAATTACTTTTTATTCTGCTTAATTTTATTCCTTATGTATTGTGTTCTTCTTAAACCGTATTATAAAATGATGAATTTGGAATTAACTTTAAGTACAGAAGTAATAATGAAATATAATCTCTTTAATAAAGAAATTAAAACATTGTATAACACTAAAATCCCTTTTGGCCATCACCTTCTTTATTTTTGAGAATTAAATCTTTCCTTCCACACTTTTTTTCTATTAATTTATAAGTACAGAGGTTCTCACAGAAACTAAATGGCATTCTGTGACTGTGATCTTTTTTTTTAGCATGCACATTATCATACTGTGGTTATTTTCGTGTACTTCATTATGTTTTCCACATGAAAGTATGTTTTAGTGATTGGTATCATGTTAGATGTCTCCTAGGTATCATCAAACTATTGCCTAGTTTTCCATAATGAGAACATACTAGCCCTTATTTCCATTCTATTTTCAGGTTTTAGATCAATTCTATTTTCCAAATTTGAATGAGTCTGTGAAGAATATCCTTTTGTATAGTTTCTTGGGTAGTTTTGCTGGGTCACTCATAAAAAATTTTAATGAATACCTTTTAAAATTTTAGTTTTATGAAGTCGATGAGTGAGAATATAATATCTCATTCCTGTTTCATCTGCATCTCCCTAATTCTAGTGAGGTTGAATATATTTATATTTTTCTGGGCAGTTGTGATTTTCTTTCTATGTATTGCCTTCCCAAAATGTTGCTTTTTTAGAAAATTGGGCTACTTATCTTTATGTGATCGATTCACAGGATTTATAAATATTTACTCCCATTTGCTGCTTTTAAAAATATTTGGTTTATATGAAGTCTTGTCATATGGAAGATTTTAAAATAGATTTTATATTTTTATGAATTTGTTTTATGTTCTTTGCTTTAAAAATGTTCCTACATAAGATATAAACCCATTCTAAATATTCTCAATTTTGTTCTTACTTTTTTTGGATACATTTGTATTTTTTGACCATCTGGATTATAATTTTTTGTGCCTTATGAGTGATTTTTTTTTCAGAGAGACGTTTAAAGTCCTCAGTTATTAAAATTCAAATCAATTTGATTTCCTGGACTTTAAATCAATTTGAAATTTCAACGTAAATATGGAACAAATTGGGATCCCTGGGTGGCTCAGTGGTTGAGCGCCTGCCTTCCACCCAGGGCATGATCCTGGAGACCCAGGATTGAGTCCTGCATCAGGCTCCCTGGATGGAGCCTGCTTCTCCCTCTGCCTGTGTCTCTGCTTCTCTCTCTCTCTCTCTCTCTCTGCCTTTCATGAAAAAATAAATAAAATCTTTAAAAATATGGAACAAATACCAATATATATGAATTAATTAATTAATTAATTAATTAATTTATATATATATATATATTTTTTAATTTATTCCTTTTTTTTATTTTTTTTATTGGTGTTCAATTTACTAACATACAGAATAACACCCAGTGCCCGTCACCCATTCACTCCCACCCCCCGCCCTCCTCCCCTTCTACCACCCCTAGTTCATTTCCCAGAGTTAGCAGTCTTTATGTTCTGTCTCCCTTTCTGATATTTCCCACACATTTCTTCTCCCTTCCCTTATTTTCCCTTTCACTATTATTTATATTCCCCAAATGAATAATTTTTATATTTTTATGTATTTATTTATTGACTGTCTTCAAGTCCAGCAATCTGTCTTTACCTACAACTTTTTAAAAAAGATTTATTTATTTATTCTTGATACAGAGAGAGAACACAGCAAGAGGGGCAGACACAGAGGGAGAGAGAATCTCAAGCAGACCCTGTGTTGAGTGTGGAGCCCAACTTGGGGCTTGATCTCATGACCTTAAGATCACAGGAGTTGGACACTTAACCGACTGAACCACCCAGATGCCTCTACCTACAACTTTTTAATTGCTATAGCTTTATAGTATATTTCAATTCTGAAAGATATGTCTATCCTCTTTGATCTTCCTTTGAAAAAGTTAGATTAGCTACTCTGGCTATTCTTTCTAAATTTTAGAATCAGATTTTGATGAAAAATGTCAGAATTTTTGTTTTAACTATTGAATGTATTAATTGGGAAGAATTGACATCTTTCTTATATTGATCCTCCCTAGCCATAAACATGGTATAATCTTTTAATTCGTTATAATCTTTTTAATCTTGTAATACAATTCTATATTTAAGGAAAGAAAGTGGTTAAATTAAAAGAAATACAAGGTTTTAAAACAGATCTAGTGAAAAAAGGATCTCTGGATGCAATTTGACCCTGCAGGGGTGCTGTCTTACTGGAAAGTGACAGAAAGTGGGACTAAGGGATGAAAACTCCTGAGTTAGACTGAAAGGTGAACTAGGAAATGAGGTCAATTCCAGGAAGCCACAAATATACTGGAACCTCATACAGTGGAGCATTTCTTCCCCAATGATCTGATCTTTGCTCAATGTTCGCAGAAAATTGTTAAAGGCACTTTATTAAATTGTCATTTAGAGATCTAATATTTAAAATGACGAACTCACTAATGATTAATGATGCTACTGAACTTTCAAGGTTCAGCACAGATTTAGTTCCTGGGAAGGACTGAGAATGATAAGACTGCCCTTGAAGAAGAGATAACCTCAATACTGTTTATACATAACAGAGATTCAAAAATTACTCTTAAGGTATACTACTGAAATCACATCTCAAAATTAACCTAAAAAAGAACATTTCATCTTCTTATTATTTGTCCTGTTTTTCATAGTAAGCATGAGACTTTGGGATTTATTATATTTTCAATTAATTATTTGTGCTTTTATTATTAGCATATGGCTACTCTAATGAACTATATCTACTTGTTGATAGATTGTATGTATTTTGTATACTGCTGCACCCTTAGCATTAATTTTGGTGTTTGCATCATAATAAACAATCTACATTTATTTATCAAATAAATGAATGACTTTTAAAATAAATCAATAATTTTAAAAAGTTGGGTGTTTCCAGTATGTTAACTTTCCCCTCTACATAATCAGACCCACAGAAGCAATGGGACATGAAAACATCACAGAATTCATTCTCTTGGGACTTTTTAGTGATGAAGATGCGAAGGCCGCCTGCTTTGTGCTGTTCGTACTTTGCTACATTGCAATTCTCTCAGGAAACTTGCTCATTCTTCTCACAATCAGGGGCAGCCGCCTCCGTGAACAGCCCATGTACTTTTTCCTGAGCTACCTATCTTTCATGGATGTCTGCTTCACTTCCACAGTGGCCCCCAAACTGATCATAGACCTACTGGCCCAGCAGAAGACCATCTCCTACAATGGCTGCATGGCCCAGATGTTTTATGCCCATTTTTTTGGTGCCACTGAGATCTTCATCTTGGTGGCCATGGCCTATGACCGATATGCAGCCATCTGCAGACCCCTTCACTATATGGTCATCATGAGCAGACAGGTGTGCTATGTCCTTGTAATGGCCTCAATTCTCGGAGCATTTACCCATTCAATCATGCAAGTATTGATTATTATTGAACTTCCCTTCTGTGGCCCCAATCAGATAGACCACTATTTCTGTGATGTTTTCCCCTTGCTGAAGCTGGCCTGCATGGATACTAGCTTGTTGGTTATTGTGATCATTACTACCACAGGAGTGCTGTCCATTTTGACCTTTGTTGCCTTGGTAATTTCTTACATCATCATCCTGTCTACCCTGAGGACCTACTCATCCCAGGGCTGCCGCAAAGCCCTCTCTACCTGTGGCTCACACATCACGGTTGTGTTCATGTTCTTCTTGCCTCTCATCTTCACATATGTCCCCATGGCGGATTCCGTCAGTAATGACAAAGTGTTTGCCCTATTTTATACCATGATTGCTCCCATGTTCAACCCTCTCATCTACACATTGAGAAACACAGACATGAAGAACGCCATGAGGAAAATGTGGTGCCGGGATGCACGGTTTGAAGGCAAATGAAGTCCCTGGTGTTCAAACCATCCTCTGTATCACCTTCTATCCACAGCATCCTAATGTCAGCAAATATGGCAGGTACAGAGAAGTGGTGTGTTGTCATCAAAAGTTGCAAGACTTGAAGAGAGAGGGCCCTTAACCACCTTCTTTCTGTTACTTTATTTTTCTGAACCTATGTAAAGGGGATGAATCACATGACCTCCATGTCCCTGCCAGCTTTAACATTCTGGAACTTATGTCTGGCATTTTGGAACATTCTGTCCATCATGATCCCAGACATAGTGGACATATAGCACTATTATCAGGACACACTATAAAGACTGCATGGTCTGACAGTTATGCCTTGCTTTAGGAAACAGATTTTCGACTGAGACACCTCTTACAAAGACAGAGAGGTCTTAAGCCCTCCATTTTTTACTGGTGTCCATTGCAATAGAAGAAGCAAGCAATGCCCCCAAATTTGCAAGTGTTATTGTATATTTTAACCCTTTACATAAACAGATAATGCTTGTAAAATAATGGAATGCAGGTAATTACACTATTCACACTGTCGTTATTGTAATTAATTCTTAGTACCCTAATGATGGTGTATATCAGGAATTAGAAGTTTCAAATTAGATAATGAACACCACTTTTTCAATCCTTTGAATGTAACTCCATGACCTCATTTTAAAATAACCTCATTTTAAAATCCTTCATGAATGTGCAAATTGATGTTTTTTGTAAATGTGCAATGTGGAAAATCTCCATTCTGTAAAAGACCCTGAGCTTAAACAGCCACACAGCTGAGTGTTGCCTAGGTGGCTCAGTTGGTTAAGTATCTGACTTTAGCTCAGGTCATGATTTCAAGATGCTCGAATTGAGCTCTGCACTCGAATTTCAGTGGGGAGCTGGCTTGTCCCTCTACTCTTACCTCCTCCTCCCAATAAATAAATAAAATATTTTTTAAAAAAGGGAAGCTACATAGCTGAAGACATGGATGTCCCTGGGGTACATTCTGTAGATCCTCACTGCTCTTAATGCAAATGACATATTTTGACATTTTCCTTCTACCATTTGTGCGATGCAAATCTGTCTCACTTAGACTCAGGCAGTCCCTTATACTAGTGAGAAACAGAGAAAGTTAGTTTGAGAAGCAGATGCAAGTCACTGAAAACTGGAGTATAGGCCAAGAACAACTTCGGTGCATTGAGGTGTTTCCAGTTTATACAAGAATTCTCAAATTTTGTGAATTGGAAGGGGCCTCTGACATCATCTAGGGCCATCCACGAGCATGAGAAGAGGAACCAAGGCCCAGAGAATGGGTTCACCAAGTTTGCAATTATGAGAGGCCCAGACTTGTTATTTTCTGGTGCTCCATCCTCTTCAGTACAGTCCCCGTAAAGAAATTGAATTGTATTTACTTCAAGTATTCCTGTCCTTTGTGCACCAGAAATCTGTTTTTTGTTTGTTTGTTTGTTTTGTTTTGGATTACAGTTGATACCCAATGTTGCTTTAGTTTCAGGTGTACAGCATAATGATTCTACCAATCTCTATGTTTTGGTGTGCTCACCACAAGTGTAGCTACCACCTGTCCCCTTGCACTGCTACCCTAATACCAATAGACTACATTCACTATGCTATGCCTTTTACTCTTGCGACTTATTCATTCCATACCCAGAGGCCTGTTCTTCCACTTCCCTCACCCATTTTGTCTGACTCCACTCCACCTACATTCCCTCTGGCAACCATGGGCTTGTTCTCTTTATTTATGGGTCTGAAGGAATCTGGGTTTTTTTTTTTTTTTTTTTTTTGGAATCTGGGTTTTAAGGTGAGGAGTACATTTACAGGAATTAGCCATAGTTGATGATGATTTCAGCAATAGTTTTTCTTTCCCCAAAAGACCTTGACATGGGTACTGTCTGCAAATTAAGGAACTTAGAACATAATGGGAGGCAGAAAAATAATGAAGTATATTGAAAAGGAGGTAAGAAGGACAATAGCAGATTGAGTCAGGATTCTTGTTTTGATGTTGATCTGGTGGCAGTTATGTCCTGAAAAAAAAAATGTCTATAGCTGTATGGGCTTTTGCCTAATTCTGGTGCTTATTTTTAATAAGCCTGTTATTGATGCATATACAGGCTACACTCTCTGATAATGAATTAAATTTGCTCACTGGGACAAATTGGCTGTTTGGTTTTTCCCCAAAGAAGACAGGCCTTTCAGAAGTCCATTTGAACCTGGCTGTTATTTATCTTTTGTTAACATTCTTCTCATAATTTATCAACAAGTGAGGGGTGGAAAGGAACCTACCCAAGAATAATAAATATGTCATTCTTTTCCTGTGTGTTATCCATGGTTGAAATAGTGAAAGGGAAGTTGGATGTATATTTAGGTATTTAGAATTTGTCCCTTATGTATATAATCAAGGTTATGTGCTGCCCCTCATATCCATTCTCTCTTGCTTGGCCTTTTATACTACTCCTTTCAAGTTATCTTACACTAAACATACTGGAGGTGTTATTAGCTAAAGAGTAGGCCTTCGAATCCCCACTTCTACAGTTTGACCATGCCATTCTTGGATCAGACAGCTCAATAATATTGTGTAAACAAGCCTTTGGAATATTTGTAGCTTATACAACAAGCATTTAGTTTTTGCTCATGTGTCTTTGCAAAAGGTGGGGTGTAGCTGATCTAGGGTAGGTTCAGGTATACCTAATGCAGCTCTATTTTTATCAGGCATAAAAGAGAAATGTTATCTTAATCTTTGTTAAAATGAAAATTTATATTCTGTGCATGTGATGTTTGACATTACCCTTGACTTATGGAAGTTCGGATTTGTCTGTCTCTCTTTATATTGTGGTGCACTTCTTTGGTGGATTTTTAAATACTAGAATGTAAAATAAGACATATTTTGAAGATTTGAATAAAGTAACGAAGTTTGCATTATACCTCAGAACAAAACTGGTCACTATGAAAGATATGAATATATTGAAACACTGTCAAAGTGAGGTACTTCCACATAGTTATTATAAAAATGATAAATTCTAGCGCCTCTGACATATGACAAATGTTTTAATTTTCAGGATATGTTAAAATGAAAAAAGGGATTACATATGGAGGAAGATGAAAATATTTTACATATTAAACTGAGCAGTGCAAGAAACCATGTTTAAAAATATTCTGCTATTCCTAAGGACAGAAGTATAAGCACTACTTGGAAGATAAAAGGAGATACATTTTTATTTTCTACTGTGAAACAGACTAATTTATCTATCTGGAAAATCAGAAGGGTTGCCATTTATTTCAATCAATGAAGGCTTTAAACAAAGTCAATCTGTCATCTTATAACAGCAAGGTTGAAAAACTACAAAAAATATAAAACTCCAGTGGTTGGCAGGCAAGGCTGTGATCACATGTCTATGAAATAAAATGGTATAAACCAGAATCACCCCTACTGAAACTGGGGAGAGTCTAATGTAAGAAATGATCTTTTTCCAAGGAACCAAGAATAGATCATCTGAGCACCTCTGATTGGGATTGACTCTGAGGACCTTTGTGAACGAGAGTAAATGTAGAAAGTCATTGATAGAAATCTAGATACCAATGGAATATTACTCAGCCATTAGAAACGACAAATACCCACCATTTGCTTCAACGTGGATAGAACTGGAGGGTATTATGCTGAGTGAAGTAAGTCAATTGGAGAAGGACAAACAGTGTATGTTCTCATTCATTTGGGGAATATAAATAATAGTGAAAGGGAATATAAAGGAAGGGAGAAGAAATGTGTGGGAAATATCAGAAAGGGAGACAGAACATAAAGACTCCTAACACTGGGAAATGAACTAGGGGTGGTGGAAGGGGAGGAGGGTGGGGGGTGGGGATGAATGGGTGACGGACACTGAGGGGGGCACTTGACGGGATGAGCACTAGGTGTTATTCTGTATGTTGGTAAATTGAACACCAATAAAAAATTAATTTATTAAAAAAAAGAAATCTAAATACCATTTACTATGTCCTTCTTCTTAGTCTCTGATAGTAATAAATCTGTAAGTTTTTATCTTCTAAGGGATGTCAGATGTTCAATAAAATGAATATCCCTTGGGGATCCCTGGGTGGCTCAGCAGTTTAGTGCCTGCCTTCAGCCCATGGCATGATCCTGGAGTGTCAGGATTGAGTCCCACATCGGGCTTCCTGCATGGAGCCTGCTTCTCCCTCTGCCTGCTTCTCCCTCTGCCTGTGTCTCTGCCTCTCTCTCTCTGTGTCTCTCATGAATAAATAAATAAAACCTTTAAAAAACAAAAAAGAATGAATATCCCTTGCTAGTCAAGACTTAAGTTCAAAGGCATGACTAAAAGAGTGTTGTGGAGGAAAGTTACAAATGGATAATATTCATTTATTGCACTCTTTTCTAAATTTAGTTCAAATTTAGTTCCTTTGCATCTGTTAGTAGAATAGACAGGGGTATATATTTAAAGTTGCGGCTCTTTGGATTTCATTGACTCAGAGTTCCCCTGTGCTCTAAGAACATCAAGTATCATCTACTCCCAGTATTTCCAAATTGAAGTGCTCAGATGTGCCACTGCCTTTATAACAATTACAAGATGAGCTTATTAAAATATGGATTTTTGAATGTCCCTTAACTATGGCCTAATAAATTGGAAACTCATAACACAGACACTTTGTCTCTTCAAAAGTTTCTCCAAATGACTCCCATGATCAAACAAACTGGAGAAGCACTGATCTAGTCATTATTAAAAACTGAGCAAGTGGAAGTCCACTGAGATTCCAAGCTGGGACGATAAACATGATTTTGAGTGTTTCCAGGGCCAAAGTTTCTTAATTGTAACGTCTATTCCAGATATGGTACTGCCTTTGGTCTTTCTTATCTTTATCTATGTGAATGCATCAACATCAGAGATAATCTTTTTATTTATTTATTTCATTTTTAATTTTATTTTTTTCAGAGATAATCTTTTTAAAGACTATGTACAGATCTTTTTTTATAATAAATTTATTTTTTATTGGTGTTCAATTTGCGAATTTACAGAATAACACCCAGTGCTCATCCCGTCAAGTGCCCCCCTCAGTGCCTGTCACCCATTCACCCCCACCTCCCACCCCCCTCCCCTTCCACCACCCCTAGTTTGTTTCCCAGAGTTAGGAGTCTTTATGTTCTGTCTCCCTTTCTGGTATTTCCCACACACTTCTTCTCTCT
This sequence comes from Canis lupus baileyi, assembly GCF_048164855.1. Lineage (NCBI taxonomy): Eukaryota > Metazoa > Chordata > Mammalia > Carnivora > Canidae > Canis > Canis lupus. Next base: position 15,534,464 of record NC_132858.1, read on the forward strand.
TCCCTCATATTCCCTTTCACTATTATTTATATTCCCCAAATGAATGAGAACATACAGATCTTAATGTAATGTGCACACACACACATACAGACTCTACCATAAACACTTACCCAGGTACAGGCAGTAACAGAATAATCAGATCTTTGCAAAAGACAAGGAAGTAATAAGAAGAATAATCAGTGATGTGTTCATTGTTATAGAAAAATAAAGCTCAGATTGCAGGAATTGAAGAAGAGATGTGTGATAAATGGCTCACTGTGTTCAGTAAAACTGCTTGGTTCAAACACTGGAGAAAATACTGTTTCCCAGTCAGGCCTTTCAGTATTTTATTTGCCCTATTGTTTGAATCAAGTCACTTACTCATCACATGTGTATTTATTTTCATTCAGTTTCTTCAGTTTTTCCTTTTAGTAACTGTATGTCAATTGGAGACCAGTGGCTACAGACAAGTCAAGATTAGTCAGGTAGCAGGAGCATATGAATGGGATATTAGAATTACAATGCGGATCTTTGAGGCAATTTTCCCCTCCAGTTTCTTTACTATTTGGGTAAAGAAAATGAGTCCTAGAGAATGGAAAGCATTCTCTCCAGAACAGAGGATTAGGACAGATCTTTTGTTTTTTAAGTGTATTTTATCTCTTTTTCATGTGCACATAGCTCCCTTCCTTTTGAAGCCTTGCTAGGTTTAGTTTCTACTGTGTTTTGGCTTAGATCAGAACCCTATAGCTCAGATCTCTCTTATTCTTCCTGTATCCTATTGTGCAAGTAACATATTCATATTGAGTGCTCAATATGTTTCCATCACAGTTCTAAATGATAGGATAGATCATTAGAGATCTTGAATACTAGCCTGATACATCATTTGTAAATGTCTTCCCTATTCTGTAGGTTGCCTTTTCCTTTTGTTGACTATATCCTTTGCTGTGTGAAAGCTTTATACCTTGATGAAGTCCAGATAGTTCATTTTTGCTTTTCTTTCCCTTGCCTGTAGAGCTGTGTCTAGCAAGAAGTTGCTGTGGCTGAGGTGAAAGATGTTTCAGCTTGTGCCCTCCACTAGGACTTTGATGGATTCTTGGCTCACAGGTCTATCAACAACTTTTGGGTCACTTTTTGTGTTGGTGTAAGAAAATGATCCAGTTCCATTCTTCTGCAATGTGGCTGTCCAATCATTTGTTGAAGAGACTATTTTCCATTGGATATTCCTCCCTGGTTTGTTGAAGATTTGAATATTAGTGGACCATAATGATAAGGATTCATTTCTGGATCCTCTATTCTATTGATCTATGTGTTTGCTTCTGTGCCAGGAGTATATACTCTGATGCTTACAGCGTTGTAATATAGCTTGAAGTCTGGAATTTTGATGTTTTGGTTTTATTTTGCAACTTTCCTCAGGCTACCTGGGGTCTTTTCTGGTTCCATACAAATCTAGGATTATTAGTTCCAGCTCAGTGAAAACTATCGATTTTAATTTGATAGAGATTGCATTGAATGTGTAGATTGCTCGGGTAGCATAGACATTTTCACAATATTTGTTCTTCCAATCATGAGAATGGAATTTTTTTCCAATAAATTCTGTCATCTTTAATTTCTTAAATTTCTTTCATAAGTATTCTATTGTTTTCAGAGTAGAGATCTTTTTTACCATATTAATTAGGTTTTGTCTTAGGTATTTTTGATTTTTTGGTACAATGGTCAATGGGATTAATCCCTTAATGTCACTTTCTTCATCTTACTGTTACTGTATAGAAATGCAGCTTATTTCCGGGCATTGATTTCATATGCTGCCATGTTGCTGAATACTTATATGAGATCTAGCAATATTTGAGTGGAGTCTTTTGGATTTTCCACATATAGTATCATGTCATCTCTAAAGAGTGAGAGTTAGATGACTTCTTTTTTGATTTGGATGCCTTTTATTCTTTTTTTTTTTTTTTTTTTTGTCTCCTTGCTGAGGTTAAAATGTCTCGTACTAATTTGAACAACAGTGGTGAGTCGGTATCCCTGCTGTGTTCCTGACCATTGAGAATGGTATTCTCTGTGGGGTTTTTGTTTGTTTTTTTTTTTTTTTTTGTATACAGCTTTTATGATACTGGGATAAGTTCCCTGTATCCCTACACTCTGGAGAATTTTAATCAAGAAAGGATGCTGTATTTTGTCTAATGCTTTTTCTGCGTCAACTGAGAGGATCGTATGGTTGTCATCCTTTCTTTTATTAATGTGATGTATCACTCTGATTGATTTGTAGATGTTGAACCACCCTTGAAGCCCGGGAAGAAATCCTACTTGGTCATGGTGATTAATTCTTTTAATGTACTTTTGGATCCTATTGGTTCTCTCCTGAGAATTTTTGCATCCTTGTTTATTGGGGATATTGTTCTGTATTTTTCCTTTTGGTGGAGTCTTTGTCTGGTTTTGGGATCAAGGTAATGCTGGCCTTATAGAATAAGTTTGGAAGTATTCCTTCCATTTATATTTTTTGATATAGCTTCCAAAAATAGGTATTAATTCTTCCCTAAATGTTTGGTAGAATTTCCCTAGGAAGTCATCTGGTCTTGAGTCTTAGTTTGTTAGGTGATCTTTGATTATTGCTTCAATTTCTTTGCTGGTTTTGATTCTGTTCAGGCTTTCCATTTCTTCTTGCTTCAGTTTTGGTAGGTCATGTGTTTCTAGGAATGCTTCCATTTCTTCTAGATTGCCTAATTGATTGGCATATAATTGCACATAACAATCTATGAAATTGTTTGTACTTCCTTGGTGTTGGTAGTGATCTCACCTCTTTCATTTATGGTTTTATTTATTCAGGTCCTTGATCTTTTGTTTTTGATAGGTCAGTCTAGTGGTTTATTGATCTTATTAATTCTTTCAAAGTAACCAGCTCCTAGTTTTGTTGTTCTAGTCTACTGTTCTTTTAGTTTGTATTTCATCAATTTCTGCTATAATCTTTATTATTTCTCTTCTCTTGCTACATTTAGCTCCTTTAGGTGTAACGTTAAGTTGTGCAGTTGAGACTTTTCCTGTGTTGAGAACAGCTTGTATCAGTGTATACTTCTCTCTTCAGACTGCCTTTGCTTCATCTGAACTGTTGTGTTTTCCTTTTATTTCATTTCATGAATTTTTAAAGATTTTTCTGTAGTTTCTTGTTTGACCCATTCATTCTTTTGTAGGATGCTTTAACCCGAATGAATTTTGTCCTTCCTAAATTGCCTCTTGTGATTGAGTTCAAAATTCCAATCATTATAGTCAGAAAAATTGCAGGGAATAATCCCAATCTTTTGAATTCAGTTGAGACCTGATTTTTGATTGAGCTGTGATCGATTATGGAAAATGATCCGTGTTCACTCAAGAAGAATATGTGTCTTTTGCTTTAGGAAGGCATGCTCTGAATATATTTGTAATGTCTGTCTGGTCGAGTGTGTCATTCAAAGCCCTTGTTTCCTTAGTGAAATTCTGCTTTGATGATCTATGCATTTTTGTGAATGTTGTGTTAAAGATCCCTACTATTACTGTATTATTGTCAAAGTGTTTCTTAATTCTGTTGTTATTTGCTTTATATATTTGGCTGCTCCTCTATTAGAGGCTAAATATTTGCGGTTGTTAGTTGTTCTTGTTTGATAGACCACCTAATTATGATATATTGTCCTTCCTCCTCTCTTACGACAGTCTTCAGTTTAGAATCTAATGTGTCTGATATAAAGATTGCCACCTAAACCCTTTTTTTTTTTTTATGTCCACTAGCATGATAGATGGTTCTCTTCCTCCTCGTGATCTGGAAGTGTCTTTCGGTCTAAAATATGCCTATTGTAGACGACATATCAAAGTGTCATGCTTTTTTTTATCCAAATTAAACCTATGGCTTTTGATTCTAGTATTTAGCCCATTTATATTTAGAGCGAATATTGAGCAATATGAATCCATTGTCATTGTTTGACCTGTAAAGTCACTATTTCTGTATATTATCTCTGTTCATTTCTGGTTTATGTTACTTTTGGGCTCTCTTTTCACTTCCAGGATCGTCTTTAATATTTCTTAGTAGGCTGGTTTAGTGATCACAACTTCTTTAGTTTCTCGTTTTCCTCGAGCTCTTTATCTCTCCTTCTATTCTGAATGACAGCCTTGCTGGATATAGTATTCTTGGCTACATACTGTTTTCATTTAGCACCCTGAATATATCATGCCCGTCCTTTTGGGTCTTCCAGGTATCTGTGGATAAGACTGCTGGGAATCTTATTTTTCTACTCTCATAGGTTCAGGACCTCTTGTCCTGAACTGCTTTCGGAATTTTCTCTTTGTCTCTGAAATTTGCAAGCTTCACTGTTATATGTTGAGGTGTTAGCCTGATTTTGTATTGATTTTGAGTGGGATCCTTTGTTCCTTCTGAATCTGAATGCCTGTCTCCTTCCTCAGATTAGAGGAATTTTCAGCTATAATATGCTCATATATACCTTCTTTCCCACTTTCTCTCTTACTTTTTCCTCTTCTTTTGGGACCCCAATTATGCTAATATTGTTTCATCTTATGTTATCACTTATCTCTCAATTTTTTCCCTTGTGATCCCATAGTTGTTTATCTCTCTTTTTTTTCTTACTTTAGTTTTCTTATTCTTCGCAATTTCTTTTGTATATCATTGATCCTCTCTTCTGTCTCATTTTTCCTAGCTCTTAGAGCCTCCATTTTTAATTGCATCTCATGAATAGCCTTTTTAGTTTTGACCTCCTTAGGTCTTAGTTCTTTTATTTTGCTAGAAAGAGACTCTCTAGTGTCTTCTATGCTTTTTTTCAGCCCAGGTAGTATCTTTTTAATTTTTATTCTGAATCTAGTTCCAAGATGTTGCTTCCATCCCTACTGATTAGGTCCTTGGAAGTGAATACTGCTTTCTGTACTCTTTTTTGAATAGAGTTCTTTTGTATTATCATTCTGACCAGAGAAGAATAGATGAAAGAAAAAAAATACTAAACTGGCAACAGTGATTCCAGAGAAACATACACGAAACAAATCAGAAGCAACAGAAAAATAATGAAAGAAAGAGAGAGAATATAACCAAATGCTGAACAGACGGAGCGCAACACTAGATCCTGGGGGTATTTTGGTCTGCTCCTTTGAAGAAACTAGATCCCCAAATTGTAAAGAAAGGCAAACTTACATAAAATCAAAACAATTAATTAAATTCAATGACGGGATAAAATAGAACCATAAAATGAAAATTAAAAAGACTTTAAAGAGTTGATAAAATAAGAAATTATTTGAAAAGCAAACAAAAAGATTACTGTGAAAGAGTGAAGAAACTTCAGAAAAACCCTTAAAATCTGTATACTATTTTCCCCTAGTGCTGGAGTTTGGCAGTTCTCTATCATTGGTAACCTTGGTCTTAGCAGATGTCCTTGCGGATGTTCTGGGCGAGGTGCCTGGTGCAGTGACTCTCAGGGGTCTTTGTCTTGGATTGTATTGCACTGCCCTTTGCAGGGAGCCAGGCTAAATATACAGCTCCAGATTTCTCTATGTGACTTTTGTTGCCTTAAGGCTTTCTGTACCATTATAGGGGTCGAGAAGGAAAATCAGAGCTGCACCTCCATCTTCAGCCCTCACGCTGAAAGTTCATGTCCCTTATTCTTCAGTGAGTGCTCAGGTAAAAGCAGTCAATCACTCTTATCCCCCTGGTTTTAATTGACATTCAGTGCTAAACCAGCCTGTGACCCAGTGCACATGATCTTGTTTCAAGAATCCAAGTTTTAAAGACTTCTTGGCACACAGCAATAATACACCTCCTGGAGAAGTGGGGGCCTCTCAGTGTTTCTGTCACTTTCTGGGCCCCTCCACAGAGAGCGGTTACCCTTCCTTGCTGATGTTCCCTGTTTATGGCAAGACTGAGTTGAATGTTGGTCTTGAGCTGTTTCAATGAGGTACTGTGCCCCAATGCCTGGGAACACTCTGCTGCACTAAGGTACCCCCATTCTTTTTGTGATGCCAGGAATCCTGAGACCATGCTGTCAAACCCAGGATTCTGTCTTTCTTCAACGCCTTCAGGCAAACTTGTAAAAGTCCCAATTTTGCACTCCACTGCTTACACCATTTTCTGGTACTTGAATAATGGAGGCTTCAATGCCCATGGTTTATCCTCTAATAGATCGCCTCATATTCATTTCTCTATACACCCTCCATTGCAAAAAGTGGTTGTTTTTCTATTTATAGAATTGTAGCAACTTTTTCTCAGATCGCCAGTTGATTTTGCAGTTGTTCGGTATGATTTGTTAGGTATCCAGCTGATTTCCAAAGACGAGAGAAGATGAAGTTCCCCTACTCCTCTGCCATGTTAAGTCTCTCCCCATTCTGCAGCTTTAAATAGGTGGTCAGAGAAGTCTTCGTGGCAGACATCACGCTGGAATAAATACTTGAAGACGGTGAAGGAGTCAGCCATGTGGATATACACTACAGTAAATCTTGGAGGGTATGAGGCTAATGAGATGGGATCCTAGAGTACTAGGTGAGATCAAAGAGGGATTGTTGGGTCTAGATCACATAGAGCATTGTAGGTTGCATTACATGTCTTCCCTTTTGATGAAATGAAGTGGAGCACCATTGGAGAACTTTGATCAGAGAAGAGACGAGACATGACTCACCTATTTTGTCTGATATTAGTATTTCTGCCTTAGCTTTCCTTTTGCTTCTATTTGCATGGTAAATGTTTTTCATCCCTTCTTTTTCCACCTCTGCGTGTCTTAGTTCTGAAGTGAGTTCAACAAAAGGATATAACTGTTGTAATTACTGGGACCACAGATGTTTTCACCTAAATGAATTACACAACTACTAACAGGCACAAAAGAAGACATTTGCAGTAATGCAATAACAGTAGGGAATTCTTATAGCTCAGCTCCACCAATAGACAGATCATCCAGACAAAAAAAGAAATAAACTAGAAAGAGTGGCTTTGAATGACTTATTTGACTAAATGGGACTAAGATATTCAGAACATTATATCCCAATGCAGCAGAAGACATTCTTTTCAAGTTCACAGGGGACATTATCTTGAATAGATTTCATTTAGGCTACATAACAAACAAGACTTAACAAATTAAAAAAGTGAAATCATATTATACACCCTTTTTGGTCACAGTCGTATAAAAGTTGAAGTACTCACAAGTTGAAATCTAGAAAGAACACAAATACATGAAGCAAAGAATCCTACTCCTAAACATTAAATAGGTCAAACAAATAATCAAACGGGAAATCAAAATATTCATGGAGACTGATGAAAATGTTAAGGTGATAATATCTAAAAGATGTAAAGAATGTACATAACTCACCACCACAAAGACTAAAAATCTTACTTAAAAAATGGACAGAGAACCTGAATAGACATTTTTCTAAGAAGACAGAGAAATAACAAGTCAACACATGAAAAGATGTTCAACGTCACTCATCATCAGGGAAATGAAAATCAAAATCACAGTGGGATGTCACTTCACACCAGTCAGAAAGGCTAAAATAAAAAAAAAAAAAACAAGAAATAAAGAGTGTTGGCAAGGATGGGAATAAACTGTACCCTCATACACTCTGATGGGAATATAAACTGGTGCGGCCACTGTAGAAATCAGGATGGAGGTTCCTCAAAAATAGAAAATAGAAAAATAGAATTGCCATATGATCCAGTAATTCCACTATTATTTATCCAAATATATTTTTGCAACAACATGAATGGATTGAGTCAGTCTAAACATAAGTGAAATTCAGACAGACTAAGACAAATACCATATGAATTCACTACTATCTATGTAGATTTCAGAAAGAAGACAAATGAGCAAAGAAAAAAGGTCACAAACAAAAAAACTCAGATTCTTAAAATATGGAGAATAAAATGGTGGTTACCAGAGGGAAGGTGGGCAGTTAGGATAAAAGGGTGAATGTAATTGAGAGAACACCTGTCGTGTTGAGCACCGATAATGTATAGAATTGTTCAATCAAAAATATGTGCATGTTTTGTAGGTAAATTATAACTTACACGGCTCTATTTTTTTAATAATTTATTTATTCATTAGAGACACATAGTGAAAGAGGTAGAGATACAGGAAGAAGGAGCAGCAGGTCCTTACAGGGAGCCAGATGTGGGAGACAATCTGGCACCCTGGGATCACGTCCTGAGCCAGAGGAGATGCTCAACCACTGAAGCAGGAAGGCATTCCTCCTTAAGTTGCTTTAAAAACAAAAAAAAAAATCAGTAAAAGCATTTTCATTTCCAATTTTCTATCTTTTCTTTACATTTGACTGAATAACTTCAAAGCATTATAGAAATTATAGAAATCCTAATTAGTGGTTGTCACTGTAATTATATTTTACCAGTATTATTAAGATTGAAAATAATTATTATATATCTACAGTATCATTTTCCTATCATTACAGATAAGAAAATGGGAGAAGTTAAGAAACTTGCTCAAAGTTAGAGACGTTTATTATGAAAATAAAACTCAATCATATCACATGTGTTGGAAAATGTACCTGGGCTCAGAGGTTCATGTGCTGTTAGAAAAGATTTCACTTAAAGAGAAAAGTCTTTGGGAACTTTTATTAGTCTCTACTTCATTGTGACTTGAAAGGCATACTTTCTCCTTAGACCAGGGACACCAGTGGAGCAGTTGGTAACTGAAATGGGATGGGTCCCTTTGGGAGTCTAGGAGGAGAGATGGATTCTGTGGACAGGATCTGTCAGATGATAGCCTGTCTGGGATTACTTGGCCCCGTGGTTTGCATTGATCCAGGAGGGACTGAGCTAAGTAGTTTGTAGAGCAAATCCTCTGGGATTGGGTGGGAAGGGCACAGCCCTTATTCCTCCAAAGGCTGGGTATTTGTGAACTTCTGTGAAATCTCTATATATCTATTGGAGGAGGAAGAAATGTTTAATCCATACGCTCTGCCAAGGAATTGTTTTTGGGCATAGAGCTGCCTTTAGAGATTTTTCTATCATAGGATTGTGGGAATAATTCCTTTATATTCTAGAAAGTTCTAACAGTAGAAATAAGAAATGTTCTGCTGATATTACAGACCTCATTGAAGACTCTAACCTAAGCCTCTAGGAAAGATTGGCTACCTGTGGTGTATCTTCTCTCCACATAGATCCTGCAATGGAAAGCTGAGTAGATGTATTCGAAGTACAGATTACATGTTGCAAACACACTGCACATGATTCATCTTCAAGATAAATCAGATTTGCAAGAGAAAAACTATGGGCTCTCTATTGGATCTCATCACCTTCTGAGCAAGAAATATGGTAAGTTTAAAAACCCACGTAAATTACTTTTTTTTTTTTAGTAAACTACATTCATTCTCTTGATTCCCATTCAGTACTGAAGTTTCTGATAGTTGCCATTATGTAATTCTTTCAATCTTTGAGAAGCATGACGTGCCAGGAAGCTTATTTCTCTCAGTAATGAGAAGATTCTGATATGTCAGGGTTTTTGCCTTTCACTGTCCTTGATGCAGCACTGTCTCAGGACTAATTCTTATTGAATGAGGGGTACATTGAAGGGTGTAGAGGTATAGTATCCTACACAGGTGGATTACTTACTTGCAAAGCTTAAGGTCAGGAAAAGGAAAGGCTGTATACTGACCTCCGCAATCAGTATTCATAGAAAGTGTTGTTACCACGATTCTATGGCACTATGATACTCCTTGTTCTGATATTAATGACTGTAATGTTGGCTGCCCAAACCCACTGACACCTAAGAATTACATTTTCTTTCTGGTGTTGGATTGAGAGATGATCTACAGAGTGGAGGAATGAGAAGAAAACTCTAGTGAAATCCTAGGGTGAAGCGCTCCTTTGTCCCTAGCAAAATTCTTTGCTCAGCCTTGCACTGTGTCTTTACATTTAAGTATATATATAAATGCTGATCTCTCTTTTTTTTTCTGACTCATCAGGATTTTCCATCCATTTACTAGTTAGGACATGTACTGGATGTGTCCATGGCTTTGTTCCTTACCTATGTATGGTTTCTGGCTTTATGCTGGTTCCACTCGAGTGGCTGGGGTCTGATGCTTCTCATGGCAGTAGTGAGTGGAGTGTCCAAGTAGGAGAGGTTTCCATGGAGCACAGGGCTAGCGTTCTGATACTGGTTTCTTTTTGACTGCTCTCCAGTAAATTGCCTGCCAGCCTATCCTGAATTACCCAAAATAGAACAAAATGAACTTGCTTTATGGAACATAAAATCAAATGAACAAAGAAATTAAAACCAAAATGAAGAAGGCTATAATTAAGGATTGACTCACTGCACACAGACACACATGCACACATGCACACACACACAGTTTTTACCATTGGAAAGTCATTAGCAAGAAGGTTTTCTGAGAAGATCGCATCTGAACTGAGTACTGTGTGCACAGTTAACAATGCAGAATGTAGGTTGTATCAGAGGAAGGTCATTGTCACTAAGAAATGCTGAAAACTTAGTGAATGATATGGAGTGTGGGTATATTTATGAAGGATAGTAATATCAGGTGTGGTTGGAGCACACATGCCCAGAGGCAGGAGAGGAAAGTGGTCAGCAAGGTTATGGAACTGTGTTTGAGGGCTTTCAAAGTCATGGTGAGTATTTCAGCCGTTGCATTAGAAAGCCATAGTAACCATTTTGTCATTTTCATGATTCACCATATTTTTATAATGTCCTTTTCAAGATATAGCAAAACAATAAAAAGAAGTAGAGGGCAGAGGATGAGGAGAAGAGAGAATATCTGAAACTGTGTCCTTTCTTTCTGTTTAGAAACATGGAGTGTCCACTTAATGAATACTGGGATTGGCCATTTGTAATACTGATGTTTGTGAAATACCAGCTTGATTTTGTGGTATGTATGAACTAATAATTCTCACAGTGCAAATTCATATGGGTATCTCATTCAATCTGCTATTTTTCCCAACAAAATGATGTAAGAGGTTTTATCCAGAATTTAACGGATGTTATACACTAGTGAAAAGAATTATTATTTTCTATACTCTAGGAATCTAAATGATTCTGCTTTTAGGGTAGTGAAAAAGCCCCATATGATATTATAATGATGAATGCATGTCCTTAACACATCTTCAAATCCATAGAATGTACCACATGAAGAGTGGACCCTAGGGTTAACTCTGGCCTCTGGTTGCTGATGATGGGTTATGGTTGGCTCATCAGGTGTGACAAGTGTGCCATTCGGGCAGAAGTGTTGACGAAGTGTTGATAATGATAAGGGGTGATATTTTGTGGGGGCAGAGCTATATGGGGACTCTTTGTGCCTTTCTCTCAGTTTTGATATGGATCTAACACTATTCCAAAAAAATATAAATCTTAACAATAACAACAAAAGCATAAGGAACAATGACAAAATGATCCTATTAAAGCCGAGGAGAGGTGTGTAATTTTGCTACACACCCCCCTTCATCCACTCTCAGAGAGACAACTGAGAGTGAGCAATTCTGGTCCTTCTGTGAGAGAGGAAGTGACAGATCTGAAGCCACCACTGATTTGTTTTGTTGGGGCCACAACGAATGTACTTGTATGCTTTCCACTGTTTCTCAGTGCAACAGATACAAAGATGAATGTTTTCAGTGCAACTCTCACTTCTTAGGAGGTGGACACTTTATTATAGATAGGCTCAAATTCCAATTGGGCTAAATTTGTATGTCTCCAAATTTTAAATTTGACCACAGAAATATATTCCAATTTCATATCCTGGTTATCATGGCCTTTGGCTGGAAGGAAAACTTGCTTTTCCATGTTTTTCCACTATGACTTTCCCACATGAAATCTCTAGTGTAGACAGATTTCAATTTTTCAGATTATGGCTAAATTTTAAGGCAGCTAATTCATTTACCAAAGGAAAGTACAATTTCTGCCATTTTCAATCTTTGTAGATTTCAAAAATTTTGAAGGATATTGACTTTTTATTCTCCAAATGCAAAGGCTTTGATCCAATTGGGTTAGTTTTTGAATCAATCAATCAATCAATCAATCAATCAATTTTGGAGAGGCTTGGACTTCTGCAGATTTACAAAGATTCATAGGAAATTAAAGGAAATTGGAGCAACATGGAGCAGATAAGGAATACAGAGTTCAACCTACTGATCTCTCCATAATGTGACTTCTTCTTCCCTTTGCAGATTAGGGTCTTATCAAGGTCACCTAACCTGCAACCAACAAAATGGTGATGAATAGCACTGTGAATGAATTCATTCTGTTTGGCTTGACACAGGATCCAAGAAAACAGAAAGCAATATTTGGGGTCTTCTTGATGCTTTATCTTGCCACACTGTTGGGAAACTTTCTCATTGTAGTGACTATTAAAAGAAGCAGGACCCTTGGGAGTCCCATGTACTTCTTCCTATTTTACCTGTCCTTTGCTGATGCTTGCCTCTCTACAACCATTGCCCCCAGATTGATTGTGGATGCCATTTCTCAGAGGAAGACCATTTCCTACAAGGAGTGCATGGCTCAGGTCTTTACAGGCCACTTCTTTGGATGCATGGAAATCTTCGTGCTGATCGTCATGGCTTTTGATCGCTATGTAGCCATTTGTAAGCCCTTGCGATACACAACCATCATGAACAGGCATGTCTGCAGTGTGCTGGTGATTCTGGGTTGGGTGGGATCCTGTATCCACTCTTCAGCACAAATTTTCCTGGCTTTGAGATTGCCTTTCTGTGGTCCCAATGTGATTGATCACTATTTCTGTGATTTGCAGCCCTTGTTGAAACTTGCTTGCATGGACACTTATGTAATAAATTTGCTAGTTGTTTCTAACAGTGGAGCCATATGCACAGTGAGTTTCATAATCCTGCTTATCTCCTATGTTATCATCTTGTACTCTCTGAGAAACTACAGTGCAGAAGGAAGGCGAAAAGCCCTTTCAACCTGCACCTCCCATTTTATTGTGGTTGTCCTATTTTTTGGCCCATGTATATTCATATATACACGTCCGGCAACCACATTTCCAGTAGACAAGGTGGTGGCTGTGTTTTATACCACTGGGGCACCCTTGCTCAACCCTCTGATCTATACACTGAGGAATGCAGAAGTGAAAAATGCCATGAAAAAGTTATGGTGTAACAAAGTGTGATTTATGTTGATACGTGATATTCAGGGATCCTAATGTATACTTCCTTAACACCTTGGTTTTGCTTCATGAACAGAAAAGATAAAATGTTCCTTTTGGGATGAAAAACCAATTAAGTAATTTTAATCATACTATTTTAATATTTATTTTCATATTAATAAATATATAGACTCCTTATTCTGAATGGATTGCTTAGAATAAGGTTACTTATATAGGCCAAAACCATTTTGAGCAACTCATCCTGGCCCTTAGTTGAGTGGTATTGACATCTGGTCATATTCACATGATAATTTAGTTTCCTGGACCAATTTGTTTTCAGAAAAAAAAATGTACTGATTAGTGACAGAATGATTGTGTGTGTGAACACACACCAATTCTTTCTTTAAATTGTAGTCTATTTTTATGAATGTGGTCATAAGAGCTAACACATATGGACCCTGGAACTTAGAGAGTGTAGGTGACTGTCTTGACGACCTGGGATTTGGAGATGGCTGCTCTGGAATCTGTGCCTGACGTTGCCTCACTGGGGAATCCACACGGAGGGATCTTCAACTTCCAAGAAAAGCTTGATATCTCATTGAAAACCTGTACTGTGTCTGGAGAACTTCTCAAAGTTCCGTGAGTGGTGAAAGAAGGAAAGTCTAATACTTGACTGTGATGGGTGGTATCAGCTAGTCAGCTGCCATAGGCAAGGTCCTTCCCATTACTCTTCACGAGGAAGAGGGAAGAGGGAGGGAGGGGGGTTGGCATCAGAAATATGAAGAAGGAAATAAACAGAAGGGAGGCTAAATTGGAGAAGGAGGCTAAAGAACAACGCATGTTGAAGAGCAAGAAACAGGAAAAGAAAAGTGGGAACTTTTCTTATATTTTGAGAATTAATTCCAGGTATATGAGCACACAGGGAAAAAATAAAGTTTCCTAGGATCTTTATATCATTGAATTAGTGTAGGTTAACTTCCTTGACTGCCATGTTTTTTCAGGTGTTAGGAAAAAGTACTTTTTTCATTGACAGGTGGTGTGTCCTTAGCGTCCAAAAAATTAAAATCCAGATTCTTTGGGTGAACCCAGGATTGGAAAGACTCTTTTAGTGCTTTTCAATTATGGTCTTTTGTTTTTATATGAGAATGTTTTAAAATACATATTTTCACCTTTGAAGATCACCCAACTGATATGTATAATACACACCTGCCACCACCACCACCACATCATAATCTATAATCAAGCACTGTCATGTGATACTCTTTCAGTACCTAAGTTTATAATTCCCATCAAATTGGCACCAGGAAGTATTACTTTAATTGATATAAGCTAATGAGAAAAGAATACAATGAATTTCATAAGTATGTGAGAAGTTTCTGCCAATATTATCATGTCTCACCAAAGATGCTTAGTATTCTTATATAGGAGGTGGTGCTGGACTAGTTATTTAAGTCCCAAAGAGGACATTTATCAGGTAACAAATGAGGACATTAGAGAAATATTTGTTTGCACTCACAGAAAAGATACATTTTCTTGAACAAATTGGTATAATTAAACCGTATCTGCCAATGGGGAATATTTCAAAGTGAATTGGGTGGGGTTTGACATTAGGAAGTAGTCATGAGGAAAGGGGACAAGGAATCACTCCAAGTATTGGAAGAGGAGAAAGGAAAGGAAGTCTGAAAATCAATCCTTGAGTGTTCAGGGGGAAAAAAGAGAAAATTAATTCATTCAAGATCCAAGAGAGCTCTTAGAAAACCATTTTGTGATGTCAAGGGTGAGGGGAGCCATTTGCAGTTCTCCTCACCTCTGCAAGGGGTTGGAGGTCTCTTGGTCAGCCTGAGTCTGTCCTAGCACTCACCTGATCTGTCTCCTTTTTGTAAGGGGTCCCAGGAGTATGTTGCCAGTTATCCAAAACTGAATACGATGTTTCCAGTGTTTTGTGCAGCATCTAGCTACTTTCAGCAAAGGGGAAGTTCAGTGACTGCATTACGTCCAGAAATTTAAAACACTACATTTTCTTTGAATCGGGTTTGTTTCTATATTATTAAAAATAATTATGAGTTATGAATAAAAGAAACGAGTACACTTTCCCTGCATCCCATCTCCCTTGTCCCCATTCCTGCTGTAACTCGATTTAAAATGTATTTTTATCTTATTCTGCATCCTTTCCCCCTATGTTTTTAATGTCTCCCATACACATCGACTCTTGTTGGGAATGCTTTTTATTGAGTTTTTGATATACGTTTTAACTTTTTTCCCCAAATTGATAGTCATTTCTTAATATAATTTATTTTCATGTTACAACTTTCAACCTAATCCTATATTAAATTACCAAATATATATACGGTTGAATTTCTTTGCATGATACTCTGTCCTCTTAATATATTTGTTTATTCTGTGAGCATACTTGATTTGAAAAATTACTATAGCTTTATGACATATTTGCACTTGGTTCTTTTCCTCATCCTCTCCAAAATCTGAGTATTTTCTTCTATATATTCAACCATGTGGAGTTTAGAATAATTTTCTCCATTTCCATGCAAATTTCCTCCAGAGATTTTGTTTAGGAATTCACTCAGTATGTCAATTAATTGGGAAATATTAACAACTTTAGATTGTGAGTTACTTCCATCTCAAATTGTATAATTCACCTGACTCAGTTTTAACATGTCTTTTGTGATGAGGTTTAGTGTTCTTCATGAAGATTGTTCACATTTCTGTTGCATCTCTTAATTTTATTGTTATTGTGAAGGAGATTTATTTCGTTTTATAATTGTCCATTACACTTACATTTAGAAGTATTATTATGCTGATTTTTGAGTAAGCTCTTTTAATAAACACTGTAATCTCTCAGTTGATTGTCTTGGTTTGGCAAACTAGATGAATACACCAGCCAATAATGACTGTGTTGTTTCATGTTTGGTTCTGACTGCTGTATTTCCTTTTCCTCTTATTTCATTGGTTGATACAAACTTTCCAAAGTGACAGCCTGCTAGACCGAATTTACCTGAAAAATTGTAAATTTGTTTAATCCAAAGATTATTGTTTAGCATAAAAGATTTTATAAGTGTAATCGGTCATCAGTATATTCAAATCATTAAAATACATATTAAATATGAATACCTGATTTCTCTTGAAAAGCTGAATTTGGGAAAAATTTGGATATGTGCCCCTCTTTAGGCAACGACACACCAGAGTTTAGTTCTGCCAGACTTTTAAAGGGGTCAAGATTTGCTCCTTTTCTACAGGGAGCAAAGGTCTTAAATTTTTTCTTAAATGTTTTTGCATAGTTTGGCTTTATTCAATTTTTATTATCTTTCTGATTCAAATAAGTATATGAGATTGAGAACTGGGCATTAAAACTCAATAAATTATGTAATAATGGCAGTTTTAAAAGGTGGCCTTATTCCTGAATTTAATGGATCTCTCTTAGAATTAACTGTGACATTTTCTTTAAGTTTCTGGAACATACCCTTTTTCACATTAAACTCATTTACTTTTAGCTTCCTGTGCTTTAATTATAATTCAGAAAAAATGTTATCAAATCCCATGTTGGCCTCCTGAAATTAGTCTTTTTTAAAACAATATAATAAGATTATTAGAAAATTCTGGTAGCAGTAATCAGCAAACTATGGATTGTGTTGGAGAGCAGAATATGTAAAATATTTCCAGGCCTTATCTGCTAAAATGTATTTAAGATCAATGGAGGCATGCTGTTTCCTGAGACTAATTTAATCATCTATGAAGAGATGTGAACAAACTGGTAGTTGACCCTCAATTATAGGATGCCACAGTCAAAAAAGCTCTCATTAATAGAATCAGGGGTACCTGGGTGGCTCAGTGGTTGAGCATCTGCCTTTGACTTGGGTCATGATGCTCGGATCCCGGGTTTGAGTCCATATCAGACTCCCCATAGGGAGCCTGCCTCTCCATCTGGCTATGGCTCTGCCTCTCTCTTTGTTTCTCTCATGAATAAATAAAATCTTTTTATTTATTTTTTATTTTTTAAATAAAATATTTTTAAAAAGAGAGTAAGAATCATACCTAAAGCTAATATAACATTAGTTCTTTGCCCCTTATCAAGTGCTTCTCACACCTATTCCCTAACTCCTCTATAGCACAAAAGTGAGAGTGATTTTTGAGTCTGGGTCATTTTTAAAATATAATAACAACATTTATGTTCTTCGCAGCTTCAGGGAGATTTAGTGGTCTCGGCACTACATAATCTGAGGTACACAGGTGTGTATTTCTTGCTTCTTGCCACTCTCAATCTGGACCATTATGCTCCTGGTCTTTCATGGTTCCTTGAAAAAAATCACAGTAGTTCTGCATTATTCTCTTTTTCTAGAATTTTCACCTCACTAATCCTCACATGGCTGTTTCCAAACCTGATCATTTTTGTTATTTATTGGTGCTCTTCATCATTAAACATATTGATTGATGTTTTAGCACTTTTCCTCCAAAAATCTCAAAAGAATTTAAAATAAGCTGAAATGTTAACTGCTGATAGAATCCTTCTCTGTCTGCATATTATGAGGTACCCTCCATAAAATAACCAGAGCCCTCTATTTCTACTGATTCCATTCTCATTTTCACTCTGTCTCTTCTGTTTGTTTGTTTTATTTAAATTTAATTAGCCCAGAAACTGTGCATTATTTTCAGATGTAGAATTCAGTAATCCATCAGTTACCTATAAAATCTAGTGCTCATCATATCACATGCCCTTCTTAATTCCTGTCATCCAATTACCCCATCTTCCCATCTACTTCCTCTCCAGTAACCTTCAGTTTCTTTCTCGTAGGTAAGAGTCTCTCGTGGTTTGCCTTCCTCTCTGATTTCTTCCCATTCTGTTTTCTCTTCCTTCCTCTGTGATCTTCTGTGCTAGTTCTATATTCCTCATATGAGTGAAACCATATGATAATTGTCTTTCTCTGATTAACTTATTTCATTCAGTATAATATCCTCCAGTTCTATCCACATCAATGTAAATGATATTTCATTTTTTTGATACCTGAGTAATATTCCATTATATATAAATATATATATAACCATATATATATATATCCTTTAATAAATATAACCATATATATATATTTATATATATATAAAATCAGATCTTCTTTATTCATTCATCTGTGGGTGGACGTCTGGCTCTTTCCACAGTTTGGCTATTGTGGACATTATAACTATAAACATTGGGTTACAGGCACTCCTTTGGATCACTACATTTTTCCTTTGGGATAAATATTAGTGTAGTTGCTAGGTCACCAGATAGCTCTATTTTTAACTTCTGGAGGAATATCCGTACTGCTTTCCAGAGTGGCTGCAGGAGCTTTCATTCCCACCAACCCTTTGAGAGAATTCTCCTTTCTCTGTATCCTTGCCAACATTTGTTGTTTCCTGACATTAATTTTAATTGTTCTGATTGATAGGAGATGGTAACTCATTGTGGTTTTGATTTGTATTTCCCTGATGCCAAGTGACTTTGAACATTTTTTCATATATCTGTTGGCCATTTGTATGCCTTCTTTGGAGAAATGTCTGTTCATGTCTTCTGACCATTTCTTATCATGATTGTTTGTTTTTGGGTGTTGCTTTTGAAGTTCTTTATACATCTTGGATACTAACCCTTTATTTGTCATTTACAAATATCTTCTCCCATTCTGCAGATTGCCTTTTAGTTTTTTTTGACTAGTTTCTTTGTTGTGCAAAAGCTTGTTATGTTGATGAAGTAACAATAGTTCATATTTGCTTTTGCTTCATTCATGCCTTTGGAGCATGAATGTCAAAATACTCACAAAAATACTAGCCATAGGTTCCAACAGTACATTAAAAGGATTATTCTCCAAGACCAAGTGGGATTTATTCCTGGGCTGCAAGGGTGGTTCGACATCTGCAAATCAGTCAGTGTGATACATCACATTGATAAAAGAAAAGACAAGAACCACATGATCCTCTCAATTGATGCAAAACAACAAAAACAAAAAAACATTGGACAAAATATAGCATCTTTCCTGCTTGTTTATTTTTGATATTTTTTGATCGTCTCCTTTTTTCGTCTCACCATCCAAATTAGGCTAGTTTTTTAGGGAGAAAAGTCTCTTGCATTCTATAATCATTCAACCGTTCTTTATGGAAACCTAAAAGATGCCAAGCATAAATAAGACAAAAGTCTATCTGTCAGGATGTCTGGTATATTAGAGAGAAGGCAAGGAGCAAAACTTAAATGATGCAATGCAATCAATGCATTAAAACTTAAATGATGCAATGCAAAAGTAATCATACTTTTAATTATTTTTATAAAGAAAATAAAGAAGATCTTGACATAGGAAATTTTGTAAAGAGTGAAAAAGTCTTTAAAAGAATCATGGGGGAAGCTCTCTGAGGTAAGGCCAGTTAATTTCTTTTCCAAGACTATAGTTTATGAGGAAGCAACCAATTGAAGAAGATGGGACTTGCTTTCAGAAAGAGAGAAGCAAAAGCACCGAGGTGAGAAAGTCGCAAAGAGCTCTGGGGGCAGATGAAAATAGCCAACACCTGCTGATGCACAGTAAGGGAGTAAGTGAGGTGCGCCAGATGGGGTGGGAGACTTAGAGGCAGTAGAAAGATCGATTAATCAGGGAATTTTACCACAAAGTCCAGATGTTTCCAAAGGCAATGGGAAGCCAAGTAGTTCATCAGTTGCTATAATACCCAGTACTTATCACCTCATGTGTCTTTCTTAAAGCCTGTCATCCGGTTACCCCATTACCCCACCAATCTCTTCTCCAGTAACCCTCAGATTCTTTCACATTTTAAGAGTCTCTCATAATTTGTCTCCCTCTCTGATTTCATCCTATTTCAATTTCCCTCCCCTTTTCCATGATCCTCTGTTTTGTTTCTTAAATTCTACACATGAGTGAAATCATATGATAATTTTTTCTCTAATTGACTTATTTTTCTCAGAATCATATCCTCTGATTCCATCCATATTGATGTAAATGGTAAGGCTTAATCCTTCTGATGGCTGCATAATAGTCCATTGTATTATCCACCACATCTTTATCCATTCATCTGTGGATGGACATCTGGCTCTTTCTACAGTCTGTCTATCTTGCACATTCCTGCTGTGAACATTGGGCTGCAGGTGGTCCTTTGATCAATTTTAGCCATTTTGACTGGTGTGAGATGGTATCTCATTGTGGTTTTGAGTTGTATTTCCTTGATGTCAAGGCATGTGGAGCATTTTTCATGTTTCACGTTGGCCATTTGTATGTCTACTTCGAGAAACGTCTGTTCAACTCTTCTATTTCCTGACAGCAATGTTTTTGGGGTATTAAGTTAAGTAAGCTCTTTAGAGATCTTGAATACTAGCCTGATACATCATTTGTAAATGTCTTCCCTATTCTGTAGGTTGCCTTTTCCTTTTGTTGACTATATCCTTTGCTGTGTGAAAGCTTTATACCTTGATGAAGTCCAGATAGTTCATTTTTGCTTTTCTTTCCCTTGCCTGTAGAGCTGTGTCTAGCAAGAAGTTGCTGTGGCTGAGGTGAAAGATGTTTCAGCTTGTGCCCTCCACTAGGACTTTGATGGATTTTTGGCTCACAGGTCTATCAACAACTTTTGGGTCACTTTTTGTGTTGGTGTAAGAAAATGATCCAGTTCCATTCTTCTGCAATGTGGCTGTCCAATCATTTGTTGAAGAGACTATTTTCCATTGGATATTCCTCCCTGGTTTGTTGAAGATTTGAATATTAGTGGACCATAATGATAAGGATTCATTTCTGGATCCTCTATTCTATTGATCTATGTGTTTGCTTCTGTGCCAGGAGTATATACTCTGATGCTTACAGCGTTGTAATATAGCTTGAAGTCCGGAATTTTGATGTTTTGGTTTTATTTTGCAACTTTCCTCAGGCTACCTGGGGTCTTTTCTGGTTCCATACAAATCTAGGATTATTAGTTCCAGCTCAGTGAAAACTATCGATTTTAATTTGATAGAGATTGCATTGAATGTGTAGATTGCTCTGGGTAGCATAGACATTTTCACAATATTTGTTCTTCCAATCATGAGAATGGAATTTTTTTCCAATAAATTCTGTCATCTTTAATTTCTTAAATTTCTTTCATAAGTATTCTATGTTTTCAGAGTAGAGATCTTTTTTACCACATTAGTTAGGTTTTGTCTTAGGTATTTTTGATTTTTTGGTACAATGGTCAATGGGATTAATCCCTTAATGTCACTTTCTTCATCTTACTGTTACTGTATAGAAATGCAGCTTATTTCCGGGCATTGATTTCATATGCTGCCACATTGCTGAATACTTATATGAGATCTAGCAATATTTGAGTGGAGTCTTTTGGATTTTCCACATATAGTATCATGTCATCTCTAAAGACTGAGAGTTAGATGACTTCTTTTTTGATTTGGATGCCTTTTATTCTTTTTTTTTTTTTTTTTTTTGTCTCCTTGCTGAGGTTAAAATGTCTCGTACTAATTTGAACAACAGTGGTGAGTCGGTATCCCTGCTGTGTTCCTGACCATTGAGAATGGTATTCTCTGTGGGTTTTTTTTTTTGTTTTTTTTTGTTTTTCTTTTTTGTTTGTTTGTTTTTGTATACAGCTTTTATGATACTGGGATAAGTTCCCTGTATCCCTACACTCTGGAGAATTTTAATCAAGAAAGGATGCTGTATTTTGTCTAATGCTTTTTCTGCATCAACTGAGAGGATCGTATGGTTGTCATCCTTTCTTTTATTAATGTGATGTATCACTCTGAATGATTTGTAGATGTTGAACCACCCTTGAAGCCCAGGAAGAAATCCTACTTGGTCATGGTGATTAATTCTTTTAATGTACTTTTGGATCCTATTGGTTCTCTCCTGAGAATTTTTGCATCCTTGTTTATTGGGGATATTGTTCTGTATTTTTCCTTTTGGTGAAGTCTTTGTTCTGTTTTGGGATCAAGGTAATGCTGGCCTTATAGAATAAGTTTGGAAGTATTCCTTCCATTTATATTTTTTGATATAGCTTCCAAAAATAGGTATTAATTCTTCTCTAAATGTTTTGGTAGAATTTCCCTAGGAAGTCATCTGGTCTTGAGTCATAGTTTGTTAGGTGATCTTTGATTATTGCTTCAATTTCTTTGCTGGTTTTGATTCTGTTCAGGCTTTCCATTTCTTCTTGCTTCAGTTTTGGTAGGTCATGTGTTTCTAGGAATGCTTCCATTTCTTCTAGATTGCCTAATTGATTGGCATATAATTGCACATAACAATCTATGAAATTGTTTGTATTTCCTTGGTGTTGGTAGTGATCTCACCTCTTTCATTTATGGTTTTATTTATTCAGGTCCTTGATCTTTTGTTTTTGATAGGTCAGTCTAGTGGTTTATTGATCTTATTAATTCTTTCAAAGTAACCAGCTCCTAGTTTTGTTGTTCTAGTCTACTGTTCTTTTAGTTTGTATTTCATCAATTTCTGCTATAATCTTTATTATTTCTCTTCTCTTGCTACATTTAGCTCCTTTAGGTGTAACGTTAAGTTGTGCAGTTGAGACTTTTCCTGTGTTGAGAACAGCTTGTATCAGTGTATACTTCTCTCTTCAGACTGCCTTTGCTTCATCTGAACTGTTGTGTTTTCCTTTTATTTCATTTCATGAATTTTTAAAGATTTTTCTTTAGTTTCTTCTTTGACCCATTCATTCTTTAGTAGGACACTTTAACCCGAATGAATTTTGTCCCTCCTAAATTGCCTCTTGTGATTGAGTTCAAAATTCCAATCATTATAGTCAGAAAAATTGCAGGGAATAATCCCAATCTTTTGAATTCAGTTGAGACCTGATTTTTGATTGAGCTGTGATCGATTATGGAAAATGATCCGTGTTCACTCAAGAAGAATATGTGTCTTTTGCTTTAGGAAGGCATGCTCTGAATATATTTGTAATGTCTGTCTGGTCCAGTGTGTCAATCAAAGCCCTTGTTTCCTTAGTGAAATTCTGCTTTGATGATCTGTGCATTTTTGTGAATGTTGTGTTAAAGATCCCTACTATTACTGTATTATTGTCAAAGTGTTTCTTAATTCTGTTGTTATTTGCTTTATATATTTGGCTGCTCCTCTATTAGAGGCTAAATATTTGCGGTTGTTAGTTGTTCTTGTTTGATAGACCACCTAATTATGATATATTGTCCTTCTTCCTCTCTTACGACAGTCTTCAGTTTAGAATCTAATGTGTCTGATATAAAGATTGCCACCTAAACCCTTTTTTTTTTTTTTTTATGTCCACTAGCATGATAGATGGTTCTCTTCCTCCTCGTGATCTGGAAGTGTCTTTCGGTCTAAAATATGCCTATTGTAGACGACATATCAAAGTGTCATGCTTTTTTTTATCCAAATTGAACCTATGGCTTTTGATTCTAGTATTTAGCCCATTTATATTTAGAGCGAATATTGAGCAATATGAATCCATTGTCATTGTTTGACCTGTAAAGTCACTATTTCTGTATATTATCTCTGTTCATTTCTGGTTTATGTTACTTTTGGGCTCTCTTTTCACTTCCAGGATCCTCTTTAATATTTCTTAGTAGGATGGTTTAGTGATCACAACTTCTTTTAGTTTCTCTTTTTCCACGAGCTCTTTATCTCTCCTTCTATTCTGAATGACAGCCTTGCTGGATATAGTATTCTTGGCTACATACTGTTTTCATTTAGCACCCTGAATATATCATGCCAGTCCTTTTGGGTCTTCCAGGTATCTGTGGATAAGACTGCTGGGAGTCTTATTTTTCTACTCTCATAGGTTCAGGACCTCATGTCCTGAGCTGCTTTCGGAATTTTCTCTTTGTCTCTGAAATTTGCAAGCTTCACTGTTATATGTTGAGGTGTTAGCCTGATTTTGTATTGATTTTGAGTGGGATCCTTTGTTCCTTCTGAATCTGAATGCCTGTCTCCTTCCTCAGATTAGAGGAATTTTCAGCTATAATATGCTCATATATACCTTCTTTCCCACTTTCTCTCTTACTTTTTCCTCTTCTTTTGGGACCCCAATTATGCTAATATTGTTTCATCTTATGTTATCACTTATCTCTCAACTTTTTCCTTTGTGATCCCATAGTTGTTTATCTCTCTTTTTTTTCTTACTTTAGTTTTCTTATTCTTTGCAATTTGTTTTCTATATCATTGATCCTCTCTTCTGTCTCATTTTTCCTAGCTCTTAGAGCCTCCATTTTTAATTGCATCTCACGAATTACCTTTTTAGTTTTGACCTCCTTAGGTCTTAGTTCTTTTATTTTGCTAGAAAGAGACTCTCTAGTGTCTTCTACGCTTTTTTTCAGCCCAGGTAGTATCTTTTTAATTTTTATTCTGAATCTAGTTCCAAGATGTTGCTTCCATCCCTACTGATTAGGTCCTTGGCAGTGAATACTGCTTTCTGTACTCTTTTTTGAATAGAGTTCTTCTGTATTATCATTCTGACCAGAGAAGAATAGATGAAAGAGAAAAAAATACTAAACTGGCAACAGTGATTCCAGAGAAACATACACGAATAAATCAGAAGCAACAGAAAAATAATGAAAGAAAGAGAGAGAATATAACCAAATGCTGAACAGACGGAGCGCAACACTAGATCCTGGGTGTATTTTGGTCTGCTCCTTTGAAGAAACTAGATCCCAAAATTGTAAAGAAAGGCAAACTTACATAAAATCAAAACAATTAATTAAATTCAATGACGGGATAAAATAGAACCATAAAATGAAAATTAAAAAGACTTAAAAAGAAAAAAAAAAGAAGACTTTAAAAAGAGTTGATAAAATAAGAAATTATTTGAAAAGCAAACAAAAAGATTACTGTGAAAGAGTGAAGAAACTTCAGAAAAACCCTTAAAATCTGTATACTATTTTCCCCTAGTGCTGGAGTTTGGCAGTTCTCTGTCATTGGTAATGTTGGTCTTAGCAGATGTCCTTGTGGATCTTCTGGGCAAGGTGCCTGGTGCAGTGACTCTCAGAGGTCTTTGTCTCGGATTGTATTGCACTGCCCTTTGCAGGGAGCCAGGCTAAATATACAGCTCCAGATTTCTCTATGTGACTTTTGTTGCCTTAAGGCTTTCTGTACCATTATAGGGGTTGAGAAGGAAAATCAGAGCTGCACCTCCATCTTCAGCCCTCACGCTGAAAGTTCATGTCCCTTATCTTCAGTGAGTGCTCAGGTAAAAGAAGTCAATCACTCTTATCCCCCTGGTTTTAATTCACATTCAGTGCTAAATTCACTGATTCACTGATTAAATTCAGCTAATTCACATTCAGTGCTAAACTGAATGTGACCCAGTGCACATGATCTCGTTTCAAGAATCCAAGTTTTAAAGACTTCTGTGGCACACAGCAATAATAAACCTTCTGGAGAAGTGGGGGCCTCTCAGTGTTTCTGTCACTTTCTGGGCCCCACCGCAGAGAGCAGTCACCCCTCCTTGCTGACGTTCCCTGTTTATGGCAAGACTGAGTTGAATGTTGGTCTTGAGCTATTTCAATGAGGTACTGTGCCCCAATGCCTGGGAACACTCTGCTGCACTAAGGTACCCCCATTCTTTTTGTGATGCCAGGAATCCTGAGACCATGCTGTCAAACCCAGGATTCTGTCTTTCTTCACCTCCTGACCACCCTTTAGGCAAACTTGTAAAAGTCCCAATTTTGCACTCCACTGCTTACACCATTTTCTGGTACTTGAATAATGGAGGCTTCAATGCCCATGGTTTATCCTCTGATAGATGGCCTCAGATTCATTTCTCTCTACACCCTCCATTGCAAAAAGTGGTTGTTTTTCTATTTGTAGAATTGTAGCAACTTTTTCTCAGATCGCCAGTTGATTTTGCAGTTGTTCGGTATGATTTGTTAGGTATCCAGCTGATTTCCAAAGACGAGAGAAGATGAAGGTCTCCTACTCCTCTGCCATGTTAAGTCTCTCCCCATTCTGCAGCTTTAAATAGGTGGTCAGAGAAGTCTTCGTGGCAGACATCACACTGGAATAAATACTTGAAGATGGTGAAGGAGTCAGCCATGTGGATATACACTACAGTAATGTCTTGGAGGGTATGAGGCTAATGAGATGGGATCCTAGAGTACTAGGTGAGATCAAAGAGGGATTGTTGGGTCTAGATCACATAGAGCCTTGTAGGTTGCATTACATGTCTTCCCTTTTGATGAAATGAAGTGGAGCACCATTGGAGAACTTTGATCAGAGAAGAGACGAGACATGACTCACCTATTTTGTCTGATATTAGTGTTTCTGCCTTAGCTTTCCTTTTGCTTCTATTTGCATGGTAAATGTTTTTCCATCCCTTCTCTTTCCACCTCTGCGTGTCTTAGTTCTGAAGTGAGTTCAACAAAAGGATATAACCGTTGTAATTACTGGGACCACAGATGTTTTCACCTAAATGAATTACACAACTACTAACAGGCACAAAAGAAGAAATTTGGGTAATGCAATAACAGTAGGGAATTCTTATACCTCAGTTCCACCAATAGACAGATCATCCAGACAAAAAATAAATAAATAAACTAGAAAGAGTGGCTTTGAATGACTTATTTGACTAAATGGGACTAAGATATTCAGAACATTATATCCCAATGCAGCAGAAGACATTCTTTTCAAGTTCACAGGGGACATTATCTTGAATAGATCTCATTTAGGCTCATAACAAACAAGACTTAACAAATTAAAAAAGTGAAATCATATTATACAACTTTTTGGTCACAGTCGTATAAAGTTGAAATACTCACAAGTTAAAATCTAGAAAGAACACACATACACGAAGCAAAGAATTCTACTCCTAAACATTAAATAGGTCAAACAAATAATCAAACGGGAAATCAAAATATTCATGGAGACAGATGAAAATGTTAAGGTGATAATATCTAAAAGATGTAAAGAATATACATAACTCACCACCACAAAGACTAAAAATCTTACTTAAAAAATGGACAGAGAACCTGAATAGACATTTTTCTAAGAAGACAGAGAAATAACAAGTCAACACATGAAAAGATGTTTAACGTCACTCATCATCAGGGAAATGAAAATCAAAATCATAGTGGGATGTCACTTCACACCAGTCAGAATGGCTAAAATAAAAAGAAAAAAAAAACAAGAAATAAAGAGTGTTGGCAAGGATGTGGAATAAAATGTACCCTCATACCCTCTGGTGGGAATATAAACTGGTGCGGCCACTGTAGAAATCAGGATGGAGGTTCCTCAAAAATGAAAAATAGAAAAATAGAATTGCCATATGATCCAGTAATTCCACTATTATTTATCCAAATATATTTTTGCAACAACATGAATGGATTGAGTCAGTCTAAACATAAGTGAAATTCAGACAGACTAAGACAAATACCATATGAATTCACTACTATCTATGTAGATTTCAGAAAGAAGACAAATGAGCAAAGAAAAAAGGTCACAAACAAAAAAACTCAGATTCTTAAAATATGGAGAATAAAATGGTGGTTACCAGAGGGAAGGTGGGCAGTTAGGATAAAAGGGTGAATGTAATTGAGAGAACACCTGTCGTGTTCAGCACCGATAATGTATAGAATTGTTCAATCAAAAATATGTGCATGTTTTGTAGGTAAATTATAACTTACGCGGCTTTATTTTTTTAATATTTTATTTATTTATTCATTAGAGACACATAGTGAAAGAGGCAGAGATACAGGAAGAAGGAGAAGCAGGTCCTTACAGGGAGCCAGATGTGGGAGACAATCTGGCACTCTGAGATCACGTCCTGAGCCAGAGGAGATGCTCAACCACTGAAGCAGGAAGGCATTCCTCCTTAAGTTGCTTTAAAAACAAAAAAAATCAGTAAAAAAATTTTCATTTCCAATTTTCTATCTTTTCTTTACATTTGACTGAATAACTTCAAAGCATTATAGAAATTATAGAAATCCTAATTAGTGGTTGTCACTGTAATTATATTTTACCAGTATTATTAAGATTGAAAATAATTATTATATATCTACAGTATCATTTTCCTATCATTACAGATAGGAAAATGGGAGAAGTTAAAAAACTTGCTCAAAGTCATAGAGACATTTATTATGAAAATAAAACTCAATCATATCACATGTGTTGGAAAATGTAGCTGGGCTAGAGGTTCATGTGCTGTTAGAAAAGATTTCACTTAAAGAGAAAAGTCTTTGGGAACTTTTATTAGTCTCTGCTTCATTGTGACTTGAAAGGCATACTTTCTCCTTAGACCAGGGACACCAGTGGAGCAGTTGGTAACTGAAATGTGATTGGTCCCTTTGGGAGTCTAGGAAGAGAGAAGGACTCTGTGGACAGGATCTGTCAGGTGATAGCCTGTCTGGGATTACTTGGCACCGTGGTTTGCATTGATCCAGGAGTGACTGAGCAGTAGTTTGTAGATCATATCCTCTGGGGTTGGGTGGGAAGGGCACAGCCCTTATTCCTCCAAAGGCTGGGTATTTGTGAACTTCTGTGAAATCTCTATATATCTATTGGAGGAGGAAGAAATGTTTAATCCATACGCTCTGCCAAGGAATTGTTTTTGGGCATAGAGCTGCCTTTAGAGATTTTTCTATCATAGGATTGTGGGAATAATTCCTTTATATTCTAGAAAGTTCTAACAGTAGAAATAAGAAATGTTCTGCTGATATTACAGACCTCATTGAAGACTCTAACCCAAGCCTCTAGGAAAGATTGGCTACCTGTGGTGTATCTTCTCTCCACATAGATCCTGCAGTGGAAAGCTGAGTAGAAGTATTCGAAGTACAGATTACATGTTGCAAACACACTGCACATGATTCATCTTCAAGATAAATCAGATTTGCAAGAGAAAAAACTATGGGCTCTCTATTGGATCTCATCTCCTTCTGTACAAGAAATATGGTAAGTTTAAAAACCCACATAAATTACTTTTTTTTTTTTAGTAAACTACATTCATTCTCTTGATTCCCATTCAGTACTGAAGTTTCTGATAGTTGCCATTATGTAATTCTTTCAATCTTTGAGAAGCATGACGTGCCAGGAAGCTTATTTCTCTCAGTAATGAGAAGATTCTGATGTGTCAGAGTTTCTGCCTTTCACTGTCCTCGATGCAGCACTGTCTCAGGACTAATTCTTCTCTTTTTTTTTTTTAATTTTTTTTTTTTATTTATTTATGATAGTCACAGAGAGAGAGAGAGAGAGGGGCGCAGAGACACAGGCAGAGGGAGAAGCAGGCTCCATGCACCGGGAGCCCGATGTGGGATTCGATCCCGGGTCTCCAGGATCGCGCCCTGGGCCAAAGGCAGGCGCCAAACCGCTGCGCCACCCAGGGATCCCCCAGGACTAATTCTTATTGAATGAGGGGTACATTGAAGGATGTAGAGGTATAGTATCCTACACAGGTGGATTTCTTACTTGCAAAGCTTAAGGTCAGGAAAAGGAAAGGCTGTATACTGACCACCGTAATCAGTATTCATAGAAAGTGATGTTATCATGATTCTATGGCACTATGATACTCCTTGTTCTGATATTAATGACTGTAATGTTGGCTGCCCAAACCCACTAATACCCAAGAATTACATTTTCTTTCTGGTGTTGGATTGAGAGATGATCTACAGAGTGGAGAAATGAGAAGAAAACTCTAGTGAAATCCTAGGGTGAAGCGCTCCTTTGTCCCTAGCAAAATTCTTTGCTCAGCCTTGCACTGTGTCTTTACATTTAAGTATAAATATAAATGCTGATCTCTCTTTTCTTTTTTTTTTCTGACTCATCAGGATTTTCCATCCATTTGCTAGTTAGGACATGTACTGGATGTGTCCATGGCTTTGTTCCTTACCTATGTATGGTTTCTGGCTTTATGCTGGTTCCACTCGAGCGGCTGGGGTCTGATGCTTCTCATGGCAGTAGTGAGTGGAGTGTCCAAGTAGGAGAGGTTTCCATGGAGCACAAGGGCTAGCGTTCTGATACTGGTTTTTTTTTTGACTGCTCTCCAGTAAATTGCCTGCCAGCCTATCCTGAATTACCCAAAATAGAACAAAATGAACTTGCTTTATGGAACATAAAATCAAATGAACAAAGAAATTAAAACCAAAATGAAGAAGGCTATAATTAAGGATTGACTCACTGCACACAGACACACACACACACACATGCACACACACACAGTTTTTACCATTGGAAAGTCATTAGCAAGAAGGTTTTTTGAGAGGATGGCATCTGAACTGGGTACTGTGTGCACAGTTAACAATGCAGAATGTAGGTTGTATCAGAGGAAGATCATTGTCACTAAGAAATGCTGAAAACTTAGTGAATGATATGGTGTGTGGGTATATTTATGAAGGATAGTAATATCAGGTGTGGTTGGAGCACACATGCCCAGAGGCAGGAGAGGAAAGTGGTCAGCAAGGTTATGGAACTGTGTATGATGGCTTGCAAAGTCATGGTGAGTATTTCAGCCGTTGCATTAGAAAGCCATAGTAACCATTTTGTCATTTTCATGATTCACCATATTTTTATAATGTCCTTTTCAAGATATAGCAAAGCAATAAAAAGAAGTAGAGGGCAGAGGATGAGGAGAAAAGGGAATATCTGAAATTGTGTCCTTTCTTTCTGTTTAGAAACATGGAGTGTCCACTTAATGAATACTGGGATTGGCCATTTGTGATACTGATGTTTGTGAAATACCAGCTTGATTTTGTGGTATGTATGAACTAATAATTCTCACAATGCAAACTCATATGGGTATCTCATTCAATCTGCTGCTTTTCCCAACAAAATGATGTAAGAGGCTTTATTCAGAATTTAATGGATGTTATACACTATGTGAAAAGAATTATTATTTTCTATATTCTGGGAATCTAAATGATTCTGCTTTTAGGGTAGTGAAAAAAGCCCCGTATGATATTATAATTACGAATGCATGTCCTTAACACATCTTCAAATCCATAGAATGTACCACATGAAGAGTGGACCCGAGGGTTAACTCTGGCCTCTGGTTGCTGATGGTGGGTTATGGTTGGCTCATCAGTTGTGACAAGTGTGCCATTCAGGCAGAAGTGTTGATAATGATAAGAGGTGATATTTTGTGGTGGCAGAGCTATATGGGGACTCTTTGTGCCTTTCTCTCAGTTTTGATTTGAATCTAACACTATTCTAAAAAAATTAAATCTTAACAATAACAACAAAAGCATAAGGAACAATGACAAAATGATCCTATTAAAGCCAAGGAGAGGTGTGTAATTTTGCTACGCACCCCCCTTCATCCACTCTCAGAGAGACAACTGAGAGTGAGCAATTCTGGTCCTTCTGTGAGAGAGGAAGTGACAGATCTGAAGCCACCACTGATTTGTTTTGTTGGGGCCACAACGAATGTACTTGTATGCTTTCCATTTTTTCTCAGTGCAGCAGATACAAAGATGAATGTTTTCAGTGCAACTCTCACTTCTTAGGAGGTGGGCACTTTATTATAGATAGGCTCAAATTCCAATTGGGCTAAATTTGTATGTCTCCAAATTTTATATCTGACCACAGAAATATATCCAATTTCACATCCTGATTTTCATGGCCTTTGGCTGGAAGGAAAACTTGCTTTTCCATGTTTTTCAACTATGACTTCAGAATTTCCCATATGAAATCTCTAGTTTAGACAGATTTCAATTTTTCAGATTAAGGCTAAATTTTAAGGCAGCTAATTCATTGCCCAGGGAAAGTACAATTTCCGCCATTTTCAATCTTTGTAGAATTCAAAAATTTTGAAGGATATTGACTTTTTATTCTCCAAATGTAAACGTTTGATCCAGTTGGGTTAGTTTCTGAATCAATCAATCAATCAATCAATCTTGGAGAGGCTTGGCTTCTGCAGATTCACAAAGATTCATAGGAAATTAAAGGAAGTTGGAGTAACATGGAGCAGATAAGGAATACAGAGTTCGACCTACTGATCTCTTCATAATGTGACTTCTTCTTCCCTTTGCAGATTAGGGTCTTATCAAGGTCACCTTACCTGCAACCAACAAAATGGTGATGAATAGCACTGTGAATGAATTCATTCTGTTTGGCTTGACACAGGATCCAAGAAAACAGAAAGCAATATTTGGCGTCTTCTTGATGCTTTATCTTGCCACACTGTTGGGAAATTTTCTCATTGTAGTGACTATTAAAAGAAGCAGGACCCTTGGGAGTCCCATGTACTTCTTCCTATTTTACCTGTCCTTTACTGATGCTTGCCTCTCTACAACCATTATCCCCAGATTGATTGTGGATGCCATTTCTCAGAGGAAGACCATTTCCTACAATGAGTGCATGACTCAGGTCTTTTCAGCCCACTTCTTTGGATGCATGGAAATCTTCGTGCTGATCGTCATGGCTTTTGATCGCTATGTAGCCATTTGTAAGCCCTTGCGATACACAACCATCATGAACAGGCATGTCTGCAGTGTGCTGGTGATTCTGGGTTGGGTGGGATCCTGTATCCACTCTTCGGCACAAATTGTCCTGGCTTTGAGATTGCCTTTCTGTGGTCCCAATGTGATTGATCACTATTTCTGTGACTTGCAGCCCTTGTTGAAACTTGCTTGCATGGACACTTATGTAATAAATTTGCTAGTTGTTTCTAACAGTGGAGCCATATGCACGGTGAGTTTCATAATCCTGCTTATCTCCTATGTTATCATCTTGTACTCTCTGAGAAACTACAGTGCAGAAGGAAGGCGAAAAGCCCTTTCAACCTGCACCTCCCATTTTATTGTGGTTGTCCTATTTTTTGGCCCATGTATATTCATATATACACGTCCGGCAACCACATTTCCAGTAGACAAGGTGGTGGCTGTGTTTTATACCATTGGGGCACCCTTGCTCAACCCTCTGATCTATACACTGAGGAATGCAGAAGTGAAAAATGCCATGAAAAAGTTATGGTGTAACAAAGTGTGATTTATGTTGATACGTGATATTCAGGGATCCTAATGTATACTTCCTTAACACCTTGGTTTTGCTTCATGAACAGAAAAGATAAAATATTCCTTTTGGGATGAAAAACCAATTAAGTAATTTTAACCATACTATTTTTTATATTTATTTTCATATTAATAAATATATAGACTCTTTATTCTGAACGGATTGCTCAGAAGAAGGTTACTTATATAGTCCAAAACCATTTTGAGCAAATTATCCTGGCCCTTAGTTGAGTGGTATTGGCATCTGGTCATATTCACATGATAATTTAGTTTCCTGGACCAATTTGTCTTCAGAAAAAAAAAATGTACTAATTAGTGACAGAATGATTGTGTGTGTGAACACACACCAATTCTTTCCTTAAATTGTATTGTAGTTTTTATGAATGTGGTCATAAGTGCTAACCCATATGGAACTGGAACTTAGAGAGTGTAGGTGACCGTCTTGACGACCTGGGATTTGGAGATGGCTTTCTAAGAGAATTCTGCTCTGGAATCTGTGCCTGACGTTGCCTCACTGGGGAATCCACACGGAGGGATCTTCAACTTCCAAGAAAAGCTTGATATCTCACTGAAAACCTGTACTGTGTCTGGAGAACTTCTCAAAGTTCTGTGAGTGGTGTAAGAAGGAAAGTCTAATACTTGACTGTGATGGGTGGTATCAGCCAGTCAGCTGCCATAGGCAAGGTCCTTCCCATTGCTCTTCACGAGGGAGAGGGAAGAGGGAGTGAGAGGGGTTGGCATCAGAAATATGAAGAAGGAAATAAACAGAAGGGAGGCTAAATTGGAGAAGGAGTCTAAAGAACAACACATGTTGAAGAGTAAGAAACAGGAAAAGAAAAGTGGGAACTTTTCTTATATTTTGAGAATTAATTCCAGGTATATGAGCACACAGGGAAAAAATTAAGTTTCCTAGGATCTTTATATCATTGAATTAGTCTAGGTTAACTTCCTTGACTGCCATGTTTTTTCAGGTATTAAGAAAAAATACTTTTTTCGTTGACAGGTGGTGTGTCCTTAGCGTCCAAAAAATTAAAATCCAGATTCTTTGGGTGAACCCAGGATTGGAAAGACTCTTTTAGTGCTTTTTAATTATGGTCTTTTGTTTTTATATGAGAATGTTTTAAAATACATATTTTCACCTTTGAAGATTACCCAACTGATATGTATAATACACACCTGCCACCACCACCACCGCATCATAATCTATAATCAAGCACTGTCATGTGATGCTCTTTCAGTACCTGAATTTATAAATCCCATCAAATTGGCACCAGGAAGTATTACTTCAATTGATGTAAGCTAATGAGAAAAGAATACAATGAATTTCATAAGTATGTGAGAAGTTTCTGCCAATATTATCATGTCTCACCAAAGATGCTTAGTATTCTTATATAGGAGGTGGTGCTGGACTAGTTATTTAAGTCCCAAAGAGGACATTTATCAGGTAACAAATGAGGACATTAGAGAAATATTTGTTTGCACTCACAGAAAAGATACATTTTCTTGAACAAATTGGTATAATTAAACCGTATCTGCCAATGGGGAATACTTCAAAGTGAATTGGGTGGGGATTGACATGAGGAAGTAGTCATGAGGAAAGGGGACAAGGAATCACTCCAAGTATTGGAAGAGGAGAAAGGAAAGGAAGTCTGAAAATCAATCCTTGAGTGTTCAGGGGGAAAAAAGAGAAAATTAATTCATTCAAGATCCAAGAGAGCTCTTAGAAAACCATTTTGTGATGTCAAGGGTGAGGGGAGCCTTTTGCCATTCTCCTCACCTCTACAAGGGGTTGGAGGTCTCTTGGTCAGCCTGAGTCTGTCCTAGCACTCACCTGATCTGTCTCCTTTTTGTAAGGGGTCCCAGGAGTATGTTGCCAGTCATCCAAAACTGAATACAATGTTTCCAGTATTTTGTGCAGCATCTAGGTACTTTCAGCAAAGGGAGAGTTCAGTGACTGCATTACGTCCAGATATTTAAAACACTACATTTTCTTTGAATCTGGTTTGTTTTTATATTATTAAAAATAATTATGAGTTATGAATAAAAGAAACGAGTACACTTTCCCTGCATCCCAGCTCCCATGTCCCCATTCCTGCTGTAACTCGATTTAAAATGTATTTTTATCTTATTCTGCATCCTTTCCCCCTGTTTTTAATGTCTCCCATACACATCAACTCCTGTTGAGAATGCTTTTTATTGAGTTTTTGATATACGTTTTAACTTTTTTCCCCAAATTGATTGTCATTTCTCTTAATATAATTTATTTTCATGTTAATACTTTCAACCTAATCCTATATTAAATTACCAAATATATATACGGTTGAATTTCTTTGCATGATACTCTGTCCTCTTAATATATTTGTTTATTCTGTGGGCATACTCGATTTAAAAAATTACTATAGCTTTATGACATATTTGCACTTGGTTCTTCTCCTCATCCTCTCCAAAATCTTTGAGTCTTTTCTTCTATATATTCAACCATGTGGAGTTTAGAATAATTCTCTCCATTTCCATGCAAATCTTCTCCAGAGATTTTGTTTAGGAATTCACTCAGTATGTCAATTAATTGGGAAATATTAACAACTTTAACTTGTGAGTTACTTCCATCTCAAATTGTATAATTCACCTGACTCAGTTTTAACATGTCTTTTGTGATGAGGTTTAGTGTTCTTCATGAAGACTGTTCACATTTCTGTTGCATCTCTTAATTTTATTGTTATTGTGAAGGAGATTTATTTCATTTTATAATTGTCCATTATAGTTACATTTAGAAGTATTATTATGCTGATTTTTGACTGAGCTCTTTTAATAAACACTGTAATCTCTCAGTTGATTGTCTTGGTTTGGCAAACTAGATGAATACACCAGCCAATAATGACTTGTGTTGTTTCATGTTTGGTTCTGACTGCTGTATTTCCTTTTCCTCTTATTTCATTGGTTGATACAAAATCTCCAAAATGAAAGCCTGCTAGACCGAATTTACCTGAAAAATTGTAAATTTGTTTAATCCAAAGATTATTGTTTAGCATAAAAGATTTTATAAGTGTAATCGGTCATCAGTATATTCAAATCATTAAAATACATATTAAATATGAATACCTGATTTCTCTTGAAAAGCTGAATTTGGGAAAAATTTGGATATGTGCCCCTCTTTAGGCAACGACACACCAGAGTTTAGTTCTGCCAGACTTTTAAAGGGGTCAAGATTTGCTCCTTTTCTACAGGGAGCAAAGGTCTTAAATTTTTTCTTAAATGTTTTTGCATAGTTTGGCTTTATTCAATTTTTATTATCTTCCTGATTCAAATAAGTATATGAGGTTGAGAACTGGGCATTAAAACTCAATAAATTATGTAATAATGGCAGTTTTAAAAGGTGGCCTTATTCCTGAATTTAATGGATCTCTCTTAGAATTAACTGTGACATTTTCTTTAAGTTTCTGGAACATACCCTTTTTCACGTTAAACTCATGTACTTTTAGCTTCCTGTGCTTTAATTATAATTCAGAAAAAATGTTATCAAATCCCATGTTGGCCTCCTGGAATTAGTCTTTTTTAAAACAATATAATAAGATTATTAGAAAATTCTGGTAGCAGTAATCAGCAAACTATGGATTGTGTTGGAGAGCAGAATATGTAAAATATTTCCAGGCCTTATCTGCTAAAATGTATTTAAGATCAATGGAGGCATGCTGTTTCCTGAGACTAATTTAATCATCTATGAAGAGATGTGAACAAACTGGTAGTTGACCCTCAATTATAGGATGCCACAGTCATAAAAAGCTCTCATTAATAGAATCAGGGGTACCTGGGTGGCTCAGTGGTTGAGCATCTGCCTTTGACTTGGGTCATGATGCTTGGATCCCAGGTTTGAGTCCATATCAGACTCCCCATGGGGAGCCTGCCTCTCCATCTGGCTATGGCTCTGCCTCTCTCTTTGTTTCTCTCATGAATAAAAAAATCTTTTTATTTTATTTTTTATTTTTTTTAAATAAAATCTTTTTAAAAAGAGAGTAAGAATCATAAACCTAAAGCTAATATAACATTAGTTCTTTGCCCCTTATCAAGTGCTTTTCACACTTATTCTCCAACTCCTCTATAGCACAAAAGTGAGAGTGATTTTTGAGTCTGGGTCATTTTTAAAAGATAATAACAACATTTATGTTCTTTGCAGCTTCAGGGAGATTTAGTGGTCTCGGCACTACATAATCTGAGGTACACAGGTGTGTATTTCTTGCTTCTTGCCACTCTCAATCTGGACCATTATGCTCCTGGTCTTTCATGGTTCCTTGAAAAAAATCACAGTAGTTCTACATTAGTCTCTTTTTCTAGAATTTTCACCTCACTAATCCTCACATGGCTGTTTCCAAACCTGATCATTTTTGTTATTTATTGGTGCTCATCATCATTAAACATATTGATTGATATGTTTTAGCACTTTTCCTCCAAAAATCTCAAAAGAATTTAAAATAAGCTGAAATGTTAACTGCTGATAGAATCCTTCTCTGTCTGCATA
Source organism: Canis lupus baileyi (assembly GCF_048164855.1). NCBI lineage: Eukaryota > Metazoa > Chordata > Mammalia > Carnivora > Canidae > Canis > Canis lupus. The sequence goes on from NC_132858.1 coordinate 15,571,954, forward strand.
TTATGAGGTACCCTCCATAAAATAACCAGAGCCCTCTATTTCTACTGATTCCATTCTCATTTTCACTCTGTCTCTTCTGTTTGTTTGTTTTATTTAAATTTAATTAGCCCAGAAACTGTGCATTATTTTCAGATGTAGAATTCAGTAATCCATCAGTTACCTATAAAATCTAGTGCTCATCATATCACATGCCCTTCTTAATTCCTGTCATCCAATTACCCCATCTTCCCATCTACTTCCTCTTCAGTAACCTTCAGTTTCTTTCTCGTAGGTAAGAGTCTCTCGTGGTTTGCCTCCCTCTCTGATTTCTTCCCATTCTGTTTTCTCTTCCTTCCTCTGTGATCCTCTGTGCTAGTTCTATATTCCTCATATGAGTGAAACCATATGATAATTGTCTTTCTCTTATTAAGTTATTTCATTCAGTATAATATCCTCCAGTTCTATCCACATCAATGTAAATGATATTTCATTTTTTTGATACCTGAGTAATATTCCATTATATATATATATATAAATATATATATATATATGGTTTTATATATATTTATATATATATATATAAAATCAGATCTTTATTCATTCATCTGTGGGTGGACGTCTGACTCTTTCCACAGTTTGGCTATTGTGGACATTATTGCTATAAACATTGGGTTACAGGCACTCCTTTGGATCACTACATTTTTCCTTTGGGATAAATATTAGTTTAGTTGCTAGGTCACCAGATAGCTCTATTTTTAACTTCTGGAGGAACATCCGTACTGCTTTCCAGAGTGGCTGCAGGAGCTCTCATTCCCACCAACCCTTTGAGAGAATTCTCCTTTCTCTGTATTCTTGCCAACATTTGTTGTTTCCTGACATTAATTTTAGTCGTTCTGATTGATAGGAGATGGTATCTCATTGTGGTTTTGATGCCAAGTGACATTGAACATTTTTTCATATATCTGTTGGCCATTTGTATGCCTTCTTTGGAGAAATGTCTGTTCATGTCTTCTGACCATTTCTTATCATGATTGTTTTTTGGGTGTTGCTTTTGAAAGTTCTTTATACATCTTGGATACTAGCCCTTTATTTGTCATTTACAAATATCTTCTCCCATTCTGCAGATTGCCTTTTACTTTTTTTGACTATTTTCTTTGTTATGCAAAAGCTTGTTATGTTGATGAAGTAACAATAGTTCATTCTTGCTTTTGCTTCATTCATGCCTTTGGAGCAGAAATGTCAAAACACTCACAAAAATACTAGCCATAGGTTCCAACAGTACATTAAAAGGATTATTCTCCAAGACCAAGTGGGATTTATTCCTGGGCTGCAAGGGTGGTTCGACATCTGCAAATCAGTCAGTGTGATACATCACATTGATAAAAGAAAAGACAAGAACCACATGATCCTCTCAATTGATGCAAAACAACAAAAACAAAAAAACATTGGACAAAATATAGCATCTTTCCTGCTTGTTTATTTTTGATATTTTTTGATCGTTTCCTTTTTTCGTCTCACCATCCAAATTAGGCTAGTTTTTTAGGGAGAAAAGTCTCTTGCATTCTATAATCATTCAACAGATCTTTATGGAAACCTAACAGATGCCAAGCATAAATAAGACAAAAGTCTATCTGTCAGGATGTCTGGTATATTAGAGAGAAGGCAAGGAGCAAAACTTAAATGATTATGCAAAAGTAATCATACTTTTAATTATTTTTATAAAGAAAATAAAGAAGATCTTGACATAGGAAATTTTGTAAAGAGTGAAAAAGTCTTTAAAAGAATCATGGGGGAAGCTCTCTGAGGTAAGGCCAGTTAATTTCTTTTCCAAGACTATAGGTTATGAGGAAGCAACCATTTGAACAAGATGAGACGTGCTTTCAGAAAGAGAGAAGCAAAAGCACCAAGGTGAGAAAGTCGCAAAGAGCTCTGGGGGCAGATGAAAATAGCCAACACCTGCTGATGTACAGTAAGGGAGTAAGTGAGGTGCGCCAGATGGGGTGGGAGACTTAGAGGCAGTAGAAAGATCGATCAATCAGGGAATTTTACCACAAAGTCCAGATGTTTCCAAAGGCAATGGGAAGCTAAGGAAGGGTATAAAGCAGTAAAGTATTATGATCCTTTAACAAGTCCATAATCCTTAAATCCTAAATCACAAAGCAGGTTTACATATTTTTAAAGACTTATTTATTTATTTGAAAGAGAGAGAGAGAGAATATGCAAGGGTGAAAGGAGGAGGGGCAGAAGCAGAAGGTGAGAGACTCTCAAGCAGTCTCTCCCCTGAGCCTGAAGCCTGATGCCTGAGGGTCTTAATCCCAGGACACTGAGATTGTGATCTGAACCTAAATCAAGAGTCAGATGCTTAACAGACTGTGTCACTTAGGTGCCCCAAACAGATATACACTTTTAAAAGATTCTACTTATATATTTGAGAGAGAGAATGAGAACAAGCACGAACCCTTCTCCCCAGAGGGAAAAGGAGAGGGAGAATCACTGAGCAAGGACCCTGGGATCATGACCTGAGCAAAAGGCAGGTATTTAACTGACTGAGCCACCGAGGGCCCCAACCAGGTTTATGTTTTTCAAAACTCTCTATGCTGTAGTGGTGATGAATAGCTTATTTCTCTCACCTTTCAGAAAGAATCTCCCTTAATGGGAAACACGATGTCTTAGCATGACCATCACTTGCCAACAAAACTCCTTTGTTTCCCCAGTTTCCTCATGGCATTTATCACCTCTGAATTCCTCAGGGTGTAGATCAAAGGATTTAACATGGGTGTGATGATGGAATCAGACACAGCCATTGCCTTGTCAATGGGGTAGGTGGCCACAGGCCGCACGTACAGGAAAATGCATGGCACAAAGAACAAGACAACCACGGTGAGGTGGGAGCCACAGGTGGAGATGGCTTTGCGCCACCCTTCAGAGCTGCAAGACTTCAGAGAGCAGAGGATGACCACGTAGGAGGCAATGAGAATAAGGAAGATGGTCATACACATCACCCCACTGTTGAGGATGACTAGGAGACCCAGGGTATGGGTGTCCATGCAGGCCAGTTTCAACAAGGGAAACAAATCGCATATAAAATGATCAATGACATTGGGGCCACAGAAGGGTATTTGATACATGAAGAGAAGCTGTATTGCTGCATGGATAAATCCCCCCACCCAGGCCCCTCCCAGCAGCAGGCAGCACATCTGAGGGCTCATGATGGTCGAGTAGTGCAGGGGCTTACAGATGGCCACGTAGCAGTCATAGGCCATCACGATGAGAGGATGATCCCCACACCACCAAAGAAATGCTCTGCAAGGAGCTCCGCCATGCAACCTTTTAAGGAGGTGACAGTGCTCTTGGAGAGGGAGTCCACAATCATCTTGGGGGCAATGACAGAAGAGTAGGTAACATCCAAAAAGGATAAGAAAGTAAGGAAAAAATACATAGGTGATCTCAGACTTTGACTTGTGATCACAGTTACCACAATTACTAGGTTTCCCAAAACCGTGAACACATACATGATTAGAAACACAGCAGAGAGCATTTTCCGCAGCTCTGGGTTCTCTGTAATGCCCAAATGTATGAATTCAGTCACATTTTTTTGGATTCTCCATATATTAGGTGCTGATACGGGCTCCAGTGGAGATCTGGAAAACCTAAAAAAGCAACAAGTGATATTTAAGTAATGATTATTTGGCCTCATGTCTTTCCAGGATCTCACAGACTGTGTTATTCATTTTTATTCATCTCTTCACCATTAAAGCATTTGGATTTTAATAATATATTAAATAAAGAGTTTAAAAGGTAGACACTTCATTAATGCTAGCTTCTCCCAGGACATTTCTCCTCTTATTTTAATTGTTCTTCCAAGTGAAATGTAGTTTTCCTTCCTTTATTAATATTATTAGCTAACTTTTTTGAGCACCTACCCTACTCTGAGTACTGGAATAATCCTATGAGTGACTTTTTTTTTTCTTTTTTTTTTACAGATGATGTTAAAGTTTAGGAAACTAACTAATGTTTATAACAGCAATGTCCACAATATCCAAATTATAGAAAGACCCCAGATGAATGGATGAAGAAGATTTGGTATCTATATACAATAGAATACTACTCAGCAATAAAAAATGAAAACTTTCCATTTTGTAATGATGTGGATTGAACTAGAGGATGTTATTCTAAGTGAAATAAGTCAATCAGAGAAAGACAATTATATGATCTCACTCATGTGGATTTTAAGTAACAAAACAGAAGATCACAGGGGAAGAGAGGAAAAAAATAAAACAAGATGAAATCAGAGAGGAAAACAAACAATAAGTGACTCTTAAGCATAGAAAACCTGAGAGTCACCGTAAGGGAGGGAGTGGGGGGATGAGGTAACTGAGTGATGAACATTAAGGAGGGCACATGATGTAATGAGCACTAGGTATTTTATAAGACTGATAAGTCACAGATCTCTACCTCTGAAACCAATAATACATTATATGTTAATTAATTGAATTTAGATATGATAAAGTTTAAAAAATATCAAGCATACCCCTCCCAAAAGAATATATAACTAGTGTGCTGTGGACTGGCCTTTTGATCACACAGCTCAAACTGTGAACTCCTCTGTTCTACCATTGCAGAAGTTAGCTGATGATGTGATGTTTCCAGAGAGTTACTATTGCAACCCAGAAGAAATGCTACTGTGAAAACATGCTTTGTGTTAGTACTTGGAACTTTTAAGCAGAGGGTGACTGGCCTATCTTAGGAATTTTCTGGAGCGCAGCTTCAATTGATAGTGGACTATACCACCTTGGGAAGGCTGAGAATTCATTGTTATGATTCAGCAGCCTCACTCCCATCCCACCCCATACATAAAATGCAGATCTTCCAGGGCAGACCATGCAAATGTCCTTTATTCCCACCATTTAACCTCAGCCTCTCCCTCATGACCCAAGAACTGAGATCTTGCTTGTAAGGACCATGGTGAATTACAAGGAACCCTGACTCCAGAGTCAGGAAATGAGAAGCGGGCTTTATTCAGGCTGTGTCACTAATGTGGTGTGCTACTGGGGCATATAGCTGGCACCTCTGGGTCCCAGGGTCCTCATTTGCAGTACAAGGATGGCTCATTAGAGAAGTAACAACTCAGTCCTCTTCAAACAAAGCATCCATTTCTCAATTGCATTGATTGTTTAGGCCTCTGGGTAGGGATTTTTAGAGAAGTGATTCATTTCATGTAAAAAAGCTGAAACTCATTTTTCTAAGTAATATTTAATGCTCCATCTATCTTATGGCTTGGAGCTTGCGTGGCTCCCTATTGATATAATGCGGAATTGAATTTTTGACCTAACATTCAATCCTGTCACCAGCAAGCCCCTTACTGATTTAACTTTATTTCTCTGTTTTTCTCACTTTATTCCACTGTCATCCCCTCTGCTTCCTGTCAGATTTCTAGCATTTCTTTCTGCAGCTGCCTTTCTCTTTGCAGGGGGATGTCACTGAATCCAGATGCAGCAAACCTACCACTAAGTCACAGCCATGTCACTTGCTGGCTTAATGATCTCAGCATCTGTAAAGCCTCAATTTCTGCAGTAGCACAATTAGTACAAGAGAAACACAGATGCATACCCACAGGATAAGAGAAGGGACAGAGAGAAAGCAGGCAGAGGGAAGGAGAAAGGGAGATAGATGATAGAGAAGGAAGGAAGGAAAGAAGGAAGGAAAGTGAGAGGTTAAATTGGTAAAGAGTTCATCAAGGAATTTCCTAGTAAATCTTTGTAGATAGATTATCCATCCCTTGTTGCCTTTGGGCACTTTTTAGAAATCTACACATTTTATTTGCCAATTCTCATTTCTAAGTAGACATCATTTAGTTTTCTTTTTTATAAATTTGTTTCAGAGGTACTTTTCAATAATTCATCAGTTGTGTATAACATTCATTTAGTTTTGAAAAATGTCCTCAAAAGCACACAAAATTACATCAAGCAAAATAATCTAACTCAAGTTAGAACTCAGGTTTCCCACCTCATGAGTAGATAAGCAAACAGGTATCAAGCGTAAATTATTGACATACTTCAAAAGTAATAGGTATGTGATGACTTATTCTATGTAATTAGTTTAATTAATGTTATATTTCAAAAATAATTTCTAAGGCATAATTCTATGCAATAATTAAAATCTACATATGAAATACTTAAACCAAATAATAGAGTGATTAACCAAATCATAGAGGTGATTTGTAGAATGGAGTTTTTACATTTGGTCAAGAATGGAAAGTTGTACGAATACCTATCATTTGCTTTGACTTGATGAGATGAGCCCTGGGTGTTATATGTTAGCAAATTGAACTTAGAACAAAAAGGAAATTAAAAAAAGGAAAGTCATGTAAATACAGACTCTAAGTTCATTTCACCCAAGATCTTACCAGACTTAAGATTTGGTCATGTGAAGTAACTTCAGAGAGTCCAAGAACCAGGTGAAATCTTTCTAACTTGTTTTTTCTGACTGTGGGGTCAAGCACCACAAGGAACATAAACAAGGAAAAAGTCATCCAATTATTACATCTTGATCAAATTTGGAGAACTAGGATTTTTATTGCTCTCAGAGAGAGATTTAAAACAGAAAAGACTTAAGTATTCATGATCCTGAGGAGGGAATAGCCCTTCTGGTTTACCAAGGGATTTACATTCCCTCCAATTAAGGATGATTGCTGTAAGATATCCAACTCCACTGTTTACCAAATTATTCAGGTGTCTTTTTAAATGCTAATTGATTGTATTCTTAGATCGAATAGAAAAGGCTCTCATTCATCTTCTTGGAAGTTACATTATGAAATTAATGTTCTCCTTTTGGCGATGGACTGGGCTATAGGAGCGCAAAGTGCCTGTTTGAGCACAGGGGATATGCCACAGACTATATCATGCTAGTTTCATCCCCTGAGTCTGGTCCTCCACTGATGGAGGTGCTAATCCCTGACCTAGTGAATTTGCACCCATCCACTATAATAATAGGGTGTCCCCTGGGAGACAAGAACCTCACATGGGCCAGACCAACATGCTGCTCCACAGCAGAAGTCTATATCAGTAGGAACTATCTAATTATTTGTTTCTGCACGGTGATCTGTATCAGAGTTCCAGAGTGGCCACAGGTGTTATCATCCAACAGAGCCATATGCTTCTCAACAGGCATTTTTCTCTCCCTTTGGCATAATCACTTTTTAAATCTCAAGAAGTTAGTCAATGGCAATTGGCATCCTTGAGCAACTCCACTACATAAGTGGAAAGCAAGACTTGGTTCTTTAAAAGAAGTTCTATCCTGTCAAGATTCTCTACCATGAGAAGTCAACCTGACTTACATTACCTCCTTGGTCCAATTATTTGCCAATTTACTGTTACCAATTTTTAATTTTGCGGCCTCATTCATAACCATTTTAGCACCTCCCTCGCTGAGTTCTTGGTGCCTTTCAATCAGACTCCCATTGACTAGTTTTGATATTACTTAAATACTATGTCCTGGATAAAATGGTATTTTTTCAGTATTTTTCCTGACCCTTGTCCTTGAGTATATTTCAGCCTTCCAGGCAGGACCTGGCTATCAGATGACAAAAAGCAGCCAAGAGTCTTTTATTATTATTCAAATTTCCACTACTTCTAAATTTCAGCAAAAATGGCAATTTTTGTCATTTTTAGTAGTTAAGCATTGTGTGTAATATTCTCCAGGAATTAGCCTTTTTGGAAGCAAGTGTAGTTGTTCAAAAATTGAGTAAGCAAGGCAGTCCTTAGAACTGCAGTAGCCCAGCAGTGGGAATGTTGAGCTCTAGAGTTCACAGATCTTCAGCCGATTCAAAGAGGGAGGAAGATTGAAGGATGCACAAGTTTTTGGGAAAAGAAAGCTATATTGAAAATTTAACATAAACTATCATATTCAGAGAATCTTTACACGTTTCTCTGGTGTGTATTTTGCATTTTCATGGAGGAACATTATTGCTAAAAGTTACAGGTGATGAAGTGTGATGACAACTTTGCCATAATTTTCCTACTAGTAAGTCAGAGTACTATTTTTTTCAAATTTTGGGAGGGAGAGAGAGAGAAAGAGAGAGAATGAAAGAGGAAGAGAGAGAATGTGGGATGTGGAGAAGCAGAGGGAGAAGAAAAGAGAAAGAATCTTAAGGAAGCTCCATGCTCATCTCCTAGGATATGAGGCTGGATCCAATGACCCTGAGATAATGACCTGAGCTGAAATACCCAGATGCTTACCTGACTGAGCCACGCAGGTGGCCTACAAGTCAAATTGCTTTCTAATGACTGAGGTGTAATTGAAGTTTAATTAACAAAAATTATCTATAAGAACTTACACACCAAATAGAACTATATTTTAGTACGCAAAACATTGAACTAGCAGAATTCTGTATCTGATTGGATGTAAGGTATGAAGAGAAAAGCGAAGAGTGATTTAAAGAGCTTGACAGGAGGGATCCCTGGGTGGCGCAGCGGTTTAGCGCCTGCCTTTGGCCCAGGGCGCGATACTGGAGACCCGGGATCGAATCCCACGTCAGGCTCCCGGTGCATGGAGCCTGCTTCTCCCTCTGCCTGTGTCTCTGCGCCTCTCTCTCTCTCTCTCTCTGTGTGTAACTATCATAAATAAATAAAAATTAAAAAAAAAAAAAAGAGCTTGACAGGAGAATTTGCTGGAATGGACTTGCCATCACTTGAGAAGACAAAGACTCTGAGAGAGGAGCATGATGATGGTGGGAGGGTGGGGAACAGTGGGTGGCTGAGGAATCAGGAGTTCATTTTTTTTTCCTTTTTTTTACCTCTTGAATTTGAGATTTTATTAGACAACAAAGTAGAGATTTGGACAGGCGATTAGATATACAGGTGTGGAATTAGGAAGCGTGATCTGGGATGCAGATGTAAGTGTGAATAGTCAGCAGCTAGGTAACATTTAGAGCCATGGGATTGGGTACATTTATTGAAGCAGTGTGTATTGACAGAGGAAAAGAGGACCTAGGACCTACAACCTTAGAAGTCAGAGAAAAAGCAGAATCAACAGGAGTATGAAAGGTGACCTGCAAAGTAGAAAGACAATCAAGAAACCACGGTAAATAGGAAACTGAGTGGACAAAGTGCAAATCCTTTAGGATTAGGTGAAATTTGGAGCCCGAATTTAAACCTACTACTTGACTTGGGCGCCACCTTGTGGAACTCTTGCGTAAGAGTCAAATTAACCAAAGGTTTGTAGAAGCCACAGAAATTACCGTCAAACCAGGTTGCCCTCATCTGAACAGGGTGGTATGTAGCTTTTTCCTTTATCTGTTTAGGAAATTGTCCTGGAAAGCAGTTCTTTATCTGGGACTTATCATAACATTGGCTTAGCTTATCTGTCCACGGGTGGGACAAGTTCTCCCCCTTAAAAAAATGTCAATTTTTTTGAGTAATTAGCCTTTCCTTTTTCCTCAAGGTTTAGAATCTTGTCTATTTTTCCCTGAAAGAAATGAACACTGATGTGCTTTAGTTAAGAGTTAACTAGTTAAGATCATTTAGTCCTGTTTGGTCTATTTGGCCTCTTCTTCAGACAGATTTTAAAACACCTCAAAGCTGGCAGCAAGCCCGATGTAAACTCTGGTATTCCTACCCAGCTGCAATAGGAGAGTGTCATCAATTGCCGATTTTATCCCAGATATGTGTAGCTAACTTCCTATAATCAGCAAGAGCCTTCCACTTCATCATATCTATTTTTATAAATGTTGTCCAAATCAGTTTTTATGGGATAGACTATTAAAGTCACTTATACAGTTTCATTTCCCACTAAAGCATACAATTCCAGGACTAAAGGGCTGGCTCATTATGCTTCTGCTCTTTGGATGACTTTTTCCAATCTCAGGGCAGGAGGTCATCTAAGTTCATAGATACCTGACAAAGGAGAATTATTACAATATAGAACCATCTTTAAAATCTCCTGGTTCTTTTTTGAAGTTGAAAACATTTTTGATACATTTCTGACATTTCTCACAGCCCCACAAGAGTTTAATAATTGTATCACATTCAGCTTTTTAGCCTGATTTGGGGCCGTTTTATGGGAAGCCTCTTAACGTTCAGAGGATTTAGAAAGCAAGTTGTGGCTATATCAAGAGGACATTTAAATTTAGGTTTTTGGGATCCCTGGGTTGCGCAGCGGTTTGGGGCCCGCCTTTGGCCCAGGGCGCGATCCTGGCGACCCGGGGTCAAATCCCATATTGGGCTCCCGGTGCATGGAGCCTGCTTCTCCCTCTGCCTGTGTCTCTGCCTCTCTCTCTCTCTCTCTGTGACTATCATAAATACATAAACAAATTAATTAAATTTAGGTTTTTAACATGTGGTACCTGGATGAGAAAGTATAAACTTCATTCCAAGAAAATGGAAATTTTCTTATTTGTGACAAAACTCACATTCTAGAGTGAAAAAATTAGTTGTGTGGGCTTTTGCTGATACAGATATCTTATTATTTGTATTTGCATGTACATTTACCACTTCTGTTGGTCTTCACATTTTTCAAATCTGGATTCCAAGTTGGTCGGATTTAACTGCCCACTAGAATTTCCTTAATTCTCCTTGTAGCGATGGCTAAGTGCTGATGAATTTCTTGAATTTTGTGCATCTTGAAAGTCTTTACTTCAGCTTTGTTGTTAAAGATGTTTTTAGTGAGGATTGGATTCTAGGTGGACAATTTTTGTTTGAGTATTTTAATGATGTTGCTCTATTCTCTTCTGCTCCACTGATTTACCATGTTTCTGGTGAGAAGTTTGCTGTGATTTTTATCTTTATTCTGCTGTACAGAGAGTGTCTTTTCTTGTGGCTACTTTTTAGCATTTTCACTTTATCAGTGTTTTTGACCAATTTCTAATGATGTAAATCTTAGTGTGGTGTACTTCATGATTTTGTGCCTTGTATGATACTTGGATCTGTGAATTTATAGTTTTCATTAAATTTGGATTAATTTGGCCATCATTTCTGTTTTCTGTTCTTTCTCCCATCCTGCTGTTTGAAGATTCCGATTATCCATACATTAGGCTATTTGAAGTTCTTTTTTAGCTCATGGATGCTCTGTGTATTTGTTTTTCAGTCCCTTTTTCGTTTGTTTTCACTTTGATAGTTTCTATTTGATAGTTTCTATGGTTATGTCTTCAAGTTTACTAACCTTTTTTGCTACAGTGTCCGATCTGTTAATCTGTTATTCTCATATCAGTTATTATATTTTAATCACTGGAATTTTAACTTGGGTCTTTTTTGTGTTTTCCATGTCTCTACTTGCCATATGCAATCTTTTCTCTATTTTCTTGAAAATATTTAATGCAGTGATAATAATAATTTTAATGTACTCATTTATTAATTCTATAATCATTGTCATTTTGTGTGTGTGTGTGTATGTGTGTGTGTGTGTTTCTGTGTGGGAGAGTTGGATCGTTTTTCCCCTCATATTATGGATGATGTATTCCTGCTTCTTTGTGCTTCGTAATTTTTTATTGCATCTTAGACATTATGACTTTAACCTTCGTTGCTGGATATTTTGCATTTCTATGACTGTTTTTGAACTTTGTTAAATAAGACTAGAACAGTGTTTAGTTCATGATGAATGTTTCTTCCCTATCGAGGCAATGAACTTTTGAATACTTTATCTGGTGCTCTATGAATTATGAAGTTTTCTAATTTAATGGTTGGGAAACCCAAACTATTTAAGGTCCTGTGTGTGTGCCAGAGATTGCTTTCTCTAATTCTGCCTAATGTCCTAAAGATGCACAACATCCTAAAGATCTCAACTCTCCACAAGTTAACCTACACATTAAAGAGCTTTCCAGTAAAACCACTAATCATATATATTTTTAACTAGACAAACTGGTTCCTCTTGAAAAATAAATATGCAAAACACAGGTGGGTAATTTGAAGAAAAAATTGGGGGAAAAGTCTCTCAAATAAAATATAGCACCCAGCTACAAATAGTTACAAATGTGTGGTAAGAACATTGCAATAGACTAATTACTGAAGCTGAACATGAATCTTTGAAATAGAACATAATAGGCATAAGCTTTGGAATAAGGTTAATGTGATATTTAAATTACTGGGAACAAATAAGTGATTAAAAAGATTTCTAAGACAAGTGTGTGTAGCTATCTGGAAAAATATTCTTTATGGCATGGAAAATAAAAATAGTTAAAAATTTAAATAGAAGCGGAGAAGGGACAAAGTGGCAGAAGAGTAGGGTCCCCAAATCACCTGTCCCCACCAAATTACCTAGATAAACATCAAATCATCCTAAAATCTACGAATTTGGCCTGAGATTTAAAGAGAGAACAGCTGGAATGCTACAGTGAGAAGAGTTCGAGCTTCTATCAAGGTAGGAAGTCGGGGAAAAAAGAAATAAAGAAACAAAAGGCCTCCAAGGGGGAGGGACCCCGCGAGGAGCCGGGCTGAGGCCGGGGCGAGTATCCCCAGGACAGGAGAGACCCGTCCCGGAGACGCAGGAGCTGCACCAACCTTCCCAGGCGGAAAGGGGCTCGCAGGGAGTGGGACCAGGACCCAGGAGGGCGGGGATGCCCTCGGGCTCCGGGGACACTAACAGACACCTGCGCCCAGGAGAGTGCGCCGAGCTCCCTAAGGGCTGCAGCGCGCACGGCGGGACCCGGAGCAGCTCGAGGGGCTCGGGCAGAGGAAGAGGCTCCGCGGAGGGGGCTGAGGGGCGGGAGTGCGAATCCAACAGCCCAGACTGGGGCACAGGGCGCCGGGACACAGCCCAGGATCCGGCCTCCCCCGGGACAGGCAGAGGCCGGGAGGGCCCAGGACAGCAAGGACGCTCCTGCCCCGAGCTGAGCAGAGCAGCGGCCCCGCCCCGGAGCCTCCAGGCCCTGCAGATGGAGAGCTCCGGAGTTACTGCGGGGGCTGATCCAGGGCTCCAGAGCTGGCCCCGCCACTGGGGTTGTTCCTCCTGGGGCCTCACGGAGTAAACAACCCCCACTGAGCCCTGCACCAGACAGGGGCCAGAGCAGCTCCCCCAAGTGCTAACACCTGAAAAAAGCACAACAGGCCCCTCCCCCAGAAGACCAGCTAGAAGGACAAGTTCCAGGGGAAGCCAAGGGACTTAGTAAACAGAATCAGAAGATACTACCCCGTGTTTATTTATTTATTTATTTATTTTTATTTTTTTGCTTTTTGATTTCTGTTTGTTTCTCCAACCCTTTTTTCCCCTTTCTTTCTTTTTCTTCTCCTTTTTTTCTTTTTTCTTTTTCTCTTTTCTTTCCTTCTTTCTCTCCTCTCTTTTTCTCCTTTTCCCAATACAACTTGCTTTTGGCCACTCTGCACTGAGCAAAATGACTAGAAGGAAAACCTCACCTCAAAAGAAAGAATCAGAAACAGTCCTCTCTCCCACAGAGTTACAAAATCTGGATTACAATTCAATGTCAGAAAGCCAATTCAGAAGCACTATTATACAGCTACTGGTGGCTCTAGAAAAAAGCATAAAGGACTCAAGAGACTTCATGACTGCAGAATTTAGAGCTAATCTGGCAGAAATTAAAAATCAATTGAATGAGATGCAATCCAAACTAGAAGTCCTAACGACAGGGTTAATGAGGTGGAAGAACAAGTGAGTGACATAGAAGACAAGTTGATGGCAAAGAGGGAAACTGAGGAAAAAAGAGACAAACGATTAAAAGACCATGAAGATAGATAAAGGGAAATAAACGACAGCCTGAGGAAGAAAAACCTAGTTTAATTGGGGTTCCCGAGGGCACAAAAAGGACAGAGGTCCAGAATATGTATTTGAACAAATCATAGCTGAAAACTTTCCTAATCTGGGAAGGGAAACAGACATTCAGATCCAGGAAATAGAGAGATTCCCCGCCCCCCCCCAATCAATAAAAAACCGTTCAACACCTCGACATTTAATAGTGAAGCTTTCAAAATCCAAAGATAAAGAGAAAATCCTTTTTTTTTTTTTTTTTTTTTTTTTTTTTTTTTTTTTTAAAGAGAAAATCCTTAAAGCAGCAAGACATAAGAAATCCCTGACTTTTATGGGGAGGAGTATTAGGGTAACAGCAGACCTCTCCACAGAGACCTGGCAGGCCAGAAAGGGCTGGCAGGATATATTCAGGGTCCTAAATGAGAAGAACATGCAACCAAGAATACTTTATCCAGCAAGGCTCTCATTCAGAATGGAAGGAGAGATAAAGAGCTTCCAAGACAGGCAGGAACTGAAAGAATATGTGACCTCCAAACCAGCTCTGCAAGAAATTTTAAGGGTACTCCTAAAATTCCCCTTTAAGAAGTCCAGTGGAACAATCCACAAAAACAAGGAATGAATAGATATCATGGTGACACTAAACTCATATCTTTCAATAGTAACTCTGAACGTGAACGGGCTTAATGACCCCATCAAAAGGCGCAGGGTTTCAGACTGGATAAAAAAGCAGGACCCGTCTATTTACTGTCTACAAGAGACTCATTTTAGACAGAAGGACACCTACAGCCTGAAAATAAAAGGTTGGAGAACCATTTACCATTCAAATGGTCCTCAAAAGAAAGCAGGGGTAGCCATCCTTATATCAGATAAACTAAAATTTACCCCAAAGACTGTAGTGAGAGATGAAGAGGGACACTATCTCATACTTAGAGGAACTATCCAACAAGAGGACTTAACAATCCTCAATATATATGCCCCGAATGTGGGAGCTGCCAAATATATCAATCAATTAATAACCAAAGTGAAGAAATACTTAGATAATAATACACTTATACTTGGTGACTTCAATCTAGCTCTTTCTATACTCGATAGGTCTTCTAAGCACAACATCTCCAAAGAAACGAGAGCTTTAAATGATACACTGAACCAGATGGATTTCACAGATATCTACAGAACTTTACATCCAAACTCAACTGAATACACATTCTTCTCAAGCGCACATGGAACTTTCTCCAGAATACACCAGATAGTGGGTCACAAATCAGGTCTGAACCGATACTAAAAGATTGGGATCATCCCCTGCATATTCTCAGACCAAAATGCCTTGAAATTAGAACTAAACCACAACAAGAAGTTTGGAAGGACCTCAAACACGTGGAGGTTAAGGACCATCCTGCTAAAAGATGACAGGGTCAACCAGGAAATTAAGGAAGAATTAAAAAGATTCATGGAAACTAATGAGAATGAAGATACAACCGTTCAAAATCTTTGGGATGCAGCAAAAGCAGTCTTAAGGGGGAAATACATCACAATACAAGCATCCATTCAAAAACTGGAAAGAACTCAAATACAAAAGCTAACCTTACACATAAAGAAGCTAGAGAAAACACAGCAAATAGATCCTACACCCAGCAGAAGAAGAGAGTTAATAAAGATTTGAGTAGAACTCAGCGAAATCGAGACCAGAACTGTGGAACAGATCAACAAAACCAGGAGTTGGTTCCTTGAAAGAATTCATAAAATAGATAAACTATTAGCCAGGCTTTTAAAAATAAGAGACAAAAAACTCAACATAGTACTGGAAGTCCTAGCCTCTTCAATCAGACAACAAAAAGACATTAAAGGCATTTGAATTGGCAAAGAAGAAGTCAAACTCTCCCTCTTCGCGGAAGACATGATACTCTATAGAAAACCCAAAAGCCTCCACCCCAAGATTGCTAGAACTCGTACAGTAATTTGGTAGTGTGGCAGGATACAAAATCAATGCCCAGAAGCAGTGGCATTTCTATACACTAACAATGAGACTGGAGAAAGAGAAATTAAGGAGTCAATCCCATTTACAATTGCATCCAAAAGCATAAGATACCTAGGAATAAACCTAACCAAAGAGGTAAAAGATCTATACCCTAAAATAGAACACTTCTGAAAGAATTTAAGGAAGACACAAAGAGATGGAAAAATATTCCATGCTCATGGATTGGCAGAATTAATATTGTGAAAATGTCAATGTTACCCAGGGCAATTTACACGTTTAATGCAATCCCTATCAAAATTCATCAAGACCCTTTTCAATGGTCATCATTCTCTACAAATATCCAAGCCAAGCAAAAAAGTAAAAATATTTTTAAAAGATAAATTTCATTCTTTAAGAGACTTAAACATTTCATAATTGAGTTTTATTATTTAAATATTACCAGACTGTGCTAGCCCTATTAGATAATTTTGCTAATAATTTTGAAGCAAGAATAAAATATAGAATTCCTTTATCAATGAGGATTTAGGTTAAAAAAATGGAAAAAGAACTTGTGTAATTTAATTTGCTTTGTGATTCTATTTGTGCCTGTTCCTGAAATGATTTGCTCTCAGTTGCAGCTGTGGCTCTCATGAGTGTGCTCACATTTTGGGAAAGACTTTAGTACTCTAATTATTATTTTTTTTATAAATTTTTATTTATTTATGATAGTCACACAGAGAGAGGGAGAGAGAGGCAGAGACACAGGCAGAGGGAGAAGTAGGCTCCATGCACCGGGAGCCCGACGTGGGATTCGATCCCGGGTCTCCAGGATCGTGCCCTGGGCCAAAGGCAGGCGCCAAACCGCTGCGCCACCCAGGGATCCCTCTAATTATTAATATTAAAAGAATGGTTATCCAAATCACATCCAAAATATTTCACATCTGAAAGAAAACTGAAGTGAAAAAAAAAACAAAAAAACAACAGATGACGTATTTTCTCCAAGTCCCACTTAAAATGTTCATTAACATTTGAGAGTAAATATTTGCATACCAGCAGTGAACATGAATGCCATGACTAATCTGTAGTGGTACCATTATGTAGATTGAAGACAGTAGTAACCTCTACAATCATAGCCCTAAAGGGCAGAGGCAATCAGAAATGGCACTGATGCAAGCCTTTGTCTCTTCAGCCCTTTAAATGCTGAAATCTAAACGAATAAATTTTTGGCTGAATACCAAAGCTGAAGCTGAGCTTCAGAGCATCCTTATTTGAAAGTCTTTGCAATTTTGAGAAACAATGGTCTACACATTATCAAGGTACACTTAGGTGCCATGTGTGTAAACAGTGGACACTTCAATGGATCATACAAGTCTTGAATGTGCAAATGGCATTGTGCCCACGTTCTGAGTGACAGGAAGCAGGAGAAGAGTGATCTTAGGAAGATGTTCCATGTAAATGTAGGGAGTTGGTATGAGCTCACGAAAAGGGAGAAAGACATGAGGCCTCAGTTGCAGTTGATGACTGGGCAGAGCATTGGAGACAGAAGCACCATTCAAGGTGGCTGATGTAATGTCTTCAGAGAATCTTTTATTATGTTGGGGGAATTGGGGCCTGCTAGTAGGAGTCTTTTCAGCAGTTCAATAGTAGGATTTGGCTCCAAAGCTTCTTGCCAAGAAACCATTGGCTGCTAGAAGAAGTTGTCACTGGGGAGTTGATAAACAAAAGTGCCTGTTAGTGGGAAGTGGTTTTGGCACAAATCATTCTGATAATTAAAGCATTTCATCAGCCTTGGAGACCAAGAGACCATGTTGGAAGGCGATATTGACCACAGTACAGCCTCCTCATTATCAATGTCCTCATACCAGAGTCAGATGTTTGTTGTAATTGAATTGACATTGACACATCATAATCACTCATGGTCCATAGTTTACCTTAGGGTTCACTCTTGTGCATTCTGTAGGTTTGGGCAAATGGATAATAATGACATGTATCCATCATCATAGCATGTGTGGATAGTTCTACTGCCCTAAAAATCCTCTGGGCTTCATCTATTCATCTCCCTCCACTACATCTTCAAATTGTTTTTAAATTATGAAATAGGATGAAAGTAAATCTATTTTAATTAAGCTATAGTTTTGAATTTTTCACTTTTAAGAAGTTCTTTACAGGCTAAAGTACCTGCAGGTGGTCTGTGAGAAGGTACCAGGTCCACTTAGGACTCAGGGTTCTGGACGTTCATTCATTTATAGAACTCTGTACCCTATCAATGAGACAGAAAAGATGGTATATTTCATCATCATTTTCCAAACAGAGGATCTTATTCTACTTGACTAGGCTTTTGAGCCTAGGCTATATACTAGGTATAAAGAACTACTATCATAAAGAACTTTATGATAACATGCAATTCTCTGATTCATTACCATGCTTCTCCTAACCTCTGTGAGTCATCTTAAATTATATAGGTATGTAGGAGTGGATGAAAATATTTTCATACATATGTTTCTTGTTAATGGAAACACATTCATATACCTCAAATATAACTTTCTAGATCACCTATTTTAATATTTAGTAAGTAAGGGGAAATTTTCTGCTTCAAAGAAACTCTCTTCCATTCACAGGACATCAGTCTATTTTAGTGCTCCAAAATTTTATTCTAAATATGACACACATAAAGTAGCTAAATGTTGGCATTTTAAAAATTTGGGTGAGTTGACACACAATGCTAATTTCAGGTGTACAACTTAGTGATTTGACAATATTATACATTATGCTGTGTTCACCACAAATATAGCGACCATCTACCCCATTACATTGTGAACAATTCACATTTTTAAATTGACAGTAAAACCTATAGACCCAATTTTTTTGTGTATTACAAGTTTATCCATGTTTTTAATTAAAACAACAGCAAAATAGAACATTTAAAAACTTAATTCTTTGCTAATCAAGTGGAGGTATTAGATCTGTTTATAAAGAGACTAGAATATTTTTTGGCACATAGGTCAACTGCATTTCCTGGACCGCTTGTGGAAATGTATGATATTGTGTTGTAAAGCTGAATATTCCCACATCCTGCAAACTACCAGTTACACTCATAGGAGACATGTTTGTTTATTTATTATTTATTTGTTTATTTATTTATTTATTTATTTATTTATTTTTTATTTATGATAGTCACACAGAGAGAGAGAGAGAGGCAGAATCATAGGCAGAGGGAGAAGCAGGCTCCATGCACCGGGAGCCCGACCTGGGACTCGATCCCGGGACTCCAGGATTGCGCCCTGGGCCAAAGGCAGGGGCCGAACCGCTGCGCCACCCAGGGATCCCCAGGAGACATGTTTATAAATGTTCACAGTTATTGTTCATAGTAGTCAAATATTCATTGACAGGATAATGGGTAAACACATTGTGAAATAATCATACAATAGAGAATGTTAGGTTAGCAAAAATGAATTTACAACAATATTCAAAAGCCAATATAAAACTTTGTAACATATATAATGTTGAATGAAAAAATAGCAGCAATTCCCAGAAGTCTGCATATAGTCTGCTAAAAGCTTTAAAATTCAAAACTAGGAAAAACCGAACAAGTGTTTATATGATAAAGATATTTTATTTTTAGGAAGCAAGGTAATATACATTCAAAATTCAGAATGTTGATTTCCTTTGGATGAAGCAGCAAACAAGATAAGGAAGGGGCTAAAATGGATTTAATTATTGGTAGTATTTTATTTTTGGGATAGGGTTAAGTTTACAAGTATTATATTATTTAAATAAATGTAAAAGAATAATAGAAAATGAATAAAGTAAAAGATGGTAAAACAGTTGGAAATGACTGGATTCTACAGTTAAAATTTTATGATAAGAATGAGTTTCTTCTGCTTGCCTGGTGGCTCTTCTTCCTTTTGTGTTAGCTCCATTTTAGATCAGGGTCTTTCCACTTACAGCAAGAGTTCCAGGTCTCTACTCCAGAAACTCCTTTAGGAAAAAAAAATAATGCTTTTCTTCAAGAGTCCAAACAAAAATTTTAAGTTTGTATCTCATTTGCTAATAGATCCCTGACCTAATGATTGCAACTGGGGGAAATGCTTTCTGATCAGCATAGGTGTTATATTCTCACCTTTGGGGCATAACACTACTCATAACTTTCAGACAAAATCAATCAGGGCTCATTAAGACAGATTTTATAGTTCATCTTTAGCATCTTTGTGAGGCAGGAAAGGTGTATCTGCTGAAGTGTTAGATATGTTTCTTCCAAACAGCAAATGTCCATCAAAGGTCCTCCTTATTGATGCTACATTCTACACCACTTTATGAAAAATATCACACTCTATTATGAGGATAGCCTGACATTTTCAAGGCCCTTTTTGATCATCAGTGGGATCCAATGTCTCAGTGCTATTGATCCTAAATGCTACTGAGACACATCAATGAAGGGACTCCTAGTTGTTTCCCAAGACCTGACCTCACTTCTATCTTCTATCTTTCTAAATTAGATTTAGAGTAGTTCAGAAAGAATGTCTTCAACTTATTTCATCTATCATCATGTGGGTAATTTTTCAGAAGTAATTATAAATTATGACTCAAATTCTTTTTTTCAATTTGGTTTACTTTTTTAGTTCATTCATTCACTTAGTAACCAACAGGTAATTTAATGCACAATATGAACTGCTGTTTGTAAATGCTTGCTAGTAGATATGGTAAAAAATAAGATAGTGGTAATCCACACCCTCAATAAGTATTTAAAGTTATGGAACTTACAAAGAATTTGAGGAATAAAAACAGAATTCTTGGTTTCTGGTTCTCATGCAACATTTTCCTATTTTTAATTTTCTAAGACTGAGCATTTTAATCAAAACTGGCGCAGCCAGCCACTCTGGAAAACTGTGTGGAGGTTCCTCAAAGAGTTAAAAATAGATCTGCCAGTGATGTGGAACATTTTCTCATGTGCTTGTTGGCCATGTCTATGTCTTCCTCTGTGAGATTTCTGTTCATGTCTTTTGCCCATTTCATGATTGGATTGTTTGTTTCTTTACTGTTGAGTTTAATAAGTTCTTTATAGATATTGCAAACTAGCCCTTTATCTGATACATCATTTGCAAATATCTTCTCCCATTCTGTAAGTTGTCTTTTAGTTTTCTGACTGTTTCTTTTGCTGTGCAAAATCTTCGTATCTTGATGAAGTCCCAATAGTTCATTTTTGCTTTTGTTTCTCTTGCCTTCATGGATGAATCTTGCAAGAAGTTACTGTGGCCAAGTTCAAAAAGGGTGTTGCCTGTGTTCTCCTCTAGGATTTTGATGGAATCTTGTCTCACATTTAGATCTGGAAAACCATGTGGAGGTTCCTCAAAGAGTTAAAAATAGATCTGCCCTAGACCCAGCAATTGCACGGCTGGGGATTTACCCCAAAGATACAGATGCAGTGAAACGCCGGGACACCTGCACCTCAATGTTTATAGCAGCAATGTCCACAATAGCCAAACTGTGGAAGGAGCCTTGGTGTCCATCGAAAGATGAATGGATAAAGAAGATGTGGTCTATGTATACAATGGAATATTACTCAGCCATTAGAAATGACAAATACCCACCATTTGCTTTGACGTGGATGAACTGGAGGGTATTATGCTGAGTGAAATAAGTCAGTCAGAGAAGGACATACATTATATGGTCTCATTCATTTGGGGAGTATAAAAAATAGTGAAAGGGTGTAAGGGGGAAAAGAGAAAAAATGAGTGGGAAATATCAGAAAGGGAGACAGAACATGAGAGTCTCCTAACTTTGGGAAACGAATAGGGGTGGTAGAAAGGAAGGCGGGCATGGGGTGGGGGTGACTGGGTGATGGGCACTGAGGGGGGCACTTGATGGGATGAGCACTGGGTGTTATGCCTATGTTGGCAAATTGGACTCCAAAAAATTAAATATATAAATACATAAATAAATGAAAGAAAGAAAGAAAGAAAGAAAGAAGAAGAAGAAGAAGAAGAAGAAGAAGAAGAAGAAGAAGAAGAAGAAGAAGAAGAAGAAGAAGAAGAAGAAGAAGAAGAAGAAGAAGAAGAAGAAGAAGAAGAAGAAGAAGAAGGAAGGAAGGAAGGAAGGAAGGAAGGAAGGAAGGAAGGAAGGAAGAAAGAAAGAAAGAAAGAAAGAAAGAAAGAAAGAAAGAAAGAAAGAAAGAAAGAAAGAAAAGAAAGAAAGAAAGAGAGAGGTGATTAATGCCAAAAAAAAAAAATTTTGCATACATCTGAGTTTTAGGCATTAGTGCTTAGGTGGCCTTCTTATGCAGAAAATTCACCTGAAAGTCTCTTCCTTTGGATTCCAAATCACTGTCCTCTTGTGATTTTACTCATGATTCTTTGAACATGCTTCTTAAGAGTTTTTAGGTATTCTTTTAAACGTTGTTGTAACCCTATATTTTGTTGTTGCCTCACTTCTCCATACTACCTACCTAATTTTTTTTGGTGGGGCAGGGTGACCTCACCCAATTTCTTGATTTAATTTATCATTTACAAGTAGTAATATCAAAATCTAGTTTTACATTCCGATCTTGAAATTCATACTTAAAAAAATCCAGGTGTTTACTGAATATTTTCACTCATATATTATTTGGCTACCTACCTATGTTTCAAGCTAATCTTACTGCTTTACTATTACTTCTAAACTCCTCAACCTGAGATACCAATACTAGCCATTAGAAATTTCCTTCATCATCACTTTCTAGTACTTCCTGGTTTTCAATTTAGGCTGCTATCAGGAAAATGTGTGGAATGAGGAAAAATGATGAAAAAAAGGAATTATTGATACAGACCTCCACGTTGAACTTAATAGATGTGCATCCTGACAAGCTGCTTAACTTCTGTGAATTTTAGGTATTTTTCACGTGAAATATCATTGCTAATACCTACTTCATGAAATAGTTATGCAAATGAAAAAGTATAACTTACATAAAATGATAAAAGGTAGTATTTAAAAGGCATTTAATAAATATTTGGTGAAATAAAATTATTTCAATAAAATGAATTCTTTAACAAGTATCTTTTTACTAATATAGTTAGCAAAACAAATGGAATGTACTTGAAAAAATATGAGATATTTTTTGGTATACATACTAATACTCAAATCACTTGCTCCAGATCTGTGGTTCTTTGGTGAGGGTTAGCTATAGCACACAGAACAGAACCTCTAGTTTTAGGACATCATACTGTCTTCCCTAGATTGTACTTTTGAATAAGTTATTAGATATAGAGAAGCTTGTTTCCTAAAGAGCAGGAGGGCAACTTAGGACATTGGGTGGGATCAGAGTAATTTCTTGGAGGCTCAGATTCCCTTTTGCCAAGGATAGATTTTTCTTCTTCCTGTTCTCTAGCACTATTCATTTGTATTTTCCTTTTTTTTCCTCTGTATCTTTGGCCAGCATGAGGCACCTAATATCAACAAACGCTTATGTGTATTTGGTTCCTGAGTCTGAGGAGAGTTAACTTATTCTACTATGGGCTAAATGGATGAATCAAAAGTTAAATGTATTACAACATCTGAGATGTTTCTGATTAACAAAGAAGGGAATACTTTAGGGAATCGTATTCTCTAGGGTGGTAATATTTTATATCATTATGTCTTAAAATATTCTCTCTGGGATGCAGAATGGGCATTTTTTTTTTCTGGCGATCTATGGGAAGGCTGCTTTCAAAAAGGGTTGGAAATATTTGGCAACTAACTTACAGTGTTCTGACAGGTAAGTGACAGATTGCTCACATCTTTGTACTTGAGGCATCATTATAGAATAATCCAACAGATTAAAAATATATTTCCATATATCTTGTGACTATTCCTTCCACTTCCTCTGAGAAGGGAACAGAAAAAAAGAGAATATTTTTTTAATTTACTGCTAATATAGTAAAGAAATAAAATGAAATATAAGTTTGGGAATAAAGTAATCTTTGAGCTCAGCAAGTATTTTATGAGTACCAGGCATGTGAAAGCCTTTGTGTGGCTTCCCATTGTTGTGTGGGGATAGGAGGATGAGTTTCATGTCCTAAGGTTTGTTATAGTTTCTTGAGGTGGTTGATTGTAGAAAAGTTCACAAATGCTTTTCCCATAAGGTAGCTGAGGAGGATAAGTCCTCAGTCTGGACATTAAAAGTTAGAAGAGTAACCGAATCAAGGAAGGTTGGCTAGTTGAAGAAAGCCCTTAGGGAAAGCAGTGGTTCTCACCATGGCTGTTGCAGTAAAACAGATTTTTAGGTCAGAATGATCCACTTGATACTTTTTATTCCACCTTCATCTATCCTCCACTTTTTTTCTGTGTTTTTCTTTCAGCTCCTCTTTGTTATCTCCAAACGCAACATGCAATTTGTTCATTACTCTGCTGACAAATTGAACCATTCAAAAGTTGGCTAAACTTGTTTGAAAAGTCTAGGTAGGTACAGTACTTATTAGAAGACTAGCTATTTTACTAGTGCTATTTGTCTCCAGGTCATTGCATCTCACCTTTGTATCAGATTCCTTGGAGAACCAGATGAAAGATGTTGGTGTGTCTTTGGAAAAAATGGACATATGGTCATCCACAAAGACATGGGCAAAAACATGCCTCAGTTGCAGGAAGATATGAAAAATATCAAGGCTTTCCTTGCATTCTTTGTGAATTAAGGATTCATGTAAAACATGTTAATGTTTAAGATGATCATTTTTTATGGATGTCAGAGTCTCACAATCTGACATGGCTGTGTGGTGCTCTTCAGAATACAACATCTATTCCATGTTTACTACATTGTTGAAAATTGATCTCAGCTTACTTCCCGGATTTATAAATTGGGAGCATGTTTGTCTGAATGCTGTAGACAACAGTTAGAAGGCCACTGTAGACTAATGATGTGGATGTGTTTTATAATCAGGATATTAATAAAACAATCAGATAAATATTATATGTTAAGAGATAATTGAGAAAATGTAATTTAAAAATGCTAAGTATCTACATGGTACAAGGCATTGGGGTTGGATCTGTGGAGAATAAAATCTTGAGAATAAATAGTTTTCAAAGATTCTTATTCCAAAAAAGAAGTTAAACAAAGCACTCATGTAATTGACTTTAAGCATAGAATGTAATATTATAAGAAAAGCTGTAAAGGATGTCATTGGAGAACAGGAGTGAGAATTTCTTTTATCACAAAATAATTACTGAAGATCTCCAGAGGAGGGTTCTTAGAATTTGGGTCCTGAGGTTTTGAGACAGTTGAAGTAGATAGAAATGAAATGATATTCCTGGTAAGAAGGAGATTATTGATTAAGCTGTTGGTTAAATATTTGATGAGGAATCACTGTTATTAATAAGTTAATGAAACCATATATATTTATGCTTCTTAATTTATTTAAAAATATATGTCCACATGTGTAAATAATTTTGTTTTATAAATGGACAGTCTAAAGGGATTGATAACATACAAACCAAAACCACACACTCAAAAGAGTGGTCACAATCATGGGCTATATTTTTCAAGTACAGATATTTTATGATGGATCACTCTTTCGAATGGATAAGGAAAGAATGAGCTTATTGTGATTATAACATCAAGACTCATTTTCCTTGTGGTTTGAAGTCTTTGCCAAAGATTACACAATTCAAAGAGATTTAAAAAACAACAACAAACTGGAATTCTAAAGTAAATAACATCATTAGACACTTTCCCAAGAGTGGTTTTTGTTTTGGAGGAAGATAAGGTACATTTCAAGTATGTTGGGGAGAAGAAACTTTACCAAGGGAGAGGGAAAAATATATAGGGGAAATTTTCTGTCTGTTTAGTCTATCTGTGCTATGGACACAACTGTCAAGACAGATATTGAAGGTATGATGAGTTAAGGAAGGAACACAATGGAATAAGTAAGTCTTCCAAATTGTATTTCGATATATCACATTTGAGTTTATACTTTTATTTGCTTGTAATGTCCCTCTCAACACAGATCTTTGAGAAGAAAGGTCTAGAGAAAAGATTATGTTTTTGGCAGTGAAGTCAGTGGTAATCTTTTTTATTTTTTTTCAGATTTGAAAAAGGAAATCTTCATTTGAAAGGAGTGAAATTTCAATGATGAATGATTCATTGACTTTGCCAGGATAGAAAACAAATGGAATGAAGTTCTTTTTTTTTTTTTTTAAGATTTTATTTATTTACTCATGAGAGAGATACACAGAGAGAGGCAGAGACATAGGCAGAGGTAGAAACAGACTCCCTGCAGGGAGCCCAGTGTAGGACTGGATCCCGGGACCCCTGGTTCCTGAACTGAGCCAAAGGCAGATACTCAACCGCTGGGCCACCCAGGTGCCCTGGAATGAAGTTAGTTCTGACTATTTACTATTCCTCTTGTCTAAAACTGTACCTGCTCACCTATTCTGAATCTGCTGTGTTACAAGCAAGAATGTGGGATTTTTTTGGTACCTGGAAAATAAAAACCCTATTGGGGATTACAATCATGATTTGGTCCTACATGAACTGCCTGGTGATATCTCCCCAAATGAGCTCAGAATCAAAGTGCTTAAACTAAAATTTGGATTACTGAAAACATGAGCTATTGAGTAATAATATTTCCTTATCATTTGCATGTAACCTCAGGGATTTTGGGTCTCCTAAGGAGTGCTTTTCAGAAATGGGAGGGAGAAAATTAGAAATGCAATATTTGAGATATTATCCACTATCAAAGAACATTCATTCACTTTCCTGCATCAGTTTATGTCAAGTACTAAATATCATAAAGATGTTTGAAGGTAATAGAATACTATTTAAGTTATAAGGGGCACCTGGGTGGCTCAGTGGTTGAGTGTCTGCCTTCGGCTCAGGTCATGATCCCGGGGTCCTGGGATCCAGTCCGACACTGGGCTCCCTGCAGGGAGCCTGCTTCTCCCTCTGCCTATGTCTCTGTCTCTCTGTTTCTATGCATCTTGTGAATAAGTAAATAAAATTTTAAAAAAGAATAAGTTATCAGTATTTCCTGTTCCTCTTTTCAAGCCATAATATCTGGGAGCAAGTGTTTAGTGAAGACGGACATATTATACATTTATAAAAATAAACATTCTCTTTAATATGTATAACAAATAGTTGAGCATCTGCCTTTGGCTCAGGACTGGACTCCCTGCAGGGAGCCTGCTTCTCCCTCTGCCTTGTCTCTCACAAATAAATAAATAAATAAAATCTTTAAAAAATAAAATAAATAAACAGAGGGACAAATGGTTGAAGCGACTTGTAGGAAAGTACCCCTAATACATCCATGATGAGGAATTTTTCTTAAAATATTCCATAAAACCACATATCACACCATGAATTAATTCCTTTATTTTTTACAGATCAGTAACTTCACACTCAGCCTTCTCCTCATTCGTGAAATCATGCACCTGAATAATAATGTGACTGAGTTCATTCTGCTTGGATTGACCCAGGATCCTGTTAGAAAAAAAATAGTGTTTGTCACGTTTTTGTTTTTCTATTTGGGGACATTGCTGGGTAACTTTCTGATTATTACTACTATCAAGACCAGCCAGACACTAGGGAGTCCAATGTACTTCTTCCTTTTCCACCTATCCTTGTCTGACACCTGCTTCTGTACTTCCATAGCCCCTAGAATGATTGTTGATGCACTTTTGAAAAGGGCCACAATCTCTTTCAGGGAGTGCATGATACAAGTCTTTTCATTCCACTTCTTTGGCTGCCTGGAGATCTTCATCCTTATCCTCATGGCTGCTGACCGCTATGTGGCCATCTGTAAGCCCCTGCACTACACAACCATCATGAGTCGACAGGTCTGTGCTGTGCTGGTGGCTATTGCCTGGGTGGGGTCCTGTGTGCATTCTTTAGCTCAGATTTTTCTGGCCCTGAGTTTACCTTTCTGTGGTCCCAATGTGATCGATCACTATCATTGTGACTTGCAGCCCTTGTTGAAACTTGCCTGTGCAGATACCCATGTGATCAATCTACTGTTGGTATCCAATAGTGGGGCCATTTGTATACTGAGTTTTGTCATGCTGATGTGCTCCTATGTTGTCATCTTGTATTCTCTGAGAAATCACAGTGCTGAAGGGAGGAGGAAAGCCCTCTCCACCTGCATGTCCCACATCATTGTAGTCGTCTTGTTCTTTGGTCCTTGCATATTTCTATACACACGCCCTGCAACCACCTTTCCCATGGATAAGATGATAGCTGTATTTTATACACTTGGAACACCTTTGATCAATCCTCTGATTTACACACTTAGGAATGCAGAAGTGAAAAATGCCATGAAGAAGTTATGGAGGAAGAAGTTGATTTCAGATGACAAAAGATGAATAGGAGTTTCAAATTTTTCTTCACAGTTTGGATTTGCCCCGAGTCCATAAAGAATGTTATCTTTTTATTGTGGTGTTAACATAATCTGGGGGCATGAGAATTCATTTCTTCAAGAATGAACATGTAAACTGGTCAATGTTGAGCCAGTTTCATGCAGAGGAAGAGACAGCATCAGGTACAAACAGCCATGTCATGACAAGTGCCTTAGATGTTCACTACTGTGTCTCCTCTTGCCTGCCTAGCATCACTGTGGTTTTAATTTAGTTTTTCCCTGCCCTTTTTCATGTTGACTTCTGGTATTCTCTTTATAGTTACACTTTTGTATGCTTGTATCCACAGCCTGGCTGGCTTTTCCTCTTTCAAATGTCTTCCTTTGTATTAGACACTTCAGTCATATCATATTTGATCATGGACTGTCAACTTGTATGTTTTTTTGTGATTGAGCAGAAAGCACCAGATTCAAATAATTGTAAAACCTTCATGTTTTAAGGGACAATCTATAATCTAAGCAATCTCCCTTCTGTTTTTGGAGTCATACTACAAATTCTTCACATATTTATTTATATCCTTCTAGAACAGTGACAGAATATATTGTTAATATCACCCTTTTGAAGGAATCTTTTTACCTTAGGAAGGTTCTGAGAGTTGGGGTTGTACACATATTATTCTTTTGTAAAAACTACTTTTTGCTTCTACATTGATCACTCCTAACTTGGAGGAAGCTTCAAGTTTTTCTTAGGTCATACAAGTTATAAAAAATTTTGTACTATTGGGTTATTATGATTGAAGCATAGATGGCCCAAATTAAGTAGATATATTCATGAGGGCTAGAGGTAAAGCATACCAGCAACCAAAGGTTGAAATCGGGAATTTGAATATAATAACTGATTAAGAATGTTGGAACTCAGAAGACTCTTTTTAGGCTTTGAAACGGAAATAGTTAAATTGTAGATATGAATTGTCTTAGTGAGTTTTAATATAATCTAGAAAAGAGGGTAACATGAGAAATTTATTGGATTAAAACTGCATTTATGCAGTGAAGAGGGATATCACCCTTTGTTATCATTCATCAACATCACAGTATTGAAATACGTGATCACTAAGAATCTTTCTGATTTCAGTTTGTTTTCTTATTTGTATTTTTATCCATATAGAAAATTTAACATGAGTATTTTTATTTTGTACTTATTTTTATTTACAAATTACTAAATTATGTTAAAAGTATGAAATCTGTATTAACTTTTTCATACCAGGAACCTCAGAACTTCTTAGCTTGAGGAGCACCTGACTGGCTCATTTGGTAGAGCATGTGACTCTTGATCTCAGAGCTGAGTTCAAGCCCCATGTTTGGTGTGGAGTCTACATAAAATAAAAATTTAAAAGGAAAAAAAGAACTTAGCTTGAAAAAAAAAAGATCATCTATTCTCTGCACTGCTTGGGAAAGAAATACTGTGAATTCCACAATGAACACTAGTGACATATATAGATCACTCTTTCTTTTCAGATTCAGAATTTATTCATCTCAAGCAGTTTATCATTGATAATAGCTGCTGATTTTCCTCTTGCAATGGTCGCACTTTAGTAAATCTCAGTTGGCAGAGTTTTATTTGAAGTCCTCTTCAATTTCAAGACAAGGCATATATGAAAAGGGGAGTATGTTGGATCTAATTTAGGTACCTCCCCAGAAACACTATCCAACATGCTTCCAATATGGAGTTCCCAAGGCTGCTGTCACCGTGTCTCTTGCCAACAGAGATTATGATCTAATTCCAGTTCAGAATTTTTTAATAAAGATAGTGGAACTGCAAAGGTGATAGAACATGCAACTTCACCAGGATTTTCTTTCTGAAGTCAGAATTTTGATACAGAGTAAGACTGTGATATCTAAAGTAGACACATTTGTGTGGGGAAGAGGGAGAACTCTGAACTCACAGATGATCTTACATCCTCTTGGTTGTCATAAGTAGCTCCCTCTCCCTTGAAAGAGGACAATATAGTCTTCCCTTGCTTAGACACATTGTGATTACCTCATTTGAACAAGTCAGACAATGATATTTGGTTATCTCATGAGCTTCCTCCTATACCCTTCTTTGCTTCCAAACATCTAATTAGGTACAAGTCACACGGAATGCCAAGCAGGAAAGTCCTTTCTTGCTCTAGGAGGATATGTCATTACATGTGTTATTACAGTGTAGTAGAATAGAAGTTTAGAGTTGAGGTCTATCCCAATTGGCTTTTTCTGCAGACCTACATTACTGGAGATGCATCATCAAATAACTATGTTGTTCACTTTACTCACAGAACTATTAGATCTTTTGAATAGAACTATAAGACAGAGCTACCAAAAGTATGAAAGACCTAATAGTGCTTTTTATTTTAATCTTAGGTATTAGCATGTCCTCAAATTCTGTTTTATTCTTGGATGTGCTAGTTTAGGAGTGAATATGATTTAAACTCAATTCATACTCAGAGAGTCCTAAAGTAAATTGCTTAAAGAAATTAGATACCAAAGTTTCAAGATAGAAAAATATGCTCTCAGGAAGTCATCAGTGTGTCCATATTCAAACGGAGATAAAATAAGCCCAACTAATAGAATCACAGCTTGACATGGCAACTGAGGACTGAATATAGGGTATATATGTATGTATGTATTATTTTTAATTTTTGCTTTTTAGCATTCTTAGAATCTTCTTTATTAAATTTTTAAATTTTTTAAAAGATTTCTATTTATTTGATAGAGAGCGCACAAGCAGGGGGAGTGGTAGAGGGAGAAGCAGACTCTCCACTGAGCAGGGAGCCTAACATGGGGCTCAATTCCAGCACCCTGGGATCATATCTGAGCTGAAGACAGACACTTAACCAACTGAACCACCCAGGGGCCCCAGAAACATCTTTATTACAAATGCTTTTAAACACTTCTCCACCTGTATTGAAGAATGGAATAACTTCCATTTACTGATACTACACAGTTCTCAATGCAACTTGCAAGTTCTTATTTTTTTGATGACAATCATATTACAAATATATTAATGTATCTAATCAGCATGTTGTACACCATACAATTACATAAGATATTTTCCTTTTTTAAAAAGCAACATTCTTTTTAAAAGGGCTATGTTGAAGAGAAATTTTAGTTTAAATTTTGAGGAACTTAGGCAATCTTAGTGGGAAGTGAGAAACAATCACATTGAGATTTCCTTAATAAAAATTTACTGACTTTAAATAATGTTGGCTACTGTTGTGCATAATAATTTTTAAAAAACCTTTTACATTTAAAAAATGCATATGTCTGAAGACAGATTTTTTTTTTTTTGACATGAGGTACTCTCCTAGGTCTTAAAATTTGCTGTTAGGGGTTGAATTGTGTCCTCCAAGAAAAGAATAGTCCCTAGTACTTTAGAATGTGACCTTATTTAGGAATAGTGTGTCTGACAATTGACTTTTGATTGCAATGTAATGTACTAACATTAAGCTCTGATGGTTGAGACATCCATTTCAAAAACATCTCCTGTGCAGTGAATACAAGGCCAACTACACAACTAGATGAGGAGCCAGACTGCCCCACTCATGAAGTCCCCTTTCTGGAAAGCTCTAGGTGACCTATAACGGACTATTTGAGTGACCCTGTGTTTTTCTTCCTGTACTTTAATCCCACTCCTATGTTTTAAATTCATTAGTAGGATCATGCCCTGGGCAAAAGCAGCGCTAAACCCCTGAGCCACCCAGGCTGCCCAGTACCCCATTCTTGACCTCAATAAAGGCAGAACCTCAGAATGGCAAGCTCTTTCT
Organism: Canis lupus baileyi; assembly: GCF_048164855.1. NCBI lineage: Eukaryota > Metazoa > Chordata > Mammalia > Carnivora > Canidae > Canis > Canis lupus. The sequence continues at coordinate 15,603,666 of NC_132858.1, forward strand.
GTCTCTCCCTGTCTCTAACTGTGGCCAACAAGGTGGCCCTAGGTGTGTCATGTACCTTTTGTGACTTGTGAATAATAAACCTTGTTTTGTCAAAGTGCTCACTTAATTGTTTCACTTGAGGAAAGGAGGAGAAACTGAAAAAGAACACAGGCCTTTCTTTGGGGTCTCAGAATTGCAATTTGGGGAGCACAAATTTTGGAGTAAACAAGAAAAGTGTCCTGCTCATGTGGGGAAAGCAAGGGTTTTTTTTATGAGAAAGAAGAAAGGTATAATCAGATGATTTAGATTAAGAAAAAGAGAAGAAAATTTAATTTGGTACTGACAGATGAAGCCACTGTTGATTACTATCTTTTCTTTTTTCTTTTTTAAGAGACAGAGTTTGGAGATGGGGAAATCAGAGGAAGAGAGAGGGAGTCCTAAGTATTCTCCACACGCAATGCAGGGCTGGATCTCAGAACCTTGAGATCATGACTGAGCAGAAATCAAGAGTCTGATGCCTAACTGACTAAGCTACCCAGGCATTTGCTTTTGATTATCATCTAATTGATTATTCTACTGATGCTGTCAAGCAAAACTATTCCTGGTTTGCAGTAGTTAACTCTTCTGTCCTCATAAAGTTCTTATCAGTAGTTTTATGGTCCTAATGACAGTTGTTTTGTTGGATTTTGTGAGAAATTTCTTGAAAAATTAGCACTGCTCTGGCCCAGTTAAAGAATTCATTCATTAGAAAGGAAAATGGAGCTTCAAAATGGAGTCTCTTGTCTCCAGAAATTTTCTAGCTGGCAGTTAACAGGAAGGCAGGTAGAGAGGGGTTGACTTTCAGCTCCCAGATGTCTTTGCATGTGGCCCCTTTGTCTTCAAAGCTAGGAATGGGAAATTTTATTCTAATTGTACTTTGAATCTTTCTTTTTCTTCTGTTACCAATCAGGAAAAAAATTTCTTTCTTTCTTTCTTTCTTTCTTTCTTTCTTTCTTTCTTTCTTTCTTTCTTCTTTCTTTCTTTCAATTCTATTAGCCAACATACAGTACATCATTAGACTCAGATGTAGTGTTCAACAATTGTGGGATTAGATAAGTTCCAAACATTTAACTCGAAGTCAGCATATATCAGTAACCTTAATTACATTTAGAAATCCCTTTGGACATGTAATTCTACATATAACATTTTAAAAATATTTTATTTATTTATTCATGAAAGACACAGAAAGAGAGGCAGAGACATAGACAGAGGGAGAAGCAAGTTCGTTGCAGGGAGCCCGATGTAGGACTAGATTCCAGGAGTACGGGATCACACCCTGAGCCAAAGGCAGATGCTCAACCACTGAACTACCTAGGTGCCCCTACATTTAACATTTAACATATGATATATTATCACATTTCCAGTCCCAGGGGCTATGGCAGGAAATCCTGAGGGGCATTTTGGAATTATGTCTACCACAGTGTTAAAGAAGTTTTGAAAAATTATGGCTTTAACCCCAAAATGGAGAATGTACAACTCAGTGTTTCTAAAATGAGGATAGCTTTATCTCTATTAAATATGCCACCTTTGCATCCTATTCCAAATGTTATCCATGAGGAAAATACGACATTCCCTTAGGTGTGGAGTAGTCTTAGAGGAAGTATAAGTAACATTCTATATTTACTTAATCATTGAATCCAACTAAATATATGATCTTCATCACGTATCTTATACAATTAACTCAGCTATAAAAAATTGTCTACATAAATGGACATATCAATGCCATGGATGAGGGCCTGGAGTGAGGAACTAACATTTCAGGATGACAGAGTTTTGCACAGTGACCTATTGTCTGATCTTGTCCTTAATTGTCAATGACTTCTGTCTACAGATTGTGATCTGAATGCTTTGTCCTGTAGCTATTTCCAAGTTTATTTGTAAATTGTATCAGAAAGTAGTTAATAATAATAATAAGTAATAGCAGTAATACTAATTCTAATAATAATAGTGGCTAAGTATTACTGATGTACAAAATAATTGTACTTATAGGTAAAGAATCTAAATTTCAATGAGATAAGTGTCTTACTCAAAGTCACATAGCTGGTAAAAGGTACACCTGGGATTCAAATTCAGACCCTTTGTGTTCAGTGACTGAGGTGGTAAACATGAAATCATCCTGGACATCTGGCAAACGTATGTCATATAAAATTACTTCTTCTTCTAAAGATGCAATCTAATTAGGTTTTGATGCCGTTGTTATGGTGCATCCTTCAGCCATCTCTCTGTTTTCATTCACATGCACACATACATGCCCACACACAAAAAATAATCAGTCTTCCTTGCAGTGTTTCTGACATCAAAAACACAAAAATGAAATTGCTTAGGTAGTGAAATAGAACTATAAGTGTAATTCAATAAAAACTGAAAACCAAATCCTTTAAATTTTATGTTACTTCACCATCATCAATTAATCAAAACTATAAAAAACATCTTAGCAATTTATTTTGTTGGTGCTTTTGAGGTTGTACTATGAGTGGAATGTATATTCTGGGAAAAATGTATCCTAAATTTACAATTCAAAATTTAAGGGTAATTTTGAAATATTTAGTACATTATTTTATTATTTTAGTAAAAATCTAGATATACTTATTAAGTACTTACTTTGTGTGAAGTGTGATAGTACTTGTCACAGTCATTGTAGGATCAGTAAAGTATCTTAGCCAGGGTCAAATTCTACTGTACTAGTTATTAGCTGCCTAGTCTTGTCAATTATTTCTTTGTGTCTCTATGGAAATATTAATCATATCATCTCATGGAGTCATTATGTGCATTACATTTTAAAACTCCCTTTAAAGTCCTTAGCACAATTACTGGCACATTGTAATGACTTTCCAATGACTTCTGTTACACTGGTCATCATTGAAATTTAAATGAGAAACAATAGACCTTATTTTCATTGAGTTAATAGTCTGTTGAGAAGAATACCAATATTTAAAAAATAGCCACAAAACCCATCAAAACAAAACATAAAACCCTTGGACTATCTATGAAATGGGATTCAAACAATCTGGTGAAATCAGGTATTAGGAATGTAATGGGATGACTTGGAGTATGGAATTAAGTTTCAGAAAGGTGATATAATGAGGATGAGCCTTGTGGGAATGGGGACATTTAAGTTTGACCTTAAGTATTTTAAGCAAAAGCCCAATACCTTCAATATTAATAAATAATTAGCCTTGGTAATGGAAGCAATGAAAGACCTTTCATAAATATAATGAATGCATTAGGGTTTATTCCTTTTGTAGAAAGTAATAAGACATTTCAAAAACTTTTTGGTCACTGACCATAAAACCTACATTTGATGTTCAATATCATATATTTGAAGCAATCTAAAACAAATCTATATTTAAAAGCACATTTCAAAAACCAAAGCAATAACAAATTAAAATCACCAGAGTTTATTTTTACTAGGCTTGTCCAAGAATTCCTATAGGGATTGCCATTGACACTGCACCCACATGTTGGCAGTGCCTTGAAACACTCTTCCTGGCTGTTCCCTTGCAGCTTCTCCAACAGCCCCCAGACCCCAAGCATTTAGGGAAATAGACATTTTCTGCTCATTATTGTGCCAAAGGGGAAAAAAAGGCAAGATAGAAAGACCCAAACACAATTGTGATTTTCCTTCCAGTTTTATGATACACTTCTCATTTCCTATTCTGAGTATACGTAGTTAGTTTTTTAGATATATTTTGTAGTTTCAAGTTTTTATTTAAATTCCAGTTAGTTAACAAATAGTGTAATATTAGTTATAGGAGTAGAATTCAATGCTTTATTTCATTTTAAATATAATTTGAAAACTACTTACCAAGTATGAGACTTTTTTCATTACTTTTTTTGTCCTAATATATATATTCATTCTTTTAATTTTGAAGATTTTTTTTTCATTTATTGTCATGAGTTTAAGAAGACAGTGATATTCCTTTAAATGTTAACTGGAATCGGCTGATACTAAAAATGTGAGTTCTTATTTTTTTTCTTTTCCATCTTTTCTTTATTCTTAACTTTTCTATTTTTGCATGCCTGTGTTCTCTCTCTGAGCAGCTATAGAATCATCATCTATCCTTATCCACTTGTTTTCTAAGGTAATTTTTTTTGCATGAATAATATTATAGAAATATATCTCCTTTATAATGATTTCTTTTATAACCTTTTAAGCTTCTAATTCATGTAACAATTTGGCATTTTAATAGTTGACAAAACAACTTTAAAATGTCTGTGTAATAAAAAATGAAAAGTGGGAATGCTATTTTGAAATCTTGATTTCAAACTTGAGAATGTTTAGCTGCCAGATCAGGAGGCTAAGAGAAATTGTGAAATATTGTGTACTCTACTTTAGATAGAAAAGCAATGATAAAAAAAATACCATAAAAGTTTGGGAAAAATCAAATAATTGAATCAAATAGATGATAAAGTGAATAAAGATAGTAAGAAAATGATTGAAAATCAATTGATTATTTTGATAAACTGGTAAATGAGTCAGTAAATCACTTGATTAAAAAAATTAGTTCTTTGCAGCTGGAAGGATCCATGAAAAGTGTAATTCCTAATTTTCTTATGGAGAAATAGGTACCCCAAGAATTTGAGGAACTTCTTCCTAAATCACATGGTCCAGGAAGTAGCAGATCAGGACAAGAACCTCTATTTCTCACCTCACTGTGCCATAGGTCTGTTATACTGAACAATAATCTGTGATATTTGAAATGAAGAGGAATAATACGGAAAAAATTTTAGTGATCACAGAGAGTTTATTATGTAATTGATGACTATTCATTTAAAAAGATAGATTAGATATATATTAAAATTTCAAAAACCTTCAGAAAACTACAAAATGACCTAAGTAAAATAGTGGCACGAAATTATTGTTTGCTTGAAGTGTTTGATTCACTTATTCTAAACAGTAAGAGAGAGATTATATTTTGCAGGTATTGGAGGTCTTCATGAATAAATTTTTACTTTGGTTTTAGTTCTCCCATCTATGAAAGGGGAAATCCTATTACCTACTCCAAGTCTTGGTCATTAGTCTGGTATTTTCAGTAGTGGTGAATTGTCAAAATACTTTAAAACTTCTGTAGAAATTTATATTCAGTGGCATGTTAAACTCACTATTCCCAGAGCCCCCTTTGTCCTATGAATGGTGAAGCATTTATAGAATATTAAACATTTTAAAATTATAATGAGTTAATATTTAGCTAATTTTCATGATGTATTAAATGCACATATCTGTACCTAATTTTTTTAAAGATTTTATTTATTCATGAGAGTCATGCACAGAGATAGGCAGAGACACAGGCAGAGGGAGAAGCAGGTTCCACGCAGGGAGCCCAATGTGAGACTTGATTCCGGGTCTCCAGGATCACACCCTGGGCTTAAGGCAGGTGCTAAACCCCTAAGCCACCCAGGGATCCCTGTACCTAAATGTTTTATAGGAATATTTTAATCTGATTTTCACAATAATCCTATGTGGTTGGTCTTATTATTATCACTGCTTTGCAGATGAAAAAAAAACAATGCTCAGAGGCTTTGTAACTTCCTTAAGATTATTTAAATTTAGTGGACCATATATTGGAATGCATCAGCGAAATTCCAGCACTCTCTTCCACCAGGATGACCTGTCTCCTTTGAAAATAAAGTTGCCAATTTTATTTTAGGAACTGAAGATTAGCCATTCAGTTTTGTGCCCTATGAAATATTTTCTGTGAGACTAAGGACACCAAGATGATCCTGAACATCAGGGGTTGGGTATTTTCCTCCCCTTTAAATGCTTCTTAATGAACATGTTCCAGCAGAGATGAAAATTTTAGGTAATCAGAAGTTTTATGTATGGTATGGTGGCATTTCTAACAAGTCCATACCTATCAGAGGCCGTTAACCTTTTGCGTAGCACATCTTGATTATTTATCAATCTCTGTTGCAGATTTGCTGTTTCCTTCTGTTAAAAGTAAAATAAGAGCTAAAGTTAGTTCAGCAGGGGATCCCTGGGTGTCTCAGCGGTTTAGTGCCTGCCTTTGGCCCAGGGAGAGATCCTGGAGCACCGAGATCGGGTCCCACGTCGGGGTCCCCGTATTGAGCCTGCTTGTCTCTCTGCCTGTGTCTCTGCCTCTCTCTCTCTCTCTATGTCTATCATAAATCAATCAATCAATCAATCAAAAAAAATAAAGTTAGTTCAGCAAAACAAGGAGCCATGAAAAGAGCTAATTATGAACTTGTGTCCTCATAAATAAGAGCTAGAGATTTGATAAATCACCTTGAAATTTCTTTAAATCCTATTAGGATTGCAAAAGTATAACTAAATGTGCTAGTGCTGATATAAAGACCAAATCCAGATATAGGTGTAAAAGAGATACAGATATTAGTGCAAAGGTAGATGCAGATATAAATGTGTTTCCTGTTTCCTTATATCAAATATCTCCTCATGAAAGAGTGGAAATTGGTTACATATGTGTCAGTATAGTTATATTTACATTTTTATTTTTATTTTTTATTTTTTAAAGATTTTTTTTATTTATGAGAGAGAGAGAGAGAGAAAGAGAGAGAGGCAGAGACACAGGCAGAGGAAGAAGCAGGCTCCATGCAGGGAAGCCTGACATGGGACTCGATCCTGGGTCTCCAGGATCATGCCCTGGGTTGAAGGCATCATTAAACCACTGAGCCACCCAGGCTGCCCAATATATTTACATTTTTAAATGACAATTGATGACATATGATGCTTGAGGAAGAGCATCTATGTCTAAACATGCTAAAGTCTTTGAGGAAACAATGTAGTAACTAGTGATAAACAAGTTATTTGAGTTTACTGAATTACTTTTTATTCTGCTTAATTTTATTCCTTATGTATTGTGTTCTTCTTAAACCGTATTATAAAATGATGAATTTGGAATTAACTTTAAGTACAGAAGTAATAATGAAATATAATCTCTTTAATAAAGAAATTAAAACATTGTATAACACTAAAATCCCTTTTGGCCATCACCTTCTTTATTTTTGAGAATTAAATCTTTCCTTCCACACTTTTTTTCTATTAATTTATAAGTACAGAGGTTCTCACAGAAACTAAATGGCATTCTGTGACTGTGATCTTTTTTTTTAGCATGCACATTATCATACTGTGGTTATTTTCGTGTACTTCATTATGTTTTCCACATGAAAGTATGTTTTAGTGATTGGTATCATGTTAGATGTCTCCTAGGTATCATCAAACTATTGCCTAGTTTTCCATAATGAGAACATACTAGCCCTTATTTCCATTCTATTTTCAGGTTTTAGATCAATTCTATTTTCCAAATTTGAATGAGTCTATGAAGAATATCCTTTTGTATAGTTTCTGAGGTAGTTTTGCTGGGTCACTCATGAAAATTGTAATGAATACCTTTTGAAATTTTAGTTTTATGAAGTTGATGAGTGAGAATATAATATCTCATTCCTGTTTCATCTGCATCTCCCTAATTCTAATGAGGTTGAATATTTTTATATATATTTGGGCAGTTGTGATTTCCTTTCTGTGTATTGCCTTCCCAAAATTTTGCTCTTTTAGAAAATTGGGCTACTTATCTTTATGTGATCAATTCACAGGATTTATAAATATTTACTCCCATTTGCTGCTTTTAAAAATATTTGGTTTATATGAAGTTTTGTCATATGGAAGATTTTAAAATAGATTTTATATTTTTATGAATTTGTTTTATGTTCTTTGCTTTAAAAATGTTCCTACATAAGATATAAACCCATTCTAATTATTCTCAATTTTTTTCTTTTGTTTTTGATACATTTGTGTTTTTTGACCATCTGGATTATAATTTTTTGTGCCTTATGAGTGATATTTTTTTCAGAGAGAGATTTAAAGTCCTCAGTTATTAAAATTCAAATCAAATTGATTTCCTGGAGTTTAAATCAATTTGAAATTTCAACTTAAATATGGAACAAATTCTGATATATGCATTTATTTATTGACTGTCTTCAAGTCCAGCAATCTGTCTTTACCTACAACTTTTTAAAAAAGATTTATTTATTTATTCTTGATACAGAGAGAGAACACAGCCAACAGGGGCAGACACAGAGGGAGAGAGAATCTCAAGCAGACCCTGTGTTGAGTGTGGAGCCCAACTTGGGGCTTGATCTCATGACCTTAAGATCACAAGAGTTGGACACTTAACCGACTGAACCACCCAGATGCCTCTACCTACAACTTTTTAATTGCTATAGCTTTATAGTATATTTCAATTCTGAAAGATATGTCTATCCTCTTTGATCTTCCTTTGAAAAAGTTAGATTAGCTACTCTGGCTATTCTTTCTAAATTTTAGAATCAGATTTTGATGAAAAATGTCAGAATTTTTGTTTTAACTATTGAATGTATTAATTGGGAAGAATTGACATCTTTCTTATATTGATCCTCCCTAGCCATAAACATGGTATAATCTTTTAATTCGTTATAATCTTTTTAATCTTGTAATACAATTCTATATTCAATGAGGGAATTCTGTTTTTAAGGACAGAATAGGGACGCCTGGGTGGCTTAGTGGTTGAGCGTCTGCCTTTGACTTAGGGCGTGTTCCTGGAGTTGCGGGATCAAGTCCCACATCAGGCTTCCTGCATGGAGCCTGCTTCTCCCTCTTCCTATGTCTCTGCCTTTCCCTCTGTATCTCTCATGAAGAAATAAATAAAATCTTTTTAAAAAAGGACAGAATAGATGACTCACAGATTAAGTAATATTGAACTGTTTATTTTATACAAATAACACCATATCCCAGAATCATTGCAACTGGTTTTATTTATGTGACAGTGATATTTTTCAGAGATTTTTTTCAAGAAATTAGCCCACAGGTTGTTAATTTGTGGTTCATGGATGGAAATCAAACTGAAAGTCCACAAACTCCATCAAATCCTATTAAAAATCTCTTTGCCAAAAGTACCGTTTTCTAAAAATAAAAAGTATTGTTCAAATGTTGTTATAACCCTTCACAAACTGGCTGACACCTGTTAATCAGTCTGTAGTGTTTATGTTTTATAGAGCTGGGCATTGAGTTTAGCAGTTTTGTGGTACATTTTTTGCCAAAAGGAAGTAAGAGATATAGTTTAATATTTTGCACCAAAGCAATATGTTATTTTTAGTTAAAATATTTCAGGACTGGGGGGATCCCTGGGCGGCGCAGCGGTTTGGCGCCTGCCTTTGGCCCAGGGCGCGATCCTGGAGACACGGGATCGAGTCCCACATCGGGCTCCCGGTGCATGGAGCCTGCTTCTCCCTCTGCCTGTGTCTCTGCCTCTCTCTCTCTTTCTGTGACTATCATAAGTAAATAAAAATTAAAAAAAAAAATTTCAGGACTGGGGCCCATGAGTCTGTTAAGGAAAGAAAGTGCTTAAATTCAAAGAAATACATGGTTTTAAAACAGACCTAGTGAAAAAGGATCTCTGGATGCAATTTGACCCTGCAAGGGGTGCTGTCTTACTGGAAAGTGACAGAAAGTGGGACTAAGGGATGAAAACTCCTGAGTTAGACTGAAAAGTGAACTGGGAAATGAGGTCAATTCCAGGAAGCCACAAATATACTGGAACCTCATACAGTGGAGCAACTCTTCCCCAACGATCTAATCTTTGCTCAATGTTTGCAAAAGGTGTTAAAGGCACTTTATTAAATTGTCATTTAGAGATCTAATATTTAAAATGATGATTAATGATGCTACTGAATTTTCAAGGTTCAGCACAGATTTAGTTCCTGGGAAGGACTGAGAATGATAAGACTGCCCTTGATGAAGAGATAACCTCATATTGTTTATACATAACAGAGATTCAAAAATTACTCTTAAGGTATACTTCTGAAATCACATCTCAAAATTAACCTAAAAAAGAACATTGCATCTTCCAATTATTCATCCTTTTATTCATTCATAGTAAGCATGAGACTTTGGGATTTATTATATTTTCAATTAATTATTTGAGCTATTATTATTAGCTACGGCTACTCTAATGAACTATATCTACTTGTTGATAGATTGTAGGTATTTTGTATAGCTGCACCCTTAGCATTAATTTTGGTGTTTTCATCATAATAACCTACGTATATTTATCAAATGAATGACTTTTAAAATAAATCAATAATTTAAAAAAGTTGGGTGTTTCCAGTATGTTAACTTTCCCCTCTACATAATCACACCCCCAGAAGAATTGGGACATGAAAATATCACAGAATTTAATCTCTTGGGACTTTTTAGTGATGAGGATGCAAAGGCCGCCTGCTTTGTGCTGTTCGTACTTTGCTACATTGCAATTCTCTCAGGAAACTTGCTCTATCTTCTCACAATCAGGGGCAGCCGTCTCCGTGAACAGCTCATGTACTTTTTCCTGAGCTACCTATCTTTTATGGATGTCTGCTTCACTTCACAGACCTACTGGCCCAGCAGAAGACCATCTCCTACAATGGCTGCATGGCCCAGATGTTTTATGCCCATTTTTTTGGTGCCACTGAGATCTTCATCTTGGTGGCCATGGCCTATGACCGATATGCAGCCATCTGCAGACCCCTTCACTATATGGTCATCATGAGCAGACAGGTGTGCTATGTCCTTGTAATGGCCTCAATTCTCGGAGCATTTACCCATTCAATCATGCAAGTATTGATTATTATTGAACTTCCCTTCTGTGGCCCCAATCAGATAGACCACTATTTCTGTGATGTTTTCCCCTTGCTGAAGCTGGCCTGCATGGATACTAGCTTGTTGGTTATTGTGATCATTACTACCACAGGAGTGCTGTCCATTTTGACCTTTGTTGCCTTGGTAATTTCTTACATCATCATCCTGTCTACCCTGAGGACCTACTCATCCCAGGGCTGCCGCAAAGCCCTCTCTACCTGTGGCTCACATATCACTGTTGTGTTCATGTTCTTCTTGCCTCTCATCTTCACATATGTCCCCATGACTGATTCCGTCAGTAATGACAAAGTGTTTGCCCTATTTTATACCATGATTGCCCACATGTTCAACCCTCTCGTCTACACATTGAGAAACACAGACATGAAGAATGCCATGAGGAAAATGTGGTGCCGGGATGCACGGTTTGAAGGGAAATGAAGTCCCTGGTGTTCAAACCATCCTCTGGATCACCTTCTATCCACAGCATCCTAATGTCAGCAAATATGGCAGGTACAGAGAGGTGGTGTGTTGTCATCAAAAGTTGCAAGACTTGAAGAGAGAGGGCCCTTAACCACCTTCTTTCTGTTACTTTATTTTTCTGAACCTATGTAAAGAGGATGAATCATATGACCTCCATGTCCCAGCCAGCTCTAACATTCTGGAACTTATGTCTGGCATTTTGGAATATTCTGTCCATCATGATCCCAGACATAGTGGACATATAGCACTATTATCAGGGCACACTATAAAGACTGCGTGGTCTGACAGTTATGCCTTGCTTTAGGTAACAGATTTTTGACTGAGACACCTCTTACAAAGACAGAGAGGTCTTAAGCACTCCATTTTTTACTGGTGTCCATTGCAATAGAAGAAGCAAGCAATGCCCCCAAATTTGCAATTGTTATTGTATATTTTAACCCTTTACATAAACAGATAATGCTTGTAAAATAATGGAATGCAGGTAATTACACTATTCACACTGTCGTTATTATAATTAATTCTTAGTACCCTAATGATGGTGTATTCCAGGAATTAGAAGTTTCAAATTAGATAATGAACACCACTTTTCAATCCTTTGAATATAACTCCATGACCTCATTTTAAAATAACCTCATTTTAAAATCCTTCATGAATGTGCAAATTGATGCTTTTTGTAAATGTGCAATGTGGAAAATCTCCCATTCTGTAAAAGACCCTGAGCTTAAGCAGCCACACAGCTGAGTGTTGCCTAGGTGGCTCAGTTTGTTAAGTATCTGACTTTAGCTCAGGTCATGATTTCAAGATGCTCGAATTGAGCTCTGCACTGGAATTTCAATGGGGAGCCGGCTTGTCCCTCTGCTCTTACCGCCCCCTCCCAATAAATAAATAATATTTTTTTAAAAAGGGAAGCTATATAGCTGAAGACATAGATGTCCCTGGGGTACATTCTGTAGATCCTCACTGCTCTTAATGCAAATGGCATATTTTGACATTTTTCTTCTACCATTTGTGCGATGCAAATCTGTCTCACTTTGACTCAGGCAGTCCCTTATATTAGTGAGAAACAGAGAAAGTTAGTTTGAGAAGCAGATGCAACTCACTGAAAACTGGAGCATAGGCCAAGAACAATTTCGGTGCATTGAGGTGTTTCCCGTTTATACAAGAATTCTCAAATTTTGTGAATTGGAAGGGGCCTCTGACATCATCTAGGGCCATCCACGAACATGAGAAGAGGAACCAAGGCCCAGAGAATGGGTTCATCAAGTTTCCAAATATGAGAGGCCCAGACTTGTTATTTTCTGGTGCTCCATCCTCTTCCGTAAGTCCCCGTAAAGAAATTGAATTGTATTTACTTCAAGTATTCCTGTCCTTTGTGCACCAGAAATCTGTTTCTTTTGTTTGTTTGTTTGTTTGGGATTACAGTTGATACCGAATGTTGCTTTAGTTTCAGGTGTACAGCATAAAGATTCTACCAATCTCTGTTTTGCTGTGCTCACCACAAGTGTAGCTACCACCTGTCCCTTTGCACTGCTACTATAATACCAATAGACTACATTCACTATACTATGCCTTTTATTCCTGCGACTTATTCATTCCATAACCAGAAGCCTGTATCTTCCAATTCCCTCCCATTTTGCCTGACTCCACTGCATCTACCTTCCCTCTGGCAGCCATGGGCTTGTTCTCTTTATTAATGGGTCTGAAGGAATCTGGGTTTTAAGGTGAGGAGTACATTTACAGGAATTAGCCATAGTTGATGATATTTCAGCAAATTTTTTCCTTCCCCAAAAGACCTTGACATGGATACTGTCTGCAAATTAAGAAACTTAGAACATAATGGGAGGCAGAAAAATAATGAAGTATATTGAAAAGGAGGTAAGAAGGACAATAGCAGATTAAGTCAGGATTCGAGTTTTGATGTTGATCTGGTGGCAGTTATGTCCAAAAAAAAAATGTGTATAGCTGTATGGGCTTTTGCCTAATTCTGGTGCTTATTTTTAATAAGCCTGTTATTGATGCATATACAGGCTACATTCTCTGATAATGAATTAAATTTGCTCACTGTGACAAATTTGCTGTTTGGTTTTTCCCCAAAGAAGACAGGCCTTTCAGAAGTCCATTTGAACCTGGCTGTTATTTATCTTTTGTTAACATTCTTCTCATAATTTATCAACAAGTGAGGGTTGGAATGGAAGCTACCCAAGAATAATAAATATGTCATTCTTTTCCTGTGTGTTATCCATAGTTGAAATAGTGAAAGGGAAGTTGGATGTATATTTAGGTTAGAATTGGTCCCTTATGTATATAATCAAGGTTATGTGCTGTCCTTCATATCCATTCCTTCTTGCTTGGCCTTTTATACTACTCCTTTCAAGTTATCTTACACTAAACATACTGGAGGTGTTACTAGCTCAGGAGTAGGCCTTCGAATCCCCACTTCTACAGTTTGACCATGCTATTCTTGGATCAGACAACTCAATAATATTGTGTAAACAAGCCTTTGGAATATTTGTAGCTTATACAACAAGCATTTAGTTTTTGCTCATGTGTCTTTGCAAAAGGTGGGGTGTAGCTGATCTAGCGTAGGTTCAGGTATACCTAATGCAGCTCTATTTTTATCAGGCATAAAAGAAAAATGCTATCTTAATCTTTGTTAAAATGAAAATTTATATTCTGTACATGTGATGTTTGACATTACCCTTGACTTATGGAAGTTCGGCTTTGTCTGTCTCTCTTTATATTGTGGTGCACTTCTCTGGTGGATTTTTAAATACTAGAATGTAAAATAAGACATATTTTGAAGATTTGAATAAAGTAACGAAGTTTGCATTATACCTCAGAACAAAACTGGTCACTATGAAAGATATGAATATATTGAAACACTGTCAAAGTGAGGTACTCCCACATAGTTATTATAAAAATGATAAATTGTAGAGCCTCTGACATATGATAAATGTTTTAACTTCCAGGATATGTTAAAATGAAAAAAGGGATTACATATGGAGGAAGATGAAAATATTTTACATATTAAACTGAGCAGTGCAAGAAACCATGTTTAAAAATGTTTTGCTACTCCTAAGGACAGAAGTATAAACACTAGTTGGAAGATAAAAGGAGATACATTTTTATTTTCTACTGTGAAACAGACTAATTTATCTATCTGGAAAATCAGAAGGGTTGCCATTTATTTCAATCAATGAAGGCTTTAAACAAAGTCAATCTGTCATCTTATAACAGCAAGGTTGAAAAACTACAAAAATATAAAACTCCAGTGGTTGGCAGACAAGGCTGTGATCACATGTCTATGAAATAAAATGGTATAAACCAGAATCACCCTTACTGAAACTGGGGAGAGTCTAATGAAAGAAATGATCTTTTTCCAAGGAACCAAGAATAGACCATCTGAGCACCTCTGATTGGGATTGACTCTGAGGACCTTTTGTGAACAAGAGTAAATGTAGAAAAAAATAAAAGAGTAAATGTAGAAAGTCATTGATAGAAATCTAAATACCATTTACTATGTCCTTCTTCTTAGTCCCTGAGAGTAATAAATCTGTAAGTTTTTATTTTCTAAGGGATGTCAGATGTTCAATAAAATGAATATCCCTTGGGGATCCCTGGGTGGCTCAGCAGTTTAGAGCCTGCCTTCAGCCCAGGGCATGATCCTGGAGTCTCAGGATTGAGTCCCACTTCGGGCTCCCTGCATGGAGCCTGCTTCTCCCTCTGCCTGCTTCTCCCTCTGCTTCTGTCTCTGCCTCTCTCTCTCTGTGTCTCTCATGAATAAATAAATAAAACCTTTAAAAAACAAAAAGAATGAATAACCCTTGCCAGTCAAGACTTTAGTTCAAAGGCATGACTAAAAGAGCGTTGTGGAGGAAAGTTACAAATGGATAATATTCATTTATTGCACTCTTTTCTAAATTTAGTTCAAATTTAGTTCCTTTGCATCAGTTAGTAGAATAGACAGGGGCATATATTTAAAGGTGCGGCTCCTTGGATTTCATTGACTCAGAGTTCTCCTGTGCTCTAAGAACATCAAGTATCATCTACTCCCAGTATTTCCAAATTGAAGTGCTCAGATGTGCCACTGTCTGTATAGCAATTACAAGATGTGCTTATTAAAATATGGATTTTGAATGTCCCTTAACTATGGCCTAATAAATTGGAAACTCATAACACAGATACTTTATCTCTTCAAAAGTTTCTCCAAATGACTCCCATGATCAAACAAACTAGAGAAGTACTGATCTAGTCATCATTAAAAACTGAGCAAGTGGAAGTCCATTGAGATTCCAAACTGGGACAATAAACATGATTTTGTGTGTTTCCAGGGCCAAAGTTTCTTAATTGTAACGTCTATTCCAGATATGGTACTACTTTTAGTCTTTCTCTTCTTTATCTATGTGAATGCATCAACAGCAGAGATAATCTTTTTATTTATTTATTTTATTTTTTATTTTATTTTTTTCAGGGATGATCTTTTTAAAGACTATGTACAGATCTTAATGTAATGTGCACACACACACATACACACTCTACCATAAACACTTACCCAGGTATAGGCAGTAACAGAATAATCAGATCTTTGCAAAAGACAGGAAGTAATAAGAAGAATAATCAGTGATGTGTTCATTTGTTATAGAAAAATAAAGCTCAGATTGCAGGAAGTGAAGAAGAGATGTGTGATAAAGGGCTCACTGTGTTCAGTAAAACTGCTTGGTTCAAACACTGGAGAAAATACAGTTTCCCAGTCAGTCCTTTCAGTATTTTATTTGCCCTGTTGTTTGAATCAAGTCACTTACTCATCACATGTGTATTTATTTTCATTCAATTTCTTCAGTTTTTCCTTTTAGTAACTGCATGTCAATTGGAGACCAGTGGCTACAGACAAGTCAAGATTAGTCAGGTAGCAGGAGCATATGAATGGGATATTAGAATTACAATGCAGATCTTTGAGGCAATTTTTCCTCCAGTTTCCTTACTATTTGGGTAAAGAAAATGAGTCCTAGAGAATGGAAAGCTTTCTCTCCAGAGCAGAGGATTAGGACAGATCTTTTGTTTTTTAAGTGTATTTTATCTCTTTTTCATATGCACATAGCTCCCCTCCTTTTGAAGCCTTGCTAGGTTTAGTTTCTACTGTGTTTTGGCTTAGATCAGAACCCTATAGCTCAGATCTCTCTTATTCTTCCTGTATCCTATTGTGCAAGTAACATATTCATATTGAGTGCTCAATATGTTTCCATCACAGTTCTAAATGATAGAAAATGGCCTTAAATACCTCCAGTAGACTCTCATTCTTTAAGGAAAAAGGCAGAGTCCAAAATGGGAAGAAGAAAACAATGGTGCTGAGCTTCTGATTTTAATAAGATTCCTCTAGCCTAGGTCTTTCAGAAAATTTACCTACATATGAAATATTAGAATATAATGATGATAAATAATACCTCAGTTGTGTAGAATGTTTTATTATCTCTTTTGTTCCTCCAAAACCCATGTGAAGTCGTTGTTACTGTCGTCTTTGAACAGAAAAGAAAATTTAAGATCATTCATCTTAAATTATTATTTTCAGCTATTTATCGTTAGCCTCTGAGAAAACCTTCCTGCCCCACAGTCTTTTTATTGTATTTTTTATTTCTGCATTTCTGAGTGTATAGATCAGAGGATTTAACATGGGGGTGATAATGGTGTAAAATACAGCTACCATCTTATCCTCTGAAAAGGTAGTATCAGGGCGCATGTACATGAAAGTACATGGGCCAAAAAAGATTATGACCACAGCAATGTGGGAGCCACAGGTGGAGAGTGCTTTGCGCCTACCTTCTGCTGAGTGTTTTCTCAGGGACACCAGGATGACAGTATAGGAAATTATCAAGATAACAAAGCTCCCTAGAGCAATGGTACCACTGTTGGCTGTCACCACAACACCAACAATATATGTATCTGTGCAGGCAAGTTTCAACACAGGGTGGACATCACAAAAGTAGTGATCGATCTCACTGGGTCCACAAAAGGGTAACTGAACTACCAGAGCCACCTGGATAATGGAGTGTAAGAACCCTCCTATCCAGGTTCCCAACAACATTTTATTGCATCTGTTCCGGTCCATGATGGTGGTATAGTGTAGGGGTTTACAGATAGCCACGTAACGATCATAGGCCATTACAGTAAGGATGAAGATCTCTGTGCAACCAAAGAAATGTACTCCAAAGAGTTGCAACATGCACCCGACATAGGAAATAGTTTTGCTCTTGGCTAATAGATCAACAATCATCTTGGGAGCTGTGACTGAAGAGTAACAAATATCCACAAAAGACAAGTAGTTGAGGAAGAAATACATGGGAAACTTGAAAAGGTTGCCCATGTAAACAGTCAGCATGATGAGGAGGTTGCCAAGAAGAATGACCGTATAGAAGAAAGAAAACACCACGAAACAAACTTCTTCAACCTCTAGGTTCTGAGAAAGACCCCAGAAAATGAACTCAGTTACATTATTCCTTTTTTCCATGGAATTAGTCTAGCACACCCAGTTCCCAAGAGACAATGAAATTATCTGAAAGAAAAACATAACAAGGAACAATGACATTTATTTCTGACTTAAAATTATTGGAGAATCATAGTAGTTGGAGCTTGAAAAATGTGTAGTTATGGCTGCTTGGCCAAAATACTTACAGAAATTGATGTGTGATCATCTTACCTGCATTTTTAGTCAATTCATTCACATCAGATGAGGAAATAAATCCCAAAGAGATAAAGCAAATCCTCTAAGTCTCATATCTAATCAAGAATCTTGCTTTTATGAAAAGTTTTACTCGTCTGTTTGTTTCTAGAAATTTGCTAGTTCTAATTCTGTATAGGAACCTAATGTGATTTTGAAACAACTCAATGTTGGGGGATATGGTAATATTTATATATCTGGAAAAGCTCATCTTATTTTTGGTACAGAAATGAAAACATACACCCATATTTTCCCTTCTGAATACTGCCATGAGAGTTCAGTAATTGAATGTGGATGACCTCCACAGATTCTCCTTAGGATACTCTAATCTTTGAGTACGTGAATTTATGGTCCCCATTTGATACCAGGCTCTTTTTATCAAGAGGTGGTGGGTACAGTCAGAAAGAGGACAAAAATTATACATGTCTCATTCTGAGACTTGGTGCTGTATTTCTAGATAAATCATTTAGCCTCACAGGACTTCTGTCATCCTATTTGTGAAATGAGAAAGTTTCAGTTCAATGCCATCTATCATATGAACAGTTATTTCTACTATGAAAGGAAATCCATTCTGTCAGCTTGGAATAGTCATGAAATCCTGATGAAGAGGCAGAGATAAAAGACAAAGCAATGAAAGGAACCACTGGACACACATCAAGACAAAGGAGAAAAAGTAAAATCTGGGGTGATTTCTCATCTTCAGACTCGGTGTTTGAGGTTTCCTCAGGAATTACTTTTAAGTAACTATTATATAAAACAAATGTCAGAGAGAAAGAAAAAAGGAAGGACTCTGCCCTTCATCTCACTAATTCCTTCAGGTGTCCTTTGAATCTTTCAAGTTTCATGCTAGTTTATATTAATTCTCCCACTCGGGATGCATTAGATATTTTGAAGAGGTCATCACTGGAAATACTTTTAATACTTTAGATTTAGAAATGGACAATATCAGATGCATCTTCAGTGCTGGGATTTTAGGTCCTCTAGTGAGGTCATTGGAGTATTGGAAAGAAGTATGTGCAATAGTTTTGATTGAAAACTAAAATTTCTCCTCAAGCTAAGCCACAAATGTAAACGATTCCTTGAGTAGTAGGTTGGGATGGCATTGCACAGTGTCTAATGTCATTAGGAATTTTGTCTAGGGGATCCCTGGGTGGCTCAGCAGTTTGGCTCCTGCCTTCAGCCCAGGGCGTGATCCTGGAGTACTGGGATCGAGTCCCACATCAGGGTCCCTGCATAGAGCCTGCTTCTCCCTCTGCCTGTGTCTCTGCCTCTCTCTCTCTCTCTGTGTCTCTCATGAATGAATAAATAAAATCTTAAAAAAAAAGAAGGAATTTTGTCTGTCTGAGGCCATATCCCCTCATGACCTGTCACGTGTATCACATATAGCTTCTGCTAAACTGTGTGCTCTCAGCTGTCCCTTTGCAGCAACAGTGTGTTTGGCTCTTCCAGCTTTTGGGAAACTACAGCACTATGTTTTCTGTATATTAGAGCTGACAGAGTCATTGTTACATGTGTGCCTTTCCTTATAGGACACAAAATAATGATAATAATAACAATGGTAAAAATCATAATAGTAATAATAATTCAGATTCGGACACAAGAATACTTCACCCTGCTTTGACATGTTCATTCTCTTTTTCCTTCTGAATTAAAAGAACAAAAAAAAAATCCCAAAACACTATTTCCACTGGGAAAGTCCTTCAATTTAAGAGGTCTCAATACTAGTAGTTTTTGATACCTGTAAATTACATTGTTTGGCTTTCAACTAGAAGAAACTGGGCATATAAACAGAAACCTCGGTTTTGTGCTTCTGTTATTCAATCTATATGGTCCTTGAGGAACTCTTATTATTCCTTGAATTAAGACTCATCTCAAAGAATTTCTTCCTCCATTTTCTGAGCATTTCAAACTTGACAATGTCAATTTGTTTTGAAATTATTTATATTTTCATGTTCACAATCCTTCTACTTATTTTATAATCATGTATAGATGCACATTATTATCTGATCATCATTTTAATAGTTTTATTTTCTGCTTACTTCTGAGACTAGTTTCTTGCAATTGTCTTTACAGGGAACAGTAAAGCAATTTTATTTAATCCCCTTTTTCTATATTCTTTTTTACTTTAATTTTAGAAGAAAATAAATCTCACCAGTATTGTCCAGGGCTTGAATTTTTATTTATTTTGCCATTTCTTCTGAGGCAGTTTGGGTGCAGCGCTCCACAACAGACTAATGCCTTAGGAATTGCTTTGTGAATAATTAGTATCAGAAATTCCTAGAACCCCCAACTCAAGGTCTGGTAAAAGTCATATTGTCCTTGCTGATTCTGTCACCCACTGAAACCTGCCATTTGTAGTATGTTTACTATGCTCCTTTCTCATCTTCTTACAAGGTCTATTATAAGAGAATGATGAAAATGTTAATGACCTTGGGGAAAGCTTTCTCCCAAAGTCTCCCTCCATATTCAGAACCACAACGGAGAACTAACAATGAGCTACAATTTCAAGATGTCTTTAACAACTTTTTAAAAATGTTAAATTTATCTTTATTTGCTAAATTTGAAAACAAATCAATTATTGATTTAGGGCAATAGCAAGAATCCAAATGAAGAATTGTTTTATGAGTGATATCTTGCTCATGGGATTAATGTGTTTAAATATGCATAAATATGCTAAATATTTAATGTAATGCATATATTAAAATATCTATTTTGGAGGTATTTTCCTATTGAAATTTATTTCCTCTGCTCTTTTGACAGTTCTATTTGATTGGAAAAGAGTTGGTTCAATAGTGCCATTGGAGTTTATTGCTTTTCTTTTTAATTGAATCTCTGCTGATATCTGGAGAAATTGCTGGGAAAGTCACTTATAGTTTATACTTGGAACAACTTTTTTTTTGTATATTTTTTATTGGAGTTTGATTGCCAACATATAGCATAACACCCAGGGCTCATTCTGTCAAGTGCCCCCTTAGTACCCATCACCCAGTCACCCCATCTCCCTGCCCACCTCCCTTTCCACCACCCCTTGTGGGTTTCCAAGAATTAGGTGTCTGTCTCTCATTTTCTGTCTCCCTCTCTGACTTAACCACTCATTTTCTCTCCTCTCCCCTATAATCCCTTTCACTATTTTTTATATTCCCCAAATGAATGAGACCATATAATGTTTGTCCTTCTCCGATTGACTTACTTCACTCAGCATAATACCCTCTAGTTCTATCCATGTTGAAGCAAATGGTGGGTATTTGTCATTTCTAATGGCTGAGAAACATTCCATTGTATATATAGACCACATCCTTATCCATTCATCTTTTGATGGACACCGAGGCTCCTTCCACAGTTTGGCTATTGTGGACCTTGCTGCTATAAACATTGGGGTGGAGGTGTCCTGCCATTTCACTGCATCTTTATCTTTGGGGTAAATTCCCAGCAGTGCAATTGCTGGGTCGTAGGGTAGTTCTATTTTTGACTGTTTGAGGAATCTCCACACAGTTTTCCAGAGTGGCTGTACCAGTATTCCCACAACAGTGCAAGAGGGTTCCCCTTTCTCCACACGCTCTCCAACATTTGTTGTTTCCTGTCTTAATTTTCCCCATTCTCACTGGTGTGAGGTGGTATCTCATTGTGGTTTTGATTTGTATTTCCCTCTTTTGCCATCACTCCCTGATGGCAAGTGATGCAGAGCATTTTCTCATGTGCTTGTTGGCCATGTCTATGTCTTCTTTAGTGAAATTTCTGTTCAAGTCTTTTGCCCATTTCATGATTGGGTTGTTTGTTTCTTTGCTGTAGAGTAATAAGTTCTTTATAGATCTTGGATACTAGGCCTTTATCTGATAGGTCATTTGCAAATATCTTCTCCCATTCTGTAGGTTGTCTTTTAGCTTTCTTGTCTGTTTGTTTTGCTGTGCAGAAGCTTGTTATCTTGAAGAGTCCAAATAATTCACTTTTGCTTTTGTTTCCCTTGCCTTTAGAGGTGTATCTTGCAAGAAGTTGCTGTGGCCAAGTTCAAAAAGGGTGTTGCCTGTGTTCTCCTCTAGGATTTTGATGGATTCTTGTCTCACATTTAGATCTTTCATCCATTTTGAGTTTATCTTTGTGTATGGCGTAAGAGAATGGTGTAGTTTCATTCTTCTGCATGTGGCTGTCCAATTTTCCCAGCACAATTTATTGAAGAGATTGTCCTTTTTCCAGTGGATGGTCTTTCCTGTTTTGTCGAATATTAGTTGACCATAGACTTGAGGGTCCATTTCTGGGTTCTCTATTCTGTTCCATTGATCTATGTGTCTGTTTTTGTGCCAGTACCACACTGTCTTGAAGATCACAGCTTTGTAGTACAACCTTGAAATCAGGCATTGTGGTGTTCCCGGCTCTGGTTTTCTTTTTCAATATACCCTTGGCTATTAGGGGTCTCTTCTGATTCCACACAAATCTTAAGATGATTTGTTCCAACTCTCTGAAGAAAGTCCATGGTTTTTTGATAGGGATTGCATTGAATGTGTAAATTGCCCTGGGTAGCATAGACATTTTCATAGTATTAATTCTTCCAATCCATAAGTTGGAATATTTTTCCATCTCTTTGTGTCTTCCTCAATTTCTTTCAAAAGTGTTCTGTAGTTTTTAGGGTATAGATCCTTTACCTCTTTGGTTAGGTTTATTCCTAGGTATCTTATGCTTTTGGGTGCAATTATAAATGGGATTGACTCCTTAATTTCTCTTTCTTCAGTTTCATTGTTAGTGTATAGAAATGCCACTGATTTCTGGGCATTGATTTTGTATCCTGCCACACTGACAAATTTCTGTATGAGTTCTAACAATCTTGGTGAGGAGTCTTTTGGGCTTTCTTTTTTTTAAGATTATTTATTTATTTATTCATGACAGATACAGAGAGAGAGAGAGAGAAGCAGAGACACAAGCAGAGGGAGAAGCAGACTCCATGCAGGGGGCCCAATATGGGACTCGATCCTGGGACTCTAGGATCACGGCCTGGGCCGAAGGCAGGTGCTAAACCACTGAGCCACCCAGGTATCCCCTCTTTTGGGTTTTCTATGTACAGTATCATATCACCTGCAAAGAGGGAGAGTTTCACTTCTTCTCTGCCGATTTGATTGCCTTTTATTTCTTTTTGTTGCCTCATTGCTGAGGCTAGGACTTCTAGTACTATGTTGAATAGTAGTGGTGAGAGTGGACATCCCTGTCGTGTTCCTGATCTAAGGAAGATCCTCCCAGTGTTTCCCCATTGAGGATAATATTTGCTGTGAACTTTTCGTAGATGGCTTTTAAGATGCTGAGGTGTGTTCCCTCTATCTCTACACTCTGAAGAGTTTTGATCAGGAATGGATGCTGTATTTTGTCAAATACTTTTTCTGCATCTATTGAGACGATCAAATGGTTCTTGTTTTTCTCTTGTTGATATGATCTATCACGTTGATTGCTTTATGAGTGTTGAACCAGGCTTGCATCCCGGGGATAAATCCCACTTGTTCATGATGAATAATCTTCTTAATATATTGTTGGATCCTATTGGCTAGTATCTTGTCGAGAATTTTTGCATCTGTGTTCATCAGGGATATTGGGCTATAATTCTCCTTTTTGTTGGAGTCTTCATCTGGGGAATTAAGGTGGTGCTGGCCTCATAGAATGAGTTCGGAAGTATTCCATCCCTAGTAGAATAGGTATTGTTTCTTCCTTAAACTTTTGATAAAATTCCTTGGGAAGCCATCTGGCCCTGGACTTTTGTGTCTTGGAGGTTTTTGATGACTGCTTCAATTTCCTCTTTGGTTATTGACCCGTTCAGGTTTTCTATTCCTTCCTGTTCCAGTTTTGGTAGTTTGTGGTTTTCTAGAAATGTGCCCATTTCTTCTAGATTGCCTAATTTATTGGCGTATAGCCACTCATAATCTGTTTTTAAAATCGTTTGTATTTCCTTGGAATTGGTTGTGATATCTCCCTTTTCAATCATGATGTTATTAATTTGAATCTATTCTCTTTTGTTTTTAGTAAGGCTGGCAATGGTTTATCTATCTTATTAATTCTTTCAAAGAACCAACTCCTGGTCTTGTTGATATGTTCTACAGTTCTTCTGGTCTCTATTTCATTGAGTTCTGCTCGAATCTCTATTAACTCTCTTCTTCTGCTTGGTGTAGGTTTTATTTGCTGTTCTTTCTCCAGTTCCTTTACGTGCAAGGTTAGCTTGCATATGTGAGTTTTTTCCAATTTTTTGAGGGATGCTTTTATTGCGATGTATTTCCCTCTGAGGACAGTTTTTGCTGTATCCCAAAGATTTTAAATAGTTGTGACTTCATTTTCATTAGTTTCCATGAATATTTTTAATTATTCTCTAATTTTCTTGGTGACCCTTTCATCTTTTAGCAGAATGCTTTTAACCTTCACGTGTTGAGTTTCTTCCAAATTTCTTCTTGTGATTAAGTTCAAGTTACAAAGCATTATGGCCTGAATATATGCAGGGGACAATTCCAATCTTTTGGTATCAGTTAAGATCTGATTTGTGACCCAGTATGTGGTCTATTCTGGAGAAAGTTCCATGTGCACTTGAGAAGAATGTGTATTCAGTTGTGTTTGGATGTAAAGTTCTGAAAATATCTGTGAAATCCATCTGGTCCAGTGTACCATTGAAAGCTCTTGTTTCTTTGGAGAGGTTGTGCTTATAAAATCTGTTATTTGGGATCCCTGGGTGGCGCAGCGGTTTGGCGCCTGCCTTTGGCCCAGGGCGTGATCCTGGAGACCCGGGATCGAATCCCACATCAGGCTCCCAGTGCATGGAGCCTGCTTCTCCCTCTGCCTGTGTCTCTGCCTCTCTCTCTCTCTCTCTCTGTGACTATCATAAATAAATTAAAAAAAAAAAAATAAAATAAAAAAAAAAAAATAAAAAAAAAAAAAAAAAAAAAAAAAAATAAAATCTGTTATTTGCAGAAAGTGCTGTGTTGAAGTCTCTCAGTATTAGTGTTTTATTATCTAAGTATGTCTTTAGTTTGGTTACTAATTAATTGATATACTTGGCAGCTCCCACATTAGAAGCATAAGTATTCATGATTGTTAGGTCCTTTTGTTGCATAGATAGTTTAAGTACGATATAGTGTCCTTCTTCCCTCTTACTATAGTCTTTGCAATAAACTTTAATTTATCTGCTATGAGGATTGCTACCTCAGCTTTCTTTTGAAGACCTTTTGAATGGTAAATGGTTCTCCAATCTCTCCTTTTTCAGGCTGTAGGTGTCCTTATGTCTAAAATGAGTCTCTTCAAGAAAGCAAATAGATAGATCTTGCTTTTTTATCCAGTCTGAATCCCTGCATCTTTTAATGTGGTCTTTTAGCTGATTCATGTTCAGAGTTACTATTAAAGATATGAATTTAGTGTCATCATAATACCTATTCAGTCCTTGTTTTTCTGGACTATTTCTTTGGGCTCCCTCTTTCTTTTACAGAGTCCCTCTTAATATTTCTTGCGAAGCTGGTTTGGTGGTCACATATTCTTTCAGTTCCTGCCTGTCTTGGAAGCTCTTTATCTCTCTTTCTGAATGAGAACTTTGCTGGATAAAGTATTCTTGGCTGCATGTTCTTCTCATTTAGGACCCTGAACATATCCTGCCAGCCCTTTCTGGCCTTCCAGGTCTCTGGAGAGGTCTGCTGTTAATCTAATATTTCTCCCCATATAAGTTAGGGATCTCTTGTCTCTTGCCACTTTAAGGATTTTCTTTTTATATTTGGAATTTGCAAGTTTCACTATTAAATGTTGAAGTGTTGAGAACTTTTTATTGATTTTAGGGGGAGACCTCTCTATCTCCTGGATCTGAATTAGGGAAGTTCTCAGCTATGATTTGTTCAAATATGCTTTCTGTTCCTTTGTTCCTCTCAGTGCTCTCTGGAACCCCAATTAAATGTAGACTTTTTCCTTCTGAGGCTGTCATTTATTTCCCATAACCTTTCCTCATGGTTTTTAATTGTTTTTTCTTTTTTCCTCAGCTTCCTTCCTTGCCATAAACTTGTCTTCTATGTCATACACTTTT
This sequence comes from Canis lupus baileyi, assembly GCF_048164855.1. Lineage (NCBI taxonomy): Eukaryota > Metazoa > Chordata > Mammalia > Carnivora > Canidae > Canis > Canis lupus. The sequence continues at coordinate 15,629,526 of NC_132858.1, forward strand.
CTTCCACCTCATTAACCCTCATTGTTACCAGTTTGGATTGCAACTCATTTAATTGATTTTTAATTTCAGCCTGATTAGATCTAAATGCTGCAGTCATGAAGTCTCTCGAATCCTTTAAGGTTTTTCCCAGAGCCACCAGTAGCTTGATAATTTTGCTTCTGAAATGGCTTTCTGACATCAAATTGTAATCCAAATTCTGTAACTCTGAGGCATAGAGTACTGCTTCTGATTCTTTTGTGGTGAGTTTTTCTTTCTAGTCATTTTGCTCCGTCCAGACTGGGTGTATGAGTGGGCTACATCAAGAATATCTACCATGACCTAAGTAAATTTCACCCTAAAAGATTCTGCTGAGGTTAGTGACCAGAAATCGAAAACAAGACCAGAATGAAATAAGACAATAGGACCACTAAAGTGAGAAACAAATTTTAACACAAATTAGTAAAAAATAAAAGGCCAGGAATCCTAAAGAAGAAGAGAAGAAAAAGAAAGAAAAAAAGGAAAAAAAAGGAGAAAAAAAAAGGGGGGGTAGTGGGAGATGGTGGTGGTGTAGAAGTTGTAGTGGAGAGATAATGCAGTCTACCTGAGGGCTTATAGAGGGTGATCCTCTTGTTTCTGAGTATATTAAGTTCTGTATATTAGAAGATGCTCAATCCCAAATTTATAATAAACCAGAAATACTTGTAGAAAGCCCCAACATTGACCACCAAAACATAAATGAGATATAAGAGGGGGGCAGAATGGGAACGAGGAATCTCACAGAATGAGCCAGCATGGTATATCACTTGGTTCTAGGTTAATTCTGGTCATGTGTAGAAGGTATTAACTTCCGCCATTGTAGAACAAGATGAAACAGAGAAAACAAAAAACACAAAACAAACAAACAAAACAAAACATATCGTATATCTCCCCAAATTAAGTTGAGTATGTTGAAAGGAATCTAGAAGTGAAAAATATATCTAAGACCTGTAATTATAGAAATATGAAAGTCAAAAAGGAAGAATCTTAAAAAATGAAGAGGTGGTAAGATACTGTAGTTAAGGTGAGAAAAGAGAAAAAAATTGGAAATTTACAGTCTGATATAAAAACAATTTTTACTGGAAAAGGGAAGAAGAAATAAAAGGAGGGGTATTCTCTGATTTTGTATACTGTAAATCCTTTGACTTCCCCTGGAGCTGCATGGTAAAGAACTTGCTCTTCCCCTGTCCTTCCAGCTGGTCTTCTGGGGGAGGGGCCTGTTGTGCTGATTTTCAGGTGTGTGCACCTGGGGGGGCTGCCTCTCCCCCCCGCCGGTTCCGGGCTCAGTGGGAGCTGTTTACCCCATGAGGCCCCTCCTCCCTGGTGGCCCCACTCTGTCCCAGGCATACGGTGACACCGAGGAACAACAGCAGTGGCAGCAGCCAGCTCTCCAGCCCTTGAGTCAGCTCCTGCAGTAACTCCCCTAGCTCCCAACCCCCAGGGGCCTGGATGCTCCAGGGGCAGGGGCGCTGACCTGCACAGCTCAGGGCATCCTGCAGCAGGAGCGCCCTCGCTGTCCTGGGCCCTCCCTACCTCTGCCTGTCCCGGGGGAGCGCAGGATTCTGGGCTGTGTCCCTCGGCGCCCTGGGATCCAGGGCCTGTGCTGCTGGAATTGCGCTCCCGGGGTGCACAGCCTCCTCCGCGGGTGGAGCCGCCTCTGAGCCGCTCCCGGTCGCGCTCCAGCCCTTAACCGCTTGGGCTGGGGCGTGCTGCGGGCTCTCCCCCAGGGCTCACCTCCTCTGCTAGTGACCCCGGGGGCTCCACTGCCCCTCCTGCGATCCTGCCTGGTTTCCCTGCTGAGCTTCTTTCTGTCCAGGAAGAATCCGGTGTGGGTTTTTAAAGTTCCTGCTTCTCTGGGCCTGGGCTTTCCTGCCCCTGAGGCTCTTGCCGCCCTCTTAGTCTGACTCCTTGTGGGGCCCCTCTCCCACTTGATTCTTTTTTTTTTTTTTTTTTTTTTTTTTTTAATTTCCACACGTTCCTTCCTTGGTAGAAGCGAAAACTCCTCTCTGTAGCATTCAGGCTGTTCTCTCTTTAAATCTCAGGTCGAATTCGTGGGTTTTCAGGATGATTTGAAAATTATCTAGGTAAGTTGGTGGGGACAGGTGAGTTGGGGCCCCTACTCCTCCACCATCCTGCCCCGCCCCCTATACTTGGGGCAAATTGTACTGCAGGCTTTCATTCTTCTACTTTTTTGAGTATAAGTCATTAAAATTGACTCTTGACCACTAATATTCTTTCTTATTCTTCTCCCATTCCTGATCTTTCCTTTGTCCTCATTCTTTCTTTTCTTTCTTTTCTCTTCCTACTCTAATCAAACCTCCTCTTCCTTTTTCTTTTTTTTTTAATTTTTATTTATTTATGATAGTCACAGAGAGAGAGAGAGAGAGAGAGAGAGAGAGGCAGAGACACAGGCAGAGGGAGAAGCAGGCTCCATGCACCGGGAGCCCGACGTGGGACTCGATCCCGGGGCTCCAAGATCGCTCCCTGGGCCAAAGGCAGGCGCTAACTCGCTGCGCCACCCAGAGATCCCCCCTTTTTCATATAATATCCCAAATGCCGGACCCTTACATGTTTGTACTCTTAGAGGAAACTTAAATGCTTCCTATGCAGTGTAAGGGTAGTTTCACCACTTTCACAGATAATTTCTTGACCTCACTAGTCCTTTTAAGAGAGACTATATATTCTTTTTCTTTAGCCAGAAATCTGGGATAATGTAGCCATTGTCTTTCCCTTCCCACTGGCCAAAGTTCACCACACAGTGGGCCATTTGCACTGCTATCTGGCCATGACCCTGGACCCATAAAATAGTGTGTCACTTTCCAACTGGTAGGAGATGTGAATAGAAAACACTTCTTTTTTTTATTGTGGAATTCCTCAGGCCACAGAACTTTAAGAACTCTACCCATGTGACAGCCCCCTGAAACTTCACAGTGTTTATCTTCTGCTTTCTGCCTTGTGTGAACTTAGTAGGTGTGTAAGATATCTATTGTTACATACTGGGAAATAGCACTAAGCAAAAATTAGTGGCTAACAATCACAAAATATAATATCCAAATTAATAGTTTTATTTTTTCATTTATTTTAAGATTATTTATTTAATTATTTGAGACAGAGCACAGAGGGAGAGAGAGTGGGAGTAGCAGACTGCCCACTGAGCAGGGAGCTCTAGGCAGAGCTAGATCCTAGGACCCTGAAACCATGATCTGAGCTGAAGGTAGATGCTTAACAGACTGAGCCACCCAGGTACCTCCAGCCCCCTGAATTAGTAGTTTTAAGTTGCAAAACCAAAATTTAAAGTCTTTAAATAAATACAATATTTTATTATGATTCTACAATGTGGCTGGATTCAGCTGGGTGATCCGTGTTCTGGTTTCACCTGGAGACACTCTCTGTGGAATGAATGGAGTACATGGTCCAAGATGGCCTCATTCAGACATCTGGCAATTGACACAGGTATGTCAGTTCTCATTCATTTCACGGGTGTAGATTGGGCTATACCAAACCACAGTTGTTGCAGGGCATTGGTTGTTTCACAAAAGGAAAAGCTTTAATGCCTCTCACACCAACTTTTAGGGATTATACAACATGACTTTTACCACCCTCTTTTCCTTTGGGAAGAGTTTACATGTGACATGTGTCAAGACATTAGCCCAGATGAAAGCATGGAGAGATAGATTCCACATTTTTTTCATTGAAATATAATTAGCATATAACATTATTAGTGGTTTCAGGTATACAACCAAATGATTTGATACTGTATATATTTCAAAATTATCATCACAATAAATCTAGATAGCAATCATCACCACACGATTATAATTTTTTCTTATGATGAAACTTTTGGATCTACTCTTTGCAATTTTCAAATAAATATTATAGTGTTATTAGCTATATACATTATGCTGTATTTTAATCATAGTAGTAATCCGAAGTCACTGATATACACTAATTTTTAATTCAATATTAACATACTTTTATTCATGGGAAATAATTTTTTGATAAAAGTTACTGTATGGCCATTTATTCTGTGCAAATAATCATTATATTTAATGTTTTTGTTTTTAATAGCTTTATTGAGAAATAATCCACATACTAAACAATTCGCTCATTTAAAGTATATGATTTAATGGTATTTAGTATAGAAGCCTATGAAACAATCAAGACTATCTACTTTCGCAACATTTTGCCACCCTAAAAGAAATTCCATGCCTATTCATAGTGACTTATTCCTCTCCATCATCATCACAGGCAGTCCTAGGTAAATACCAATCGAGTTTCTTTCTTTCTTTCTTTCTTTCTTTCTTTCTTTCTTTCTTTCTTTCTTTCTTTCTTTCTTTCTTTCTTTCTTTCTTTTTCTTTCTTTCTTTCTTTCTTTCTTTCTTTTCTTCTTTCTTCTTTCTTTCTTCTCTTTCTTTCTGTATCCCACTGAGCAGGGACTCTTTCTTTCTTTCTTTCTTCTTTCTTTTTCTTTCTTTCTTCTTTTCTGTATTCCTTTTTTTTTCTTTTTTGAGAGAGAGAGGGTGAGTGTACATGAAAACCAGGGATAAGGAAGTGGGTGGGGAACTGCAGCATGGAGGTTAGGGAGGGGCAGAGGGAGAGAGGCAATCTCAAGCAGATTCCATGTTGAGCACAGAGCTTGACTTGAGTCTTGATGCCATGACCCTGAAATCCTGACCTGAGCCAAAATCAAGAGTCCCTTGCTTAACCAACTGAGCCACCCAGGCACTCCATAATCTACTTTCTTTCAGTATATTTTTAAAAGATTTTATTTATTTATTCATGAAAGACAGAGAGAGAGAGAGAGAGAGAGAGAGAGAGGCAGAGATACAGGCAGAGGGAGAAGCAGGTTCCCTGCAAGGAGCCTCATGTGGGACTCTATCTGGGGTCTCCAGGATCACATCCTGGGCTGAAGGCAGCGCTAAACTGCTGAGCCATCCAGGCTGCCCTTTTCTAGACTTTTAGTATAAAAGATATTATACAATATGTTACTTTTTGTAACCTGTTTCTTAATTTACTGTAATGTTCTTAGCATAAATGCAAGTTGTGGCAAGTTATCAGTATTTCTTTCCTTTTTGTTGATGAATAAAATTCCCTTATATGAATATATAAGTTACCCATTCACTAGTTGATTGACAAGTAGATTGTTTCCCCATTTTAGCCATTATGAATAATGTTGCTGTGAACATTGGTGTACAACTTTTTGTGTGCATATATATTTAATTTCTCTTAGGTAGATGCCTAAGAGTAGAATTGCTAGGTCATTATAATTATGTTTAACATTTTGAGGAGCTGCCACATTGCTTTCCAAAATGGTTGCACTATTTTACATTGCCACCAATAATTTATGAGAACTCTACTTTCTCTACCTCTTCACTAAAACTTGTTAATGTCTGCCTTTTTTGATTCTAGACATTCTAGCAGATGTAAAGTGATATCTCATTATGGCCGAGGTTTGTATTTCCTACTACTTAATGGTATTAAACATCTTTTCATATTCTTTTGGCCATTTATATATTCTTGTGGAGTTATGTTTATTCAGATATTTTTTTAATTTTATAAATTTATTTTTTATTGGTGTTCAATTTGCCAACATATAGAATAACACCCAGTGCTCATCCCATCAAGTGCCCCCCCTCAGTGACCGTCACCCAGTCACCCCCACCCCCCAGCCCACCTCCCCTTCCACCACCCCTAGTTCGTTTCCCAGAGTTAGGAGTCTCTCATGTTCTGTCTCCCTTTTTGGTATTTCCCACTCATTTTTTCTCCTTTCCCCTTTATTCCCTTTCACTATATTTTATATTCCCCAAATGATTGAGACCATATAATGTTTGATCTTCTCTGATTGACTTATTCAGATATTTTGCCAAGTTTTAATTTGGGTTATTAAGTGGTAGGAGTTCTTTATATAGTCTGAAAACAAGTTCCTCATTTGAGACATGATTAGCAAGTATTTTCTCCCAATCTGTGGGTTGGCTTTTCACTTTGTTGATGACATAATTTTCAGTACAAAAGATTTTCATTGGGGGAAGCCCAGGTGGCTCAGCAGTTTAGCGCCGCCTTCAGCCCAGGGCGTGATCCTGGAGTCCCGGGATCGAGTCCCACATCAGGCTCCCTGCATGGAGCCTGCATCTCCCTCTGTCTGTGTCTCTGCCTCTCTGTGTGTGTGTGTGTGTCCCTCATGAATAAATAAATAAATAAATAAATAAATAAATAAATAAATCTTTAAAAAAATTTTTTTTCATTTTGGTGAAGTCTAATGCAGCTATTCAAAGTCCGTATTGTGTAATTGTTTCCAATAAAATATTCATACATCTTCCATTCATGGGAATGAAATACTTAATGAGAGTTACTGTTCTGTTTTCTTTTCTCTGGAAATGATCACTATATTTGATATGCATTTGTGGGGGGAACTTAGAGATATTGGTAAGCTTTCTTTTTGGTAACATACCTCTTATTCTGAGAAAAAATTTACATACAATGAAATGCAGTCTTTTAATTATATGAATTGATGAGTTTTGATAAATGTATATACTCACATAGCCATTAACAAATTCAAGATTAGAATATTGTCATTAACCCAGAAAGTTCTGTCATGCCCCCGTTCAGAAAATTCCTTTGAGGCAACTATCGTCTTGATTTGTATCACTCTGTTGTAGTGTTGCCTATTCTATAACTTCATGTACATTGAATCACACCATTTACTCATCGTGCATGGTCTCTTTGTTCAGGGATTTATTACACTAACATGTATATCATTAATCCATTACTTAGCTGAAGATTATTCTGTCTATCCTAACAACTTCTGTCTTTCAAGTGTAGTGTATTTGCATTTAATGTAATTGTTAAATTTGGGGGGGGAGTTCATTTTATTGTAGTTTACTTTTCCCCCTTTATAACCTATTTTTATTTCTTTTCTATATACTTTTGAGCTAATTGAGTAAATGGTTTTTGTCTAATATTCCATTACATCTTTTTCTTAGCACCTTTTAAATAGTAGACTCTATTTTTTAGAGCAGTTTCGGGTTCATGGGACAATTGAGCTGAAACTATGGAGATTTCCTTCATCTCCTCTGATTTATAAACAGGCAGAGGGACTGAATGGACATTTTCCAAGGGCATACAAATGGCTAACAGGTGCATCTAAAGGTGCTCAGCAAAACTCATCATCAGGGAAAGGCAAATCAAAGTTATAATGAGTTATCTCTTCACATCTGTTAGAATGACTATCATAGAGAAGATAAGAGATCAGAAATGTTGGTGAGAATGTGGAGAAAAGGGATCTGATCGGTGCTACTACTGATGGGTCTGTAAATTGGTGCAGTCATTATGGAAAAGAGTGTAGAGGTTCCTCAAAAAATTAATAGTAGGACTATCGTCCATCAATTCTACCATTGGGTATATATCCAAAGGATCTAAAATCATGATTGTGAACAGCTAGGTTCATGATTGTGCATTTCTATGTTCATTGCATCAGTATTCACATTATTCACCATATCATGGTGTAGAAACAACCTCATCCTTGACTGATGAATCAATATAGAAAATGTGAGATATATATGATTCAGACTTTAAAAAGAAGAGTAGAATGATGAGTACTAGGGGCCAGGGATTGGGTAAAAAGGTGAGATATTGACCCAAGGGTGCAAAGTTTCAGTTATGTAGAATGAATAAATTCTTGAGATATAATATATAGGGTGGTCACTATAGTTAACAGTACCATAACGTTTACTTGAAATTGCAAAATGGATAGATCTTAAATGAAATCTTCTTACACACAGAAACACACACAATGGTAACTATATAGAGAATATAGGTGTCCCAATTACTTAGATTGTAGGGATTTTTTCACATTATATGTATATCAAAAAATAAAGCTTTATAACAGAAAAATACATAATTTTTGTACATTAACATGTCAACTTCGGCACACTAGTGCAGCCACGAAGCTTCATAATATCCCAGAAAGGAAAAAAGTAGCGAGAACACTGAAAACATTGCATTTTAAAATGAATTTATTTTAAAATAATCTTTGGCAAGCAGAAAATATTGTATCGAAAAAGTTTTCCAGGTAAATAATGAGAAACAGCATTAAAAACGAAATGGCATCTTATAACACTCACAAAGGATGTGATATACTTGAATACACTGAAATCAATGAACTTTATTTTTAAAGTTTAATTTAAATTCCAGTTACTTAACCTGTAGTATTATATGGCTTACAGTTGTACAGTTTAGTGATTCAACACTTATATACCACACCCAGCTCATAACAAGAAGTGCACTCCAATATTCCCATCACCTATTTAATTTGTTCTACCACCCACCTCCCTCTGTTAACCATCAATTTGTTTTCCTAGTAAGAGTCTATTTCTTGGTTTGCTCTCTCTCTCTTTCTCACTCACTCTTTTTCCCTATAATTTTTCTCCCAAAATTCCACGTGAGTATAATCACATGGTATTTGTCTTTCTCTGACTAGATTGTTTTGCTTAGCAGAATATATTAAACATACCAGACCTTTATCCATTCATCAGTCTAAGGATACTTGGGCTGTTTCCATAAATTGGCTATTGTAGATAATGCTGCTGTAAACATTTGGATGCACATATCCCTTTGATTTAGTATTTTTGTACCCACAGAAATCAATGAATTTTAAAAGTTCATGATATAACCCAGGCATGCACATATTCAATGCATAGATACTAATCTGCTCTGCTCACTATGAGCATCAACATTCTATTAGCAATTCTAACTTGTGAATAGACTCTACTCCTTTACTAGGAAAGCACAAACAAAAGAAAGAAAGTGGCTTCCTGTTGCCAAAGTAGGTTCTCTAGATGCCTGGGTGACTCAGCAGTTGAGTGTCTGCCTTTGGCTCAGGGAATCATCCCGGCATCCGGGGATCCAGTCCTGCATCGGGCTTCCTGCATGGAGTTTGCTTCTACCTCTACCTATGTCTCTGCCTCTCTCTCTCTCTCTCTCTCTGTCTGTCTCTCATGAATAAATAAATAAAAACTTTTTAAAAAGTATGTTATATCCTCCTGGGCTGAGTGAAGTAAGTCAGTCGGAGAAGGACAAACATTATATGTTCTCATTCATTTGGGGAATATAAATAATAGTGAAAGGGAAAATAAGGGAAGGGAGAAGAAATGTGTGGGAAATATCAGAAAGGGAGACAGAACGTAAAGACTGCTAACTCTGGGAAACGAACTAGGGGTGGTAGAAGGGGAGGAGGGCGGGGGGTGGGAGTGAATGGGTGACGGGCACTGGGTGTTATTCTGTATGTTAGTAAATTGAACACCAATTAAAAAAAAAAAAAAAACAAAAAACAAACAAAAAAAAAAAGTATGTTATATCTAACTGCATTAACTAAAGACAAGTCAAGTGAGTATTTCTGAATGTCCCTGGTACTTTCTTTTATTCAATTCGTACAACCCAACTTTAAGTGCAATAACATACATTTTTTGCCTTCAATCTAGGTTACAGTACTTCAATACCAGAAAATATGCTGTGTCTATGGTTTATTTTATTTTATTTTATTTTTTTTGTCTATGGTTTATTTTAAATTTATATTTAGTCTTGATGACATACATCATTTTACTTCATTCTCTCTTAGAGTTAATAGAATTCTCTTGTTGAAGCTCCTATATATCAATCATAAAAATTAGCTGAATATCCCAAGACCTTTTAATGCTACATTAAAAAATACCACACATAATGCCTCAGTTTTCTTTTTTTTTTAAAAGATTTTATTTATTTATTCATGAGAGACACAGAGAGAGGCAGAAACATAGGCAGAGGGAGAAGCAGGCTCTATGCAGGGAGTCCGGTGTGGGACTCGATCCTCAAACTGGGATCATGCTCTGAGCCAAAGGCAGACACTCAACCAATGAGCCACCCAGGCATCCCTTGCCTCAGTTTTCTTAATAGTCAAAGGAAACAATAAGAAAAATTATTTTAGAACAGTAAGAAAAAGTATTTTGTAAAACCGTTTGGCCTTTGGTTAACTAGTATGGAACTTTTCAAAGATAAACTAATGATAAAATGAAAATAATTTCTTAACACAAAATATTAGTTCCTTTGCTCTGAATGTGTTCAAGAGAAAGCCCGATACCTCGTTTGAAATGTGCTATAGAGAGAATTGCAAGTCATAGAGAACAGGCTATTCTTTATTTATGGATGCTCATTTTTGAACAGTTGTGATTATATAAATATCTCACTTATTATCAAACCAGAGTGTAGACTGAGATTTGAGGAGTACTTCACAATCAGCAATGTCAGAATGGAGCTCTCTGGAAAGAAAAAAACAGGCTGACGGAATCTACTAGTTTCAGAGCAGACGTACAGAAAAAAAGTAAGGAAATAAGATGCATTATATTAGAGTACATTGGGAAAGTCAGGATATACACTATATTTGATATCTGTACAGATTAAGTAATCATCCAAAGTCCTCAATTCATCTTCTGCTCTCTGAGGTAATTTTGACACGCCATAGCTTTCTCATGGCATTTTTCACTTCTGCATTTCTCAGTGTGTAGATGAGTGGGTTGAGAAAAGGTGTCCCAATAGTATAAAATACAGCCACCATCTTGTCCATGGGGTAAGTGGTTGGGGGGCGTGTGTATGTGAATATACACGGACCAAAGAATATGATTACTACGATGATGTGAGAAGTGCAAGTAGAGAGAGCTTTTTTCTTCCCTTCTGCACTATAGTTTCTCAGTGAATGCAAGATGACAATATAGGAGATCATCAGAATCACAAAACTGCCTGTGCAAATGGCCCCGCTATTAGACACCCATTCTAGGTTAATCAGATAAGTGTCCATGCAAGCAAGTTTCAGCAAGGGTTGCAAATCACAGCAGTAATGATCAATCAAATTGGGTCCACAGAAGGGCAATCTCAAGGCTGGGACAACCTCGGCTATAGAATGGAAAAAAGATCCTATCCATGCGAGAACAATCATGATAGTGCAGACCTGCCGGCTCATGATGGTTGGGTAACGTAAGGGCTTACAGATGGCCACATAGCGATCAATGGCCATGAGGATGAGGACAAAGACCTCCATGCAACCAAAGAAATGTAGTGCAAAGACCTGAGTCATACACTCATTGTAAGTTATGATTTTTTTTGCAGAGAGTGAATCCACAATTAGTCTGGGGGCTGTGGAAGTTGAAAAGCAGGAATCCGCAAGAGACAAATAAAATAAGAAATAGTACATGGGGGTCCCAAGTGTCCGGCTAAACCTGATGGTCACAATAATAAGCAAATTCCCTACCACAGTTCCCATATATAAAATGAAGAATATTATAAATACCATTTTCTTTTTCATAGGATCTTGAGTCAATCCTAACAGTATGAACTCAGTAACGCTGTTATTTTGTTGCATTATTTCATTCAAAGCAGAGAAAATGCAGGTTAGAAATAATTAATCTGCAAAGAAAAAAATATGAAATGAATAATTCACTTGGAGGTCAGATGCATAAACTTGATGATGGAAATACCACTTACCAGTCTGTAATCCCTTACCATCTGTGTTGTTTTCTTCTGAATAAAGTGGAAATCATGGTATTTATACACTATTCACTTCATTGCTTTTGGAAACAATGAAATATATCAATAATGAAAGAGTACCTGATTCTTCAGGCATAATAAACATTCATTTAGGGGATTTTCTATGAAAAAGTATCTTTTTGAGCTGAATGTCTTTATTTACAGCAAGGACCTATTAGTGTAGAATGATGTAAAATGGGGAAAACTCATGCATATTTTGCATAATGCAATTTCATACTACTTCATCCTGGCAGTTCACTTTAAAATATCTTATAGTAAATAGTCTAAACATTCAAGGAATTATGTAGAAAGATTTGATAGTGTTTTCCTTAAGAAAACTAAAAGAGGGAGAGAGTGAGACAGAGGACAAGAGAGAAACAACCAGAATTTTTGCAGTGAACATTCAGTCAATTACTCCATTCTATCATGAACTTTATTTTAATCTGTTTCCTTGAATTGTTACTTTAACAATTTATTTGTATTTCCTGTTACTTTAACTCTCCATAATTTCTAGTTGATTGCAGTTCTAAATTCAGCTTCTATCATAAAACTTTGTGCTCTGTAAATTGTACCGTGTTGTCCAAAGTTAAATTCTTCACCTTGTTCAGTATTTTCATCAGTCTTTCAGCATACTTTCTTAAGAACAGAAGGAGAGACTGATTGTAAATAAAGGATAAATGGAGAAATTTTGGCCTAAATCAAAATATTCTTTCAAGTTTTATGTATTTCAAACACCAGGGGTCTAAAAATGAGCTAAGGAGGTCACAAGTCATAGCTGGAACTTTTCAATAGAATTCTTGGAATCTATATTCTTGAGTGTCGCATACTCTAAGTTCAGTAAGAGAAGACAGATACAGGAAGGGAACTAACATTTATTTATATATATAAAACAGTAGAAAAGTCCTTTTCTGTCCTCATCACATATAATTTCCATTAGTAGCATACTTAAATGCATAAAGGCCAAGTCATTTATTTACAACATGTACTCCAGACAGATGCATAATTTTTTCAAATATAAATGGATTTCAGAGATCGGTCTTTAAAATCAACTGCACTGGGGGAACCTGGATGGCTCAGTCATTTAAGCATCTGCCTTTGGCTCAGGTCATGATACAGGGGTCCTGGGATTGAGCACCATCTTGCTCCTTGCTCAGAGTAGAGCGTGCTTCTGCCTCTCTTCCCCAGCGCAGATCTACTGTCTTTTGCTATCTCTCTCTTTCAAAAAAAAAATCTTTAAAACAACAACAAAACCCCTACAATGCATAGGATGCCTGAATGGGTCAGTCAGCTAAGCATCTGATTCTCAGTTTTCACTTGGGACATGATCTTAGGGTTGTGAGATTGAGCCTCAGGTCAGGTTCCATGAGAAGCATGGGACCTGTAAGATTTTCTCTCTCTGCCCCTTCCTTCATTCATACTCTCTCTAAATAGATAGGTTATTAAAACACACACACACACACACACACACACACACACACACACACACAGTATAATTGATAAAGGACAAAAGAACTGATTTCAAAAGAAATTTTTCTTATTAAAATAATGTTGGGGCACCTGGATGGCTCAGTCAGTTAAGCATCTGCCTTCAGCTCAGGTCATGATCTTAGGATCCTGAGGTTGAGTCCCAAGTTAGGCTTCCTGCTCAGCTGGGAGTCTGCTTTTCCCTCTCCCCCTGCTCATGCTATTTCTTTCTCTTTTTGTCACTCACTATTTCTCTCAAATAAAGTATTTTTTAAAACGTCAAAAGATACCCAATTTCATTCACGGAAAAATACATTGAAATTTAAATTCCAATTATATATCATTTCACCTATTAGATTAACAAATTGACCTTTTTTTTTAATAAATGTCTTTTAACAAACAATGCAGAAAGTGATGTGGGAAACAACTAACCCTGTTAACAACTGCATTTTTGGTAATTGTCTAAGGAGAGGCAATCTCTTGGGGAGTGATTTTCACCATTGATGATATTTCAATGTCACATAGACATAGGTCTGTTGATTTCATTTGTTGCAAGCAATCTTACTCACAGGCACAAAGACAATCATAGGAGTCCTTTCCATGTTGACAAAAGGAAAGAAACTTCAATGCTCATCACGAAGGAAGCTAAATGAATCAGGGATGGTATTTTACACAATCAACAAAAAATGTAATCTACTGTATGGATATATATGCAATCGTTTCTAAAATATGTTTTAAAGTGATAGAGTTCAGGACTGTATGCGGGGGATGGCAATATTTTCATTAACTGCAGAATAATATATCTCACACACACTTGGACTCATATCAATTAATTGTATTTAAGAGAGTACCAAATAGCATAAAATTTGTGGCTTCCAGGTGGGGAATTGCATTTTTGGAATCAGAGATAGGATGACTTACCTTTTAAAATATTCCCGTTGGTAATGAAAATATGTCATTATCATGCTCCATTAAAGATAAAGCTTTTATAATTATCATTATTAACTATACATCTAATCCCCACATCTGACTCTAATGATGCACTATAGGTTGGCTAATTGAATTTAAATTAAAAAAAGGAATAAAGTAAAAGAAAAAGCTTTTAAAGATCTTCTATTAGTAGATTGTTGTTAATTACATTGGCATATTACTGGTTCATACCAGCTATCTTCTGACAACAAGATTTCCAGGGCCAGAGTAAGATTTAAATGTCTGAGAAAGGGCTGAGTAAAAGCTTCAGGGTCTTTACCACTCGTGCCCCAACCACACTGCCTTTCACTATAGGTTCCCCGGCACTCTTATAATCATTTCCCATTTAGGTTCTTTGTCCAAATCTTCAGCAATAAGAATGAAAGCTTGTTTGTGGTTTCTAACAATTAAATAAAAAGATATCTATCTATCGATCTACCATTCCATGTACCTATCATCTATTTACCTACTATATCTAATAGAGATATAGTTTGAGACATTTGTGTAATTCATAATAATAGATATGAGTGGCATACATTCAAAAGAAGCAATGTAAGGAAGGTGATTTTTATCTGTTCACTGCTGAATTTTAGCATCTAGATGAAAGTACATATTTAATAATAAGTATTCATAGTGTTAAGGAAATAATTAAGAATATTTCCTATAGATACAATCTAATAGTGTTTGGTCCTATTCAATAATCAGTTACTACTCAAAAAGGAAGCCTACTCCACCCAAAGTAAAATCATTATCTCCATGGAGCATTTCCTAAAATACTCAGATAGATATTATTTCTGTTTGTTTATATCCTTAGCAGGACCTGCTATGCATTTCTCTTATTCCAACTTCTCACCTTAGATTGTAAAACACTTCCAGAAAATTCCCTAAACTTTCTATCCTTCCGCAAATGCCTTTATGTGTTAGACACACACTGTGGCATTGATCAGATAAATTTTCTCTGCAAATCAAATACAACTAAGTTAACCCCCAACACAAATCTTACCTGTTTTTTTTTTATAAAGTTTTTTTTTTTTAATTTTTATTTATTTATGATAGTCACACAGAGAGAGAGAGAGGCAGAGACATAGGCAGAGGGAGAAGCAGGCTCCATGCACCGGGAGCCCGACGTGGGATTCGATCCCGGGTCTCCAGGATCGCGCCCTGGGCCAAAGGCAGGCGCTAAACCGCTGCGCCACCCCAGGGTTCCCATTCTTACCTGTTTTGATAAGAGCTTATGCAAAGGTTAGGATGTTCAGTCGTCCTCTTTTCTTCTCAATGTAATTTGGCCATTCTTTATTCAAATGAGAATTTTTTTTAAAAAAAGTGTTTCTAAAACTCTGTCTGAGCTGTTTGATGTCACTGCAGCTCAGGTTCTTGCATGCATAGCAGAAGACAAAGTTGGTCCCAGATTCATTCCACACTTTCTGAAATTGAATTTCACGAGGCGTTTGAATGGGAGATGCTCTCTTTTGCTTTCCCTGCAGCAGTATTTAAACAGGAATGATGCAGAATATGGGAGTCTGGGGAAGGTCATTCCCTAAAGTGTCCCTTCCCTATTAATTAGGACACTTGAGCTAAGTGTGACAAAGAAAAGAACTTAATCTTCAATATGTATTAATAGATTATGAGGAAAAGATAATTTCTTCCTGAAATTAATTTATTTGGAGGAGATCAGCTTATTTGGGCCATAAATGACCTCTTTTGACTAGAAAAAAAAAAACAAAACTTGATTATCTAGTGATCTAGTGCCCAGGACATGGTATCTGATACTGTTCCAAGAAAGTAAATTAGGACTTTTTAAAGAAATGGCTGAATCTAGGCCTGGGGCAGAGAATGTACAAGGTGAATTGGAGTATCTTGTAACGCTAAAAGGTACGGATGCTAACACACATGTACAGTCACTGACACTGTAATGAGAATATGCCAAAGGGACACAAGAGCCAATGGAAAGACCCCCTAGTTTCAAAAGCTGCAAAAGAAAGCTACAAAATCAGTGACACTGAAATGGATTATAACTCATACTTTAAAAAATCCACAAGTTCATATTGATATAACCACTTAAATAAATAACTAATAAAGAGATGATGATAGACAAATCTCCCATTAAAAAATTCTTAATGATATTGTAGTATTCTGCTCTCAAAGGGTTATAGATAACTCTCAATCTCTTATTTGTGGGCTGTACACAGGTGAGTTTCTGCCAAAAGGCACATTGTGGAATGAGGCAGGGGGAGTAATTTTACAGAGGAGAAATATTTCAACACCACCTCAACCAGATGATCAAGGCTAAACACAATGGCAATGAGTCATATTGAAAGCATGTACCTACTGGTATTTTGTAATGCAAATGGAACTTTTCTACGGTGAAGTTTTCCCCTATAACCCACTACCCAATTCTACTCTAGAGTAAAGTACCAGACTAACCTCAAATGAAGGTTTTATATAAAATGTCAGAGTAGCTCTCCTCAAAACTGCCAAGTTCATCATAAATAGGAAAAGTTAAGGGGCTTCTGGGTTGCTCAGTAGGATAAGCCTCCCACTCTTTTTTTTTTTTTTGGCTTGGGTCATGATCTCAAGGTCCTGGGATCCAGCCCAACGAGTGGTCCAAAGTCAGTAAGGAGTCTCCTTCTCTACCTCTCCTAGCCTCTCCCTCTGCTCCTCCCTCTAATTGTACACATACCTTCTCTCTCTCAATAAATAAATAAATAAATCTTAAAAAATGTTAATACACTTATTGTAATGGGCACTGAGTAAGCTATAGAATTGTTGAATCATAATATTACACACCTGAAACAACTTTAATGCTGTATGTTAATCATACTTGAAATAAAAAAAATAAAGTACATACAGAAAAACTGTCACTATCTGGAGGTGCTGAAGAAGACATGACAGTGACATGCAATGTGGTATGATATCTGAGATTCTGGTGAATAAAACGGCATTGGTTAAAAACTAAGCTGAATAAAGTATGGATGTTAGGTAAAAATAATGTATTTATAGTTGTGAAGATGTACCATAATGTTTAGGATGGTAACTGGGGAAACCAAGAGTAGAGTATATGGGAATTCTGTATCATTTCCACAATTTTCCTGTAAACATAAGTCTGTTATAAAACATAAAGTTTATTAACAATAGAGACCTTAGTTCATTTAATGTGTCATCAATATTTATCTGTTTCTAGCATGGGTCAGAAATTCCTTCCTTTTCAATGCTGAATAATATTCCATTGTACAGATACCAGAAATGTGCACTGTAAGATCTATGTCCCATTTTGAGTCTAAAGACCAGAAACTGCTATAAACCAGTTCAGGTCCATAGCAGGAGGCTTCTGTAGAATCAGCAAGAGTTACTGTGTCAGTGGCAAGCCCTCCAACATGAAGGGCTAAGGGTTCAGTCTGATGGCCCTCAGGTAGGACAAATCCTCTTACTCAGGGGAGGTTAGCCTTTTCTGATTATAAGGCCTTCATCTGGTTGGATGAGGACCCTACACTAGTGAAAACAATCTACTTTATATATTCTGCCAATTCAAAAGTCACTATCATCCAGAAAAGTCTCATAGTCACAACCCAAAGCAATAGTCAAACAAATATTTGTGCGCCCTGTGGCCCAGGCAAGATGAAACATAAAATTAGCCAGTACAAGTTCATTGCTTATCCACCTAGCACCTATACACATCTCCTTAAACTCTACTTGATCTCAAAATAAAGACAACACAAGGTCATAATTCCACCTAACATCATACAACTAACCTGCATACAACTGAAAATGAATTAAAATATCAAAAAAAAGGAATGTGATGTTTGGGGTGATTTTTACTTTGTCCTTGATATTCAGTAAGTTGAATACTATAGTGAAAAAAAAAATAAAGATACTACCATCCAATGATAGAAAGCCTATATAACTTCAGTTACATGATAAGGTAATATGAAAGGAAAGAAACTTAAATGTTTTTTATATATTCACACACACAAATACACTCTTAAGGAGTAAATACAATAATAGTCTTCACTTCTGTAACAGTCACATGGTCATAGTTGATATTTACACCTGTTTTCTTCTGTTAATCATTCTGTATTCAATGTGCCTTCAGTAAGCACCAACTTGGTCATGGTTCCTTAGCCAGTGAGGTGACAGAGACCTTCATTACTGAAAGGTCTGGTCATTAGTAATTCTGTCTCTATGGTTGTAGTTTTTCATTGACCTTATCACAGAACATGGTGACACCAACAGTGGTCCTACAGGATCTCCTGTATTGTTGCTATACTCTTCCATAGCTCCATTCAGGAGTAGTTGTCCAATTCCCTTGGTCGCCAGGATCAATCACCACAGCCAGCACAGCAACTTACTTCTTTGCCTATTCATTCAAAGTCATGAGTAGCCCAAGGGGTGAGAAGGCAGTCTCATCTCTCTGTTCAGTTGAATCTTGTTGTGTCTTCTGCTGGGAGCATTTCTCCCTTTGGAATAAAGACTTCAAAGCAAGAAGAACATAAGTTAATTGGAACAGGAAGCAAACATTTTGCTGGTGGGTCACTCAGGTAATATGAGTGGTGCCTCTTCCATTTCTATCTATTGGTTACAGGACTTTATTTGGGAGGAAGAACAACAGGTACTGAGTGCTGATTCAGAGCATATATGGCCTTCCAGAGATCTGAACATGCTTGCTCCAGCCCTGGAAAGTATTGCTACTTAGCTGGTAGTATAACTAGTTCTGCAAAAGTTCACTGCACCATCTTATCAGGCCAATTGCTTCTAGATAGTATGAAATGTAGTAAGACCAGTGAATTCCATGAGCATGGGACAACTGTGACACTGCATTGGCTGTGAAGTGAGTTAATTGAAGAGACGCAATGCTGTGTGCAATACAGTAATGGTGGATTAAAGGTTCTCTACATCCTTGGATGGTAGTTTTGGCAGAAGAGTTGCATGCAGAGAAGGCAAATCTGTATCCAAAGAAAGTCTCTATGCCATTAGCTACTGCACTTCTATTATGGAAGCAACAATGTAATGAACCTATATCCAGGCTCATCATGCCATGGAATCATGTCCTATGGGGGGCTTGCTTTTGCTGCTGGAAGATTGGGCACTTAGCAGTGGTCATGGTAAGGATAACTTTGGTCAGTGAACTCCATATTGTTGAACTCCTGTACAACCTCCATGCCTGCCACCAGGGCCACTTTGTTCATGAGCCCAATGGGTGATGAGAGAAGTGGTAGGTAAAGAGGCTGAGTAGTATGCACGAAATGTGTCACTCTATCCACTAATCAAGTTAAAATTAAAATTAAAATCCTCCTCCGCTGATCATTCTTTGATGAGCATTCATGGGAGAAGTAAATATCTTGTGTGTTTTTACTGATTCAGAAAGGCATGTAAATATATCTGTTCCTCAAATTTTCTTGTTGTTACCAATTTTCCAATAGTGTTTTCTTCATGTCCCTGATCATTCAACTAAATCCTTGGCCCAAGCACATGAATCAGTATACATTGTTACATCTGGCCTTTTCTCTTTCCAAGGAAGTGAACACCAGGTTCATTGCTTAAAGTTCTCCCCATTGAAAGAATTGCTCTTCACTACAGACCTTTGTGGATTTTTCAGAATGGGGCTGTAGTGCTACATCTATTCACTTTTGAGCTCTACCCACATATCACTGCTGAGGCTTTCTGTATACCAAACCAAATCTTTTCCTCTTTTGTCAGTTCAATAAAGTGATCCCCCAACAAGGTTTTGGGCTCAGTCAGGTAGAGAGAAGGTATCATAGCAAAAAGTAGAGACTGTGAGCATTTGGCTACTTCTTCATATGAATTTTCTGCAGTTCTTGCTTGGGCCAGATCACATATATGGTAATCGGTCCTTATATTGGTGTGAAGGGATGTGTTTCAAGATCCTAGGTGGATGTCTGCAACTGTGTAGAGTACTGAATCCTATATATACTTTGCTTTTCTATACATACATACTTGTGATGACGTTTAATTTATAAACTAGGCACAGTAAGAGATTAACAACAATAATAAAATACAAAAATCCACAACAGTATAGTAATACAAATTATGTGAATATGGTCTTTGTCTCTATCAAAATACCTGATTGTACTGTACTCACCTTCCTTCTTATGATAATGTGAGATGACAAAATGCTGTCCTAGTGAGATGAAGTGCTATGAATAACACAGACATGGTGAGGTAGCATTAGGCCACTAAAGACCTTCTGAACATATCTCAGAAGGATCATCTGCTTCTGAACATCAGGTAATAGCAACCATGGAAGGCAAAATCATATATAAATGAAGACTATTCTATTTGATAATGGACTGTTGCACGGCATTCCCAATTTTATGGTTTTGGGGGTTAGAAAACACCATGTTCAAGATGAGTAGTTAGGTTTCACAGAGAATTGGTGACCTATGGTTAAGTGTTTAGTCTCTACCAAGGCCCAGTAGCAGGCAAGAGGCATTTCTCAAATGGAGAGTAGTTGCCTATAGAGGACGTCAGGAATTTGCTCCAAAATCCTAAGGGCCTGCCCTGCAGTTCATACATGGAGGACTGCCAAAGACTCCAGCAGCATCCCTTTCTACCATTGACATATCAACCACCATTGGATGTGCTGAATCATAGCACCCATGGAATAGTAGCTTACACCACAGTCTCGACTTGAGACAGAGACATTTCTTTTTTTTTTATTTTTATTTATTTATGATAGTCACAGAGAGAGAAAGAGAGAGAGGCAGAGACATAGGCAGAGGGAGAAGCAGGCTCCATGCACCGGGAGCCCGATGTGGGATTCGATCCCGGGTCTCCAGGATCGCACCCTGGGCCAAAGGCAGGCGCCAAACCGCTGCGCCACCCAGGGATCCCCACATTTCTTTTTTCTGAGCTCCACTCAAATTAGAAGCTTTTTGAGTCACTTAATAAATAGACCAGAGTAAAATATCCAAATGAAGACTCTTGGATTCTTGGATTGCCTTCCCTATCCAAGATACCTACTGGGTATTGTACATCGTTTGGTATTGGAGGGCATAGTTGAACCAACATACACTTTTCCTTAAAAGGGAAATATTCTATTGGTTTTATTAAGTTCAAATTAGCATATAGTGTATTATTCTTTTAATAATAAATTTATATTTTATTGGTGTTAAATTTGTCAACATACAGAATAACACTAACATTATCAGGGGTAATGGTCTGTAATTCTCCCTTTTGGTGGGGTCTTTGTCTGGTTTTGGAATTAAGGTGATGCTGGCCTCATAGAACGAATTTGGAAGTACTCCATCTTTTTCTATCTTTCCAAACAGCTTTAGGAGAATAGGTATGGTTTCTTCTTTAAACATTTGATAGAATTCCCCTGGGAAGCCATCTGGCCCCGGACTCTTGTGTCTTGGGAGGTTTTTGATGACTGCTTCAATTTCCTCCCTGGTTATTGGCCTGTTCAGGTTTTCTATTTCTTCCTGTTCCAGTTTTGGTAGTTTGTGGCTTTCCAGGAATGCGTCCATTTCTTCTAGATTGCCTAATTTATTGGCGTATAGCTGTTCATAATATGTTTTTAAAATCGTTTGTATTTCCTTGGTATTGGTTTTGATCTCTCCTTTCTCATTCATGATTTTATTAATTTGAGTCTTCTTTTTAATAAGGCTGGCTAACGGTTTATCTATCTTATTAATTCTTTCAAAGAACCAACTCCTGGCTCTCCAGGGCCAGGATGCTGGGTGGGGGGAGTGGGGGCGGTGCTCTGATCCGCTCAGCTCCGGGCAGAAGCGTCCTTGCTGTCCTGGGCCCTCCCAGCCTCTGCCTCTGTCCCGGGGGGAGGCCGATCCTGGGCTGTGTCCCGGCGCCCTGTGCTCCGGAGCCTGCGCTGTTGGATTCGCGCTCTCGCCCCGCAGCCCCCTCCGCGGAGCCGCCCCCGAGCCCCCCGAGCTGCTCCGGGTCCCGCCGTGCGGGCTGCAGCCCTTAGGGAGCTCGGCGCACTCTCCCGGGCGCAGGTGCCTGTTAGTGTCCCAGGGAGCCCGAGGGCATCCCCGCCCTCCTGGGGTCCTGCTCCAACTCCCTGCGAGCCCCTCTCCGCGGGAAGGTTGGTGCAGCTCCTGCTTCTCCGGGACGGGGCTCTCCTGTCCTGGGGACACTCGCCCCGGCCTCAGCCCGGCTCCTGGGGGGCCCCTCCCCCTTGGAGGCCTTTTGTTTCTTTATTTCTTCCCCCCGCCCCCCCCCTCCCCCCGTCTTCCTACCTTGATAGAAGCGCGAACTCTTCTCACTGTAGCATTCCAGCTGTTCTCTCTTTAAATCACAGGCCGAATTCATAGATTTTCAGGATGATTTGAAGGTTATCTAGGTAATTTGGTGGGGACAAGTGACTTGGGGACCCGGCTCTTCCGCCACTTGCCCCTCCTCCCTATATGAGTTAGTCTTAAACAAGAAAAGATTTTGTCCATATTTTCCAGTTCTTATACCTTACAAATAAAATAAATGATCCTCCTTTAAAATTACCTGAGAAAATACTCTTAATGTTCTGGGAATGAATCCTGAAGAAATGCACATTTGTTTAAAGATCCAGTTTGAAGTACTGAACTTTGATTTCTGTAGAGCATACTATATTTTCCTACATGGTCAAATATTGTCAATGGATCATGTTAAACCAACGCAATTTGTCTTACATTAAAAAGCAAAGTGTTTGAAAACAAGACTGCAAAAGAAAGAATATCAATTAATGACTGAAATTTTTAGAAATATTCAGGAAGCCCATTAATTTGTCAAATTTTTATTTTATGAGTTAAATACAATTTAAAAAATACATAGGATCATTGAAGTTTGTGATAGCAATTGATCAAGGAAAGATAAGATTGTTGAATTGCCCAAATATATTTGAATTATGCATGAATCATGGCTCTTGCTGAAAATTTCATTCTTTAGTTACAATGTGAAAAATCAAATGCCAATTAAAGGAAATAAAGGTGAAAGCAACTTGAAGACAAACTTTGTGGTAAGTAGCACTTGGTAGTATTTGTTGCAATAATGACTAAATCTAATATTCAGGAAATCACATCTTTGTTTGTAACATTTATCTTAAGACATTATTTAATCGGGGCAAAATGAGTGTAGGATAATGAAAAAACAACTAGAAAAGCTATTTTACCCACTAAGGAGAAAATATCCGGGTTTGCAAGAACTAACACATCTTCTACCTTAGTCTGTTTCTGAAGTGACAGACACATCTGACCATCAGATGTTTATTTTGAAAATAAGAAATGTGGGCACCTGTGTGGCTCAATCCATTGAGTAGCTGCCTTTGGCTCAGGTCTTCATCCTGGGGTCCTGGGATCGAGTCCCAAGTTGGGCTCCCTACTTGGCCAGGAGTCTGCTTCTTCCTCTACTACTTCCCCCTCCTTGTGCTCTCTCACATGCTTTCCCACTCTCAAACAAAATTTTAAAAAATAAAAGAATAAAAAATTGTAAATCATGTTGCAATATTGTTTAGCAACCATCATCTGGAGTGACTCAAATTTAACATCAATGTTATTGATAGGCTTCAAGATTTTACAAGGCAAATAATTGACAGCTATGACATTTTTAGAATGGTCTCTACCTTACCACATCAATTCTATTTTAAATTACTACTCACAATTCTAACCTCATAAAAGTAGAAATTTTCAATTTGTTCCTACTTTGCTTTCAGAATCACTAACAAGGCTTCCTATCCTTCATTATATAACAAATAAAATAATTATATCACTACTTATATCATAGAGTGTTCAGCAATTAACAGTAACTAAAGAAAGTGAGAAGTTTTAGGAGTGTGAGGATCATTGACTTATCTTCTGTTCATTACAACTGGTACTGGTATGTGTTCATGAGTTAGAAACAATGTTAATTCTTAAGATATACCTAATTACTATAACAAACTGATTTATATGTAAGTAATTTTTCTCTGAGTCTAAAAAGGAGACATTAAGAGAATCCTAGTAATTTCTCAGATTTGAAAAGGAATACACTGTAAATATTAAAAGACAGAAATTCTGTTTCTTCCTCAATCTGGGGCTATCTTTCATGGGAGAGAACTGATAGGAATGTCATGAAGGAGAGCATGAAAGAATTCTTTTGGTTCCTCATCTGAGCAGAAAGGAATATGCAAGACAACGGGTTAACAGACAACCCGTCTGTCTTTTGAGTATTTATGTTAGTAAAGAGGTAGGGAATATTTAATATACACACATATTATAGAATTCTCTGATTCTAAAACATTTGAAATAATTTGCCTTCAGTTTTACAAAGACAAATATTCCTAATCAAGATTCCTGCTTGTTGGGACACCTGGATGGCTCAGCAGTTGAGCGTTCTGCCTTTGGCTCAGGTCCTTATTTCGGTCCGAGATTGAGTTCCCAATCGAGCTCCCTGAGAGGACTGTGCTTCTCCCTCTGCTTGTTTCTGCCTCTCTCTCTGTGTGTGTCTCTTATGAATAAATAAATAAATCTTAGAAGAAGAAGAAGAAAAAAACAGGATCCTGCTTGTCTTCCTAATCATCATTAGGATTTTATCTCCAATAGCTCAAAACCTCATCCTGTATTCTAAGAATTGCTTTGTAATCAGTGCTGTTTGTAGAGGTAAAGGGGAAGAGGGAAGAGTCAGTTGATGAGAATTATTGTCATAAAACAACATAGTGATACTGAGGAATCCTCCCATGAGAAAAGTGAAGTCACAGTTGGTGAGGTAAGAACTTCAGGGAACCATGAACAAAAGATTGCTTAAGACCACATCTTGTCATGCGTGCACACACAACCAATGGAAAAATAAAGGAAATTAAAAAGAACATTCATAACATGGATTTAGCAAGTATGATCATGATAAACTCCCATTTCAGTAATCTGTTACTGAAAGTGTGTTAATGTCATAATCAATTGGTTATTGTAGCATTTTTCTTGACACTAATCACTAGTCTAATTTTTTTCCTCTACAAAAAGCTATTCAAAAGATTACTTTGGTTTTTGGTATTGCTGAATACAAATTATGTATGTCTTTTGAATTACAGTATTCATAAAGAAGTTCTTATATTTGAATAAAAGTTTCTACCACACATTCAAACTTTCTTAGTGTAACAGAACGTGGGATGCTATAAATTTACCGTAGTTGGCTCAAATGAAACTATTCTATTTTAGGATGGCAGATGTTTTGAAATAATAAGAAATTCTTTGTCATTGTACATATTCAAGCATAAAGTCTGTTTCTTAATAATAATAATACGGAGGACTGCCTGTAAGCAAGATTCGGGGTCACAATGAAATTCAATGTCAATTTGAACATGTTTCAACTAACTCTACTGTTTTGCTCTCCAAAAAGGGGAATTTTGCTTAAAGCTAATGTCCCATTAAAACTGAAGTAAGCTAAAACATTTGTATAGTAATCAAATTGTCATATGCTGCAGGAGAAGTTGTAGCCTTTAGGATGAATTTATATACAATAATTGTAAAGAACACACAATTAGCCTAGCACATGTGGGGTGGTACCCTTCCCAAACCAAGATGACAAGGGGTAATCCATTAACCATAAGATCTCAGTGTCTGTCCGGTTAGTTTGGGGCTGCATTCAGTCCTCAGATATTCACTCTGCCACTTTGTCTCTAGTATCAAAACCTGGAATAAAAGAAGGCAATTGCAAAGCCATAATTCAAACACATTCAGATTAATTCTCTACAAATACTTTGAAAGTTTCAACATGTCTTAAACCTTCTAGTTTACAAGGGAAGTGGACTTCAAGTATTCACTTAAACTCAGTGATGAGAGAAGTGGATCTTCATCCCACAGGAAAGAAGGCTGGGAATTTTTAGAGTTGATTTAACTCCTTAAAAATAGCTCAGAAGAAAAAATAAGCAAAATGTGTTTTTATATGCCTGCAAAAGCTAACACAAGTACTTAGGTTTTAGGAATCATCCGCTTATTTTATGCCTATGCCTAAAGATAATTCATTCAGAGGGACAAATGAATGAAATGAAATCAGATGGCTTAAGTTCACCAACTTTGTTCTTTTTTAAAGTTGTGGGACCCAGTTTAAGGCCCTTTCATTTCCATATAAGTTTTAAATCAATTTTGAAAATTTTTAAAGATGTGCATATAATTCTGCTTTTGAAAATGCTTGACTCTGGAGGTTCCTTTGGGGTGAATTCACATCTTAATAACGTTGAGTCATCTGTCCATGAACACAGTGTATTTTCTGTGTTAAGGTGTTTATATTCTCTTAACAAATATTTGGCTTTCAGAGAAAATGTATGCCTTATATCTTGCTATAGTCATCCTTAATTATTTTATAATTTTATAATATTATGATATTACAAACGGGATTTAAAATCTAATTTTTAAAATCTAATTTTTATTTGTTAGTTACTAGTATATGCTATGTAATTAATTTTTAAATATTGATATTGTCAGGTTTAATCAGATCGGTAGTGAAATGGAATAGAGAGGCCAGGCAAAAGTTGGTCAAAACAGGCTTTTAATGGGACACGCTCTCAGGTGAGGTTCCACAGCCCACAGGGGAGAGGGAGAGTGAGAGAGCAAGGAAGTTGCGGGCCAGGGAAGTCGGGCCCAAGCGAACTGCAGGGGGTCTATAAAGAGTTTTCGGTGGGAAGATGGGAGCAGGGCAGCATTCCGATTAGGGCAAGGGTTACAGGTCTTTGTGTGCTAAGGTAGGGCAGCAAAGTGGTGTTAGTGGGAAGATGGGGGTAGGGCGGCATTCCAGTTAGGGCAAGGGTTACAGGTCTTTGTCTGTAAAGTTAGGGTAAGGCGGCAAGGTGGCCTTTTTGGGAAGTTGCTGGCCTGGGGTCGGCCGTTTTTGAGGTCCCCAGTCTTGCCAGCCCAACATTCCGATCTTTTTGTTGTTATAATTGGGTGAAGATTCAGATCTTGCTGCTTCCTGCTGATATAGGGGCTTAGTGGGGCCTGTCGGAGGTGGGCAGGAGTGTAGGGGTGTAAAAGAAGTTAATTGACTGATACCCGAGATATTTTGCAGATTCATTCCTTGATGAATCGGGGAAAGCAAGGGGCCACCATTAATAGTATGCCAATGATTAAGAGTGGTCTTAGAGAGGGGGGAGCCATGTGGTTAGTGGGGTCTGCCACCATTGGGGTGTAGTTGGGTTGAGAGGGTGATATTGTTTTTGGAGAGACTCACGAACTTTGGCGAGGATGTGGAGATTGGTTTCAACTACGCCTGTTTCCTTGATGTGGTAGCAGCAATCTTCATTGAAAGACATACAAGTTCCTCCTTTCTCGGCTGTGAGGAGGTCCAAAGCACGTCGGTTCTGAAGAGCTACCTGGGCCACCGAGGTTATTTGGCATTGTAGGGAAGCAAAAGACTCTGCCAAAGCCTCTATAGCCATTTGAAGCCTCTCAGATAGGTCCTTGGAGGAATCTACAGAGTGGATTAAGGTCCCCGTATCCAACCTTGTGGCCACCAGGGTTGAGGCCAGAGAGACCCTGACAACCAGTGGGAGAAAGATCACTCGTTTCTGCTTTTCCGGGGAGCTGATGAGGAGGGCTACTTCTGCCTGACTATAGATAGTTAATCACGGAACTAGTGAGACAGGCAGACAGGAGCAAGGCAGAGGTATTGGGAAATTTAGATAGGGTGCCGCTGGACCAAAAGAAATGGCCAATAGGAGCATGAGGAGAGGTGACGTTTGACCAGGTAATGTTGCAAAGGGATGAGTTAGGGATGGAATAACAGAAGGGCAATTGATGGTTGAGAGGGTCAGGAAATAGGGGAACATTAGTGAGAGAGAGATGAGGCACTGGAGGTGTGGGTGAATGCACTGGGGAGGGGAATGGCCATAAGGGGAGTTTTGCCTAAAGCAGCACAGATAAAACAGTGGGACAGATTGCCCATGCAGGAATTGCTGGCAAGGGAAGGGCCTTGTTGGATAAGTTTTATCCAGAAGGGGCCCTGGTCCTGAGCTGGGCTAGCCTGTAGGTGGGTTCTCCTGGAGTAGGGGTGACTGAATCCACATGGGCCCGCAGGAGGGCTCTTAGAAGAATTAGGTAAGGTAGGTAAGATAGGAGTAGAGGAGGTGATGATGGAAGATTTTAAGTGAGCAGGAAGGGCCGCCCCATAGAGAAGCCCAAAGGGACTTAGAACCTATGGCCCTCTAGGGGTAGCTCTGAGTCTTGTTAAAGCCAGTGGGAGGAGGGTTGTCCAGAACAGGCGGGTTTCAAGGGTAAGTTCGGTGAGATGTTCCTTGAGAAGGACGTTGGCACACTCTAACTTACCCGAAGACTGGGGGTGATATGGGATATCGAGTTTCCAGGTAATATTTGGGCTCCCGGAAACCTGCTGGGTGAGGCTGGAGATGAAAGCCAGGCCATTGTCAAATTGTAGGATCTGCAGGAGGCTGAATCTCGGAATGATGTGTTCGATAAGTATGGTGGCCACCACATCTACCATCTCCCGAGCTGTGGGGAAAGCCTCTATCCACCCTGTAAAGGTGTCCACTAAGGTTAATAGGTAGCAAAAGGATTTATGGCACAGCATGTGGGAAAAGTCAATCTGCCAGTCCTTGCCAGATTGGTAGCCATGATTGGAGCTGGTGATTGGGTCCTGGCCTGCGAATTCCCCCTTGAGCATTTACAGTGGAGCAGGTTTTGCAAGACTAATGCACCTCTCCAATTACCTTTCAGAGATGTGGATAGTGGAAAAGGGGTTCTGGGAATTGGTGTAAGGCCTTGGGACCAATGTGTAGGGATTGATGTATGTCTGAAATGATCATAGGCGCTAAATGGTTTGGAAGAGCGAGTTTCTTTTGAATGAAGATCCAGTCTTTTCCCCCGGCTATTCTTCCCATCTTTTTTAGTGTCTGAGTTTCCTTGTCTGTGTAAAAGTGGGAATGTGGTGTGTTGAGGAAGAGGAGGGGAGCTGGTGAGGAGCCTAAGGCAGTGGCTCGGGCAATTGAGTCGGCTTTGTTGTTGGCCCGGGACACCAGGTCTTTGGAGGATTGTGACAGTGGACAATGGCTACTACAGTGGGAAGGCTGAGGGCCTCTAGTAGTTTTGAAATGAGGGGCCCATAGATTATGGGGGTTCCCTTGGTTGTAAGAAACCTTTGTTCTTGCCAGAGGACAGAATGTGTATGTGAGATGAGGGAGGCATATTTGGAGTCAGTGTATATGGTAACTCATTGCCCTTTGGACAGGTGAAGAGCCCTGGTGAGAGCTCTAAGTTCTGCCTTCCGAGAGCTTGTCCCAAGGGGGAGGGAACTGCCTCCAGGATGGCATCGAGGGTAACAACGGCCTATGCTGCATGTCTCTGGCCACAAAGAGGATTCGGTCAGGGTTAGGGAGGGGCTAATTTGAAAGTCCTGGATGTGGGGGAGTCAGCTCTTCCAGGAGATGAGAGCAGGAATGGGACGGTTCAGGGTTAGTAGAGGGGGGAAGTAGGAGGGTAGCAGGATTTAGACGAGGAGAAGTTGATAGATAGATGTCAGGATTTTCGATGAAGAGGAGGGGAGTAGAAAGAGTGGGTGAGGGAGAAAGACGAATGGTGGCCTTGAGGTTGTATAGGATATCCTGGCCGAGGAGAGGAGCTGGGCAGGAAGGAATTATAAGGAAGGAGTGTGAGGAGGAGAACCCATCCAGGCTGCAAGAGAGGAGTGGGGTAGTCCATGGAATAGAGGAGGTACCATCAATTCCCATCACCACTACTGGAGAGGGAAAGCTGGCCCCCGAGTAGGAAGGCAGAACGGAGTCAGTAGCCCCCGTGTCCAACAGGAAAGAGATGGACTTACCCGCTACCTGGAACAGGACCCTGGGCTCAGCCTGGGTTAGGGGGTGTCCAAGTCTGGGCCCCTTCAGTCATCGTCCAATCTGAGTAGTTGGAAGGATGGACTTCCCGGGTCAGGGTTTCCTTTGCATGGAGGCGCCAAGGATCCCTTGAGACCAGGGCAGGTGGATTTCCAGTAGCCCATCATTCGACATTGAGGGCATGGCCACATTGGCAATTGGGACATTGACGGGCCAACGTCCCTCGGTGCCGCATCTGAAGCAAGCCCCAGGTGGGGTGCAGTTGGATCCCCCTTTCTGTGGGCTCCCGGAGCCCACCAGCCTCAGGGCTGCCACCAACGCTTGGGTCTGGAGTTGGACCTTCTGCTGGAGCCTGGCCTGCCTCTTAAGTTCAGCCACTTCCTCTCGGGTGTTAAAGACTTTAAATGCCATTTTCACCAGATCGGGAATGGGAGTTTGAGGACCCTCCTCAGTCTTCTTTAATATTTTTACAGATATCGGAGGAGGACTGAGAGATAAAATGGGTTGCCAGGACAGTAGCCCCGGCTGGGGAGACAGGCTCCAGGCAAGTGTACTGGGTTAAGGCCTCAGTGAGCCTAATAAGGAAAACTGCAGGCATCCGCGGCCCTCCTGGCCAGCCTGATAATCCCATCCGGGATCCACGGGTGGGAACTGAGCACTGATGGGCATACCAGCTTCGGTTAAATG
Source organism: Canis lupus baileyi (assembly GCF_048164855.1). Lineage (NCBI taxonomy): Eukaryota > Metazoa > Chordata > Mammalia > Carnivora > Canidae > Canis > Canis lupus. The sequence goes on from NC_132858.1 coordinate 15,659,974, forward strand.
GACCTGGTCAGCGTGTTCTCGGGCAGCAGCCTTCCCTCTCCACTGGCGTAAGGGTGGTGGTCTGGACAACATGCAAATCATGCCAAGTCAAGTCCTATGCCTGGGCCAAATATTGGAATGCCTTGATATAGTTTCCTGCGATAGCAGACCAAGAGCCCAGCCGCTTTTTAATTTGGGAAAGGTCTTGGAGAGAGAAAGGAGCGTGGCCCCGAACAACCCCTTCAGCTCCTGCCACCTCTCGCAGGGGGCAGGCTGGGTTAGGAGTGGACTCAAGGTGGACCTTGTGGGATCTGGTGCGCTGGAGATCAGAGGGAGGTATAGGCTGAAGGTCGGGGGTCAGAAACGGGTAAAGAGGTATGTGGTTGGGAGACAGGAGGAGAAGGAGAGGGGGCAAGGGGTTCCGGATAGGGAGGGGGGAGGGCTGGCTTCCACCTAGTAGGTGGATGGGCCAAGGTCTCAGGAGACTCCGAGGGAGGGGCAGGGGGAAAGGATTCTGGGGCTTTTGGAGCTGAGGGAATAGGTAGAAGGGAGGGAGGGAGCAGTGCCGGTGCCAAAGGACCTGAGTGGTAGAGCATTGGGAGCAGAGGTAGGAGCGAGAGTGGCGGTCCCAGAAAGCCTGCACTTGTGGGACCTTGGCCCACTTGCCCTGGCTAGAGATTGTCCAGGTCCATGAGAATTGGGTAGTCAAAAGTACCCTCAGGGGGCCATTGAGACTGATTGTCTAGGCGATATTGGGGCCAGGCCACTGTACAGTAATGAATGAGGTGGCGCCTTTTTAGGTCCTGGGAAAGGCCCAGAGTTTTGAAATTGGCCAGTAAAATGGAGTTTTTACCCAACGGAGTAAAAAACCAACAGAGTTTCGGGGTCAAATTTGGATTGGGCAGTTCCCATGATTCCCGCTGGGTAACCCAGAGACTGAAAACAGGCGTCCCCGTTTGCAGCTCAGGGTCACGGACAGAAACAGAGATCACCGTGAGGATGAGGACCTCTCCTGATCCCCAGGGACCCGTGGAGAGCCACCCGGTGGCTCGGTGGAGGTGCCCTGGCGCGGCCAGGGCTTCAGGCAGGACCACCCGGAGGGAGGCAGGGAATCGGGGAACTTACCCGATGTTTCCAGATACTGGGTTCAGTTAAGGTCCTGGTGGTGAGAGGAGAGAGGCTCCCCACCAGCGTGGGGCCTCGATCTCCTGGGTCTCAGCTGAGGTCTTGGTGGCGAGAGGAGAGAGGCCCTCTCCTGGAGCGATCCTTAAATCTCCTCCCGGGTTTCGGCACCAAATGTCAGGTTTAATCGGATCGGTAGTGTAATGGAATAGAGAGGCCAGGCAAAAGTTGGTCGAAACAGGCTTTTAATAGGACGCCCTCTCGGTGGAGATTCCACGGCCTGCAGGGGAGGGAAAGAGCAAGAGAGCAGGGAAGTCTAGGGCCAAGGAAGTCATGCCCAAGCAAACTGCTGGGGAGTCCATAAAGAGTTTTCAGTGGGAAGATGGGAGCAGGCCAGCATTCCGATTAGGGCAAGGGTTACAGGTCTTTGTGTGCTAAGTTAGGGTAGGGTGGCAAGCGGCCTTATTGGGAGGTTGCTGGCTTGGGTTTGGCCGTTTTGAGGTCCCCAGGCTCGCCAGCCCAACAGATATTATATCCTGCAATCATGCTAAATTCACATTAAAATGTAGAAGAACTAAAACTGTCCACAATGACAGTGAAGTGATTGAAAGGTCTAAGGAAGGTTCAGAGAAGCTAGTACAATTGATAAGTCTCAAAGATGTGTTAGACTAGTACATTCAGTGCAGAACATTTGCTTCTGTTCTTTTTAAAAGAGTTTGTATAAAATGAATATTACTGTTTTCTTTAAAGTTTGAAGCTATGAAGCTATGAAGTTTGAAGCTATGTGGACAGGGCGTAGGGAGACAAAACAATATACTAAGTTTCTTTGAGAAATACAAACTATTGAGAGTATCTTATTTTATTTTACATATTTATTTATTATGTATTTGATTGGGAGAGGGAGAGAGAGAATCCCAAGCAGTTCCACACTTGTAAGCCTGATATCGTGACCTGAGTTGAAATCAAGACTTGGATGCTTAATCAACTGAGCCACTCAGGTGCCCCAAATATCTATTATTTTTTAATGTGCTTGGGTAATTAATACTAAAGGATTTGCCCACCTATCTAAATTGTTGAATATATTGATATTGTTATGATCACTATATTCCTTTATTATACATCTAAAATCTGTAGAATGTGTAGTGATACTGCCTCTATCATGAAAAATAAGTGTTTAGTGATCAATGGTCTACAAATATCCTAGAAAGTATATCTTGAAATATAGAAGTAAATTAAGACCAAATATGAAAATAGGACATACTAGATTATAAATTTATTTACTAGTTATAATAGGAATGAAGTCAAGGATATAGCTAGCAGCCTTAAATAGGGGAATTAAAGAAAGAAAATATATGGGATGGAAACTATCTCTTCTCCCTTCTCCCTTCTGGATCTAATATTAGATCTCCCTTGGCTGATCTAATAATTAAATTGACACAGAACAGATTAAAAAGAAATTTAATTTTGTACATATAGGAATCCTAAAGATATAAGACTCCCTGAGAGTCAGGCAATTAAAATTTGTGCAGTCTTGAGCTCAGGAGAAGGGATTGGGCTCTAGAGCTTCAAAGGCAAAGAAGACAATTCACAAGAAGATAGAAGAGCAAAACTTTGGTAAACAGATGTTTGTCCTGCCAATCAGATAAGTCTTTCTGATGTAAAAATCTGTGTCTATTGTTAGCTCTCTTCCTGATACAGCCCTCTACCTAAATTATCTTAGGCACTTCAAGGAGAGGTAAAACAACTCTACCTGAGTCTGTTGGACTTTGCTTGCCTTCAGCTCAAAATAGGCTACATGCTAAAGGGGCATATTCTGGGATCACATATTCTGCTCCCCTTCAAAAACAAAAGTTGGTCCTCTAAAGAGATGAATAAAACCAAGAAAAACTTATCAAGATCAATAGAGAGAATAAAAAGAGAGAGAAAGAAAAACAAATTACCAGTATCAGGACTGGAACTCTATATTGCTAGTGAAGTGCAAAATTGTACAAAAACATTGAAATATAGTTTGATAGTATCTACTTAAGCTACAATAAGACATTTTCCATCAATTCTAGGTTCAGACATTTGTTTAGAAATCCATGATATTGCATGACTAGTCCAAGTATCACCAGTTAAATATAGAGTTAGCATCATTAGATATGGAGTTATACCTGGTCTTAAGAGAAACAATGTGTCACATGACCTTATGGCTCAGACTTTTTTTTTTTTTTTTGCCAGATTTTGTTTGTAATAAATTTCAAAGACCAGATGACCAATTATACTCAAATAGAGATGAGTCCTTGTAATTAAAGTCAGCTTACAGAGCCATTTCAGAGTCAGTTCCAAAACCTCTAAGGCCAGACTTCTTGCAACCTGGATGGGGCACATGGGGCAGGAATCTTAGCAAACAGGACAGATCACGTGTTCTGCAGAGTCTAAGGTGCCAAGACCCAACTTGAAATTAGCCTACAAATTCTGTGTGAAACCTCTCAAGTTAGATTGAGACCTCAACTCAATTTTTTTTTTTTTTTATGATTTGGGTGATTTGAATGGAGAGCCTGTGACAAGCAAATTTGAATAAACAATAAGAAGCAGTTTGATAAACAACAAATTACAAAGAGAGAGCTCCTGAGAAAGTCTTAACACAGTTAGCAAAGATTTTGCGGTTGAAAGAAAAGGAATATGTTTAAGTAAAACATGGTGTATTGCCCGTCCTTATGTTTTAGGTATAATTGTGATATGGACATATCATTAGAAATTTGTTATTTCATAAATTTATCATAGAATTTACAATTTCTGAAAGCCCAGAAATAAATGATACCAGTGAAAGAAACCATTACATTAAGTTTAAAATTTGGGATATAAAATAGTAACAAGTGTTTGGCAATCCAATCCAAAAGACCTCGCACATGGGATAGACCCTGGCAGAACTCGAGGATGGTTATTAAATGGGTCAGGCCATTGTGCAGGCCAAATAGTGGCTTCCAAGATTCTTCTTTCCTTCTAAGGAAAACATAACATTAATACACACCCCTGTTCCTCAGAAACAAGTACCACTCAAGCCCAAACTTGACTTCAGGACAAAATCAAGACCATCATCTCCATTTCCTCATCAATAGGTGGCCCCAGCTAAGCCGGAAACCAGACATCTGTGCTTCTTTTTAAAGTTACTAGTAAGAACAACAGTTACTGCTGCTCGTGGACAGGTAGGCAGCATAGTTTTTGAAAACTTGAAACTTGAAACTCAGATGGCTTAGATACCCTTTCCTAGCCCTACTGCTTAACACGTCTGGGTAAGATACTTAAATCTTCTAAAATCCTAATAAAATAACAAAATGCGAGCACTTAAAGAATCCTTACTACTGTTAAACCCGAAAATTCACCAGAGTCATTTAAAAGATCCAGCTGATTTTATTGAATGATTCATGAATCAGGCAGCTCCTACCTAGATAATAGAAAAGAGGTCTAGAGAACTGCAGAATAAGAAAAGGTTTTAAAAGCAGAGGAAACCATAAAAAAGGAAGAGTGCACTGTTTCAGGCAAAGTTGCCCTCCTAAGGGGGATGGATGGGGTCTATCATTAAATTTTGTACTGCTGACCAGGAAATTCCATAGTTGAAATACAGCCACAGAACAAATAGATTCTAGAGTGTGTTTGGAGAATGAAGGTGGACTCAGAATACCTGGATGAAAACATCTGCGCAAAGGGTCACACAGAGAGAAAAACAAAGAAAGAGGAAAAATAACTATCATGAGTCTGGTAGCCATGTGCCATGTTAAAACTTCACTTGTGTTAGCCAAAGTAACATTACATCTTTGGGAAGCACAATATCACACCATTTTATAGATATTTTTAAAAGGGAGACTCATAATATGAAAGCAAATTGCCAAGACCCAGAGATAAAAGTTAGCGGTCAGTATATACCCACTTCTCTCTGACCTCAATGCCTGTCATTGTAACACCACACACTCAACCAACATAGAGACTTCTGAGAATGGCAAATTAGACTCAAATGATTTATGGAAGATTTCTGATAAAGAAGCAGGAAGGTTGGGTGGATTCCAAGGAAAATAGGATCCCTTACAGATTTGGGGGGAAAGGAGTGATATGATCAATCAGTGATGTACTCCAGAAGGACATTTCTTGCTTCCTCACATACAGATGGTCACACGTGGAACTATTTCGATCCATAGAGGTGACAGATTGCAATCTGATTCACAGTCACTTGCTTCTTTGGTTCACGTAACGTCAGTCAAAGGTAATTTAACCCAAGTGCCCAAAGAAAGCTTATATGCTTTGTATAATATCTCAAATAATACAGGCCTTTGGTATACAGGATTGAAAGTACAATGAATACTACCTTATTTACATGAATTCTGATGTGTCATTGTAGACCACACATTCCCCATGGCAATTTTCATCTCTATCTTTCTCAAAATCCAGTTAAGAGGATTCAGCATGAGGGCGATCACAGCGTAAATATGGAGAGTTCCTCATCTCTGTTCTCACTCCCTGCAGGTAGAATCTAAGTACAGATACAGGGCATGAAGAATAAAACTACCACCATTACATGAGAGCTGCAGGTGGAGAGAGCTTTGCATTACCCGGCGGAGGAGTGGGTCCTAAGATTATGTGATATGAATATGTAAGAAGCCACCAAGACAACAGAAAAGGCTGCCACCACCACCACCCTACCATCCCTGAAATAGCAATCACTAAGATAGTACAACACAGGTGTCTTTGCACACCAGTTTCAAAAGGGACTTTATATCACGTATGTAGTGATATTATCTGAGCAGAACTGCAGAATGGTAAACTGAGTAAATTTGGTAAAAAATAAACATTAAATAAGGGGTAAAGCTTGAACTTTTAAATCTGGCAATATTTTTGTTTTATTAGTAACTCGACCAACTAGTCATCTGTCCAGTTCATCTCTGCTATAAAAACACAAATGAATTACATTTCCCTAATCAATTTTTCCACCCTTCCTTCCTTCTGTATAGGGCCTTATATAATCATTATAATTTTAGTATTGCATTTATATGGACAAAACCATCCTTGTGTATTTTCATCATCATCCTATCCTTGTTACACAATTTCTTCTGTCTTAAGGATACTTGCTCTGGTTTCCAAGAAGTCATTTCTTTTTGTATCTTGTCAGACATTCAAATAAACAGATCACATCGAATTTTTTTTCAGGTTCCTCTAGGAAATATTTCTCATGCATCTACTCTTCAGGTTATTTACAAAGATGATTTGTATTTCCACTCATTTCCATGACTTATGTCACGGGGTTTTTTGATTGAAGTTTTTGTTTGTTTGAGCTCTTATTTGCTTTTTGCTTATGTTTTACTTGTGAACATAAGAAAGTCTCTGGGTCTAATAAACAGAGACTTAATACTAATTTCTGGCATTTCATAGATAGCAGTTCCTTTATGGATTTTGTACGTGAGCCAATAGTACAAGAGGCAGTGAGTGCATTTTTAATATCCTGAGTGACTGATTTCAATAAATTTTTACTAATATATATATATATTTTAAAGATTTTATTTATTTATTCATGAGAAACACACAGAGAGAGGCAGAGACACAGGCAAAGTAGGAAGCAGGCTCCACGCAGGGAGCCCGACGGGGGACTCAATCCCGGGTCTCTAAGAACACGCCCTGGCTGAAACCAGTGCTCTACCACTGAGCCACTGGGCTGCCGTACTAGTTTATTTTTTATTTCCGATGTGTAGCCAAGAGTTTAAAAACAGGGAATCGCTTTAAATCAGGTTCTATTATGCAAACTTCTTGATGTGAAATTCACTTCTAAATACCACTTGAGTTCACTTAGGTGAAGATCCTATCATGAACCAAAACTTGGTTATAAAATCATGGGTTTTAACTACTCCTTTGCCATCCAGAATGTTTCATCATGTGGTCTAGCCACCAAACCTGACTTTTCTAATACAATTATTATTAGAATTTTCTTTTCTACATCACAATTCACAGCTCATATGGCATTGTCTTAACTGCACATATAATTCTTTATGCATGTAAACTCGCTCATGCCATCTCAAAATCCACAAAATTAACTATGTTTTAAACTTATGTTTGTATGCTTGAATTAATATTTCTTTGAGTTATTATGAAACTCTAAGTCCTAAATTCTGTCACTCATAACATGATACCAGTATGAGAATTACCCTGTCAGATGATTTCCTCCCTCCCCTATCCACATGTAGCTGCCCCTCTGTTTTGCTAAAATGATGTTGAGCTCTCATGTTTGGCACCAAAGTTTTCTCATGGCATTTTTCATCTCTGAATTTCTCAGAGTATAGATTAAGGGATTGAACATAGGAGCAATGATGGTGTAAAACAGAGCAAATATTTTATCCTCAGGGAAATTGGTTGGAGGTCTAAGGTAGGCAAAGATGGAAGGCCCAAAAAATAAAACTATAACTGTGATGTGAGATCCACAGGTAGAGAGGGCTTTGCGTCTTCCTTCCGCTGAGTGATTTCTTAAAGTGAATAATATAATGACATACGAACGAAAAAAATAAAACCACAAATGTCACCAAGGTAACCATTCCCGAATTGGCAACCATAAGGACACCAGTGATGTAGGTATCAGTGCAGGCAACCTTTAGCAAAGGAAATATATCACAGAAATAGTGATCAATCTCATTAGGCCCACAGAAGGGCAACCTGATTACCATACAAAATTGAGGAAAGGAGTGGACGGCCCCACCAGCCCAAGCAGCTAAGACTAGGAGATTGCACCTTGTCCTGTTCATGATAAGCAGGCAGTGGAGAGGTTTGCAGATGGCAGCATAGTGATCAAAGGCCATGACTGTAAGAATTAAAACCTCAATCGTTCCAAAGAAGTGCATGGCAAAGATCTGTAACATACAATTACCATAGGAGATGGCTTTTCTTTCCACTAGCAGGTCAGCAATTAATTTGGGTGTAACGCTAGAGATATAGCAGATGTCCAAAGTGGATAAGTGGCTGAGGAAGTAGTACATCGGTTGGTGAAAAAGAGGGCTGCATCGAATAGAGACAAGGATCAGAAGGTTTCCTACCATGAGAGCAGCATAACAGAATAAGAAGAGCACAAAGCAAAATATTTGCATGTTCTGGTCATGCGAAAGTCCCAAAAGAATGAATTCTGAGACATTCCTCTGGCTCTCCATGTGTTTTGAACTGGCATATATTGTAAACAAATGGGTTCAGTATCTGAAAAGAAAGAAACCATGAATCTATACAAAATTAGCATCATGAGAACAATACCATAAAATTTACCAAAAAGCAGATTGATGTTATTGAATAAGTAATATTAATTATTCCTGACACTGAGAGTTATGCTTCCTTTTTATATTTCTTATTTTAGAAATCTATTGTAAATAATTCTATAACATGAATAATAGGGTAGATTTTCAACATTACTATTAATGATTATAGAATACTTAAATATTAGTTTACTGTTAAAAATAAATTTATTATTCTTAGTTATAACATTAGATAACAAAAGGAATATATTTTACATAATTTTAAAACTAAATATGTGTGTTATAATGTGCACTCTGAGATGATGACCTGGGCTGAAATCGAGTTGGATGCTTAACTAAATGAGCCACCCAGGTGCTCCACAAACTGATATTTTTAAATAAATTATCTATCCTGAAGACACAGTCCCGAATAAAACAGAATTTGTCCAGATCATCCTGAAAGAAGAACAGGAGAGAGCCCTGTGTCAGGCATGGAACCTGCTTAAGATTCTCTCTCTCCCTCAGCTTCTGCCCCACTCCCTCTTCTCTCTCTCTAAAAAAAATAAAAACTAAAGATAATCTTTCTTGCCCTGTGGACAAAAATAAATTGTACATATTTAACTAAAATAGGTTCAGGCACATTAAAAGCAAAGAATGCTTGAAAATTATGCAGCAAATAGACTGTCAAAGGATTTAAGTTGTAAAAAAAAAAAGCACCAATTTATTCATTTATCTGATTTACAGATTACAAACTAAATGAAAATTAAAAAAAATTATATAATTTTGTGATAGCAAGTGTAAAGAAAAATAAAAAAGAAATTGCCCAAGCATATTTGCACTCTTTGTAATTCAGGACTTTTCCTAGGATTTTCAGTTTTTATACACAGTCTAGGCATAAAATCCAACCAAAGAAGCTGTTATAGAGTGTAATTCCAAGGGAGATTTGTCTCAGCACTGAGACTCAAACCCCTGATTTTCAATAAAGAGATTCAGATAAAGGCAATCTAAGCAGTTTATTAGCATCAGAATGTAAAAATCATGTGGAGGACAGATATCTTGATTCCCACCCAGTCTGAGGGCTGCATCCCATTCTTGTGAGCAAAGAACAAAGGTGGGGTATCCGGGAGGCCTGCAGGGAGAAGAGGCATATTGATTCTCATCCCAATTAAAAAAAAAAGTATACAAGGTGACAGATTGCCAATTACCCAATATATGTTTATGAATACTTGGGGGGATATATTTTGCAGTTCATATAAATATATGGTCCAGCATTCTTGATTCCAAATAATTTTGAAATAATTTTAAATAGGTTTTAGCAAAATGAGCTTTCATTCAGGTAAGATTGTGTCTCAATGTCTGGATTATCAGAGATGTTCCACCCACAATAGCTCTTAAATATTTATCCTGATTTATGAAGGGACATGCTATCATGATCACTGCTGTTTGCTGAAGTAAAAGGGAGATGTGAATGCAGTCCAGTGAGAAAATTATTGTCCTTGAAACACATACTATATTCTTGATGACATGTTCTCAATTTGTCAAATAATAGAAATCATAGTTGATGAAAGGAAAAAATATTATTCATTCCCTGGTTGGAAACAGAACAAAAGAGACGTAGACACACAAAGAAGGATAATTTCTGAATGGAGAACGGTTTTGATTCAGGTTGTGTTTCTATATTAGTAACAATGTGAATATAAAAAGTAAACCAGTTACCTAAATGCTCCTACTAGTCAGAGGTTTGATATTAAGCGAACTGTGTCCTTATATTTGCTTTATTCCATTTTAGTTATGGTTATTTACAATTGATGTGTACAGTTTAAAATCAGACTAATCTGGCCAATGTTCTATGAGAAGTCGATCAACCATTATAAGCAAAGACACTATTCAAACATTTTTCTCACTTACTTTATTGTCTGCCTTTCCTATATCCAACAACTTTTAATAAGATCTCAGTACACAAAATTAATTTTTCCCCTTCCATAACATTTATGAATGTTGAGGTTATTGCTGACCTCTTAAAACTTCATTGTCCACATTTATAGAATCCATAAACTATTACATAATCCAGAAATATATTGAGGAATAAAAAAAATAATGTAAACCACCCCAGTGTCATACATGGTTCAAATCCACACATTTGTTTCCTTTTTTACCTTTTGGAGTCAACAGTCTCTGAAATTGCCACGGGCACATATATAGCCAGCCTCACAAGGAAACAAAATCCTCCCACAAAATATCACAACACATATTAAAGAGGCTGACCGTGATAAATTTCAATGTGGAACAATCAGTTAGTAAAGAGAAATAGAATTACTCTAAATCATTGGTTGTCTTTGGTATTTCTTAATACTAATAACCTAGCCTGCCATTTCCCTGCACTGTAAAGATACAAATTATTACTTTATTTCTTTGGTTGCACTACATAATCATGCTGCATTGACTTTTGATTGTGCTATTTAAACAATAAGAAAATTGTTCTTTTTTTTAAAATTTTTATTTATTTATGATAGTCACGGAGAGAGAAAGAGAGAGAGGCAGAGACATAGGCAGAGGGAGAAGCAGGCTCCATGCACCGGGAGCCCGATGTGGAATTCGATCCCAGGTCTCCAGGATCGCGCCCTGGGCCAAAGGCAGGCGCCAAACCGCTGCGCCACCCAGGGATCCCCAAGAAAATTGTTCTTATAGTTAAAGTAGAGTTTCCACAATGAGTTCAAATTTTCACCTAATGATATCAGAATATGGCCCACTATAAAGTTACCTTAATTCAGTCAGATAAATCTAGTCCATTTTTGGGTGACAAGATTTTTGAAAGTTAGTTATTCATCATTGGGACATGCAATCATAAACTGGGCTATTCATAAGAGAATATGGAGAAAAATGTAAAAGCAACCAAAAAGAAACTCAGTAAAGTTCACTGAAACTTAAAGATTTCATTAACCTCAACTCTACTGTTCTCATTCTCAAGTGGAATTCTCATAAAAATGTATAATAAGACTACAGTTGGTTAAATTATTTTTTGTAGTAGTCAAACTATCTTATGCTGCTACAGAAAATAAAGCCTATGAGTGAGATTAAATGGAATAAATTTAAGTAGCAGATAACCAACCTAAAGACAGTTTGGTGGAGCATTCTCCAATGAAAGTGCCATGGTTAATTCACCGATCATTAGCTTTCAGTCCCTGTAAGATTAGTTTTAGATCAAATCAGGAGGGCTCCCTCTTGAGGTACTCACTCTGCCGATTCTTCTCCAGTATCTAAAGATGAAATAAAATGCAGAGATTATAAACCAATAGTTTAGACACATTTAGGTTGATTCTCTAAAATTATTTAAGGAATATCCACATGTCTTAGGACATTAAATTATTTGCAAGGAGAGTAGAGCTTAAACATCCATTGACCATCAGGAATGTAAGAAGTGGATTTTCAGACTTAAAAAAAATTTTAAGTATTTTGAGATTCTTGCAAAAACAATTATACATTTTAAGTTCTAGGACTTATTTATTTTGTGTGTATCCCTAAAGGGAAAGTTTATTCAGAAGAGCAGAATATAACATATGACAATACAAGAATTAATAGGTCTTTGCAACTGTAGAGAATTATCTCCCAGAGGCATTTCTGAACAGAACTTCATCCAAGGCTCTGTGTTGCTCTCCATGGTACTGACCCTGGTGCCTGTGGGCATTTTCTGGATATAACTTTACTTATCTGTGTGCTAGCCTGTGTCAAGAAGTTTCTCTGGAGGCTCCACAAGCTGACCTTGGGCTCATCTTGCTTTCTGAAGAAAAAATCATATTGCATGAAATAGTATTAGGGTAGTGCTGACTTAGAAAGAATTCACTGAAAATTAAAACATACAACCATTTGGGATCCCTGGGTATGGCTCAGTGGTTGATGAGCATCTGCCTTCATCTCAGGGCATGATTCTGGGATCCTGGGATGGAGTCCTGCATTGGGTTCCCTGCAGGGAGCCTGTTTCTCCTTCTGCTTATGTCTCTGTCTCTCTCTGTGTCTCTCATGCATTAAAAAATAATAACAATAATAATATGAAAATTTATGTGGGCCATTAAAATTGCAATTTCGAAGACACAGACTCAAGTAGAAACCTAAAGTGTGTTCCCAGGAAGACAAAGTGAAGCAGAGTCATATAGCTGAAAGGCTGTGAGTGTAATTCTCATTCAGGTTCTCAATGCAAAACAGAGGTTGGAATTAGGGCAGTTGGGACTGGTTGGGCTAAATGAGGGATTAGAGCTCCTTTAGAAGTAAAGAATGCAGATGATTCAGGGGTCTTTGTGAGGAAGAAGGTACGTCCAGGTTGAGGGCTTGCAGCTCTCTGAAAATTTCAAAAATCTTCATGGTTTCTTCAATGAGGACGTGCATAAATTCTTCCTCACTTATGGCTTCCTGATCTTATTTTTAAAGAAAGACTCTCTTAAGTAGGCTTTCTTGCTCCAGTTTGAAATTTACTTTTACAGTAGTATGGAAAAATCTGAGATGGGAAACTCAGATTTTTTTGGTTTTTCAGAACCAAGCAGATGCATAACAGTCCAATATGCATCAATATCTACAGTAACCTGCATCAGTAGAGTGCATAGATGGATAGAATAGTGACCTACAATATCAGGACTGGAACTTGGGTTATTTATTGTCATGAATTAACAATGAGGAAATAAATGGTAGGGGAATGGAGGACAGAAGAAAAGGAATGGTAAAAGAATAAACAACATGTTCTTTATACACGTTAGGTTAAAATAGTTATATTGTCAGGTGAGAATATAATAAAATATGGGGGAGAAACAGAACTCAATGCAAAATTTATTCTGTTTACCATTTGGCTTTGTCCCATGTGATTTCATTTCTGCAGGTTATTTGGCTGAGCCCAAAATGTGCACACTGACATTCAGTGAACCAATATTCTTCCATTATGCACAGATCCATATATTAACAATTTCCTTTATACACATTAAATTTCAGATAAATTTTATAGGATCTTAACTGCTGCAAAATAATGATAACAACCACAATAACAACAATTTATTGAGAAATTATTTTGTGTCTTAGGGTCATTATATAATTTCATCTCACAATAGTGCATATTGTGAGATAAGTAATGTTAGTTCTATTGTTCCAATAGGAACACAATTCTTGGGGTAAATATCCAGTTGTGCAATTGCTGGGTCATAGGGCAGCCTCTCTTTTTAACTCTTTGAGGAACCTTCACACAGTTTTCCAGAGTGGATGCACCAGTTCACATTTCCACCAACAGGGCAAGAGGGTTTCTCTTTCTCCACATCCTCTCCAACATTTGTTATTTCCTGTCTTGTTAATTTTCCCCACTCTCACTGGTGTGCGATGATATCTCATTGTGGTTTTGATCTGTATTTCCCTGATGGCAAGTGATGCGAAGCATTTTCTCATATGCTTGTTGGCCATGTGTATGCCTTCTTTGGTGACATTTCTGTTCACGTCTTCTGCCCATTTCATGATTGGATTGTTTGTTTCTTGAATGGATTATAGAGGAAAGGAGAGGAAATGAGTCGGAAAAATTAGAAATGCTGACAAAACATGAGAGACTCCTAACTCTGAGCAATGAACAAGGGGTAGTGGAAGGGGAGGAAGATGGGGGAATGTGGTGACTGGGTGATAGGCACTGAAGAGGGCACTTGATGGGTTGAGCACTGTGTGTTATATTATATGCTTCAGCACTGAGTGTTAAACTATATGTTGGAAAATGAACTCCAATAAAAAAGAATTTAAAAAGTAAAAAATAGAACTTCGATAAATATATATACATATGTGTGTGTCTATAAAGAAAAAAACATAATTCTTTATAAATTAAAACAATTTGCTCAAAGAGCTACTAGATAAGAATAAGAAAAGGAAATGTGTGCTTTCTGTGACAGAAAGGAGCAGGTTTTTATGTTTACTATTTGCTTTCAGGCTTTGAAAGTGTAGTAACCCTGCAGAAATAAGAGATTCTACTACTTTAGCATGATGGATATCAGAACTCACTATTTTACTGGTATCTATTTCAACATAATGTTTGTGACCAAGCTTCTCTCAAAGCTTGTGTCAATACACAGAAGGAGATAGCTGGTCATATGTTTACCAATGACACACACAAATACACTGGGATACTCCTTAGAGATGCATACAAGTACCTTGTGTGTAACCCTAAGCCCTCCATGTGTCTCAGTTCACATTAACTCGCTCTTCTGAGAATTGATTTTGTTTTATTGTTCTTTATTTTCTAACCACTTCTAAAACCATTTGTTTTGTGGGTTATATGGGATTATTTATAAAACAGATTTCAGGTATTTTTGAAGACATTAGATGATGTTCTATAGGCTAGAACAAATATACACACTACATTCCTATACTTTACAAAATAATCCAAATAATCCTTGGAAGATTAATATGTTAAACGAAGCCAAACCAAACTATAAGTAGACAGACTTAAAATTTCCTAGAAATAGAACATTTTCCCTTGCTATCCAACAAGTTATCATGGATCCATGAAAAAAATCAGTAATCAGTTAGATGTGAAAAGTTGTAAGACTGCAAATAACAAAGGAAGGTGTTCTGACATAGAAGATAAACACCATCACATTTATGGTTTTTCCTGGACTTCTCCTTACTCTCGGGCAGGAGTAATTCAGCTGAGCAAACTCAATGTGCAAAATATGCAATCATTCTTCTGAGAAAAGGCAAATGCTTCAGCAGAGAGAAATGTCTACACAAATGGGAACCAAGACACAGAGCTAATGGGATTATTGATTCAAAAGACAAGAGGATAAAAGAAAATTAAAATAATAGCACCTTCAAATGTAGAAAATAAATAAACGACATAATAGGGAGCTGGAATCTCATGGATTTTATACTTTTCCAGGGAGCTACATGGGATGTATGTTTAATTTTTAACCTTTCTGACATTACATATTTTATTACAAATGCATGATAGTTCATAACATAAAGGGAAGTTCTGGATATGAGAACAGCATGTAAAATGCAATAAAAAGAAAAGATAGCATCTTTGAATTTAATTCACTGTTTATTTATTAATTTGTATAGGTTTATTCCTAGAAAATAGATAAAAGAAAAATAAAGATACAGTACATTTTTGACCGAGTTGACTCAATTCAACTGGAAAAACACATAAGAAGAAACACCGATATGGAACACAGGATTATTTTAAAAGGAGTAATTGCACAGTTTCATAGCAACAAAAGAACAAGGAAGAAATAATAAATACTACTGGCTTGTTTATGAATTGGCAAAATCTTCTGGAATAAGAAAATATCAGGAGTGTGTTTTATATGTAAGATATGAACACAAATGCATCGTGGGAGCAGCATTACAAGCAGAAAAGATAGAAGAACAGTTATAGAGCTGATAGACTTTAGAGTATGTTTGGAGAATGTAGAGGAGTGCAGTGTAGCTGACTGAAAGCAGCCTAGGAAAGGGAAAGAAATGAAGAAAAGTACAAAAAGAGGAAAAATCTATGTTTCTAGAAGCCACATGCCCTCCTCAATCTTCACACGTGTTAGCCAAGGCAATATTTCAACTTTATAAAGTACAGTATTACACATTTCATAGATATTTGAAAGATGGAGATGCATATATAATTAAAGCAAATAACCAAGACACAAAGATAAAAATGTACCAGAGTCAGTAATCGCTGAGCTCTCCCTGACCCCAAAACTTGTCATTTTAACACCATCCTTTCTACCATTATAATGCCTTCTGAGACTAGCAGATTCAGCCAGGACCAATTGTGATAAACAAGTGAGAACTTTGGATTTTATTCCAAGGAAATATTGTTCTGTGTACATTATTGGAGAGGACAGTGCTATGATTAGGCATGTGTTTTAGAAAGACATTTCTAGCATTCCTCAAACCCATTCAACCACATGTGGAACCAGTTGGCAACTTTAGTGTACATATTGCAATCTGAACTACAGTGACTTGCTTCTTTGTCTCTTATAATGTTAGAGCTCATTTAGTCCAACTCCCCAAAGAAAGCTATGTTTTCCATAACATCTCAAATAATAAATGCTCTGGGAACACATGGTCAGAAGTGGAATGAATATCACCTTTACCTGAATTTCGTATGTGCCATTTTAGACCACACCTTCCACATGGCATTTCTCATCTCCATGTTTCTCAGGGTATAGATGAGAGGATTCAACAAGGGAGCAATCACAGTGTAAAACACAGAGATCTCCTTATCCTTGTTTTCACTCCCTGCAGGTAGAACATAAATATAGATACAAGGCACAAAGAATAAAATGACCACCATTACATGAGAGCTGCACGTGGAGAGAGCTTTGCGTCTCCCTACAGAGGAGTGGGTCCTCAGATTGTATAATATGAGAATGTAAGAAGCCACCAGGACAAGAAACACAACAACTGCCACCATTCCTGAGTTTGAAATCACTAAGATATTAACAACACGAATATCTCTGCACACCAGTTTCAAAAGAGGCTTCACATCACATATGTAATGATCTATCTGATTAGGACCACAGAAAGGTAAATTGAGTACCAAGAGCAATAGAGCAACAGAGTGCCAAAACCCCACACTCCAGGCCATGAAAATCAACAGGTTACACCTCCGCCGGCTCATGATGACCATGTAATGCAGGGGCTTGACAATGGCCACATAACGGTCTAAAGCCATGGACACCAAGATGAATATCTCCACCCCTGCCAGCAAGTGGGCAGTGAAGAGCTGGGTCATACAGTTGTTATAGGAAATGTTTTTTCTGGCTGCACCTAAGTCCCTGATTAGTCTGGGGACTACAGTGGAAGTGTAGCAGAGGTCCATGAGAGAAAGGTGGCAGAGAAAGTAGTACATTGGTTGTTCAATTAGATGGCTGCAGATGATCGTGAGTAAGATGATGAAGTTTCCCATTAAGATGGCCAAAAAGCAGAGCAGGAACAGGAAAAAGAACAGTAGCTCCATTTGTTTATTTCCCCACAGACCCATGAAAACAAATTCTGTGACATTGTTCTGATTTTCCATGAGGTTGAGGTGATTCCAGAGACACAACAGAAACTTAATTCATCTGAAATGATAAAGAATATGTTACGTCTTCAATAGTGTTTTTTAAGTTTTGGACTATTTATAAAAAAAAGATTTAGAGAATTTGTTACACTCTTATAAAGTCTTTCAGAGCAAGGGTATCATTATATTTCAAATTATATTTAATAAAAACATATATTATGTTTGAAATTATCATAAACATTTTGCAAGCATTGAAGTCATAACAACACAATGGTTACTATTCTGATACTCATTTTACATATGAGGAAACAGAAAAATAGGTTGGTTCGCTAATTGCACCAAATCATTAAAGTATTAGGTAGCAACCTAAAATATCAGATGCCAGTATCAGATGCAATTTTTATGCTCTTAATGTCTATGCCACATTACTCACTGAGTAAATAGGCTTCCAGCTGTTTTCCACCTCCTTAAAAAATATGGGTCTTTCTCCATTTCTGCCATTAACTACCCATATAAGTTTAAACAAATACCATCCCTTCACTGTGCTACATATATTTGTGTATGTTGCACGTAGCTCTCATATTTCTTTTTTGTTTCAATTTTTTATTTAAATTTTAGCTACTTGATATATATGGTAAAATTGGGTTCAGGTCTGAAATCTAATGATTTGTACCTTACATGTATAACACTCAGTGCTCATCACAAATGCCCTCCATAATACCCACTACCTATCTAGCTTCTCTTCCACCCACCTCCTTCCAACAAACCTCATTTTGTTCTCTGTAGTTAAAAGTCTCTTAAGGTTTGCTTCCCTTTCTTTATTTTTTCATTTTTCCCTTACCCTGTGTTCATCTGTTTCCTAAATTCCACAAATGAATGAGATCATATTGTATTTGTCTTTCTCTGATTGACTTGACTTGTTGCTTATTTTGCTTAACATAATACACTCTAGCTCCATACACATTGTTGCAAACTGCAAAAATTCTTTTTCTTCTTAGTACTGAGCAATTCATTCTTCCCAATCCTCCTTCTTCAGCTGGTAGTGATACTGGATATGCCTGCCCTGTGCCAAGAGCGAAATAAAGTTCATTTAAGGTTATATTATAGAGGCTTATGATTCTGATATGATCAAGAGTGAAGAATAATGCTCCCCAAAATGGAAAAGAACAAGTTGTCGTATAAGAAAACAGATTATCAGTACTTTCATCAGTGAATTGGTTTTCCCTGTGCATTTTGTATTCTACTACAATGGGATAGTTGAAAAACTCATGTTACACATACATTAAATGCAAAGGCAAAAATTGGTGTTTGTATCAATTTGTTCTGGGTTGAAACAATAGAGCTTAGCAAAGTTTTTTCTATGTATAAATTGATAATATCCAAACCTAGTCCTTATTTATGTGAAAGAATATGATTGATTAAAGGACATATATGAATTCAAGGACAATCTTTCATAAAATTGTAGAACAAAACTGTAGCAAGTTCAACTCTCAGTTTGGAATGTGTCCTGGACATTGGTGCAAGACTCGCCCCTTCCAATGTTTGGTCCAGTGTTGCTCAGCTTAGAGTGATTGAACATCAGTTAGGAAAACACAGATCCATAGAAAAACATTCTACAAAGCAATGCCCATAGAATCCTCTGGGAAAGTTCCTTTATGCATGAATATCCCCAGGCTCATCTTCAAATCATTTTCTTTGTGGTATTTATTTAATCAATAGAAACAAAACAAAACCTGTTCCTCTACTCCCCCCCCCCCCCCCGATACAAACACAAACCACAGATATTTGCACGGTTTTGGAGTAAAGAATTTTGAGTCCATCTTTTAGCATATTTTTTATTTAAAGAGTTTCTTTCAAGAATCTCCCCTTAAATTTTAAGTTACTTGAGAACAATATCTGAGGAATTATTTGCAAACACTTGTCAACTACAGGTTAAAAAGAAAAAAGTTTCATTAGCTTCTTTGGAAGTGGGGATTATGACTAAGGCATAAGAGTCTATAGATAGTATAAAAATCCATCAAGGACAATTTGACATGATTTTTCTGCCTTTTTAGAAATATTTATTTATTTGAGAGAGAGAGCAAGCAGGGGCAGGGACAGGAGGAGAGAGAGAATCTCAAGCAGACCCCACACTGAATGTAGAGCCAGTGAAGGACTTGATCTCAAGATCCTGAGATCATGACTTGGGCTCAAACCAAGAGTCAGATGCTTAACTGACTGAGCCACCAAGGCACCCTGATTTTTTGGCTTTTTAAAATGATTTATCATATTTATAATAAAGTAAAATGTGAAGTTGAAAGGTATGGGCTGAATTATGTAATATATTTAGACTAAAATGTTTAAATATCAAATATTAAGTAATACTATATTCTAGGCATTTTAGTATTTAGTAAGTACTTTTCATATAACAACCATTTCACCTACACTATGACTTGATGAGGTATATTATTGTACTATTGTCCCTGTTTTGCAAATAAGGAAATTTGAACCCAAGGTTACACAAGCACTAAGGGGGAGTCTGTATCTAATCTTTTTCTGTATATCTTTAATGACTTCTCTTAGAAATAACCATGAAGAAAATTTATTCCAGAAGAATGTAAATGTAAAGATAAGATTTCAATAAGATCAAATTTTTATCTAAAATGAATTGTTAAAAATCCTAGTTTCTCCCAATTTAAATATACATATATATGTAAAAATTAATATATAAAAATACTATAGACACACACACACAGACATACTTACCAGGATGCTCACTTCTGCAGGATTTTACATCTCTTTGGAATGTCAAGGATCCTTCAGGCTGTTTTGTTTTGTTTTTTAATTTCTATGCCTGTGCTATACAACAGAAAACACATGTGGAATGTCTCTGACTCTCCTGTGAATCTTCCAACCAAAAGAACCTTTCAGGAGAGCATTACTGGGAATACCTTGAATTAAAAGCACAGAGGGGCCTGAAACTCCCACAGGCATTTTACAGTGGCCAATGCATATGTGGTTATTATTTGATAAATAAACCTCACATTTTTATAAGATCATCGAAGCCCATATACGGGCTTGAGGCTTATTTTATTAATCTCATGAGAGTTATTACCTGAGTGATTCAATACTTCTCTAGTGTTATAGCACTGATGTAATATTATGGGTATCTGTTTTCCCCCTCTCTCCTATCCTAGAATAATTTCCTTAAAGACTGAGGTCTCTGTTGTTTTATCATGATACTATATATGTGTATATATATATATATATATATACTATATATATACACTTATATATATAGTATATATATATACTTATAAATATATATATATATAATAAGTATTGAATTTTTTTATCATTCCAATTATAACCTTTTTGTGATACTGGATATTACCTAGTTCGGGATGTGGTTAGAATTTGGAAACATGAAGAATCCTAAATCTGGGAAACGAACTAGGGGTGGTGGAAAGAGAGGAGGGTGGGGGGTGGGGGTGAATGGGTGATGGGCACTGAGGGGGGCACTTGACGGGATGAACACTGGGTGTTATCTGTATGTTGGCAAATTGAACACCAATAAAAAATAAATTTGTACTTAAAAAATAAAATAAAAATAAATTCATGAAAACTAAACAAGCAAACAAAAATGAGATGAAAACATATGGTACATCCATATTGTGTGCAGAGTTAGATTTTGATTCCATGCATTCCTTTGTCTACAATGCTGCAGTTAAAATTAGCCCTATTTAAAGATGGAACTGTCCTTATACATATACATTTAACCAAATTCCCATGATAATTATGTTAATGAAATGTAGCAGAAACAAAGATTTTCCTTATAATAAAGGATACCAGGTGAAAGCAAAAAAAAAAAAAAAAAAAAAAAAAAAAAGAAAAGAAAGAAAGAATTTGAAAGGCCACAACGCACAATCATTTTCTCTCCTTATTTTAGTTTGTTTTTGTTTTGCTTTCTTTTATCTCCCTCCCTACCTTGGGTGAGAGAGACATAGAATCTAATGGGAACAGGTTGAGTAAATGATAGCCCTTAGTTCATACCACATGATTGTCATGGGTCCGTGAAGGTCCATCTAAGGTTTTGTTTTATAATATATTTTTCTTTCCTATATTGCTCATTTCCATTTCTTCTGCTCGCCTCTTCTGTGCACCCACCATACTCTAACACACTCAACTTCACAAAGCTGGGCCATTACACATTCCTTGGGTTCTCCTACAGCTGTACACATCATGAAAATAACCACTTCCAATACAGCTCTTAAATTATAGCAATTGTCTTCTCCTTGCCACTGGACTCCGACTCATACATGCACTTAATAATGCAGATTCAGAATGCATGAAACAAAATTAAGTAAATCCATATGAAAAAATATGAATTCATCTTCACAGAAGATTTCAGTGTTCCTTTTTAAATTTTTGAAAAATAAAGCAAGCAATACGTCAGGAAAGATAGAGAAAATCTAAACAATACTTTTAAAAGTATTGTAGACACATACATAAAATTATACATCTAACAAAGAATACATATTATTTGCATGTGTAGATGGAATATTTGCACAAGTATTATATTATTAAAAAAGGAAAAGCTGTAACCTCTATTAAAGAAGATACATTACATCAAATCTGAACACAACAAATGTTAGATCAAGATTTATGTATTATTATTTTTTGTGCAAATAGTTTAAAGATGTCTCTGTCAAATAACTTGCTAACTACTACACTAATCGAAGGGACAGTTCAATAACTGCACATAGCAAAAAATAAAGATTTTTAAGAAAACAATTTAGAAAAATCACT
Organism: Canis lupus baileyi; assembly: GCF_048164855.1. NCBI lineage: Eukaryota > Metazoa > Chordata > Mammalia > Carnivora > Canidae > Canis > Canis lupus. The sequence continues at coordinate 15,682,105 of NC_132858.1, forward strand.
AAACAATCCAAAAACCACAATCCACAAAATATTTCCCTGATAAAGTCAGAAAAATACGAGGGTATTCGCTCTCACTACTTATATTCAATTTTTTACTCAAAAGACTTTTAGTAAACTAGGTTACAAAATAAATAAAAGCATCTTATTGAGAAAAGAAGAAGTAACACTCTATTAACAAATGACATGATATATATAGAAAATCCTAAAGACTCCACCAAAAAATATTAGAAATAATAAATGAATCACATTAAGTTGAAAAATAAAAAATCAACATATAAAAATCAATTGCATTTCTACAAAGTAACGACAAACCCTGAAAGAGAAATTAAGAAAGTGATCCCACTTACAACAGCTTCAAAATCAATAAACTACTTAGGAATAAATTTAACAAAGCAGGAAAAACCCTCATAGACTGAAAACCATAAGACATTGATGAAATGGATTCAAAGATACACAAATAAAAAGAAAGATAATCTGTGCTTATGGATTAGAAAGATAAATATTGTGAAAATATCCATATACCTCAATGCGATCTATAGATTCAATGCAATTCTGATCAAAATTCCAATGGCATTTCTCTCGGAAAGAGACAAAAACAATCCTTATTCTCTTTGGAACTACAAAAATACCCTGAATAACCAAAGCAATCTTTGAGAAAGATGAGTAAACCTGGAGACATCCCAAACCTGATTTCAAGCTGGATGACAAAGCTATAGTAAACAAACAGTATGATATTGGCATAAAAACAGTACATGGAACAATGACACAGAACAAAGAACCCAGACAAAAACATACACACATATAGTCAACTGATTTTTGACTAGGGTTCCAAAACACACAATAGGGAAAGAACAATATCATCAAAAAATAGTTTTGAGAAAACTGGATATCCATATGAAAAAAATAAAATAGGACATCTACTTCACAAAATCATAAAATTAAATTGGAGTAAATCAGAGGTAAATATAAGACTTGCTACCATAAACTCCCCAAAGAAAAAAGAGGGAAAAAGATTTTTGACTTTAGTTTTGCAAATTATTTCTTGGATCAGACAGAAATAAAAAGAAAAGAAAAAAAAATAAAGAAGAAGAACCAGGCAACAAAATCCTAAAAACAAATGAGACTATATCAAATCAAAGAATTCTGCTCAGAAAAGGAAAGACACAGGACATTGAAAGGCAATCTACAGAATGGGGGAAATATTCACAAAACACGTAATTGATAAGAAGTTTAAAAAATCATAAAATACAAGAAATGCATATTGAATTATTGCAACTTAATAGCAAGTAAATAAATAAATAATCCAATTGAAATTGGGCAAAAGACCTGAATAGTCATTTTTTCAAAGAAGACATATAAAAGGCCAAAGAATATATGAAAAGGTGCTCAACGTCATTAATGGGAAGTGTAAATCAAAACCACAATTGAATATCACCTCACACCTGTTCAGACTGTTATTATAAAACAAAGACAAGAGATAACAAATGTTAGCAGGAATGGGAACAACAGGAAACTCTTATACACTGTTGGTGGCAATGCAAAATTGCATGGCCATTAGAGAAAGAATATGGTCAGACTTCAAAAACTTAAAAAATGTACTACCATAGATATGATGTACCAATCCTACTTCTGTGTATTTTTAAAAGACTTAAATTAAGCAACTTGGGGGTTCCTGGTTGGCTCAGTCTGTAGAGCATGTGACTCTTGATCTCAGGACCTGGAACTTAAGCTTCACCTTGGGGGTGAAGCCTACTTAAACACATACAATTTAAAAAAATTAATAACATGACATATCTGCACACCCATATTAACTTCAGCATTATTCGCAATAATCAAGATATGGGGAAAAATAAATGTCCTTCTATAAATGAATGAATAAAGAAGATAAATATTATTTGACCATTTAAAAGAAGAAAATCTTGCCATTTGCAATGTCATTGTAAATCTGGAAAGCATTATGCTAAGTAAAAGAAGCCGGAAGGGGAAAGACAAATACTGTGTGCTACCACTTACATGTAAAATCTAGGGAGAAAAAAGAGAATAGTTAGAAAATTTATTCTAGCTAAATAAAAGAACTATATTAAGCTCCCATAACAAGGCTGTGTGGTATTGCTATAAGGATAAACATATAGATCATTGAAACAATAGAATGTCCATAAATAGACCTAAATGTGTGATTTTTTTTACAAAGATGTCAAGGTAATTCTATGAAGGAAAGAATAGACTTTTTTTTCTACTAATTATGCTGGGTCAATTAGATATCCATATGAGAAAAAGAATGAACCACAGATACTATCTCATACTAAACACAATATTTAACCAAAAATGAATCTGACATTTAGATGTTAAAAGAAAAACCTATAAAAATATGAAAAAGAAAAAAAAATGTGAAAAAGAGTATTTTTAACCTTGGGGGTGGATAAATCTTTATTAAATATTGCAAAATAATTATAAAAGATTTAATTATTATAAGAAATTATCAGAAAAATGTTAAGATTTTAATTCTTTTTCTCGTTAGATGTTAATTTTTTAAATATGTAAAGGTTATCCTTGCACTAGGAAAAAGCTATATATAATAAGACATACACTTTATAAACATTTTACATTATATAAAATTTGTATATGTAATTGATATGTAAACTATATAAAAATATAACTTCTATCTATTTTAATATATGATATATATAGCAAAAAGACCTATACCAAGAATATATAAAGAATGCTTAGAGAGAAGGAATAAAAAACTGAGAACTACTATTTTTATGTTGTACAAAGGACTTGGAAAGAAATTAACGCAAAAAGATATGCAAATACTGAGTCAGAGGGTAGTTTTGTTTTTACCCTTTTGAGGAACCTCTGTACTATTTAGAGAGGCTGCACCTCTTTGCATTACCACTGACAGTGCAGAAGTGTTCCCCTGTATCCACATCCTTGCCTACATCTTTTCCTTCTTGTATTGTAGATTTTAGCCATTCTGACAAGTGTGAGGGGATTTCTCATTGAAGTTTTGATTTGTGTTTCTTGATGATCAGTGATGTTGAGCATCTTTTCATGTGTCTGTTAGCCATCTGCATGTCGTCTCTGAAAAAATATCTATTCAAGTCTTCTGCCCCTTTTCTGTTGGGATTATTCTTTGATTGTTAAGTTTTATAAATTCTATATATATTTTGGATGCCACCCAAAAATCCAGAAATTGTACTACTAGGTATTTGCTCAAAGAATACAAAAGTGGGCTGCCCTGGTGGCTCAGCAGTTTGGTGCCACCTTCAGCCCAGGGGTGATCCTGGAGTCCTGGGATCAAGTCCTGCATCAGGCTCCCTGCATGGAAACTGCTTCTCCCTCTGCCTGTGTCCCTGCATCTGTGTGTGTGTGTGTGTGTGTGTGTGTGTGTGTCTCATGAATAAATAAATAAAATCTTTTAAAAAAGGAAAAGGAATACAAAAGTACTAATTCAAAGGATACACGCATCCCAATATTTACAGCAGCATTATTTACAATAGCCAAATCATGGAAATTGTCCAAGAATCCATCACCCCATAAATGGATAAAGACGATGTGTTGGATTTGATGTGGTATTTTATATATATATATATATATATATATATATATATATATATATATCTCCATATATATAACCATATATATACATAACCATATGTATAAAATGGAATAATTACTCAACCATCAAAAAGAATGAAAACCTACATTTGCAATGACATAGATGGAGCAAGAAAGTATTATGCTAAGCAAAATAAGTCAGTTGGAGAAATATAAATACCATATGATTTCAGTCATATGTGGAATTTAAGAAATAAAGCAAAGAAGTATGTGGGGAGGAAGAGACAGAGAGAGGGAGGCAAACCAAGAAACAGACTTCTAAATAGAATAGAGAATAGAGAACAATATGATGGTTACCAGAAGAGAGATGGGGGGGGATGTGTTAAATAAATACATTGGGATAAGGAGAGCACTTGTGATGAGCCCGATAGATTTGAATCACTATATTGTACACCTGAAACTAATATTACCTTGTATGTTAACTAACTGGAATTTAAATGAAAACTTAAAAAAATATGGAAATAGCCAAAAATAACATGAAAAAAATGCTCAGCATCATTAGTCATCAGGGAAAGCAAATTAAAGCTACAATACTATATCACCACATACCTCCTTGAATGACTACATGGAAAATAACAATGCCAAGCAACAAGAATGTGGAACAATTCTTGTGGTTAAAATTAGAATTTTCTGCTTGTGTTGTGATATCTTTCCACAACTTTAATGTTGCCTAGTATTCCTTACTGACCAGACCATGAGTTCCAGAGATTTCTAATTAGGAGCCTATTAGAGCTTCTGTTTAATTTCATTCTATTGATTTTATGCCCTCATTGCTCTAGCTCTGATGCAATTAATAGCAAGTTTCCAGAAATGTTTTAATATTGTTAGGGAAGCAAAAGGTCTTTCTGTGACTTGAGTCAACAGGTTAAGAACATCACAGGACTCCACACCCAAATTATGCCATTTTCCTATTCACATTACCTTTAGCCTTCTTGGAAACCAAAATTCACAAAAAGAAAGGGCATTGTTGCATGGTTGGGTTCCCAGTAGAGGGAATGCAATTCCTTATTCAAAATTGGGTGTTTCTCAATCATGTCTCTTCAGCATACCTGCTTCTAAGACAAAGTCTTTCCATCACAGGAGATCATTCCAGAGCGAGAAAGCAGCAGCTCTAAGCCAAGGTCCTTGAATATTTTTGGAAATCTCTTTAAATATCCCTGCGATGCCAGAGGAAAATATTGTGGGGTGTTTGCATTTCCAGACCAAGATTTATTACAAGAATGACCAATTGGAAAAAAAAAAAAAAAGTGTTTCCTCCACATTTCTTGTCTCTAGCCTATGGGTCCAGAGCCATCTGGAGACCATTTCTCCACAGTGTTTCAAAATAATTCATTCTAAATTCAAATCCAAGATTTTCTATGAAGAAATTTGAAAAAAAAAAAAAGAAATTTGATGCTTTAGGCTAGAAGGAAAGATTTAGATCAATAGAAACACTTTTCAAGAATCGTTAATTAGTATCTAATTGCCTAAATAGTCTGTGTCTGAGTGTGTCTTATCTTTCATATCAAAAGTTTACTATCCAAGAAAAGGTCAATTTGAAGGTGTAATTATTCCTGAAAATCCCTAAACATCATTGAGATCATTTGAATCTATGAGGTAGGGTTTTCAGTAGCATTTTAAAGACTGGTACTTTCTATATATAGTAAGCATTATGTTTCAACAGTTTTTAAAAAGAAGATGTGGTTTATGTATACAATGGAATATTACTCAGCCATTAGAAATGACAAATACCCACCATTTGCTTCGACGTGGATGGAACTGGAGGGTATTATGCTGAGTGAAGTAAGTCAATCGGAGAAGGACAAACATTATATGGTCTCATTCATTTGGGGAATATAAATAATAGTGAAAGGGAATAGAGGGGAAGGGAGAGGAAATGGATAGGAAATATCAGAAAAGGAGACAAATCATGGAAGACTCCTAACTCTGAGAAACGAAATAGGGGTGGTGGAAGGGGAGGAGGGCTGGGGGTGGTGGTGACTGGGTGGCGGGCACTGATGGGGGCACTTGACGGGATGAGCACTGGGTGTTATTCTGTATGTTGGTAAATTGAACACCAATAAAAAAATAAATCTATTATTAAAAAAAAGAGAGTTGTTTAAAAAAATAGTTGTTAAATGTCATTAACCTAATTTGGGAAATGAAAACTTTGAGACTCATAGAGGTTACACAGCTGTATGGACTCCTCTCTCTGACACCAGGCATGTTTGTTTTTTTGTTTGTTTGTTTGTTTGTTTTTGCCTTGAGAGATCTCCTTTAATATTTTATTTCACCTTACAAGGCCAGCAACATGCCTTCACTGACCTCTCTCAGGTGTGTGTCAAATCTCTGGCACAATGTCATAATTTAATTTGTAGGAACCTTGATTGTCTTTCATTATACAAGGTATCCATACTGGTCAATCGTAAGGATGACATTACACTGAGTGGATCCAATGATCAAGACATAACTACTCTAGACTTATTGGTAAGACACTTCTGTGGATGCAGTCACAGGATGCAAAAAAATAATAATAATAATTAAAATTCAAGTAATTGAAGCTTAGTGAAATTTCCATGGTCTAACGGATATAAAGTATATCAAGACAGTTCTTTTGAAGTAAAAATAAAATAGGATACAAACAGAGAGGGAGAAAAATCATGAGAGACACTTAAGTAAATAGAAAAAACTGAGGGTTGCTGGTAGGGAGGTGAATGAGGAGTTGGGGTAATTGGATGATGGGCATTAAGGAGGGCACATGAGGTGATGAGCACTGGGTGTTCCATGCAACTGATATATCACTAATTTCTACCCCCAAATTAATAATCACTATATGTTAACTAACTTGAATTTAAATAAAACCAAACCAAAAGATATCCCTTTTAAAGTGAAGAGTGTCTTGGTCCAACTATCCCCTCCAACACTAAAATGATGCACAACAGCCAGTAGGCCTCTTTGGATTGGGAAGGCAACAGATTCTTCATTTGAGTGTTTTACTATGGTCTATTTATCAAGTGACTCATGGTTTTGCTTTCCATGGTTATAATTATCTTGAGTTCAGAAGCAGATGATCCTTTGCACATATTGTCAAAAGGTCAGTAGGAGAGTCATGCTATAATACAATGTCTGTGTTATTCCCCTCATTCATCTCATCACAACAGCATTTTCTCATCTCACATCATCCAAAGGAGAAGGGTGAGTACAGTAAATTCAGGTATTTGAGAAAGACATGCGCACACACACACACACACACAGAGACTATATTCAGATAACTTTTGTAATACTGTATTGTGGTAATATTTCTATTTTATTATTGTTGTTAATCTCTTACTGTGTCTAATTTAGAAATTAATCTATATCACAGGTATGTATGTATAGAAAATCATATTATAAAAAACAATGTGTGTGTGTGTGTGCTCTGAAAGATATCACATTTTCATGGATCAGAAGATTCAATATTGTTTAACTGTCAATAATATCTGAAACAACACACAATTATACAACCCCTATTAAAACTCCAATGACAATTTTTGCAGATATAGAAAAATCAGCTAAAAGATTCACATGGAATCTTAAGGGATATGTAGTCAAAAAAAAATCTTGAAAAAGTTGTAGGTCTCACATCTCCTGATTTTAAAACTCATTTTAAATTGACAGTGTTCAGTTTAATAAGTTCTTTATAGATCTTGGAAACTAGCCCTTTATCTGATACGTCATTTGCAAATATCTTCTCCCATTCTGTAGGTTGACTTTTAGTTTTGTTGACTGTATCCTTTGCTGTGCAAAAGCTTCTTATCTTGATGAAGTCCCATTAGTTCATTTTTGCTTGTTTCTTTTGCCTTCGCGGATGTATCTTGCAAGAAGTTACTGTGTTCGAGTTCAAAAAGGGTGTTGCCTGTGTTCGCCTCTAGGATTTTGATGGAATCTTGTCTCACATTTAGATCTTTCATCCATTTTGAGTTTATCTTTGTGAATGGTGTAAGAGAATAGTCCAGTTTCATTCTTCTGCATGTGGATGTCCAATTTTCCCAGCACCATTTATTGAAGAGACTGTCTTTCTTCCAGTGGATAGTCTTTCTTCCTTTGTCGAATATTAGTTGAACATAAAGTTGAGGGTCCACTTCTGGATTGTCTATTCTGTTCCATTGATCTATGTGTCTGTTTTGGTGCCAGTACCACACTGTCTTGATGACCACAGCTCTGTAGTACAACCTGAAATCTAGCAGCAAGGAAACAAACAATCCAATCATGAAATGGGCAAAAGACATGAACAGAAATCACACAGAGGAAGACACAGACATGGCCAAGAAGCACATGAGAAAATGCTCCACATCACTTGCCATCAGGGAAATATAAATCAAAACCACAAAGAGATACCACTTCACACCAGTGAGAATGGGGAAAATTAACAAGGCAGGAAACCACAAATGATGGAGAGGATGCGGAGAAAAGGGAACCCTCTTGCACTGTTGGTGGGAATGTGAAATGGTGCAGCCACTCTGGAAAACTGTGTGGAGGTTCCTCAAAGAGTTAAAAATAGACCTGCCCTGACCCAGCAATTGCACTGCTGGGGATTTACCCCAAAGACACAGATGCAGTGAAACGCTGGACCCTGCACCCCAATGTTTACAGCAGCAATGTCCACAATAGCCAAACTGTGGAAGGAGCCTCGGTGTCCATCGAAAGATGAATGGATAAAGAAGATGTGGTCTATGTATACAATGGAATATTACTCAGCCATTAGAAACGACAAGTACCCATCATTTGCTTCGACTTGGATGGAACTGGAGGGTATTATGCTGAGTGAAATAATCAATCAAAGAAGGACAAACCTTATATGGTCTCATTCATTTGGGGAATATAAATAACAGTGAAAGGGAATAAAGGGGAAAGGAGAAAAAATAAGTGGGAAATATCAGAAAGGGAGACAGAACACGGAAGATTCCTACTCTGGGAAACGAACTAGGGGTGGTGCAAGGCGAAGAAGGTGGAGGGTGGGGGTAACTGGGTGGCAGGCACTGAGGGGGGCACTTCATGTGATGAGCACTGGGTGTTATTCTGTATGTTGGCAAATAGAACACCAATAAAAAATAAATTTATTATTAAAAAAATTGACAGTGTTCTAAACAGTATGGTACTGGCATAAATACAAATACTGGCATATATACAAATGGAATAGATTGGAGAGCCCAGTAATACACCATCACATATATGGTCAAATGACTTTCTACAGGGGTTCCAAAATCATCCAATAGGGAAAGGGAGTTTTTTTCAAAAAGTAGTTTTCGAAAAACTAGATATTCACGTTTAGAATGAAGGCAGACCCCTAACTTTACTATCTACAAAATAAACTCAAAATGAATCAAAGACCTAAGTATAAGAGCTAAAAGTATAAAACGTTTAGAAGAAAATATAAATTAAAAAGACAGCTTCAGGGGGGATCCCTGGGTGGCGCAGCAGTTTAGCGCCTGCCTTTGGCCCGGGGCGCGATCCTGGAGACCCGGGATCGAATCCCACATCGGGCTCCTGGTGCATGGAGCCTGCTTCTCCCTCTGCCTGTGTCTCTGCCTCTCTCTCTCTCTCTCTCTCTCTCTCTCTCTCTGTGACTATCATAAAAACAAAAAAAAAAGACAGCTTCAGGACATTATCTTAGGCAATAATTTCTTGAATATGACACAAAAAAATCCCAGGCTACAGAGAAATAAATTAATTAATTAAACTACCTTAAAATTAAAAACTTTTATGCATCAAAGGCCACAATCAAAAGAATGAAAATGCAACTCATGGAATTCCTACAACTAAATATCAAAAAACGACTTGAATAAACATCTCAAAAAATATATATACGACAGAGAAAGAGCACATGAAAAAAAATACCAAACATCACTAAGCAAACTCAGGGTTCATAAGAATACAAAAATGGTGCAACCACTGTGAAAGGCAGTATGACAATCATCAGAAAGTAAAAACAAACAAACAAACAAACAAAAACAAAAACAAAAAAAACACCAACCGACCTAGCATTTCCACTTCTGGGTATATGCCAAAAGCATTGAAAGTGGGCACCAGAAGAGATCTGTGTACACTCACGTCCATGTCAGCATTAGTCATGATAGTCAAAATGTGTAAGCAACCCAAGTGTCCATCAACATAGGAATAAACAAACTGTGCTATACATACAATAGAGTTGTATTTGGTATTGAAAAGGAAGGTATTTAGGATCCATGCTACAACACAGATAAACTTTTATGACATATAAACCATTTAATGGTTTTATGAACCATTAGCTCTTCATGTCTGAGGGCTTGTCACTTTCACATTAATTCTTCTTGATTCTCAGGTTCCTCCACTTATAGACTAAACCGGGACATCACCTCTTACTGGTTTATAGCACGTTCTAGTCTTTAGACTCAAAATGGGACGTAGACTTTGCAGTTCAGTTTTGTGGCATGTGTACAACGAAATATTCAGCATTGAAAAGGAAGGAGTTTCTGACCCATGCTACACACAGATAAATTTTGATGACAGATTAATTGGAATAATTTATCTATTTTTAATGAACTTATATTTTATTCAGTTTTATATTTACAGAAAAATTGTGGAAATGATACACAGTTCCCATATACTCTGCTCTCAGTTTCCCCAGTTACCATCCTAAATAACATGGCACATTTTCACAAATATGAACATACTAGTTTTAACTAACATCTGTCTTTATTCATTTACTTTGTTTTTAATCAATGCCATTTTTCTTTGCCATAATCTCAGCCAGCATACCTCATTGCATTCAGTTGTCATGTCTTCTTCTGCACCTCTAGACATAACGGTTTCTCCTAATGTTCTTTTCTTTCTTTATTTCAGGTATGATTACATACATCACTATAAGTCTCAGGTATATAGTATGATTCAACAATTCTATAGCTTACCCAGTGCCCATTACAATAAGTGTAGTCTTAACCTTTCTTGAGTTTTAAAATATTTATTTATTTATTTATTTATTTATTTATTTATTTATTTATGAGTGTGTGTGTGTGTGCAATCAGAGGGAAAGGCATAGGGAGAGAGAGAGGGTGCAGAGAAGCAGACTCCAATCTTATTGTAGAGCACTACTCGGGCTGGATCCCAGTACCTTGAGATCATGCCAAAACAAGAGTGGGAGGTTTACCCAACAGAGCAATCTGGGGTCCCCTTACTTTTTTTTTTTTGTTTGTTTTTGATGAACTTGACAGTTTTGAGGAGAACTATTCTGACATTTTGTAAAACCTTCACATGGAGTTTGTCTGGTACTGTACTCAGGATTAGACTTGGGTTGTGGGTTATGGGACAAAGGTTACTGAGACAAAGTGCCATTTGCATCACATCATACCAGTAGGTACATACTTTCAGTGTGACTCATCACCACTGCTTTTAGCCTGATCACCTGGCTAAGGTGGTGTTGCTAGATTTCTCCTCTGTAGGTTTACTCCCCCTTCCTCATCCCAAAATGTGACTTTTGGAAGGAACTTAACTTGGGTAGAGCCCACAAATAAGAGATTGAGAGTTATCCTATAACCCTTTGAGAGGAACCTACAAAATCATTAGAAATTCTTTTTTTTTAAAGATTTTATTTATTTATTCATGACACACACACACACACAGATAGAGAGAGAGAGGCAGAGACATAGGCAGAGGGACAAGCAGGCTCCATACTGGGAGCCTGACATGGGACTCGATCCCAGGTCTCCAGGATCACACCCAGGGCTGAAGGCGACACTAAACTGCTTAGCCACCAGGGCTGCCCAGAAATTCTTTTTAATGTGAGATTTGTCTATTGCCTCTGATTTATTAGTTATTTATTTAAGTGGTCATATCAATAACAACTTGTGGATTTTTTAAACAATGAGGTACATTTCAATTTAGTGTCATTGATTGTGTTACTCAATATATTTTTCCAGTTTTTGGCACTGGGCAGTGGGAGGGATTTCCATTGGCTCTTGTGTCCCTTTGTAATATTCTCCTTACAGTGTGAATGACTGTGCATGTGTGTGAATGTGTTAGCATCCTTACCTTCTAGCATTACAAGATACTCCAATTCATCTTGTACATTCCCTGCCCAAAACTTAGAATCAGCCATTTCTTTTTTTTTATCTTTTGAAACAGCCATTTTTTTAAGAAGTATTAATTCATTTTTTTGAATAATGATATCAGATATCAAGTCCAGGACTCTAGATTACTATGTAATCACAGGTTTTTCATTCTATTCAAAAGATATTATTTATGACCCTATTAAACACCCTTAATTACAAGAAGAGATCACCTTTTTCCAATAATCTATTAATATATATTGAACTTTAAGTTCTTTAACACACCTAGTTCATGTGCTATAATTAAAAGAGAAGGGACACTTTAGGGAATGACTTTCCCCAGACTCCTATATTATGCATCATTCCTGTTTAAATGCTGCTGCAGGAAAGGCAAAAGAGAAGCATTTCCCAGTAAAAATTCCATGTGAGAGTTGATTTCAGAAGGTGTGGGATGAAATCAAGACCAACTTTATCTTTGGCATGCAGGCAAGAACCTGAGCCTCAGTGACAGCAAAGAGCTCAGACAGAATTTTAGAACACTTTTTTTTTGTTGTTTTTTAATTCTCATGTGAGTGAGAAATTCTTTTCTTTCTTGAGAAGAAAAGAGGATGACTGAACATCCTAACCTTTGGATAAGCTCTTATCAAAACTGGTAAGATTTGTGTTGGGGATTAACTTGTATTTAATACTCAGAGAAAATTTATCTGATCAATGCTACAGTGCACACCTAACACGTTTTTATGTATTAAATTTGTGGAAAGATAGAAAGTTTAGAGAATTTTCTAGAAGTGTTTTACAATCTAATGTGAGAAGTTGAAATAAAAGAAATGGACAGCAGCTCCTGGTGGAGAGATAATCAAATAGAAATAATACCTATTTGAGTGTCCCAGAAAATACTCCACGGAGATGATGATTTTACTTTGGATGAAGTAGGAGCCTTTTTCAGTGGTAACTGAGTATTGAATAGGACCAAAGATATTGGGTTGTATCAATAGTAAATTCTCTTAAATATTTCATTCATTTTATGAATACTTATTATTAATATGTACTTCTTTCTAGATGCTTAAAATCAGCAGTGAACAGATAAAAATTACTTTCTTTATTTTGCTTCTTTCATGTATGCCACTCTTCTATTATTATGTGAACTATACAAATGTCTCGAACTATAATTCTATCAAGTAGATAGGTAGATAGGTAGATAGGTAGTAGATAGGTAGTCCACCTATTGATCTATATAGATGATAGATCAATAGGTGGACTGATAGAACGATAGATAGATAATGCTTTTATAATACTTAATTGTTAGATACCATGAACAAGATTTCATTCCTCTTTGCTGGATTTGGACAAAGAACGTATTTGCCATCTCTTGAAACTACAGTGGAACCTGTAGTGAATGGCAGTGTTGTTGGGGCATGAGGTGGTAGAGTCCCTGAGTCCAGATTTGGCTCTACAGCTGACTCACCCACCTTCTCAAACACTTAAACTTTCATGTGGCCCTGGAGATCTTGCTTTTCCCGCAGCCCATGTCAGAAGACAGTTTGTATGAACTAGTATTATGCCAAGGAGATTAATAAACAATCTACAAAGATTAGGTTTTTAAAGCTTTATTTTTAATGCAGCATGACTATGGCATATTTGAACTCCCAAATGAAATATATTATGGAGAAGGTCATCCTCCTAACTTCTATTCCAAAAATGCAACATATAAATAAATGAATATATATACATATACATTGATATGTATGTATACAATTTACTATTATATCTAATAATTTAATGCAATAATGTATAATTTTAAAAGAACAAGGTTTTAGGGGTTCCAAGTGGCTCTCTTGGTTAAACATCTGCTTATGCCCCAGATATGATCTCAGGGTCCAGGGATCGAACACTGTATCAAACTCCCTTCTCAGGAGAAAGGCTAAACTTCATCCCTCAGCTCCTCCCTCCACTGCAGTCATGTTTACTCTCTCTCATTCTCTGTCAGTGATTTCTCAAAAAAAGTAATAATTTTTAAAATTAAAAAAAAAGTAAAATGTTTTATGATAGGCACTGAGGGGGACACTTGACGGTATGAGCACTGGGTATTACACTGTATGTTGGCATATCGAACTCCAATGAAAAAAAATATACAAAAAAAAGAAACTGAATTTAGAACTGTAAAAATAGAAATTATTAAGAATTATTAACAGTGAAAAAAAGAATTAGTAACAGTGAAATAAACTCAGTCGAGGTAACAGATTAAAAAATATGTTTCACAATGGACTGACCAATTGACTGAATATTCACTGCTAAAATATTGATGGTTTATCTCTTGTCCTCTCTGCCTCTCTCTTTCTTTCTTTTAGGTTTCATTAAGGAAAACACTATCAAATGTTTCTACATGATACTTGAATGTTCAGAATATTTATTGTAAGATACTTTATTACTAACCTACTATGTTGTAGTAGTGTGAAAGTGCATTATGTAAATCATGATGAATTTTCCCTATTTTGTAGACTTGTATCCAAATAGGTCCTTGCTAGAAACTGAAAAAACACATTCAGCTCAGAAAGATGCCGTCTTCTATCGAATCCTCTAAATTAATGTTTATTATGCCTGAATAATCAGGTCTCTATAGTTATTGATATATTTCTTGTTTCCTAAGCAACCAAGTTAATAAGTTGTGAATAAATATAGTGGTTTCCACTTTATTCAGGAGAAAACAACATGAATGGTGGATAATACACTGGTAGTGGCACTTCAATGATCAAACATATGGATTAAACCTCCAAATATGGAGTGTTCATTTCACAGAATGCTTCCTTGCAGATTAATTATTTCTAACCTGCATTTTCTCCACTTTGCCTGAAATAATGCAGCAAAATAACAGTACTACTGAGTTCATACTGTTAGGATTGACCCAAGATCCTATGAAAAAGAAAACGGTATTTGTAATATTTTTCATTTTTTATTTGGGAACTGTGGTTGGGAATTTGCTTATTATTGTGACCATCAAGTCCAGTCGGACACTTGGGAGCCCCATGTACTATTTCTTATTTTATTTGTCCCTTGCTGATTCCTGCTTGTCAACTTCCACAGCCCCCAGACTAATTGTGGATTCACTCTCTGCAAAAAATATCATAACTTACAATGAATGCATGACTCAAGTCTTTGCACTGCATTTCTTTGGTTGCATGGAGGTTTTTGTCCTCCTCCTCATGGCCTTTGACCGGTATGTGGCCATCTGTAAGCCCTTACATTACCCAACCATCATGAGCCGGCGGGTTTGCACCATCCTAATTGTTCTGGCATGGATTGGATCTTTTATCCATTCTACAGCCCAGATTATCCTGGCTTTGAGATTGCCCTTCTGTGGACCCAATTTGATTGATCATTACTGCTGTGATTTGCAGCCCTTGCTGAAACTTGCTTGCATTGACACTTATAAGATCAACCTACTGTTGGTTTCTAATAGTGGTGCCATTTGCTCAAGCAGTTTTGTGATTCTGATGATCTCCTACATTGTCATCTTGCATTCCCTGCGAAACCACAGTGCAGAAGGGAGGAAAAAAGCTCTCTCTACTTGCACTTCTCACATCATCGTAGTAGTCTTATGCTTTGGTCCCTGTATATTCACATATACACGCCCCCCAACCACTTACCCCATGGACAAGATGATGGCCGTGTTTTATACTATTGGGACACCGCTTGTCAACCCACTCATCTACACACTGAGGAATGCAGAAGTGAAAAATGCCATGAGAAAGCTATGGCATATCAAAATTACCTCAGAAAGCAGAAGATGAATTGAGGACTTTGGTTGATTACTTAATCTGTACAGATATCAAATATGATACTGTGTATCCTGATTTACCCAACACACTCAAATATATCACACCAGAGATCCTTACTTTTTTTGGTACTTCTGCCCTTAAACTAGTAGCTTCCCTTATATTGCCAGTCTGGTTCTTTCTTTTATTGAGAGCTCACTTCTGATGTTGCTGATTGGGAAATACTGCTCAAAACTCTGTCTACACTCTGGTATATTAATAAGAAAGATATTTATACAACACAACTATTCAAAAATGATCATCCATAAATAATAATTTTATGACTTGTAATTACCTGTATAGCACATTTCAAATAAGGTATCCTACTGTCTTTTCAACACATTCAGAGCATTGGGACTTTTTTTTGGGGGGGGCATTAGAAATTCTTTACATTATATCATTAGTTTGCTTTATATTTTTATTTTTTTTAATTTTTTTTAGATTTTATTTATTTATTCATGAGAGACAGAGAGAGAGGCAAGACACAGGTAGAGCGCAAAGCAGGCTCTATGCAGGGAGCCTGATTGGGACTCGATCCTGGGACTCCAGGATCATGCCCTGGGCCTAAGGCAGGCACTAAACCACTGAGCCACCCAGGGATTCCCCCATTAGTTTATCTTTATAAAGTTCCATACAAGTGAACCAAAGGCCTCAAGGTGTGTATGTGTGTATATATAGATATATATTTTTTTCTTATTGTTTCTTTTGGCTATTAACATATTTGACACATTATGTAAAGGATTTTTGAAGTGTTTTATTACAAAGATCTTGAGATATTCAGCTAATTTGTGTGATTGTTATATATCAAGAGAATTCTTAAGTCAAAGAGGGAAGGAGGCAAAATAATCTAGGCTGGCAAGACTAAATAAGAATTTAAAATGCACCATAGATAAAACATATTTTCTGAGATCGAAGTACAGAAAGGTAAAACCTAGTTTTAAGGAAAAAATGACCATGATGGCAGAGGAGTAGGAGCCTCAATTCACCTGGCCCCACCAACTTCCAAAAGTTACAGAAGATAACTTCAAACTATCCTGAAAACCTACGAATCTGACTTGAGATTTAAAGAGAGAACAGCCTGTACCCTACAGAGAGAAAGGTTTTGGCTTCTAACAAGGTAGGAAGGTGGAGAAAAATAAAAAAGAATCAAGTGGGGGAGGGGCCCCACCAGGAGTCGGACTAAGGGGGCAGCGGGAGCCTCAGGGACAGGAAAGCCCCGCCCCGGAGAAGGGGGAACTTAAAAATTTTGCACGGGATGGAAAGGCGCTTAGCAGAGAACTGGTGCAAGATCGTGGAGCCGCCAGTCTCCCGGAGTCACAGAGGAAGTGCGCCCAGGGGAGAGCGCCCCACACACCATTGGCCAAGCATGATACAGGGCTGGAGCACGCCCGGTGGGGCCTCGGGAGCAACTCAGGCAGCGGCTCCACGTGAGGGGGCTGTGCCCTGCTGCCTTCACCGCCAGGGAGCAGGGAGCGAGATTCCAGCAGCACAGGCCCAGGATCCCAGGGCACCAGGGGGCAGAGGCCAGGATCCTGCGGCTCCCCCAGGACAGGCAGAGGTGGGGAGAACACTGGACAGCAAGGATGCTCCTGCTGCAGGGTGCCCTGAGCTGTACAGGTCAGCGCCCCCCGACCCCCTGGAGCATCCAGGCCCCTGCGGACTGGGACCTGTGGGAGTTACTGCGGGAGCTGACACCAGGGCTGGAGAGCTGGCCGACACCAGTGGGGTTGCTCCTCCTGGTGTCACCCTGTGCCTGGGAGGGGCGGGGCCGTCAGGGGACTAGGGCCTCACAGGATAAACAGCTCCCACTGAGCCTGGAACCCAGTGGTAGGGAGGGCAGCTCTCTAGGTACACACACCTGAGAAGCAGCACAACAGGCCTCTCCCCCAGAAGACCACCTGGAAGGACAGGGGAAGAGCAAATTCTTGACTGAGCAGCGCTGGAAAGCTCCAGGAGAAGTCGAGGGATTTACAGTATATAGAACTAGAGGGCACCCCTCCTTTTGTTTTTTTCCTTTTTCAAGTTCCACTTGTTTTTATATCAGACTGTAAATTTCCAGGTTTTTTTTTTCACTTTTCTGACCTTAGTTACAATATTTTACCATTTTTTTCTTCCTTTTTCACTTTCATATTTCTACAATTATAGTTTTTCGATACATTTTCCACTTCTAGATTCCCTTCAACATACTCAACTTAATTTTAGAAGATATATAAGATATGTTATTGTTTTGTTTTGTGTTTTTTGTTTCCTCTGCCTCATTTGTTCTACAATGGCAGAAGTTAATACCTTCTAAACATGACCAGCATGCCCTCAGAACCAAGTGGTATACAGCACTGGTTCATTCTGTGAGATTCTTCATTCCCATTCTCCCCCCTCTTTATATCTCATTTATGCTTTGGTGATCAATGTTGGGGCTTTCTACAAGCATTTCTGGTTTATATAAATTTGGGACTGAGCATCTTCTAAAATACAAAACTTAATATACTCAGAACCAAGACGATCACACTGTAGGACCTGTCAGGTAGACTACATTCTCCCTCCACTACAATATCATCACCACCACCATCTCCCAGTCCCCCCCACCCCGGTTTAATTCCTCTTCCTTTTTTCCTCTTCTTTTTTCTTCTTCTTCTTTGTGATCCTTGGCCTTTTATTTTTTACTACTTTGCTTTTTTTTTTAGATTCTATTTATTTATTCATGACAGATACAGAGAGGAGAGAGGCAGAGACACAGGCAGAGGAAGATACAGGCTCCATGCAGGGAGCCAGATGTGGGACTTGATCCCGGGTCTCCAGGATCACACCCAGGGGTGAAGGTGGCTCTAAACCACTGTGCTACCAGGGCTGCCCTACTACTTTGTTTTAAAATTTGTTTGTCACTTTAGTGGTCCTTTGTATTATTACTTTCTGGTCTATGTCTTCTGGTCTTTGACATTGGAAGAATCATTTAGGGTTAAATTTACTTAGGTTGTGCTTGGTATTCTTGACTCAGACCATTCATACAGCCACTCTGCACTGAGCAAAATGACTAGAAGAAAGAACTCCCCACAAAAGAAAGAATCAGAAATAGTGCTCTCTACCATAGGGTTACAAAATTTGGATTACAATTAAATGTCAGAAAGCCATTTCAGAAACAAAATTATAAAGTTACTAGTGGCTCTGGTGTTGTGCGCGGTGCGACAACACGATCAGGGTCCTGAGAATAAGGGGATGACAAAAATAAAAGTAAAGAGATGGGGACAGAAAGGACACAGTGGATGATGTCCAAGCAGTGCCAGCTTTTTCAAGGTTTTACAACATTCTACAGCATGAGCTAAACAAAGCCAAGATGGTGTTTATTTTTTAGCAGGGTTGGGAAACCCTCCAAAGTTCCCTTTTCTCAGCATGCAAGACAGACTCATGGTTCCAGAAGACCTTGGTAAATAGATAAGCTTGTTGCTCCAGATGTGCATACTTCAAAGGAATATTAGGTATGGTAAACAGACCAGCAAGGACAGACAGACCCTTATTTACATTTATGACCAGGTCAGAATAAGTTGTATCTACTGTGTTATGTGGGCGATCACATACAAGCGAGCCCTGAGAACCATTGCTCAAGCCCTTTCTCAAGCGTCTACCAACTATTCACCCTTTAGGCTCCTGAACCTTTTGAGTGAATGAGGGACGCAAGTACGGGCCTGGTTTGGTTCAGTTACTCCAGCTAGTTCGTGGTCGCCCACACTCTGGAAAAAGCATTAGGATTCAAGAGACTTCATGACTGCAGAGTTTAGATCTAATCAGGCTGAAATTAATCAATTAAATGAGATGCAATCCAAACTGGTAACAATGAGGGTTAATGAGGTGGAATAAATTGCATGACATAGAAGACAAGTTGATGGAAGGAAGGAAGCTGAGGAAAAAAGAGAAAAACAATAAAAGACCATCAGGAAAGGTTAAGGGAAATAAATGATAGCCCCAGAATAAAAATCTACATATATTTGGGGTTCCAGAGAGTGCCAAGAGGGCTAGAGGGCCAGAAAAGAATTTGAACAAATCATAGCTGAGAACTTCCCTAACTTGGGGAGGGAAACAGATGTTCAGAACAGGAGAGAGAGAGGTCCCCCCCTAAAATCCATAAAAACCATTCAACACCTCAACATTTAATAGTGAAACTTAGAAATTCCAAAGATAAAGAGAAAATCTATCTTTAAAGAAGAAAGAGGGAAGAGATGTCTAAATTATATGGGGAGAAATATTAGATTAACAGCAGACCTCTCTACAGAGACCTGGCAGGCCAGAAAGGGCTGGCAGCTTATATTCAGGGTCCTAAATGAGAAGAACCTGCAACCAAGAATACTTTATCCAGCAAGGCTCTCATTCAGAATAAAAAGAGAGATAAAGAGCTTCCAAGATAGGCAGAAACTGAAAGAATATGTGACCACCAAACCAGCTATGCACGAAATAGGAAGGGGGACCCTGTAAAAGAAAGTGGAAACACAAAGAAATAATCAACAAAAACAGGGAATGAATAGATATTATTATGACACTAAATTCATATCTTTCAATAGTAACTCTGAACGTGAAGGGATAAATGATCCTATCACAAAGATGCAAGGTTTTAGACTGGATAAAAAAGTAAGACCCATTTATTTGCTGTCTACAAGAACTCATTTTAGACAGAAGGACACCTACAGCCTGAAAAGGGAAAGGTTGGAGAAACATTTACCATTCAAATGTTCCCTAAAAGAAAGCTGGGGTAGCAATCCTCATATCAGATAAATTAAAGTTTATCCCAATGACTGGAGTAAGAGATGAAGAGGGACACTATATCATACTTAAAGGCTCTATCCAACAAGAGGACCTAACAATCACGAATATTTATGCCCCTAATGTGGGAGCTGCCAAGTAAGGCAATCAATAACCAAAATAAAGACATACTTAGCTGGTAATACACTAGTGGTAGGAGACTTCAACACGGCACTCTGCAAATGACAGATCTTCTAGTTACAACATCTCCAAAGAAACAAGAACTTTAAATGATACACTGAACCAGATCGATTTCACCGATATATACAGAACTTTTAATCTGAATGCAACTGAATACCCATTCTTCTCAAGTGTACATGGAACTTTCTCCAGAATTGACCACATACTGCATCACAAATCAGGTCTCAACTGATACCAAAATATTGGGATTGTCCCCTGAATATTTTCAGACCATAATGCTTTGAAACCAGAACTAAATCACAAAAGAAATTTGGAAGAAATTCAAATACATGGAGTTTAAGACCATCCTGCTAAAAGATGAAAGTGTCAACCAGGAAACTAGAGAAGAATTTAAAAGATTCATGGAAACTAATGAGAATGAAGATACCACCATTCAAAATCACTGGGATACAGCAAAGGCGGTCCTAAGAGGGAAATACATCGCAATTGAGGCATATCTCAAAAAAATGGAAAAAATTCAAATACACAAACTAACCACACACATAAAGGAACTGGAGAAAGAACAGCAAATAAAACCTACACCAAGCAGAAGAAGAGAGTTAATAAAGATTCGAGAAGAACTCAATGAAACAGAGTTCAGAAGAATTATAGAACAGTTCAACAAAACCAGGAGTTGGTTCTTTAAAAGAATTAATAAGATAGATAAACCATTACCAGCATTATAAAAACAAAAGAGAAAAGACTCTAATTAATAAAATTATTAATGAAAACGGAGAGGTCACAACCAATACCAAGGAAATACAAATGATTTTATTTTATTATTTTATTTTTTTTAAATTTATTTATTTATGATAGTCACAGAGAGAGAGAGAGGCAGAGACACAGGCAGAGGGAGAAGCAGGCTCCATGCACCGGGAGCCCGACGTGGGATTCGATCCCAGGTCTCCAGGATCGCGCCCTGGGCCAAAGGCAGGCGCCAAACCGCTGCGCCACCCAGGGATCCCTACAAATGATTTTAAAATATATTATGAGCAGCTCTACATCAATAAATTAGGCAATCTAGAAGAAATAGATGCATTTCTGGAAAACCACAAATTACCAAAACTGGAAAGGGAAGAAACAGAAAACCTTAACAAGCCAATAACCAAAGAGGAAATTGAATCAGTCATCAAAAACCTCCCAAGGCATAAAAGTGCAGGGCTAGGTGGCTTCCCAGGGGAATTCTATCAACATTTAAAGAAGAAACAATACCTATTCTACTAAAGCTGTTCCAAAAGATAGAAAGGGATGGATTACTTCCAAACTCGTTCTATGAGGCCAGCATCTCCTTAATTCCAAAATCAGACAAAGACCCTACCAAAAAGGAGAATTATAGACCAATATCCCTGGTGAACACAAATGCAAAAATTCTCAGCAAGATACTAGCCAATAGAATCCAACAGTACATTAAGAAGATTATTCACCAAGACCAAGTGGGATTTATCCCTGGGATGGAAGGTGGTTCAACACTAGTAAAATAATCAACATGATAGGTCATATCAACAAGAGGAAACAAGAACCTTATGATCCTCTCAAAGGATGCAGAAAAAGCATTTGACAAAACACAGTATCCATTTCTGATCAAAACTCTGCAGAGTGTTGGGATAAAGGGAATATTCCGCAGCATCTTAACAGCCATCTATGAAAAGCCCACAGCAAATACCATTCTCAATGGAGAAACACTGAGCGCCTTTCACCTAAGATCAGGAACACTACAGGGATGTCCACTCTCAGCACTGCTATTCAACATAGTACTAGAAGTCCTAGCCTCAGCAATCAGACAACAAAAAGAAATAAAAGGCATTCAAATTGGCAAAGAAGTAGTCAAACTCTCCTTCTTCACAGATGACATGACTCTGTACATACAAAACCCAAAAGACTCCACCCCAAGATTGCTAGAACCCATACAGCAATTAGGCCTGTGGCAGGATACAAAATCAATGCCCAGAAGTCAGTGGCATTTCTATACACTAGCAATGAGACTGAAGAAAGAGAAATTAAGGAGTCCATCCCATTTACAATTGCACCCAAAAGCATAAGATACCTAGGAATAAACCTAATCAAAGAGGTAAAGGATCTATACCCTAAGAACACTTTTCAGAACACTTCTGAAAGAAAGAAAGAAATTGAGGAAGACACAAAGAGATGGAAAAATATCCCGTGCACATGTGTTGGAAGAATTAATATTGTGAAAATGTCAGTGCTACCCAGGGCAATTTATACGTTCAGTGGAATCCCTATCAAAATACCATGGACTTTCTTCAGAGAGTTGGAACAAATAATCTTAAGATTTGTGTGGAATCAGAAAAGAGCCCCAAATAGCCAGGGGAATATTGAAAAAGAAAACCAGAGCTGGGAGCATCACAATACTGGATTTCAAGTTGTACTACAAAGCTGTGATCATCCAGAGAGTGGGGTTCTGGCACACACACAGACACATCAATGGAACAGAATAGAGAATCCAGAAATGGGCCCTCAACTCTATGGATAACTAATATTCGACAAAGCAGAAAAGACTATCCAATGGAAAAAGGACAGTCTCTTCAATAAATGGTGCTGCGAAAATTGGATAGCCACGTGCAGAAGAATGAAATTGGACCATTGTCTTTCACCATACACAAAGATAAACTCAAAATGGATGAAAGATCTAATAGTGAGACAAGATTCCATCAAAATCCTAGAGAAGAATACAGGCAACACCCTTTTTGAACTCAGCCACAGTAACTTCTTGCAAGATATGTCCACGAAGGCAAAAGAAACAAAAGCAAAAATGAACTATTGGGACTTCATCAAGATAAGAAGCTTTTGCACAGCAAAGGATACAGTCAACAAAACTAAAAGACAACCTACAGAATGAGAGAAGATATTTGCAAATGATGTATCAGATAAAGGGCTAGTTTCCAAGATCTATAAAGAACTTCTTAAACTCAACACCAAAGAAACAAACAATCCAATCATGAAATGGGAAAAGACATGAACAGAAATTTCACAGAGGAAGACATAGATAGACATGGCCAACACGCACATGAGAAAATGCTCTGCATCACTTGCCATCAGGGAAATACAAATCTAAACCCCAATGAGATACCACCTCACACCAGTGAGAATGGGGGAAATTAACAAGGCAGGAAACCACAAATGTTGGAGAGGATGCGGAGAAAAGGGAACCCTCTTACACTGTTGGTGGGAATGTAAAATGTTGCAGCCAATCTGGAAAACTGTGTGGAGGTTCCTCAAAGAGTTAAAAATAGAGGTACCCTAGGACCCAGCAATTGCACTGCTGGGGATTTACCCCAAAGACACAGATGCTGTGAAAGGGCAGGACACCTCCACCCCAATTTTTATAGCAGCAATGTCCACAATAGCCAAACGGTTGAATGAGCCTTGGTGTCTATTGACAGACGAATGAATAAGAAGATGTGGTTTATGTATGCAATGGAATATTACTCAGCCATTAGAAATGAAAAATACCCTCCTTTTGCTTCAATGTGGATGGAAGAGGAGGGTATTATGCTGAGTGAAGTAAGTCAATCGGAGAAGGACAAACATTATATGGTCTCATTCATTTGGGGAATATAAATAATAGTGAAAGGGAATAGAAGGGAAGGGAGAAGAAATGGGTAGGAAATATCAGAAAGGGAGACAGAACATGAAGACTCCTGACTCTGGGAAATGAACTAGGGGTGGTAAAAGGGGAGGAGGGCAGGGGGTGGGGGTGAATGGGTGACGGGCACTGAGGAGGGCACTTGACGGGATGAGCACTGGCTGTTATTTTGACAAATTGAACATTAATAAAAAATAAATGTATTATTAAAAAAATCCTAGAGGAGAGCACAGGCAACACCCTTTTTGAATTGGCCACAGCAACTTCCTGCAAGATATATCTATGAACAGTCAACAAAACGAAAAGACAACCTATAGAATAGGAGAAGGTATTTGCAAATGACACATCAGATAAAGGGCTAGTATCCAAAAATAAAGAACTGATTAAACTCGACAGCAGAGAAACAAACAACTGAATCATGAAATGGGAATAATTCTTCACCAAAGAATACATAGACATGGCCAACAAACACATGAGAAAATGCACTGCATCCCTTGCCATCAGGAAAATATAAATCAAAACTACAATGAGATACCACCTCACACCACTGAGGATGGTAAAAATTAAGAAGATGGGAAACAACAAATGTTGGAGAGTATATGGAGAAAGGGGAACCCTCTTGCACTGTTGGTGGGAATCCAGACTGGTATAGCCACTCTGGAAAACTGTGTGGAGGTTCCTCAAAGAGTTAAAAATAGAGCTACCCTAGGACCCAACAATTGCACTGCTGGGGATTTACCCTAAAGTCACAGATGCAGTGAAACGGCAGGACACCTGCACCCCAATGTTTATAGCAGCAATGTCCACAACAGCCAAACTGTGGAAGGAGCCTCAGTGTCCATCGATAGATGAATGGATAAAGAAGATGTGGTCTATGTATACAATGGAATATTACTCAGCCGTTAGAAACAATGAATACCCACCATTTGCTTCAATGTGGATGGAACTGGAGGGTATTATGCTGAGTGAAGTAAGTCAATCGGAGAAGGACAAACATTATTTGGTCTCATTCATTTGGGGAATATAAAAAATCGTGAAAGGGATTATAGGGGAGAGGAGAAAAAATGAGTGGGAAATATCAGAGAGGGAGACAGAACATGAGAGACTCCTAACTCTGGGAAACGAACAAGGGGTAGTTGAAGGCGAGGTGGGCGGGGAGATGGGACGACTGAGTGTCAGGCACTGAGTGGGGGCACTTGACAGGATGAGCACTGGGTGTTACACTGTATGTTGGTAAATAGATTTCCAATAAAAATAAATAAAGAAATAGATAGATGATAGATACATAGATACATAGATACATAGATGATGATAGATGATAGATGATAGAAGATAGATAGATGATAGATGATAGATAGATAGATGATAGATAGATGATAGATAGATAGATAGATAGATAGATAGATGATAGATAGATGATAGATAGATAGATGATATAGATATAGATAGATGGTATATAAAGTGAGGGGGGAAATGTATATTATTTCATTTAAATTTGGGTTCTATTGATGGATTAAAAGGAAGTACCAGAAACATTCATAAAAACTCATTTGGCTTGTCTCTCTTTAATGAACTTAGAGAGAACCTACTTTAGCAGTAGGAAGCCACTTTCTTTGGCAGCCCGTGTGGCTCAGTGGTTTACCGCCACCTTCAGCCCAGGGCCTGATCCTGGAGACCCAGGATCAAGTCCCACGTCAGACTCCCTGCATGAAGTCTGCTTCTCCCTCTGCCTGTGTCTCTGCCTCTCTCTCTCTCTCTCTCTCTCTCTCTCTGTGTGTGTGTGCGTATCTTGTGAATAAATAAAATAAATCTTTTAAAAAAAAGGAAGCCACTTTCTTTCCTGTTTGTCCTTTCCTAATAAAGGAATAGTGTCTATTCACAAGTTAGAGTTGCCAATAGAATATTGATGCTCACAGTGACCAGAGGATTAAGAGCCATGCCTTGAATATGGGCATGCCAGGTGTAATATAATGAATCTTTAAAATTAATTGATTTCTGTGGATACATAAACACTAAATCAATGGGATATGAGCACCCAGATGTTTATAGAAGCATTATCTGCAAGAGTTATTTGCAATGACAAAGAAAGAGCTAGAGAGTATTATGCTAAGTGAAGCAACTCCTAGAAATATGATTTCACTTATGTGGAATTTTAGAAACAAAACAAATAACTATCAGGAAAAAAAGAGAGAGAGGTCAAATAAAGAAACAGACTCTTAAATATAGAGAATAAACTGATGGTTGCCAGAGGGGAGGTGGGTAGGAGGATGGGTTAAATAGATGATGGGAAATAGGAATACACTTGTTGTGATGAGCTGAGTGTTGATGTAAGTGTTGAATTACTAAATTGTACACCTGGAATTTTTATTACATTGAATGTTAACTAAATGGAATTTAAATATCCATTTTGAAAAAAATAAATAAATAAACTCCTTGATTTCAGTGTATTCAAGGGTACCACGTGCTTAGTAACTGTTACAAGAATCCATTTCATGTTTAATTCTGCTTTTCATTATTTACCTGGAAAACCTTTTCAATACCAATATTTTCCTCCTGTCAAGGATTATTTTAAAACAAGTTCATTAAAATATCACGTTTTCACCGTTCTCACTAGTTTATGCTTTCATGGATATTATGAAGCTTAGTGCCTGCATTAGTGTTCCAAAGATGGCATATTGACATACTATATATATATATATATTTCAGTTGTAAAATGTTATTTTGATATACATATAATGTGAAAACATCACCACAATGTAAGTAGCATATCTATTTTCTCTATATAGTTACCATTTTGTGTGTGTGTGTGTGTGTGTGTGTAAGATTTTATTTAAGATCTATCCTTTTTGTAATTTCAAGTATACATTATGGCATTGTTAACTATAGTGACCATGCTATATATTAGATCTCGAAAATTTATTCATTCCACATAACTGAAGCCTTATAACTGTGGGTCAACTTCTCTTCATTTTCCCATCCCTGGCCCCTGGTAACCACCATTCTACTCTCTGCATCTGTGAAGTGAACTATAGCATTTCAACCTATAAGTGAGATCATGCAGTATTACACTTAACATAAAGTCTCCCAGCTCTTTATGTTATTGCAAATGGCAGAACTCTCTTCTTTTTAAAGTCTGAATCATATATATCTCACATTTTCTATATTGATTCATCAGTCAAGGATGAGGTTGTGTTCATACCATGGCTATTGTGAATAATGATGCATTGAACCTAGGAATGCAGATAGCCCTTCACAATCATGATTTCAGGTCCTTTGGATATATACCCAACAGTAGGATTGGTGGGCAGTAGTTCTAGCTTTAATTTTCTGAGAGACCTCTATGCAATTTTCTCTAATGGCTGTAGTAATTTACATACTCATCAATGGCGTAGATGAGATCCCTTTATTCTACATGCTCACCAACATTACTGATCTTTTATCTTCCCCAGAATAGTCATTCTAACAGATGTGAAATGATATCTCATGATTTTGATTTGCCTTTTCGTGGTGATGAGTGATGCTGAGCTCCTTTTGATGTATCTGTATGCCTTTGCAAAAATGCCTATTCAGTCCCTTTGCCTATTTATAAATGAGGAGATGAAGGAAATCTCTATAGCTTCTCTCAATTTTCCTGTAAACCTGAAACTGTCCTTTAAAAAAAGTCTATTATTTCAAAAGATATTAAAAAGATACGATTGACTATTAGACAAAAATCATCTAAATTCACTTAAAAGAATATAGAAAAGAAATAAAATAGGTTATAAAGGGGAAAAAAGTAAACTACAAAAAGATGAACTTATACCAAAATAACAACGACATTAAATGCAAATACACTACACTTGAAAGGCAGAAGTTGCCAAGATAGAATAATCTTCAGCTAAGTAATGGACTAACGATACACACGTCAGTATGATAACCTTCAGAACAAAGAGACCATACATGATGAGTAAATGCTGTATTTCAATTTACATAAAGTTATAGAGTAGACAATACATAGCTCAGCACAGAGTCTGCTTAAGAATCTCTCCCTCTGCACCTCACTACCCCCCAACACACACATAGGTCCTCTCACTCTCAGAAAAAAAACAAGAAAAAAAAATGAAAGTAGATTGTATTTGTCTAGGACTGCTGTTGATGGTGATGGAGAGGAATAAATAAATGACTGCTAATGGGTATGCAATTTCTTGTTGAGGGAGCAAAGATATTGTAAAATTAGACAGTGTTGATTATTTCAGACTTTAAATTGCATACTATCAAATTATATACCTTAAATAATTGAATTGTATGATATGTATAGATTCTATTTCAATAAGCTTCTAAAAACAGATAAATTATTGAAAACTGCATTTGAAATGAATGATGAGGTATATGTAGTCCAATTGAATTTAAATAAAACGAAAATAATTTTTAAAAACCCAGATAAAAGTTAAATATAATGATCATTTGTACAGAATAAAAGGCCATACAGCAACTATTACTAAAAATATACTTACCATGATCAGAAGTTATGTAAATGTTGTATTAAAAGTCACTGCATAATAATGACTTTGGATCTCTTTTAGAACTAAAATGTTAAGTGATCAACATTTCATTTGATAATTTGATTCATTTATACAGAATAACTCAGAACTTTTGTTATCAGGAAATAAATAGGTTGTGGCATAAGAAAAGGTCATCTGTTTCTAAACTGCAAAATGGTGCCATGTGACCTATATCCAGGATATCTGCTTCAACAGCCAAGTGTAGAGCCCAGTGGCACCCACTAAAGGCGAAGTTTCTTTGTGCTGCTGGAGAAGTACATGCCCCAAGGGTTTGAGGAGCACAGCACAAAGCCCCAACTGGAGCTGAGGAGTGTGAGGACCAAACATTATATAGTCAGGAGATCCTGACAGGTCTAGCTCCAACAAAACAGCCCCAATGTCTGCCCTCATAAAAATTAGATATTGGTCTGCCTTTGAATATTACCATTTGTAACAGTATAGATGGATCATTATGGGCCTTATGCTAAATAAATAAACATAAAGACAAATACCATATGATCTCATTTACATGTAGAATCTTAAAAAAAAAAAGGATCAATAAACTGAACTCACAGATACAGAGAACAGATTGGAGGTTGCCAGAGTGAGGGGTAGGAAGGGTATATGTAATGGGTGAAGGTGATCAAGGAAGAAACTTCCAGTTATAAAATCTTACATAATTGAATATAATAATGTACACACAGTAACTCTAGTTAACACTATATTGTTTATTTGAAAATTGCAAAGAGTAGCTCTTAAATGGTTTTATCACAAGAAAAAAATTATAACAATGTGTGGTGGTGGATGCTACCTAGATTTTGAGATGATCCTTTTGAAATATATACAATATTGAATCATTAGTTTTTATACCTGAAGCCATTAAAAATATTCTATGCTAATTGATTTTAATTTTAATAAGGAGGGAACCTATGTCTCCATGCTTTTGTCTGGGCTAAACTTGTGACACATGTCGCATGTAACCTTTAACCACATGAAGAGAAGGAGGTAAAAATCATGTTGTATAATCCCTAAAAGTTGGTGTGAAAGGATTTAAAACTTTTGCTTTTGTGAAACAGCCAATGCCCTGAAACAACTATGGTGTGATATAGCCCAATCTACAATCCTGAAGAGTGAATGAGAACAGACATACCTGAGCAGACATCCGGTTGTATGAATGAGGCCATCTTGGACCATGTAATCCATTCATACTCCATCCATGGCCATCTTGGGCCATGTACTCCATTCATACTCCATCCATGCCATTGAGAATGTTTCAGTGTGAAACCAGGAGAAGGACCACACAGCTGAATCCAACCCACATTGCAGAATCATTCAAATAAATTGCTTTTATGTTAAACCTTTGAGTTTTGGGATGGCTGGGTGACTCAGCAGCTTAGACTGTGCCTTTGGCTCAGGGTGTGATCCTGGAGTCACAGGATCAAGTCCCATATTGGCATCCTTGCGGGGAGCCTGCTTCTGCCTTTGCCTATATCTCTGCCT
Organism: Canis lupus baileyi; assembly: GCF_048164855.1. Classification (NCBI taxonomy): domain Eukaryota; kingdom Metazoa; phylum Chordata; class Mammalia; order Carnivora; family Canidae; genus Canis; species Canis lupus. Next base: position 15,712,166 of record NC_132858.1, read on the forward strand.
CTCTCTCTCTGTCTCTCATGAATAAATAAATAAAATCTTTAAAAAAGAAATAAATTAACTTTTAAGTTTTGATTTTGCAATTTAAAACCATTAATTGGGGTGGGGGTGCCTGGGTGGCTCAAACCCTTAAGCATCTGCCTTAAGCCCAGGTCAGGATCTCACGGTCCTGGGATCTAGCCAACCAGAATCTACTTCTCCCTCTCACTGTCCTTCTATGTTCTCTCTCTTAAATAAATAAATAAACAAGCAAATAAACAAACAAATAAATAAATAAATATACTTAAAAAAATAAAACTAATTCCAGGATTAAATTTGTAGTTGTAAGCCACTAATTTTTGGTTTAGTGGTAGTTCCCAGTATATAGCAGTAGTAACTTACACACCTACTAAGCTCACACAAGGCAGAAAGTAGAAGATAAACACTGTGAAGTTTCAGGGGACTATCACATGGGTAGAGTTCTTAAAAGTCCTGTGGCCTGTGGATTGTAGAGATCCCAAAATCAAAAAGAAATGTTTTCTATTCACATCTCCTATCACTTGAAAAGAGACACAGTATTTTATGGGCCTTTAAATTTGGGAAGGAACATACAATTATATGGAACAAAGATTCCAAATCTTTCATTATGTTACTATAAAGATGACTAGTTTCAGGAGGACCTACTGACAAAGGCAAAGAAAGAGTCAAATCCCTTTGGGGTGAAGGTGAATGTCACCTGACCATTCAAGCAACTGAGAGCTAACAGCTGAGTGTGAGGCAGATCAAGCGTGACACCCCAATTTTTATGCATCCCTCAGATTCCTGCATTCCTCTTGCTTGTAGCCAGAGATGTCTTAGCAGTGGCCTATATTTCATCATGATACTAAGAGACCATAAATGAAGAGAGTTATGGAAACTCTTCTTCATCTTTAGGTCACTCAGGGGCCTGACCTGACAGGACTTTAGCTCACATCCATGTGGGCACTTCTGAACCCTATCCACAGATATCCCTTGTGCTGCTGAGGTAGTAAGTACTGTGCGACATGATTGGTACCTAAAGCTGCTCAGTGGCTATCCCATCAAGCTTGTTTTCTGTATGAATGTCCCTGCTGCTAATTTGGGCTCTGTATTTCCTTCAACTGCAGGCCTGGTCCAGTGACATGGCCAGAGAACAGTGCAAATGGCCCACAGTGGGGTAAACTTTGGCCAGTGGGAAGGAAAAGTCAATTGCTACAGTTTTCCACTTTGTGGCTATTTACATATTGGAAAAGGAACACATAGTCTCTCTTAAAAGATCTAATGAGGTCAAGAAATCAGCTCTGTATGTGATAAAACTAGCCAGGGGTAAGAAGCTTGTAAGTTCCCTCTGAGAGTAGAAAGTGGGAAGGGTCTGGCGTGTTGGACATTGTATGAAAAAGGAAGTAGGTTTGATGAAAGTAGGAAGAGAAAAAAAAGAAAAGCAAGAATGAGGAGAATGGAAAGTGTAGGATAGGAGAAGAATAGGAAAGAATATTAGTGGTCAAGAGCCAACTTTAATGACTCACATTTCAGAAGTAAGGACTGCAATGAAAAGACTATGGGGCAGGAAGGTTTACTCAGAGGCTAATGGAAACTATTGAACATAATATTTAAGCTGGATGATCTTAAATTTTCTCATATGTTCAATGAAAACAGTAATAATAAGCTTATATGGGTTTTGGAGGTAAAAAGAAAATAACACATGCTGCACAACTGAGGTATTATTTATCATCAGCTTTATTATATTTTTTCTGATATTTCATATATAGATAATTTTTTAGTAGATAAATGTTCTGAATGATCTAGGCCATAGGTATCTTCTTAAACTCAGAAGCTCACCAGGACTTGGCACCACTGTTTCTTCTTCCCATTTTGACCTCTTTTCCATTTTCCTTAAAGAATGAGGGTCTACTGTGAAATATTTAAGGTCACTTTCTAGCATTTAGAACTGTGACAGAAATGTAGTGAGCACTCAGTATGGATATGTTAGATACACAATAGGATACAGGAAAATAACAGAGATCTGAGCTATAGGGTTCTGATCTAAGTCCTGCAAAACACAGTAGAAACTAAACCTAGCAAGGATCCAAAGGGAGGGGTGGTATGTGCCTATGAAAAAGAGATAAAACACACTTAAAAAACAAAGCACCTATTCTAATCCTCTGCTCTCGAGAGAAAGTTTTCCATTCTCTAGGATTCAATTTCTTTACCTAAAAAAGTAAGTAATGGGGGGGGGGGGATCACATTAAAGATCCTCACTGTAGTTCTAAGATCCCATTCATATGTTCTGCTACCTGACTAATCATGAACTCTCTTGTAGCTAGTAGTCCCCAACCTACATAAAGGAACTAAAATGAAAAACTGAAGAAACTGAATGAAAACAAGAACATTCGATATGAGTAGGTGACTTGATTCAAACAATACAAATAAAATACTGAAATGTATGGCTAGGAAAAGACATTTTCTCCAATGTGGTAATCAAACAGGTTTTACTGAATACAGTGATCCATGTATCACACATCTCTCCTTCACTTCCTGAAAACGGAATTTCATATATATTTTTCTCTAACAAATGAACACATCACTGAACATTACTCTCATTTTTTTAATTGTCTTTTTTTTACAAATCTGATTATTCTAGTTATTGCTTGTACCTGGGTATTTATGGTGGAGTGTGTGTTTGTGTGTGTGTGTGTGTGTTTCTGTGTGTATATATTTCATTAAGAACTGCACATAGTGCTTTAAAAAAAATCTCTGATGTTGATGCATTCACAGAGTAAAGATAAGAAAGACCTAAGTTATCACCATTTTTGGTAGAAGTTATAATTAAGAAACCCTGGCCCTGGAAGCACACAAAATCATGCCTATTGTCCCAGCTTCGAATCTCAATGGACTTCCACCTGTTCATTGTTTAATGACGACTAGATCAATGTTTCTCAAACTTGTTTGATCATGGGTGTCATTTGGAGAAATGTTTGAACAGATAACAATATCTGTGCTATGAGTTTCTAATCCATTAGGTGATAGTTATGGGGTATTCAAAATCTATAATTATAACAAGCTCGTCTTGTAATTATTACAGTCAGTAGCACATCTGAGCACTTAATTTGGAAGCAGCAGGACTGGATGATACTTGGTATACTTATATTTTCTTATACCTGGTCCCTAAGAAGGTAAAGGTTATAAATTAATTACTCTCAAAGACCAAGAAGCAGGGTATATGAAATCGTATTTTAGCTTCTATCCTTGGCTTTATACATTTATTCCTATTGAATAAGGTCCTCGGGGTCAATCCCAAACAGAAGAACTCAGAAAATCTACTCTTGGATTCTTGGAAAAGATGACTAAAAATTATTAGAACCTAGATTCTCCCCGCTTTCATTAAGGATAAATCTGGTTTATACCATTCTATTTCATAGACATATGATCACAGCCTTGGCAGTCAACCACTCTCGGAATTTTATAGTTTTTTACATTTACAACTTGCTGCTGCAAGACAACAGATATTATTTTTATTAGAGCCTTCAGTAATGATAAAAATATGGAATCCTTCTCATTTTCCAGTTGAATTAATTAGTTTAGTTCATAATGGAAAACAATAAAAGTGTATCTCCCTATGTCTTCTTAGTAACGGTTATACTTCTTTACAAGGGAGTAGCAAACATTTTTGAAACATGTTTTCTTCTACTGCTCAATTTAATATGTAAAAACAATTTTCATGTTCCTCCCTATGTCATCCTTAATACAAGAGACAGTTCAATAACCACGCATAGAAGATAATATAGATTTTAGAAAGATAACTTTATTTTTTAAAAGATTTTATTTATTTATTCCTGAGAGACACACTCACAGAGAGAAGCAGAGACACAGGCAAAGGGAAAAGCAGGCTCCATGCAGAGAGCCTGATGTGGGACTCAATCCTGGGACTCTAGGATCATGACCTGAGCTGAAGGCAGACACTTAACCACTGAGCCACCCAGGTGTCCCTGAAAAATAACTTTAAAAAATCACTTTGTCACCCAGCAAACACAATTCAAAAAATAATTCCCTCATAAAGTCAGAACTTTACCAGGATGTCCATTCTCAATATTTATGTTCAATGTTTAATGAAAAGACTTTTACTAGAGAAATTAGGTTAAAAAATAAATAAATCATCCTATTGAGAAAGGAAGAAGTAAAACTATTTCTATTAACAAATGACATGATCTCATACATAGAAAATCCTAAAGCTTCCACCAAAAATATATGAGAAATAAGAAGTGAATTCAATAAAGTTGAAGGATAAAAATATTAACACAAATCAGTTGCATTTCAGATGCAAACATCAACCTACTTGAAAAAGAAATGAAGAAAGCAATCCCATGTACAATAGCTTCAAAATCAATAAAATACTTTGGAATAAATTTAACTGAGGAAGGGAATGGCTTGTAGACTGAAAACCATAAGGCACTGATGATACAGATGGAAGAATGCATAAATAAATGGAAAGATAGCCTGTGCTCATGTATTAGTAAGATTAATATTGTGAAAATGTCCAGACAACCCAAAGCAATCTATAGATTCAATGCAATCCTGATCAAAATTCCAAAGGCATTTTTCACAGGAAGAGGAAAAAAAAACTAGTGTTAGTTTCTTTGGAACCACAAGAATACCCTGAATGACCAAAGCAATCTTGAGAAAGAAGAATAACCTGAATATGCTGAGGTATTATGCTGAGTGAAGTAAGTCAATTGGAGAAGGACAATCATTATATGGTTTCACTCATATGGGGAGTATAAGAAATAGTGAAAGAGATTATAGGGGAAAGGAGGAAAAATGAGTGGGAAAAATTAGTGAGGGTGACAAAACAACCTCCTGAGAGACCCCTAACTCTGGGAAATGAACAAGGAAAGTGGAGGGGAGGTAGGCGGGGGTATGGGGTGACTCGGTGACAGGCACTGAGGAGGGCACTTGACAGGATGAGCACAGGGTGTTATACTATATGGTGGCAAATCTAACTTCAATTAAAAATATATTAAAAAAAGAAAAATCTGGGGATATCCCATACTTGATTTCAAGCTATATGACAAAGGTATAATAATCAATCAGTATGATATTGACATAAAAAACAAGCACCTTAGACCAGTGTCACAGAATGAAGAACCAAGACAATTACATACACATATACAGTCAACTGATTTTTGACAAGGGTTCCAAAACACACAATAAGGAATTAATAGAATCTTCAAAAACAGGTTTTGAGGAAATTGGATATTCATGAAAAAGAATAAAATAGGATACCTATCTTATACGAATCACAAAATTAACTTGTAGTGAATAAAAGTCTTAAACAGAAGACCTAATAAGATAAAATTACCCAAAGGAAACAGCGAGAAAAGATTTTTGACATTAGTCTTGAAAATTATATCTTGGATTAGACAGAAAAAAAAAACAGAAAAAAAAAGCAAAATGAACAAGTGGGACTACATTAAAAAAAATGAATTCTGCACAGAAAAGGCAACAGGACATTGAAAGGCATACTACAGAATGGGGAAATATTCACAAAATATGTAACTGATAAGTTTAAAAATCATAAAAGAAAACACATACTGGGTGTTATTCTGTATGTTAGTAAATTGAACACTAATAAAAAATAAATTAAAAAAAAAAGAAAACACATACTGAATTCATACAACTTAATAGCAAGTAAGTAAATAATTCAATTAAAATTGAGCTAAAAAAACGAATAGCCATTTTTTTCAAAGAAAACTTATAAATGGCCAAGGATATATGAAAAGGTGCTCAACATCACTATCAGGGAAATGTAAATCAAAACTACAATTGAGTGTCACCTTACACCTGTTCAGACTGTTATTTAAAACAACACTAAAGCTAACAAATATTAGCAAGAATGTGGACAAAAGAAAACTTTTATACACTGTTGGTGAAAATTCAAAATGGCACGGCCATTAGGGAAAATAATATGGTGAGATTTCAAAAAAATTTAAAATGTACTACTGTAGATATGATGTGCCAATCCTACTTGTGGGTGTATTTAAAAGGCTTAAATTCAGTACCTTGGGGGCGCCTGGCTGTCTTAGTTTGTAGAGCATGAGACCCTTGATCCTAGGGCCTGGAGCTTAAGCCTCACCTATGTGTGAGGCTTAAGAAAAAAAGTCATTTTTTAAAAAATCAGTATCATGAAGATAACTGCACACCCATGTTTACTCTAACATTATTCACAAAAGCTGTAATATGGGGAAAACATAAAAATTCTTCAATAAATGAATGAATAAAGAAGATAAATATTATTCAGCCATTTAAAAAAAGGAAATCCTACCATTTGCAATGACATGGTAAACTGGGAGCATTACGCTATATAAAAGAAGCCAAAAGGGGAAAGACAAATATGGTATGCTATCACTTTTATGTAAAATCTGGAAGGAAAAAAGAGAACAGAGACTTAATCTGAGGAGAAAAAAGAGAAGTTAAAGAACTTAATCTATCTAATTAAAAGATTTATATTAAGCTCCCATAAACAGTACTGTGTGGTATTGCTATAAGGATAAACATATAGATCATTGAAATATTAGGTGTCCATAAACAGACCTAAATGTATGATTTTTTAGTAAAGATGTCTAGGTAATTCAATGAAGGAAAGAATAGACTTTTTTCCCTACTGATTATGCTGGGTCAATTACATACCCATATGGAAAAAAAAAATGAACCTCAACTACTACTTCATATCATACCCCAAAATTAACTCAAAATGAGTCAGAGACCTACATGTTAAAAACAAACCTATAAAAATACTAGAAAGAGTATTTTAAACTTTGGGGTAGATCAATGTTTATTAAATATCTCACAATGGGATACCTGGGTGGCTCAATGGTTGAGAGGCTGCCTTAGCCTCAGGGCACGATCCTAGGATCCAGGGATGGAGTCCTGCATCAGGCTCCCTGCAAGAAGTCGATTTTCCCTCTGCCTATACCTTTGACTCCCTTCTGTCTCTCATGAATAAATGAGTAAAATCTTTAAATAAATATCTCCCAGTAAGCATGAGCTATAAGTAAAACTGAAAATTGAAACTTGTTAATATTTTAACTCTTTTACTCCCTGAATGACATCTTTCTAAAAATGAAAAAGCAATCCATGGACTAGGAAAAAACTATGTATATAGACACGCAAACAATTTTATAAAGTATAAATATATAAACATTTTACAGACAATTTATATATATTATATATATAAATTTTATATAAACATATACTTTATATTTATTTTTAATATATAAGATATATATATATATATATGATTAAAAGGCCTATACCTAGAATATATAAAGAACGTTCAGACTTTAGTAATTAGAAACCCAGAATGACTATCTTTATATTGTACAAAGGACGCAAAAAAGAAATTTCCAGAAAAAGATCTACAAATGCTTGATCATAGCGTAGTTCTATTTTTACCTTTTTGAGAACCCTAATACCATTTCCTTGAGTGGCTGCACTACTTTGCATTCCCACTCAGTGCAAGAGGGTTCCCCTTTCTCCTCATCCCCATCCCCATCTCTTGGCACTCGTATTGTTAATTTTAGCCATTCTGGCAAGTGTGAGGTGAGATCTCATTATAGCTTTGATTTGTATTTCCCTGATAATAAGTGATGTTGAGGTTCTTTTCATGTGTCTATTAGCAATATGAATGTCTTCTTTGGAAAAATGCCTATTGAAGTCTTCAGCCCCTTTGTTAATTGAATTAATTGTATTTGGGGTATTGAGTTTTATAAGTTCTATTTATAGATGGTACTTGGATGGTACTCAACTATCCAGAAATTGCACTGGTAGGTATTTGCTCAAAGAATACAAAAATACTAACTCAAAGGGATAGTGCATCCCAATGTTTATCTACAATAGCCAGATTGTGGAAACAACCCAAGTATCCATCAACTGATGAATGGATAACAAAGATGTGGTAGATATAAAACCTGGTATATATTTACATGTATATAATATATATATGATATATACATATGATAGAATATTACTCAGCCGTAAAAAGAATGAAATCTTGCCTTTTGCAATGACATGAATGGAGCTAGAAAGAATTATGCTAAGTAAAATGAGTCAGTCAGAGAAATACAAATACTAAAAGATTTCAATCATATGTACAATAAGAAATAAAACATACAGTATGGGGGCAGGGGGAGAGGGAGGCAAAAAAAATGGAATTTTAATCGTAGAGAACAAAATGATGGTTACTAGAAGGGAAGTGGGTGACAGTAAATGATGGGAATTAAGAAGAACACCTGTAATGAGACCCAGGTGTTGTGGAAGTTTTGAATCACTATATACTACACATGAAACTATTATTATAATGTATGTTAAGTAACTAGACTCTAAATATACTTTTAAAAATGTACAAATGACAAACAAATGCTCAACATCATTAGTCATCAGGGAAAGCAAATTAAAACCACAATAATATATCAGCACATACCTCCTTGAATGATGACGTGGAAAATAACAATACCAAGTGACAAAAAATATGGAACAATTCTTGTGATTAAAATGAGAACTTTCTGCTTGTATTTTGATATCTCACCATAATTTTAATGTTGCCTAGTATTCCTTATGAACCCATGAGTTCATAGAGATTACTATGAGTCCCAGAGATTACTAATTAGGAGCCTATTAGAGCTTCCGTTTAATTTCATAGCCCTCTGATGAAAATGAAAAACAACGTTTGGAGACAAGGACTTTAATAACTGCCATTCCACTGATTTTAAGCCCTCACTGCACTAGCTCTAATGCAATCAATAACAGGTTTCTAGAAATGTTTTAATATTGTTAGGGAGGCAGGTTCTCTGTGACCCGAGTCAACAGGTTAAAACATTACAGGTCTCCACACTCAAATTATGCCATTTTCCTACTCCCATGATATTTAGCTTTCTTGGAAACTAAAGTTCACAAAGAGAAAGGGGATTCTTGCATGGTTGGGTTCCAAGCAGAGGGAATGCAATTCCCTATTCGAAATTGGGTGATTTTCAAACATGTCTCTTCAGCATACCTGTTTCTAAGACCAAGCCTTTCCACCAAAGGAGATAATTAATTCCAGAGAGAGAAAACAGCAGTTCTAAGCCAAGGTCCTTGAACTTTTTTGGAAACGTCTTTAAATATCCATGCAGTGCCAAAGGAAAATATTGTGGGGGGTTTACGTTCCTAGAGCAAGATTCATTATGAGAAGAATGACCCATTTGAAAGTGTTTCCTCCACATTTCTTGCCTCTTGTCTATGGGACCAGAGCCATCTGGAGATCATGTCTCCATAGTGTTTCAAAAGAATTCATTCCAAATTCAAATCCCAGATTCTCAATAAGGAATTTTGAGGCTTTAGGCTAGAAGGAAAGATTGAGACTAGGAGAAACACCTTTTCAAGGACCTTTGATTTGTTATCAAATTACCTCAATAGTCTGTGTCTGAGGTGTGTTCTATCTTTCATACTGAAAGTTTACTATTAAAGAAGAGGCCAGCTTGAAGATGGAATTATTTCTGAAAAATCCTAAACATCACTGTGATCATCTATAAGGTAAGGTTTTCAGCAGCATTGAAGCATCTTAAACATTGGTATTTTCTATAAAGAGTAATCATTATGTTTCAACAGCTTACAAACAGTAATATTATAACCATATTCCCATTAGTCAGAAGATAGTTAGTAAATGTCATTAACTTAAACAGACAAATGAAAATGTTGAGGCTTATAGAGATTTTATGAGATTTTATAAAAATTGGAACCCAATTTTTGGTCACAAGACACCTATTTTGACATAAGATGCCTCCTTTAACATTCAAGACTAATCATGAGCATGAAGATTAAATGTAAGTATGCCCCCCACACAGTGATATATAAATATGTTTATAGATGACATAAATCATTAGTCATTTAGTCCAAGCATGACCAGAGACTGTCCTTCCTAAGGTTAATTACTATGCATAACGTGAGTCTCTGTGGTATGCTGAAAAGTAAAATTAGAGATAATTCTTCCAGAGATTATTGCGTGATTAAATGTTTTCTGATTACAGTCAATTACCAATTCTTCCTATCTTCTGTGTGAATACAGTCACAAAAATACGTGAAAGCTCTTCGTGTGCTCACAGTAATGCGGTGGGGATATTCATATACATTTACTCAATCAATTCTCACAGCACCTGGGATGTGGATATGATCATTCTCACTTTAGAGATGAGGAAACAAGAACATAAGGTCCCAGGAAATGTACCCTGGATAAAAGAAGTTGCAAGTGGAAAAGGCAAGATTCCAATCGGGTCTCTCTGATTTCAAACCAATACAGTACACTTAACGACCATGGTAGTCATTTTCAACATTGTACAGAAAACTCTGGAGACCCATGTTTTTAAGAGGATTGGGTAGGGAGGAAATGGGCTGCATGAGAGGCCAAGGTAAAAGTGCTCTTCAATGAAAGCAGTACCTCATTTTCATTAATATTTGGAGACTGCAGTGTGTGGTACGTGTGTGTGTGTGTGTGTGTGTGTGTGTGTGTGTGTGTGTGTCTTGATGAAATTACTTCATATATATTTGCCTCTGAAGTACCATTAAAGTCCTTTGATTATGGTCATGTCAAAAGAGATTACTAGTTTACACTGTTTATTATCACAGAACAATGTAGAGCAAGGATTAATAATTTGAAGGAAAAAGGTCACAAGTAAAATTTGATTTAGTCTTGGCTCTCCTCATTTTTATCTGCTTGATCTAGGGCAGGATTCTTAACTTCTCTATGTTTGTATCTCCTGCTGTGTAAAGGAAGTATGATAGTGGTAATTATTTCACAGGAATGTAGTGAGGATTAAACAACCACATTTCTGAAAAAAACGAACACAGCAAGTGTCTACATTTGTGTTGATATAATTATTATAAAATATATATAATTACATTTTAGTTGATATTATCTTTATTATTATTCTGAACATCTGCAATCATTTCGTCTCTTGCAAAAAAGTATGAAACAATGCTAACCACACAGGTTACTACCATGCCATGCACATAGTAATCAATCATTTAAAATATATTTATCAGTTATTATAATATTTTGGGATTTTGAAAACTTGTATTATCTACTCTTTTATAATAGCTCCTGGAGCCTTGTATTACATTCTCATAAGAAACACACTGTTCCACATTTTTGTTAACTATTATAAATGTTCTGTGACTGGGCTTTCTGTCTCTGGCTGACATCCCCTAACTGAAGCTAATTCAACTTCATCCAAGACACACAAAGGACTTTCACAGAGTTATATCCAAGAGTCACCATTCTTCCAACCCCTGGTCATTCTTCCACTTCTATTCAGTTACCTTCCATGGTTCCCCATTTCCTAAGGGTAAAGAAAGAATTCCTAGCTTTCCATTCATAGCTTGAACATCCATTCTTTACCACTCTTTTGAAACTTAGCTGCCAGTATGATTCCTTCAAGATAGGCTCTTTATCATCTCAGATGATGAAGTATGCCTAGGTGATCTTCAAGAACTCAGAACTTACTTGCTATCTCACAAAACCTCATGAGAATCCACTTCTCATTAGAATACAGGCTGCTACATTTACTAGATGTGGAAGCTTACTAAATGCAAGGTTACATTAACATAAGGGATTTCTTTTTCAGGTCATGTAGTTAAGCATAATACGAAAAAATGGAGATTAGGAACAACGTGACAGAATTTGTGCTACTGGGGCTCACAGAGAATCCAAAGATGCAGAAAATCATATTTGTTGTGTTTCTGGTCATCTACATCGTCTCTGTGGTAGGAAATGTGCTCACCGTGGTCACTATCACTGCCAGCCCATTATCGGGGTCCCCCATGTACTTTTTCCTGGCCTATCTCTCCCTCATTGATGCCTGCTATTCTTCTGTCAATACCCCCACCCTCATCATAGAGTCACTCCGTGAAAAGAAGACCATCCCATTCAATGCATGCATAATCCAAATCTTTGGGGAACATTTCTTTGGAGGTGCTGATGTCATCCTGCTTACTGTGATGGCCTATGACCGCTATGTGGCCATCTGCAAGCCACTGCACTACATGACCATCATGAATCGGCGGCTATGTGGCCTGCTCATGGCAGTGGTGTGGGTGGGAGGCTTTCTTCATGCAGCCATACAGATCCTCTTTATCATCCCACTACCCTTCTGTGGCCCTAACGTCATAGATCACTTTATATGTGATCTGAATCCTTTGCTCAATCTTGCCTGCACTGATACCCACACTCTTGGGTTCTTTGTTGCTGCCAACAGTGGTTTCATCTGTGTCTTAAACTTCCTCCTCCTCATGGTTTCCTATGTGGTCATTCTGCGCTCCCTAAAGAACCACAGCTTGGAGGCGAGGCGCAAAGCCCTCTCCACCTGTGTCTCTCACATCACAGTGGTCGTCCTATTCTTTGTGCCCTGCATATTTGTGTACATGAGACCCGCAGCTACTTTATCCATTGATAAAGCAGTTGCAGTGTTCTATACTACAATAACTCCCATGTTAAATCCTTTAATCTATACCTTGAGAAATGACCAGATGAAAAATGCCATTAGGAAACTGTGTAGTAGGAATGCTAGTGTGGGTGACAAATAAATGTATCTGGAGCTCAACAGTGATTCAACTGAGGCAAAAGTCAAACAGACATGTTGGATGATCTCAGCAAGGAATACCTATGACATAAAAAATGACAACAACAACAACAACAATGACTGCTATTTTGTTTTCAAGAGCAAAAATGGGTGCAAGAAATGGAAAAATAACCCTAGCTCAGGATCTCTCTTTGCATATTTGAATAATGCTAGCAAATTGGGGCTTGTTTCATGAGCTTCATTCATATGCATGGATTCATAAGCTTTCATCCTAATTTTAAAAATTAAAAATAGGGACACCTGGGTGGCTCAGCAGTTGAGCATCTGCCTTGCATCATGGCATGATCCCGGGATCTGGAATCAGGCTCCCCACAGGGAGCCTGTTTCTTCCTCCGCCCGTGTCTTTAGGCCTGTCTCTGTGTGTCTCTTATGAATAAATAAATAAAATCATTTTTTAAAAAATTAAAAATATATTGATATTGAGCAGTAGTCTTTATAACAATCCAAAGAAGTAGGCATTGCTATTATCCCCATTTTATAGGTGAGGAAACAGAAAGGGGGAATTATCAAAATAATTATACTGAAGATTCACTAATCAGAGACTACCTGATTTCTCAGACCATGCTCTTAAATGTTGTGATACAGTGCCAGACAATGATGACAGAAAGATGATTCTAATTCTTACCACTTATTGAGCTAGGTTTTATGCTGGACCACATATATAAGATATAGATACAAATATCTATATATACATATATAGATATACAATATATATCTTATACATATGCATGTTAAATCATTATGTACATGTACTATATATCATAATAATATAGATGATTATATATTGTATTTCTATTAATTCATTACTTATAACTAAATTCCAAGGATATTTCAGTAATAACTCAGGTCAATTTTAGTTATCATTGTTGTGGATAATAAGCTCATTGCAATATTCTGGTTTGTATTTACTTTAGGAAATAAAAGTGAAAGCCCATTAACACTGATGGAGTAGGTGAAGAATATGATACTTTATTTGAAAATTTACTTGTAAAAAGTAAAATAAAATAAAATAAAGAAAATTTACTTGGGGGCTTCAGAATCCTATCATTGTCATGTCACCCATCTTATGCTGATAAGCTGTTAGAAAATGCGATGACTCAAATCAAAGATCATTTCAATGCCAGATGAGAATTCCTACTTTTTAATATATATTTATACTCCATAGAGATCTTGCCTGCTACCTAGAATATTTTATACAATTAGAAAAATGACTAGTGCATGATAAATAATAACTAAAAAATAAAACTATAAAGAAAGATCAATAAAGTAAATAAAACGTAGAACAAAAAATATATTGAGCTGTAGGGAATAATCTTCCTATTTTGTCTGATTTGGATTCAAGAATTCTAGCTGGGTCTGTTAAACAGACCACAATTTGTTTTAACTCCTGCTTAAACCATGTAATGAGAAAGAAATTGAACCTGACATTCTCATCTCGATTCAAGTAACTGAAACTGAACCTACTCTCAGCAAGATTACATCATATGAACATGAGTTGTCCATGTTATTCTTCTCTGTTAATTAGTTTACATTGTGGTAACATATCATCATGAAAGAATATTTTTTAAAATATGTGGCTCAACCCACACACAAAACAATTTCAGGATAAATATATTCCATTGATCCCATCTATCCATCACCCATTAATCAATAGCAACATCTTGAGTCTGAAGAATAATATATCAGAAACACTGATGATTGTGGGGCTTCAGTGCTAAATAGGGGAACCTGGGTCTTGCCTTCACAGAGCTTCACATCCACTGAAAGAAACCCAGAGGAAAACAGAAAATGACAACACCCTGTTATAAAGGGTAAGGTAGTGGCAGCACAAAGTGCTAGGAAAGGATGAATTAGGGACATACAAGAAAGGTTCAGGAAATGTTCCAAGAGGAAAGGACATATGAAATGGAATTTCAAACTGGAAATCAAGTCAGCAGAGTGAATATGTACACTTCAGTTGGAGTAGGAGCATTCCTAAGAGAGAGAATACATTACAAAGGTCAGGGGTGAAAATCAGTATGCAGGAATTCTGGTGAATGCAGTGTGACCATAGGTGTTAATATATCTATAAATTCAACATCATTTATTAAACTCTCACCATGTGCCAGGCAGTATGCTACAAAATGAACCAACCTATATGGGTAAATAGCAGGACATGAACCTGGTGAGACCAGAACAGGAAAGATGCAGAAGGGTCTCACGATCACGTTAAAGCCTACTTCACAATAGCATGGGGCAAACATTGGAAGGCCTTTTGAACCAGTGAGTGATGCAGCTGGATTCGAGCTTGAGATGATAGCTGTATGGGTTATCAGTGTGGGAAGTGGATTGAAGGGAACAAGAGTGGCAGCAGGATGTTATTGTCATGATGTGGGTGTGAAAGGATGGAGCCTGAACTCTGGTGGTGCCAGTGACGATGTTGAAGGTGGTAGGCACTGCTGAGTCTGGATCCACTTCCTTCACTCCTCCAGTGTCTCCTAGCTCTGTGTCTGGGCTACAAACAGCTCAGAGCTCAAAGCCCCACCTTCTCTGTACATTTGCACCAGAACAAAATTATAGGCTATACCCACCACTGTGGGACACGGTAGCAGCCAATAGACATCAGGCTGGTTCCTTTGCCTCGGGGTGGAGCCAGTCCTGTATCACGGTGTATACCCTAGATTCCTGTGGCATCAGGCTGAAGTCAATCCCCAGTTGGGGCCACACACTTCTTCCTATATCGTAGTAGCTTCCCTCAACCCTTCTCCTTATAAATCACTTTCATGAGAATCCCCATCTCAGAGTATGCATTTGGGAACCCAACTTAACACAGAGACATAGGAAACTTTAAGAAATATCTAAGTATATAAACAGAAGAACTTGACATGGGATGAAGATTTGATAAAGAAGTCATGAATGAAAACCAGACTCTTCTTTAAATTACTGGGAGGAGGGAAGCCCTGGTGGCGCAGCGGTTTAGTGCTGCCTGCAGTCCAGGGTGTGATCCTGGAGACCTGGGATGGAGTCCCACATCGGGCTCCTTGCATGGAGCCTGCTTCTGCCTCTGCCTGTGTCTCTGCCTCTCCCTCTGTATGTCTCTCATGAATAAATAAAATCTTAAATAAATAAATAAATAAATAAATAAATAAATAAATAAATAACTGGGAGGAGGTTAGAACAGAGAAAATGAGTCTTTTTTTGACAGCTCAAGTGGTTTCTACCTCTTTGTACTAAAGGGTTAATGTTGAATTGCCTAAGAAAATGTAATGTTCCCCCTCAAAGGCAGGTGACCTGAGAGAAGGGGCTGATTTTCCTCAGTACTCACTCCCACCATCCTCTTTGCTCCTACACCTATAACAAGACACAAAACACAACAACCTTTAATAGTGAGGTACAAAGTGTAACTCATGAACACAGTACACCCCAAAATAAATGTTTTCTAATGTATGAAGAAAAAAATTGGATAATCATGAAATAAAGTTCAATCAAGCCAAATTTCTTGATATTGGTTCACTAAGCAGAGATTCTTCATGTAACATTATAGCTGGGGGACTGAGGTAAAGCTAATGGTATATCTGCTTGGTTGGTGGCTAAAGCATGAATCTAAAGGGGGCCCAGTGTAAGCAAAGTAGAAATGCCAGATTTGCCTTGATGTAATGTAGAGGGACACATTGAAAGATATGGGGATATCGGAATGTTAGAATGGATTGTCATAAAAAAATGGATTGTCGTTTCAGGGAGGGTCAAGAAGACATACCTTTCTTTTGAAAAATTTATTTATTTATTCATGAGAGAAACAGAAAGAGAGGCAGAGACATAGGCAGAGGAAGAAGTAGGCTCCCTGCAGGGATCCAAATGCAAGACCCAAGATGGGGACCCCAGTTCATACCCTGAGCTGAAGGCAGAGCCTAAACCACTGAGCCACCCAGATGTCTCTAGGTGTCATACCTTTCGTCATGACCAGAGAACTAAATTTTCAGGCTAGTGCCAGCATCTTTGAAAAACTCTCTGATCACTGTTGTCTGTAGGCCAGACCTTTAGTGTTGCTAAACTGGAAAATCCCAATGCAATGGGAGTGTTTTGATGCCAGATAACAGTTACCAAGTGGTAGCACTGAAGCTTCTTAAAGGCAAGGTGGGCATGCTTTCCATAGAGGACAGAAGAATCAAAATAACAATCAGAATAATTAATACAAGCAGATTTACAGTGCTGGCTCTGTCATGTTGGTGCTCCTAGAAGTGAAATAGGGAAGAAAACTATATAAGCCTTGATCTGTGTTAGCAAAAATGTACAGGCTTAGTAAACTTAATCATAAAAGAGAGATTCGTGGGATCCCTGGGTGGCTCAGCGGTTTAGCGCCTGCCTTCAGCCCAGAGTGTGATCCTGGAGTCCCAGGATGGAGTCCCACATTGGGCTCCCTGCATGGAGCCTGCTTTTCCCTCTGCCTGTGTCTCTGCCTTTCTCTCTCTTTCTGTGTCTCTCATGAATAAATAAATAAAATCTTAAAAAAAAATAAAAAGAGAGAGATTCGTGATCTTGCAATTAATTCCCAGATGGAACCAGTCTATAAACTCAAAATTCCTAGAACAAAGGGAAGATCGAATCCCCTTGAGGAAGCACCCTGGGACATTGCTAAAAATGTATATATTAATCTTTTTCACCGCATTCCCCAAATGAGGCCTATGGCCTTTTTGTCTGTCAATTTGTGCATTGAGGAATAGAAAAATATCTAGACCTTCAAGGACTGCTGGACACTGGTTGTGACCTGAAACTGATTCCAGGAAACCCAGAACAACAGTGTTCCCCTAGATAGAGCAGGAGTTTCCAGAGGACAGGTGGTCATTGGAGTTTTAGCTCAGGCAAAGTTTGCAATGGGTCCAGTAGGTCACTGGACTCATTCTTTGGTACTTCTCCACCTTCAGAATGCATAATCTGAAGAGATATCTTTGCAACTGGCAAACTTGCAATTTGACATGCAGACTGAGGGCTATTATAGTGAAAGCCAAATGGAAACCTCTAGATTTGCCTCTACCTAGGAAAATAGTAAAGAAAAAGCAATACCACATCCCTGGAGGAATCATGGTGATTAGAGCCACCATCAAGGACTTGAAAGATATAGAGGTAGTGATTCCCATAACATACACATTTAACTCACTTATTTGGCCTTCACAGGAGATAGATGGATCTTGGAGAATGACAGTTGATACTCATAACTTAACTAGGTGGAGACTCCAAGAATTGCAACTGCTGTACCAGATGTGGTTTTGTTGCTTCGGTAAATTAACATATTCTTTGGTACCTGGTATGTAGCACATGATTTGACACATGTCTTTAAGATCCACTAGAGGCAATTTGATTGCAGCTTACAAGGCCAGCAATATGCCTTCACTGCCCTCCTTCAGAGTTGTGTCACCTCTCTGGTACTATGCCATAATTCAGTTCATAGAGATCTCCATTGTATTTTATTCTTCTAGATAACCATACTGGTCCATTATATTGATGACAAAACACTGATTGGATCTAGAGGTCAAGATGTAAATACTCTAAGATTTATTAGTAGGACATTTCTGTATCAGAGGATGGAAAGTAAATACAATTGAAACTCAAGTAACTGAAACTCAGTAAAATGTCCACGATCCAAGGGGGATAAAGCATATAAGGATAGTTCTTTTGAAGTAAATATAAAATAGGATAAAAACAGAGGGGGAGACAAACCGTAAGAGAATCTTAACTATACAGAAAAAACTGAAGGTTGCTGGTGTTGAGGTGGGGTACGCTATGGGCATTAGGGAGGCCATTTGATGTAAGGATCAGTGGGTGTTTTATGCAACTGATGAATCACTAATTTTTACCCCAAAATTAATAATACACTATATGCGGAGGGAGAGGCAAGATGGCGGAAGAGTAGGGTCCCCAAGTCACCTGTCCCCACCAAATTACCTAGATAACCTTCAAATCATCCTAAAATCTATGAATTCGGCCTGAGATTTGAAGAGAGAACAGCTGGAATGCTACAGTGAGAAGAGTTCACGCTTCTATCAAGGTAAGAAGACGGGGGACAAAAGAAATAAAGAAACAAAAGGCCTCCAAGGGGGAGGGGCCCCGCGAGGAGCCGGGCTGAGGCCGGGGCGAGTGTCCCCAGGACAGGAGAGCCCCGTCCCGGAGACGCAGGAGCTGCACCAGCCTTCCCGGGCGGAAAGGGGCTCGCAGGGAGTTGGAGCAGGACCCAGGAGGGCGGGGATGCCCTCGGGCTCCCGGGGACACTAACAGACACCTGCGCCCCGGGAGACTGCGCCGAGCTCCCTAAGGGCTGCAGCGCGCACGGCGGGACCCGGAGCAGCTCGGAGGGGCTCGGGCGGCGGCTCCGCGGAGGGGGGGTGGGGCGGGAGCAGCTCGGAGGGGCTCGGGCAGAGGAAGAGGCTCCGCGGAGGGGGCTGCGGGGCGGGAGCAGCTGGGGGGGCTCGGGCAGAGGAAGAGGCTCCATGCGTAGGGGGCTGCGGGGCGGGAGCAGCGGGGAGGGGCTCGGGCGGGGGCTCCTCCGGGGGGCTGCAGGGCCGGAGCGCGAATCCAACAGCCCAGGCCCCGGAGCACAGGGCTCCGGGACAAAGCCCAGGATCCGGCCTCCCCCGGGACAGGCAGAGGCCAGGAGGGCCCAGGACAGCAAGGACGCTCCTGCCCCGAGCTGAGCAGATCAGCGGCCCCGCCCCGGAGCCTCCAGGCCCTGCAGACGGAGAGCTCCGGAGTTACTGCGGGAGCTGACTCCAGGGCTGCAGAGCTGGCCCCGCCCCTGGGGCTGTTGCTCCTGGGGCCTCACGGGGTAAACAACCCCCACTGAGCCCTGCACCAGGCAGGGGGCAGAGCAGCTCCCCCAAGTGCTAACACCTGAAAATCAGCACAACAGGCCCCTCCCCCAGAAGGCCAGCTAGACTGACAAGTTCCAGGGGAAGTCAAGGTTTAAAGTGTACAGAATAAGAAGATATTCCCCGTCTTACTTTTTTTTTCTTTTTGATTTCTGTTTGCTTTCCCTACCCTTTTTTCCCTTTCTTTCTTTTTCTTTCTCTTCTCTTCTTTTTCTTTTTCTCTTCCTTTTTTTTTCTTTTACTCTTTTCCTTCCTTCTTTCTCTCTTCTCTTTTTCTCCTTTTCCCAATACAACTTGCTTTTGGCCACTCTACACTGAGCAAAATGACAAGAAGGAAACCCTCACTTTAAAAGAAAGAATCAGAAACAGTCCTCTCTCCCACAGAGTTACAAAATCTGGATTACAATTCAATGTCAGAAAGCCAATTCAGAAGCACTATTATAAAGCTACTGGTGGCTCTAGAAAAAAGCATAAAGGACTCAAGAGACTTCATGACTGCAGAATTTAGATCTAATCAGGCAGAAATTAAAAATCAATTGAATGAGATGCAATCCAAACTAGAAGTCTTAACGACGAGGGTTAACCAGGTGGAAGAACGAGTGAGTGACACAGAAGACAAGTTGATGGCAAAGAGGGAAACTGAGGAAAAAAGATACAAACAACTAAAATACCATGAGAATGGATTAGGGAAATAAATGACAGCCTGAGGAAGAAAAACCTACATTTAATTGGAGTTCCTGAGGGCGCCAAAAGGACCAGAGGGCCAGAATATGTATTTGAACAAATCATAGCTGAAAACTTTCCTAATCTGGGAAGGGAAACAGGCATTCAGATCCAGGAAACAGAGAGATCCCCCCGAAAATCATAAAAACCATTCAACACCTCGACATTTAATAGTTAAGCTTGCAAAATCCAAAGATAAAGAGAAGATCCTTAAAGCAGCAAGAGACAAGAAATCCCTGATTTCACAGGGAGGAGTATTAAGATAACAGCAGACCTCTCCACAGAGACCTGGCAGGCCAGAAAGGGCTGGCAGGATATATTGAGGGTCCTATATGAGAAAAACATGCTACCAAGAATACTTTATCCAGCAAGGCTCTCATTCAGAATTTAAGGAGAGATAAAGAGCTTCCAAGACAGGCAGGAACTGAAAGAAACCAGCTCTGCAAGAAATTTTAAGGGGGACTCCTAAAATTCCCCTTTAAGGAGAAGTCCACAAAACAAAGGACTGAATAGATATCATGATGACACTACTATCTTTCCATAGTAACTCTGAACGTGAACAAGCTAATGACCCCATCAAAAGGCACAGGGTGTCAGACTGGATAAAAAAGCAGGACCCATCTACTTGCTGTCTACAAGAGACTCATTTTAGACAGGACACCTACAGCCTGAAAATAAAACGTTGGAGAACCATTTGCCATTCAAATGGTCCTCAAAAGAAAGCAGTGGTAGCCATCCTTATATCAGATAAACTAAAATTTACCACAAAGACTATAGTAAGAGATGAAGAGAGACAATATATCATACTTAAAGGATCTATCCAACAAGAGGACTTAACAATCATCAATATATATGCCCCGAATGTGGGAGCTGCCAAATATATCAATTAATAACCAAAGTTAAGACATACTTAGATAATAATACACTTACACTTGGTGACTTCAATCTAGCACTTTCTACACTGGATAGGTCTTCTAAACACAACATCTCCAAAGAAACGAGAGCTTTAAATGATACACTGGACCAGATGGATTTCATAGATACCTACAGAACTTTACATCCAAACTCAAATGAATACACATTCTTCTCAAGTGCACATGGAACTTTCTGCAGAATAGACCACATACTGGGTCACAAATCGGGTCTGAACTGATACCAAAAGATTGGGATCCTCCCCTGCATATTCTCAGACCATAATGCCTTGAAATTAGAACTAAACCACAATAAGAAGTTTGGAAGGACTTCAAACACGTGGTGGTTAACGACCCTCCAGCTAAAAGATGAAAGGGTCAACCAGGAAATAAAGAAAGAATTAAAAAGTTTCATGGAAACTAATGAGAATGAAGATACAACCACTCAAAATCTTTGGGATGCAGCAAAAGCAGTCCTGAGGGGGAAATACATCACAATACAAGCATCCATTCAAAAACTGGAAAGAACTCAAATACAAAAGCTAACCTTACACCTAAAGGAGCTAGAGAAAAAACAGCGAATAGATCCTACACCCAGCAGAAGAAGAGAGTTAATAAAGATTTGAGCAGAACTCAACAAAATCGAGACCAGAAGAACTGTGGAACAGATCAACAAAACCAGTAGTTGGTTCTTTGAATGAATTAATAAGATAGATCAACCATTAGCCAGCCTTATTAAAAAGAAGAGAGAGAAGACTCAAATTAATAAAATCATGAATGAGAAAGGAGAGATCACTACCAACACCAAGGAAGTACAAACAATTTTAAAACCATATTATTAACAGCTATACGCCAATAAATTAGGCAATCTGGAAGAAATGGACGCATTCCTAGAAAGCCACAAACTACCAAAACTGGATTGGGAAGAAATACAAAACCTGAACAGGCCAATAACCAGGGAGGAAATTGAAGCAGTCATCAAAAACCTCCCAAGACACAAAAGTCCAGGGCCAGATGGCTTCCCAGGGGAATTCTATCAAACATTTAAAGAAGAAACCATACCTATTCTACTAAAGCTGTTTGGAAAGATAGGAAGAGATGGAGTACTTCCAAATTCGTTCCATGAGGCCAGCATCACCTTAATTCCAAAACCAAAGTCCCCACCAAAAAGGAGAATTACAGACCAATATCCCTGATGAACATGGATGCAAAACTTCTCAACAAGATACTAGCCAATAAGATCCAACAGTGCATTAGGAAAATTATTCACCATGACCAAGTAGGATTTATCCCCGGGACACAAGGCTGGTTCAACACTCGTTAAACAATCATGTGATTCATCATATCAGCAAGAGAAAAACCAAGAACCATATGATCCTCTCATTAGATGCAGAGAAAGCATTTGACAAAATACAGCATCCATTCCTGATCAAAACTCTTCAGAGTGTAGGGATAGAGGGAACATTCTTCGACATCTTAAAAGCCATCTACAAAAAGCCCACAGCAAATATCATTCTCAATGGGGAGTACTGGGAGCCTTTCCCCTAAGATCAGGAACAAGACAGGGATGTCCACTCTCACCACTGCTATTCAACATAGTACTGGAAGTCCTAGCCTCAGCAATCAGACAACAAAAAGACATTAAAGGCATTCAAATTGGCAAAGAAGAAGTCAAACTCTCCTTCTTTGCCAATGACATGATACTTTACATAGAAAACCCAAAAGACTCCACCCCAAGATTGCTAGAACTCATACAGCAATTTGGTAGCGTGGCAGGATACAAAATCAATGCCCAGAAATCAGTGGCATTTCTATGCACTAACAATGAGACTGAAGAAAGAGAAATTAAGGACTCAATCCCATTTACAATTGCACCCAAAAGCATAAGATGACTAGGAATAAACCTAACCAAAGAGGTCAAGGATCTGTACCCTAAAAACTATAGAACGCTTCTGAAAGAAATTGAGGAAGACACAAAGAGATGGAAAAATATTCCATGCTTATGGATTGGCAGAATTAATATTGTGAAAATGTCAATGTTACCCAGGGCAATTTACACGTTTCATGCAATCCCTATCAAAATACCATGGACTTTCTTCAGAGAGTTAGAACAAATTATTTTAAGATTTGTGTGGAATCAGAAAAGACCCCGAATAGCCAGGGGAATTTTAAAAAAGAAAACCATAGCTGGGAGCATCACAATGCCAGATTTCAGGTTGTACTACAAAGACAGTGTGGTACTGGCACAAAAACAGACACATAGATCAATGGAACAGAATAGAGAATGCAGAAGTGGACCCTCAAATTTATGGTCAACTAATATTCGATAAAGGAGGAAAGAATATCCATTGGAAGAAAGACAGTCTCTTCAATAAATGGTGCTGGGAAAATTGGACATCCACATACAGAAGAATGAAACTAGACCACCCTCTCGCACCATACACAAAGATAATCTCAAAATGGATGAAAGATCTAAATGTGGGACAAGATTCCATCAAACTCCTAGAGAAGAATACAGGCAACACCCTTTTTGAACTCGGCCACAGTAACTCCTTACAAGATACATCCATGAAGGCAAAAGAAACAAAAGCAAAAATGAACTATTGGGACTTCATCAAGATAAGAAGCTTTTGCACAGCAAAGGATACAGTCAACAAAACTAAAAGACAACCTACAGAATGGGAGAAGATATTTGCAAATGACGTATCAGATAAAGGGTTAGTTTCCAAGATCTATAAAGAACTTCTTAAACTCAACACCAAAGAAACAATCAATCCAATCACGAAATGGGCAAAAGACATGAACAGAAATCTCACAGAGGAAGACAGAGACATGGCCAATACACACATGAGAAAATGCTCTGCAACACTTGCCATCAGGGAAATACAAATCAAAACCACAATGAGATACCATCTCACACCAGTGAGAATGGGGAAAATTAACAAGGCAGGAAACCACAAATGTTGGAGAGGATGCGGAGAAAAGGGAACCCTCTTACACTGTGGGTGGGAATGTGAAATGGTGCAGCCACTCTGGAAAACTGTGTGGAGGTTCCTCAAAGAGTTAAAAATAGACCTACCTGGACCCAGCAATTGTACTGCTGGGGATTTACCCCAAAGATACAGATGCAAGGAAACGCCGGGACACCTGCACCCCGATGTTTCTAGCAGCAATGTCCACAATAGCCAAACTGTGGAAGGAGCCTCTGTGTCCATCGAAAGATGAATGGATAAAGATGTGGTTTATGTATACAATGGAATATTAGCCATTAGAAATGACAAATACCCATCATTTGTTTGACGTGGATGGAACTGGAGGCTGTTATGCTGAGTGAAATAAGTCAGTCGGAGAAGGACAAACATATGTTCTCATTCATTTGGGGAATATAAATAATAGTGAAAGGGAATAGAAGGGGAGTGAGATGAAATGTGTGGGAAATATCAGAAAGGGAGACAGAACATAAAGACTCCTAACTCTGGGAAACGAACTAGGGATGGTGGAAGGGGAAGAGGGCAGGGGGTGGGGGTGAATGGGTGACCGGCACTGAGGGGGTCACTTGATGGGATGAGCACTGGGTGTTATTCTGTGTGTTGGTAAATTGAATACCAATAAAAAGTAAATTTATTATTAAAAAATTAATAATACACTATATGCTAATTTGAACTTAATAAAACAAAAAAATATTTCCCTTTTAAGGAAAAGTGTATGTTGGTCCAACTATCCCTTCTGATACCAAAAGATGTACTATACACACTAGGTATCTTGGATAGGGAAGGCAATCCAAGAATCCAAGAGTCTTCATTTGGATATTTTACTCATGTCTATTTATTAAGTTACTCAAAAAGCTGCTAATTTGAGTGGAGCTCAGAAAAAAGAAATGTCTCTGTCTCATATCGAGACTGTGGTGTAAGCTACTATTCCACATGGGTGCTATGATTCAGCACATCCAATGGTGCTTGATATGTCAATGGTAGAAAGGGATGCTGCTGGAGTCTTTGGCAGTCCTCCATGTATGAACTGCAGGGCAGGCCCTTAGGATTTTGGAGCAAATTCCTGACGTCCTCTATAGGCAACTACTCTCCTTTTGAGAAATGCCTCTTGCCTGCTACTGGGCCTTGGTAGAGACTAAACGCTTAACCATAGGTCACCAATTCTCTGTGAAACCTAACTACTCATCTTGAACATGGTGTTTTCTAACCCCCAAAACCATAAAATTGGGAATGCCGTGCAACAGTCCATTATCAAATAGAATAGTCTTCATTTATATATGATTTTGCCTTCCATGGTTGCTATTACCTGATGTTCAGAAGCAGATGATCCTTCTGAGATATGTTCAGAAGGTCTTTAGTGGCCTAAGCTACCTCACCATGTATGTGTTATTCATAGCACTTCATCTCACTAGGACAGCATTTTGTCATCTCACATTATCATAAGAAGGAAGGTGAGTACAGTACAATCAGGTATTTTGATAGAGACAAAGACCATATTCACATAATTTGTATTACTATACTGTTGTGGATTTTTGTATTTTATTATTGCTGTTGTTAATCTCTTACTGTGCCTAGTTTATAAATTAAACGTCATCACAAGTATGTATGTATAGAAAAGCAAAGTATATATAGGATTCAGTACTCTACACAGTTGCAGACATCCACCTAGGATCTTGAAACACATCCCTTCACACCAATATAAGGACTGATTACCATATATGTGATCTGGCCCAAGCAAGAACTGCAGAAAATTCATATGAAGAAGTAGCCAAATGCTCACAGTCTCTACTTTTTGCTATGATACCTTCTCTCTACCTGACTGAGCCCAAAACCTTGTTGGGGGATCACTTTATTGAACTGACAAAAGAGGAAAAGATTTGGTTTGGTATACAGAAAGCCTCAGCAGTGATATGTGGGTAGAGCTCAAAAGTAAATAGATGTAGCACTACAGCCCCATTCTGAAAAATCCACAAAGGTCTGTAGTGAAGGGCAATTCTTTCAATGGGGAGAACTTTAAGCAATGAACCTGGTGTTCACTTCCTTGGAAAGAGAAAAGGCCAGATGTAACAATGTATACTGATTCATGTGCTTGGGCCAAGGATTTAGTTGAATGATCAGGGACATGAAGAAAACACTATTGGAAAATTGGTAACAACAAGAAAATTTGAGGAAGAGATATATTTACATGCCTTTCTGAATCAGTAAAAACACACAAGATATTTACGTCTCCCGTGAATGCTCATCAAAGAATGATCAGCGGAGGAGGATTTTAATTTTAATTTTAACTTGGTTAGTGGATAGAGTGACACATTTCGTGCGTACTACTCAGCCTCTTTACCTACCACTTCTCTCATCACCCATTGGGCTCATGAACAAAGTGGCCCTGGTGGCAGGCATGGAGGTTGTACAGGAGTTCAACAATATGGAGTTCACTGACCAAAGTTATCCTTACCATGACCACTGCTAAGTGCCCAATCTTCCAGCAGCAAAAGCAAGCCCCCCATAGGACATGATTCCATGGCATGATGAGCCTGGATATAGGTTCATTACATTGTTGCTTCCATAACAGAAGTGCAGTAGCTAATGGCATAGAGACTTTCTTTGGATACAGATTTGCCTTCTCTGCATGCAACTCTTCTGCCAAAACTACCATCCAAGGACGTAGAGAACTTTTAATCCACCATTACAGTATTGCACACAGCATTGGGTCTGACCCATTAACTCAATTCACATCCAATGCAGTGTCACAGTCATCCCATGCTCATGGAATTCACTGGTCTTACTACATTTCATACTATCTTGAAGCAATTGCCCTGATAAGATGGTGCAGTGAACTTTTGCAGAATTAGTTATACTACCAGCTAAGTAACAATACTTTCCAGGGCTGGAGCAAGCATGTTCAGATCTCTGGAAGGCCATATATGCTCTGAATCAGCACTCATTACATATTGTTCTTCCTCCCAAATAAAGTTCTGTAACCAATAGATAGAAATGGAAGAGGCACCATTCATATTATCGTTAGCGACCCACCAGCAAAATGTTTGCTTCCTGTTCCAATTAACTTATGTTCTTCTTGCTTTGAAGTCTTTATTCCAAAGGGAGAAATGCTCCCAGCAGAAGACACAACAAAATTCAACTGAACAAAGAGATGAGACTGCCTTCTCACCCCTGGGCTACTCATGACTTTGAATGAATAGGCAAAGAAGTAAGTTGCTGTGCTGGCTGTGGGGATTGATCCTGGCGACCAAGGGAAATTGGACAACTACTCCTGAATGGAGTTAAGGAAGAGTATAGAAGAATACAGGAGATCCTGTAGGACCACCATTAGTGCCACCAACTCTGTGATAAGGTCAATGGAAAACTACAGCCATTGAGACAGAATTACCAATGACCCAGACACTTTAGTAATGAAGTTCTTTGTCACCCCACCAGCTTAGGAACTATGACCAGCTTGGTACTTGCTGAAAGCACATTCAATACAAAATGATTAACAGGAGAAAACAGGTATAAATATTAACTATGATCATGTGATTGTTACAGAAGTGAAGACTGTATTATTGTATTTGCTCTTTATATTTGTGTGTGAATATATTAAAAAAAATTTTTTTAGTTTCTTTCTTTTCTAATTACCTTATCGTGTAACTGAAGATAAATTGGCTTTCTACCATAGGATGGTAGTATCTCTATTTTCCATTATAGTATTCAACTGACTGAATATCAAGGACAAAGTAAAAATCACCCCAAACATCACATTCCCTTTTTTTTTTTTTTTTGGTATTTTGATTCATTTTCAGTTGTATGTATGCAGGTTAGTTGTATGATGTTAGGTGGAATTATGACCTTGTGTTGTCTTTATTTTGAGATCAAGTAGAGTTTAAGGAGAAGTGTATAGGTGCTAGGTGGATAGGCAATGAACTTGTACTGGCTAATTTTATGTGTCAACTTGCTGGGCCACAGGGTGCACAAATATTTCTTTGACTATTGCTTTGGGTTGTGACTATGAGACTTTTCTGGATGATAGTAACTTTTGAATTGGCAGAAGAATAAAGTAGATTGCTCTCCCTGATGTAGGATTGTCATCAAACCAGATGAAGGCCTGAAAAATCACAAAACGCTAACCTCCCCTGAGTAAGAGGGAATTGTCCTACCTGGAGGACATCAGACTGAACCATTAGCTCTTCATGTCTGACGGCTTGTCACTTTCACATTAATTCTTCTTGATTCTCAGCTTCCTCCTGCCGATAGACTAAACTGGGACATCACCTCTTACTGGATTATAGCACTTTCTAGTCTTTAGACTCAAAATGGGACATAGACTTTGCAGTTCAGTTTTGTAGCATGTGAACAATGGAATATTATTCAGCATCGAAAAGGAAGGAGTTTCTGACCCATGCTACACACAGATAAACTTTGATGACATATTAATTGAAATAAGTTATCTATTTTTAATAAACATATATTTTATTCAGATCTATATTTTTAGGAAAACTGTGGAAATGATACAAAGTTCCCATATACTCTGCTCTCAGTTTCCCCATTTACCATCCTAAATAACATGGCACATTTGTCACAAATATGAACACACTAGTTTTAACTAACAACTGTACTTTATTTGTTTACTTTGTTTTTAACCAATGCCATTTTTCATTGCCAGAATCTCAGCCAGCATACCACGTTGCATGCAGTAGTCATGTCTTCTTCTCCACCTCCAGACATAACAGTTTCTCCTAATGTTCTTTTC
Source organism: Canis lupus baileyi (assembly GCF_048164855.1). Classification (NCBI taxonomy): domain Eukaryota; kingdom Metazoa; phylum Chordata; class Mammalia; order Carnivora; family Canidae; genus Canis; species Canis lupus. The sequence continues at coordinate 15,741,029 of NC_132858.1, forward strand.
TTTCTTTATTTCAGGTATGATTACATACAGCACTAGTAGTCTCAGGTGTATAGTATAATGATAAAACAATTCTATAGCTTACTCAGTGCCCATTACAGTATGTGTAGTCTTAACTTTTCTTGAGCTTTAAAATATTTATTTATTTATTTGTTTGTTTGTTTATTTATTTATGAGAGAGAGTGTGTATGTGTCTGTGTGTGTGTGCAATCAGTGGGAAGTGCAGAGGGAGAGAGAGGGTGAGGCAGAGAAGCAGACTCCAAGCTTATTGTAGAGCACTACTTGGGCTGGATCCTAGTACCTTGAGATCATGCCAAAACAAGAGTGGGAGGCTTACCCAACAGAGCAACCCGGGGGCTCCTTTCATTTTTTTGTTTTTCATGAACTTGACAGTTTTAAGGAGAACTACGCCAACATTTTATAAAACCTTCACATGGAGTTTGTCTGGTACTGTACTCAGGATTAGACTTGGGTTGTGGGTTATGGGACAAAGGTTACTGGACAAAGTGCCATATGCATCACATCATACCAGTAGGTACATACTTTCAGTGTGACTCATCACCACTGCTTTTAACCTGATCACCTGGCTAAGGTGGTATTGCTAGATTTCTCCTCTGTAGGTTTAGTCCTCTTTCCTCATTCCACAATGTGACTTTTGAAAGGAACTTAACTTGGGTAGAGCCCACAAATAAGAGATTGAGAATCATCCTGTAACCCTTTGAGAGCAACCTACAAAATCATTAAAAATTCTTTTTTTAAAAAAGATATTATTTATTTATTCATGAGACACACGCACACAGAGACACAGAGAGAGAGAGAGAGAGACAGATACAGAGGCAGAGACAGAGGCAGAGACAAGGGAGAAGGAGAAGCAGGCTCCATACAGGGAGCCTGACATGGGACACGATCCCAGGTCTCCAGGATCACACCCGGGGCTGAAGTTGGCACTAAACCGCTGAGCCACCAGGGCTACCCAGAAATTCTTTTTAATGTGAGATTTGTCTATTGTCTCTGATTTATTATTTATTTATATAAGCGGTTATATCAATAACAACTTGTGGATTTTTTAAACAATGAGGTACATTTCAAATCAGTGTCATTGATTGTGTTACTCAATATTTTTTCCCATTTTTTGGCACTAGGCGATGGAAGGGCTTTCCATTGGCTCCCTCTGTAATATTCTCATTACACTGTGAGTGACTGTGCATGTGCGTGTATGTGTTAGCATCCTTATCTTCTAGCATTACAAGGTACTCCAATTCATCTTGCACATTCCCTGCCCCAAACCTAGAATCAGCCATTTCCTTAAGAAGTATTAATTCACTTTCTTGGATAATGATATCAGATACCAAGTTCTGGACTCTAGACCACTAGTGGTAATCACAGGTTTCTCATTCTATTCAAAAGATATTATTTATGACCCTACTTAACACCTTTAATTGCAAGAAGAGATCACCTTTTCCCCATAATCTATTAATACATATTGAATTTTAAGTTCTGTATCACACCTAGTTCATGTGCTTTAATTAAAAGAAAAGGGACACTTTAGGGAATGACTTTCCCCAGACTCCTATATTATGCATCATTCCTGTTTAAATACCGCTGCAGGAAAGGCAAAAGAGAAGCATTTCCCAGTAAAAATTCCATGTGAGAGTTGATTTCAGAAGGTGTGGGATGAAATCAAGACCAACTTTATCTTTGGCATGCAGGCAAGAACCTGAGCCTCAGTGACAGCAAAGAGCTCAGACAGAATTTTAGAACACTTTTTTTGTTCTTTAATTTTCATGTGAGTGAGAAATTCTTTTCTTTATTGAGAAGAAAAGAGGATGACTGAACATCCTAACCTTTGGATAAGCTCATATCGAAACTGGTAAGATTTGTGTTGGGGATTAACTTACTTGTATTTAATGCTCAGAGAAAATTTATCTGATCAATGCTACAGTGCACACCTAACACGTTTTTACGTGTTAAGTTTGTGGAAAGATAGAAGGTTTAGGGAATTTTCTAGAAGTGTTTTACAATCTAAGGTGAGGAGTTGGAATAAAAGAAATGGACATCAGTTCCTGGTGGAGAGATAATCACATAGAAATAATACCTATTTGAGTGTCCCAGAAAATACTCCACAGAGATGATGATTTTACTTTGGAAGGAATAGGAGTCTTTTTCAGTGGTAACTGAGTATTGAATAGGACGGAAGAGTATTGGATTGTATCAAGAGTAAATTCTCCTAAAATTTTCATTCATTTTATGAATACTTATTATTATTAAATATGTACTTCTTTCTAGATGCTTAAAATCAACAGTGAACAAATAAAAATCACTTTCTTTATTTTGCTTCTTTCATGTATGCCACTCTTCTATTATTATGTGAACTATACAAATTTCTAGATAGGTAGATAGGTAGATGGGTAGATAGATGATAGATCAATAGGTGGACTGATAGAATGATAGATAGATAATGCTTTTATAATACTTAATTGTTAGATACCATGAACAAGATTTCATTCCTCTTTACTGGATTTGGACAAAAAATGTATTTGGCCATCTCTGGAAACTACAGTGGAACCTGTAGTGAATGGCAGTGTTGTTGGGGCATGAGGTGTAAAGTCCCTGAGTCCAGAATTGGCTCTACAGCTGACTCACCCACCTTATCAAACACTTAAACCTTCATGTGGCCCTGGGAATCTTGCTTTTCCCGCAGCCCATGTCAGAAGACAGTTTGTATGAACTAGTAATATGCCAAGGTGATTAATAAACAATCTACAAGGATTAGGTTTTTAAAGCTTTATGTTTAATGCAGCATGACTATGGCATATTTTGAACTCTCAAATGAAATATATTATGGAGAAGGTCATCCTCCTAACTTCTATTCCAAGAATGCAACATATAAATAAATGAATATACATACATATACATTGATATGTACGTATATAATTTACTATTATATATAATAATTTAATACATTAATGTATAAATTTAAAGATACAAGGTTTTAGGGGTTCCAAGTGGCTCTCTTGGTTAAACATCTGCTTATGCCCCAGATATGATCTCAGGGTCGGGAATCGAACACTGTATCAAACTCCCTTCTCAGGAGAAAGGCTAAACTTCATCCCTCAGCTCCTCCCTCCACTGAAGTCATGTTTACTCTCTCTCTTTTTCTGTCAGTGATCTCTCAAAAAAAAGTAATAATTGTTTTAATTAAAACAAAATTAAAATGTTTTATGATAGACACTGAGGAGGGCACCTGACGGATTGAGTGCTGGGTGTTACACTATATGTTGGCAAATTGGACTCCAATAAAAAAAGATATACAAAAAAAAAAAAGAAACTGAATTGAGAACTGTAAAAATACAGAAATTATTAAGAATTAGTAACAGTGAATTAAACTCAGTTGAGGTAGTAAAAGATTAAAAAATACGTTTCACAATGGACTGACCAATTGACTGAATATTCACTGCTAAAATATTGATTGTTTATCTCTTGTCCTCTCTGCCTCTCTCTCTCTTTCTCTCTTTTAGGTTTCATTACGGAAAACACTATCAAATGTTTCTACATCATTCCTTGAATGTTCAGAATATTTACTGAAAGATACTTTGCAACTAAACTACTATGTTGAAATAGTATGAAAGTGCATTATGTAAATCATGATGAATTTTCCCCATTTTGTAGAGTTGTATCCAAATAGATCCTTGCTAGAAACTAAAACAACACATTCAGCTCAGAAAGATGCCTTCTCTTGCCGAATCCTCTAAATTAATGTTTATTATGCCTAAATAATCAGGTCTCTATAGTTATTGCTTTATTTCTTGTTTCATAAGCAACCAAGATAATAAGTTGTGAATAAATGTTGTGGTTTCCACTTTATTCAGAAGAAAACAAATGAATGGTGGGGATTATACACTGGTAGTGGCACTTCCATGATCAAACATATGGATTAAACCTCCAAATACAGAGTATTCATTTCACAGAATGATTCCTTGCAGATTAATTATTTCTAACTTGCATTTTCCCCACTTTGCCTGAAATAATGCAGCAAAATAACAGTACTACTGAGTTCATACTGTTAGGATTGACTCAAGATCCTATGAAAAAGAAAATGGTATTTGTAATATTTTTCATTTTTTATTTGGGAACTGTGGTTGGGAATTTGCTTATTATTGTAACCATCAAGTCCAGCCGGACACTTGGGAGCCCCATGTACTATTTCTTATTTTATTTGTCCCTTGCTGATTCCTGCTTTTCAACTTCCACAGCCCCCAGACTAATTGTGGATTCACTCTCTGCAAAAAATATCATAACTTACAATGAATGCATGACTCAAGTCTTTGCACTGCATTTCTTTGGCTGCATGGAGGTTTTAGTCCTCATCCTTATGGCCTTTGACCGGTATGTGGCCATCTGTAAGCCCTTACATTACCCAACCATCATGAGCCGGCGGGTCTGCACCATCCTAATTGTTCTGGCATGGATTGGATCTTTTATCCATTCTACAGCCCAGATTATCCTGGCTTTGAGATTGCCCTTCTGTGGACCCAATTTGATTGATCATTACTGCTGTGATTTGCAGCCCTTGCTGAAACTTGCTTGCATGGACACTTTTGTGATCAACCTACTGTTGGTGTCTAATAGCGGGGGCATTTCCTCAAGCAGTTTTGTGATTCTGATGATCTCCTACATTGTCATCTTGCATTCACTGCGAAACCACAGTGCGGAAGGGAGGAAAAAAGCTCTCTCTACTTGCACTACTCACATCATTGTGGTAATCATATTCTTTGGTCCCTGTATATTCATTTATACACGCCCCCCAACCACTTACCCCATGGACAAGATGGTAACTGTATTTTATACTATTGGGACACCTTTTCTCAACCCACTTATCTACACACTGAGGAATGCAGAAGTGAAAAATGCCATGAGAAAGCTATGGCATATCAATATTACCTCAGAAAGCAGAAGATGAATTGAGGACTTCGGTTGATTACTTAATCTGTACAGATATCAAATATGATACTGTGTATCCTGATTTACACAACACACTCTAATATATCACACCAGAGTTCCTTACTTTTTTCGGTACTTCTGCCCTTAAACTAGTAGCTTCCCTTACTTATATTGCCAGCCTGGTTCTTTCTTTTATTGAGAGCTCACTTCTGATGTTGCTGATTAGGAAACACTGCTCAAAACTCTGTCTACACTCTGGTATGTTAATAAGAAAGATATTTATACAATCACAAGTGTTCAAAAAATGATCATCCATAAATAAAATATTTTATGACTTGTAATTACCTCTATAGAACGTTTCAAAAAAGATATCTTACTGTCTTTTCAACACATTCAGAGCAATGGAACTATTTTTTTTGTGTTAGAAATTCCTTACATTATATCATTAGTTTGTCTTTATTTTTTTTATTTTTCATTTCTTTTTAAGATTTTATTTATTTATTCTTGAGAGACACAGAGAGAGAGAGGCAGAGACACAGGTAGAGAGAGAACCAGGCTCTATGCAGGGAGCCTGATGTGGGACTCGATCCTGGGACTCCAGGATCATGCCCTGGGCCAAAGGCAGGCACTAAACCACTGAGCCACCCAGGGATCCCCCATTAGTTTATCTTTAAAAAGTTCCACACAAGTGAACCAAAGGTCTAAAGGTGTGTGTGTGTGTGTGTGTGTGTATACATATTGTGTATAAATAAGTATACATATATATATACACACACACACACACATACCTTAAATATAAATATATAATATACATAAATCCTTTATATATATATTTCTTATTGTTTCTTTTGGCTATTAACATAATTGATGCATTATGTATGGGATTTTTAAAGTGTTATATTACAAAAATATTGAGATATCCAGCTAATTTGTGTGATTGGTATATAAGTGCTATACCAAGAGAATTCTGTAAGCCAATGAGGGAAGGAGAGAAAATAATCTAGGCTGGCAAGACTAAATAAGAATTTAAAATACACCATAGATACAACATATTTTCTGAGATCAAAGTAGAGAAAGGTAAAACCTAGTTTGAAGGGAAAAAATGGGCAAGATGGTGGAAGAGTAGGGGCCTCAATTCCCCTGGCCCCACCAACTTCCAAAAATAACTTTCAAACTATCCTGAAAACCAACAAATCTGACCTGAGATTTTAAAGAGAGAATAGCCTGTACCCTACAGATAGAAAGGTTTTGGCTTCTAACAAAGTAGGAGGGTGGAAAAAAGTAAAAAAGAATTCAGTCGGGGAGCGTCCCTATGAGGAGCGGGTCTAAGGCGGCAGAGGGAGCCTCGGGACAGGAAATCCCAGCCCCGGAGAAAGGGGAAAATTAAAATTCTGGACCGGATTCTTCCGGGATGGAAAGGCGCTTAGCAAGGGACTCGGGCCGATCGAGGGAGGGGCAATGGAGCCCCCAGGTCCCCGGGGTCACTAACACAGGAGGTGCGCCCCAGGGGAGAGCATGCCACACACCCCGGGCCAAGTGAGGTAAAGGGCTGGAGGGCGCCGGGGGGACCTCGGGGAGAAGCCAGTAGGTCAGGAGGCGGCTCCCTGTGGAGGGGGCTGCACCCTCTGCCTTCGGGTGCTGCGACCCCAGGAGCGCGATTCCAGCAGCGCAGGCCCTGGATCCCAGGGCACCAGGGGGCACAGTCCAGGATCCTGCGCTCCCCCGGGACAGACCGAGGCTGGGAAGGTCCAGGACAGTGAGGACGTTCATGCCGCGGTTGGACCCGGAGCTGTGCAGGTCAGCAACCTGTAACCCCTGGAGCATCCAGGCCCTTGCGGACTGGGAGCTGTGGTGGTTACTGCGGGAGCTGACTTCAGGGCTGGAGAGCTGGCCCCCGTCAGTGTGGTTGTTCTTCCTGGTGTCACTCTGTGCCTGGTACAAAGTGGGGCTGCCAGGGAAAAGGGGCATCACAGGATAAACAGCTCCCACGGAGCCTGGAACCCAGTGGGAGGGAGGGCAGCTCCCCCAGATGCACACACCTGAGAATCAGCACAGCAGGCCCCTCCCCTTCTGGTCCCCCAGAAGACCAGCTGGAAGGACAGGGGAAGAGCAAGTTCTTGACCGAGCAGCGCTGGAAAGCTCCAGGGGAAGTCAAGGGATTTACAGTATATAGAACTAGAAGGCATCCCTCCTTTTGTTTTTTCCTTTTTCCAGTACAACTCGTTTGTATATCAGACTGTAAATTTCCAATTTTTTTTTTTACTTTTCCAACCTTAGCTACAATATTTTACCATTTTTAAGTTTCTTCCTTTTTGACTTTCATATTTAAACCATTAAGACCATTTTCATAGGTCTTAGATATATTTTCCACTTCTAGATTCCCTTCAACATACTCAACCTAATTTTGGGAGATATACAAGATATGTTTTTTTGTTTTGTTTTGTGTTTTTTGTTTTCTCTGCCTCATTTTGTTCTACAATGGTGGAAGTTATTTACCTTCTAAAACATGACCAGAATACACCCAGAACCAAGTGGTATACCATGCTGGATCATTCTGTGAGATTTGTATTCCCATTCTGCCCCCCTCTTTTATCTCATTGGTGCTTTGGTGGTCAGTTTTGGGGCTTTCTACAAGTATTTCCTGTTTATATAAATTTGGGACTGAGTAGATTCTAACATACAGAACTTAATATACACAGAAACAAAAGGATCACCCTCTAGGACCCCTCAGGTAGACTACATTCTCCCTCCACTACACCTTCGTCACCACCAATATTTCCCAATCCCCCTCTCCCTTATTCCTCTCCTTTTTTTTTCTTTTATTTTTCCTCTTTACATTTGCTTTTTTCTCTTCTTTTTTCTTCTTTTTCTTTGGGATCCTTGGCCTTTTATTTTTTACTTTTTTTTTTAAATTTGCTTGTCATTTTAGTGTTCCTTTTGTTTTATTTCATTCTGATCTATGTTCTCAATTTCTAGTCTCTGACCACGGCAGAATCATCTAGGATGAAATTTACTTAGGTTGTAGTTGATATTCTTGGCTCAATCCATTCATACAGCCATTCTGCACTGAGCAAAATGACTAGAAGGAAGAAATTCCCACAAAAGAAAAAATCAGAAACTGTTCTCTCTGCCACAGAGTAACAGAATTTGGGATACAATTCGATGTCAGAAAGCCATTTCAGAAGCACAATTATAAAGCTACTGGTCACTCTGAAAAAAAAAGCATAAAGGATTCAAGAGACTTCATGACTGTAAAATTTAGATCTAATCAGGCTGAAATTAGAAATCAATTAAATGAGACGCAATCCAAACTGGAGGTCCTAACAATCAGGGTTAATGAGGTGGAAGAAAAGTGCGTGACATAGAAGACAAGTTGATGTCAAGGAAGGAAGCTGAGGACAAAAGAGAAAAACAAAAGACCATCAGGAAAGGTTAAGGGAAATAAATGATAGCCCCAGAAGGAAAAATCTACATATAATTGGGGTTCCAGAGAGTGCCGAGAGGGACAGAGGGCCAGAAAAGAATTTGAACAAATCATAGCTGAGAACTTCCCTAACTTGGAGAGGGAAGCAGGCGTTCAGATCCAGGAGATAGAGAGGTCCCCCCATAAAATCAATAAAAACCGTTCCACACCTCAACATTCAGGCTCTCATTCAGAATAAAAAGAGAGATACAGAGCTTCCAAGATAGGCAGAAATTGAAAGAATATGTGACCACCAAACCTATTTCAGCTGTGCAAGAAATAGGAAGGGGGACCCTGTAAAAGAAAGAGGAAGCACCAAGAAATAATCCACAAAAACAGGGACTGAATAGGTATTATGATGACACTAAATTCATATCTTTATATAGTAACTCTGAACGTGAAAAGGCTAAATGATCCTATCACAAAGATGCAGGTTTTCAGACTGGATAAAAAAGCAAGACCCATTTATTTGCTGTCTACAAGAGACTCATTTTAGACCGAAGGACACCAACAGCTGAAAAAGGAAAAGTTGGAGAAACATTTAACATTCAAATAGTCTTCAAAAGAAAGCTGGGGTAGCAATCATCACATCAGATAAAATAAAGTTTATCCCAATGACTGGAGTAAGAGATGAAGAGGGACACTATTTCATACTTAAAGGCTCTATCAAAAAAAAAAAAAAGGATCTATTAAACAAGAGGACCTAACAATCATGAATATTTATGCCCCTAATATGGGAGCTACCAAGTAAAGCAATCAATTAATAACTAAAGTAAAGACATACTTAGAAGATAATACACTAATAGTAGGAGACTTCAACATGACACTTTCCATAAATGACAGATAGTCTAACCACAACATCACCAAAGAAACAAGAGCTTTAAATGGTACGCTGGACCAGATGGATTTCACAGATATATACAGAACTTTCCATCTGAAAGCAACTGAATACACCTTCTTCTCAAGTGCACATGGAACTTTCTCTAGAATACACCACATAATGGGTCACAAATCAGGTCTCAAGCAATACCAAAATATTGGAATCATCCCCTGCATATTTCAGACCATGATGTGTTGAAACTAGAACCCAATTGCCAGAAGAAATTTGGAAGAAACTCAAACACATGAAAGTTAAAGAGCATCCTTCTGAAAGATGAATGGGTCAACCAGGTAATTAGAGAAGAATCTAAAAGATTCATGGAAACTAATGAAAATGAAGATACCACCGTTCAAAATCTTTGGGATACAGCAAAAGCAGTCCTAAGAGGGAAATACACTGAAACTCAAGCATCCCTCAAAAAATTAGAAAAAACTCAAACACAGAAGCTAACCACACACCTAAAGGAACTGGAGAAAGAACAGCAAATAAAACCTACACCAAGCAGAACAAGAGAGTTACTAAAGATTTGAGAAGAACTCAAATTTCTTTGCACTTAAAAATTACCATGATGCTTTTTGTACTTTGAAGTGTACCCCAAAAATGATGAATATAATATGTACTCTTTTTCTTTATTCCATCATGGCTGGTTAATTTTAGAGAAATGAGAAACAACAACCATACACATGCTTAGAGATCAGAAGAATTATAAAACAGATCATCAAAACCAGGATTTGGTTCCTTGAAAGAATTAATAAGATAGATAAAACATTAGCCAGCCTTATTAAAATCAAAGAAAAGCCTCTAATTAATAAAATAATGATTGAAAAAGGAGAGATCAAAACCAATACCAAAGAAACAAAAACGATTTTAAAAATGTATTATGAGCAGCTCTACATCAATAAATTAGGCAATCTAGAAGAAATAGATGCATTTCTGGAAAACCACGAATTACCAAAACTGGAACAGGAAGAAATAGGAAACCTGAACAGGTCAATAACCAGGGAGGAAATTGAAGCAGTCATCAAAACCTTACAAGACACAAAAGTCCAGGGCCAGAAGGCTTCCCAGGGGAATTCTATCAAACATTTAAAGAAGATACAATACCTATTCTACTAAAGCTGTTCCAAAAGATACAAATACATGGAGTACTTCCAAACTCGTTCTATGAGGCCAGCATCACCTTAATTCCAAAATCAGACAAAGACCCTACCAAAAAAAGAGAATTATAGACCAATTCCCTGATGAACACAGATGTAAAAATTCTCAACAAGATACTGGCCAATAGGATCTAACTGCACTTTAAGAAGATTATTCACCATGACCAAGTGGGATTTATCCCCAGATGCAAGGTTGGTTCAACACTAGTAAAATAATCAACATGATAAGTCATATCAACAAGATGAATAAAGAACCTTATGATCCTCTCAAGTGATACAGAGAAAGCATTTGACAAAATACATTATCTGTTCCTCATCAAAACTCTTCAGAGTGTAGGGATAGAGGGAGCATTCCTCAGCATCTTAAAAGGCATCTACGAAAAACCGACAGCAAATACCATTCTCAAAGGAGAAACACTGAGTGCCTTTCACCTAAGATCAGGAATAAGACAGGGATGTCCACTCTCTCCACTGCTATTCGCATAATACTAGAAGTCCTAGCCTCAGCAATCAGGCAACAAAAAGAAAGAAAAGTCATTTAAATTCGCAGAGAAGGGGTCAAACTCTCCCTCTTCACAGATATGGTACTATACATAGAAAACTTAAAAGATTCCATCCCAAGATTGCTAGAACTCATACAAAATTCGGCAGTGTGGCAGGATACAAAATAAATGCCCAGAAATCAGTGGCATTTCTACATACTAACAATGAGACTGAAGAAAGAGAAATTAAGGAGTCAACCCTATTCACAGATGCAGTGAAATGCTAGAACACCTGTACCCCAATGTTTATAGCAGCAATGTCCACAATAGCCAAACTCTGGAAGGAGCCTCGGTGTCCATCGAAAGATGAATGGATAAAGAAGTTGTGGTCTATGTATACAATGGAATACTACTCAGCCATTAGAAATGATGAATACCCACCGTTTCCTTCACCGTGGATGGAACTGGAGGGTATTATGCTGAGGGAAGTAAGTCAGTTGCAGAAGGACAAGCATTATATGGTCTCATTCATTTGGGGGATATAAAAAATAGTGAAAGGGATTATAGGGGAAAGGAGAGAAAATGAGTGGGAAATATCAGAGAGGGAGACAGAACATGAGAGACTCCTAACTCTGGGAAATGAACAATGGGTAGTTGAAGGGGAGGTGGGTGGGAGGATGGGATGACTGAGTGATGGGTACTGAGTGGGGGCACTGGACGGAATGAGCACTGGGTGTTACACTGTATGTTGGCAAATCGATTTCCAATAAAAATAAATAAATAAATAAATAAATAAATAAATAAATAAATAAATTGATAGAAGATAGATAGATAGATAGATAGATAGATAGATAGATAGATAGATAAAAGGAGGGGAAAATGTATATTATTTCATTTAAATTTGGGTTCTATTGATGGATAAAAGGAAGTACCAGAAACATTCATAAAAGCTCATTTGGCTTGTCTCTATTTAATTAAGTTAGAGAGAACCTACTTTAGTAGTAGGAAGCCACTGTCTTGGGCAGCCCGGGTGGCTCAGCGGTTTAGTGCCGCCTTCAGCCCAGGGACTGATCCTGCAGACCCAGGAGCATCAAGTCCCAAATCAGGATCCCTGCATGAAGCCTGCTTCTCCCTCTCTCTCTCTCTCTTTCTCTCTCTCTCTCTCTGTATCTCATGAATAAATAAAATAAATCTTAAAAAAAGGAATTCACTTTCTTTCTTGTTTGTACTTTCTGAATAAATAGTGTCTATTCACGGGTTAGAGTTGCCAATAGAATATTGATGCTCACAGTGACCAGAAGGATTAAAAGCCATGCCTTGAATATGGGCATGCCAGGTGTAATATCATGAATTTTTAAAATTAATTGACTTCTGTGGATACAGAAATACTAAATCAATGGGATATGTGCACCCAGATGTTTACAGAAGCATTACCTGCAAGTCATTTGCAATGACAAGGAAAGAGCTAGAGAGTATTACGCTATGTGAAGCAACTCATAGAAATATGATTTCTCTTATGTGGAATTTAGAAACAAAACAAATAACTATCAGGAAAAAAAGAGAGAGGGGGCAAATAAAGAAATAGACTCTTAAATATAGAGAATAAACTGATGGTTGCCAGAAGGGAGGTGGGCAAGTGGATGGGTTAAATAGATGATGGGTAGGAGGATGGGTTAAATACATGATGGGAAATAGCGATACACTTGTTGTGATGAGCTGAGTATTGATGTAAGTGTTGAATTACTAAACTGTACACCTGGAACTTTTATTACATTGAATGTTAACTAAATGGAATTTAAATATCCATTTTTAAATAAATAAATAAATAAATAAATAAATAAATAAATAAATAAATAAATAAACTCCTTGATTTCAGTGTATTCAAAGGTACTACATGCTAGTAACTGTTACAAGAATCCAGGTTTAATTCTTCATTTCATTATTTACCTGAAAAACCTTTTCAATACCAATATTTTCTTCCTGTCAAGGATTATTTTAAAATAAGTTCATTAAAATATCACGTTTTCACTGTTCTCACTACTTTTTGCTTTCTGGGATATTATGAAGCTTAGTGACTGCATTAGAGTTCCAAAGACGGCATATGGACAAACAAAAATATATACATATTTCAGTTGTAAAATGTTATTTTGATATATATATATATATATATATATATATATATATATATATAATGTGAAAACATCACCACAATCTAAGTAGCATTCTATTTTTCTCTATATAATTACCATTGTGCATTTGAGTGTGTGTGTGTAAGATTTTATTTAAGATCTATCCTTTTTGTAATTTCAAGTATACATTATGGCGTTGTTAACTATAGCGACCATGCTATATATTAGATCTCGAAAATTTATTCATTCTACATAATTGAAACCTTATAACCTGTGGGCCAACTTCTCTTCATTTTTCCATCCCTGGCGCCTGGTAACCACTATTCTACTCTCTGCTTCTGTGAAGTGAACTATAGCATTTCAACCTATAAGTGAGATCATGCAGTATTTCACTTAACATAAAGTCTCCCAGCTCTTTATGTTATTGCAAATGGCAGAACTCTCTTCTTTTTAAAGTCTGAATCATATATATCTCACATTTTCTATATTGATTCATCAGTCAAGGATGAGGTTGTGTTCACACCATGGCTATTGCGAATAATGATGCATTGAACCTAGGAATGCAGATTGCCCTTCACAATCATGATTTCATGTCCTTTGGATATATACCCAACAGTAGGATTGGTGGGCAGTAGTTCTAGCTTTAATTTTCTGAGAGACCTCTATGCAATTTTCTCTAATGGCTGTAGTAATTTACATACTCATCAATGGCTTGGATGAGATCCCTTTATTCTACATGCTCACCAACATTACTGATCTTTTATCTTCCCAATAATAGTCATTCTAACAGATGTGGAATGATATCTCATGATTTTGATTTGCCTTTTCGTGGTGATGAGTGATGCTGAGCTCCTTTTGATGTATCTGTATGCCTTTGCAAAAATGTCTATTCAGTCCCTTTGCCTATTTATAAATCAGAGGAGATGAAGGAAATCTCCATAGCTTCTCTCAATTTTCCTGTAAACCTGAAACTGTCCTTTAAAAAAAGTCTATTATTTCAAAAGATATTAAAAAGATACGATTGACTATTAGACAAAAATCATCTAAATTCGCTCAAAAGAATATAGAAAAGAAATAAAATAGGTTATAAAGGGGACAAAAAGTAAACTACAAAAAGATGAACTTATACCAAAATATTTAACAACGACATTAAATGCAAATACACTACACTTGAAAGGCAGAAGTTGTCAAGATGGACAGAATAATCTTCAGCTAAGTTATGGACTAATGATACACACGTCATTATGATAAAGTTCAGAACAAACACCATGCATGATGATTAAATGCTGTATTTCAATTTACAAAGTTATAGAGTAGACAATACAGAGCTCAGCACAGAGTCTGCTTAAGAATCTCTCTCCCTCTGCACCTCGCCACCTGCCAGCACACACATATGTCCTCTCACTCTTAGAAAAATCAAGAAAAAAAATGAAAGTAGATTGTATTTGTCTAGAACTGCTGTTGATGGTGATGGAGAGGAATAAGTGCGAATGGCTATGCAATTTCTTGTTGGGGGGGCAAAGACATTGTAAAATTAGACAGTATTGATAATTTCATAATTTAAATTGTATACCATTAAATTATATACTTTAAATAATTAAATTATATGATATGTGTAGATTCTATGCCAATAAATCCATTAAAAACCGATAAATTATTGAAAACTCATTTTGAAATGATGAGCTATATGTGGTATAATTGAATTTAAATAAAAAGAATATAATTCTTAAAAACCCAGATAAACGTTAAATATAATGATCATTTGTACAGAATAAAAGGCCATCAGGAACTATTACTAAAAATATACTTACCATGAACAGAAGTTACGTAAATGTTGTATTAAAATCACTGCATAATAATGACTTTGGATCTCTTTTAGAATTAAAATGTTAAGTGATAAACATTTCTTTTTTTTTTCTTGGTAATAAATTAATTTTTATTGGTATTCAATTTACCAACACACAGAATAACACCCAGTGCTCATCCCGTCAAGTGCCCCCCTCAGTGCCGGTCACCCATTCACCCCCACCCCCTGCCCTCCTCCCCTTCCACCATAAATAGTGCGTTTCCCAGAGTTAGGAGTCTTTATGTTCTGTCTCCCTTTCTGATATTTCCCACACATTTCTTCTCCCTTCCCTTATATTCCCTTTCACTATTATTTATATTCCCCAAATGAATGAGAACATACACTGTTTGTCCTTCTCTGATTGACTTACTTCACTCAGCATAATACCCTCCACTTCCATCCACGTTGAGGCAAATGGTGGGTATTTGTCGTTTCTAAAGGCTGAGTAAAATTCCATTGTATACATAAACCACATCTTCTTTATCCATTCATCTTTCGATGGACACAGAGGCTCCTTCCACAGTTTGGCTATTGTGGACATTGCTGCTAGAAACATCGGGGTGCAGGTGGCCCGGCGTTTCATTGCATCTGAATCTTTGGGGTAAATCCCCAACAGTGCAATTGCTGGGTCGTAGGGCAGGTCTATTTTTAACTCTTTGAGGAACCTCCACACAGTTTTCCAGAGTGGCTGCACCATTTCACATTCCCACCCAGGGTAAGAGGGTTCCCCTTTTCTCTGCATCCTCTCCAACATTTGTGGTTTCCTGCCTTGTTAATTTTCCCCATTCTCACTGGTGTGAGGTGGTATCTCATTGTGGTTTTGATTTGTATTTCCCTGATTAGAAGTGATGCAGAGCATTTTCTCATGTGCGTGTTGGCCATGTCTATGTCTTCCTCTGTGAGATTTCTCTTGTTTTGCCCATTTCATGATTGGATTGTTTGTTTCTTTGGTGTTGAGTTTAAGAAGTTCTTTATAGATCTTGGAAACTGCCCTTTATCTGATACGTCATTTGCAAATATCTTCTTCCATTCTGTAGGTTTGTCTTTTAGTTTTGTTGACTGTATCCTTTGCTGTGCAAAAGCTTCTTATCTTGATGAAGTCCCAATAGTTCATTTTTGCTTTTGTTTCTTTTGCCTTCGTGGATGTATCTTTCAAGAAGTTACTGTGGCCAAGTTCAAAAAGGGTGTTGCCTGTGTTCTCCTCTAGGATTTTGATGGACTCTTGTCTCACATTTAGATCTTTCATCCATTTTGAGTTTATCTTTGTGTATGGTGCAAGAGAGTGGTCTAGTTTCATTCTTCTGCATGTGGATGTCCAATTTTCCCAGCACCATTATTGAAGAGACTGTCTTTCTTCCAGTGGATAGTCTTTCCTCCTTTATCGAATATTAGTTGACCATAAAGTTGAGGGTCCACTTCTGGGTTCTCTATTCTCTTCCATTGGTCTATGTATCTGTTTTTGTGCCAGTACTACACTGTCTTGATGACCACAGTTATGTAGTACAACCTGAAATCTGGCATTGTGATGCTCCCAGCTATGGTTTTCTTTTTTAAAATTCCCCTGGCTATTCGGGGTCTTTTCTGATTCCTCACAAATCTTAAAATAATTTGTTCTAACTCTCTGAAGAAAGTCCATGGTATTTTGATAGGGATTGCATGAAACGTGTAAATTGCCCTAGGTAACATTGATATTTTCACAATATTAATTCTGACAATCCATGAGTTGGAATACTTTTTCCATCTCTTTGTGTCTTCCTCAAATTCTTTCAGAAGCGTTCTATAGTTTTTAGGGTATAGATCCTTTACCTCTTTGGTTAGGTTTATTCCTAGCATGTAGATGGGTCCTGCTTTTTTTCCAGTCTGACACCCTGCGCCTTTTGATGGGGTCATTAGCTTGTTCACGTTCAGAGTTATTATTGAAAGATTGGAGTTTAGTGTCATCATGATATCTATTCATTCCTTGTTTTTGTGGATTGTTCCACTGGACTTCTTAAAGGGGAATTTTAGGAGTCCCCCTTAAAATTTCCTTCAGAGCTGGTTTGGAGGTTTGGAGGTACATATTCTTTCAGTTCCTGCCTGTCTTGGAAGCTCTTTATCTCTCCTTCCATTCTGAATGAGAGCCTTGCTGGATAAAGTATTCTTGGTTGCATGTTCTTCTCATTTAGGACCCTGAATATATCCTGCCAGCCCTTTCTGGCCTATCTGTAGGGTACAGGCTATTCTCTCTTTAAAATCTCAGGTCAGATTTGTTGGTTTTCAGGATAGTTTGAAAGTTATTTTTGGAAGTTGGTGGGGCCAGGGGAATTGAGGCCCCTACTCTTCCACCATCTTGCCCATTTTTTCCCTTCAAACTAGGTTTTACCTTTCTCTACTTTGATCTCAGAAAATATGTTGTATCTATGGTGTATTTTAAATTCTTATTTAGTCTTGCCAGCCTAGATTATTTTCTCTCCTTCCCTCATTGGCTTACAGAATTCTCTTGGTATAGCACTTATATACCAATCACACAGATTAGCTGGATATCTCAATATTTTTGTAATATAACACTTTAAAAATCCCATACATAATGCATCAATTATGTTAATAGCCAAAAGAAACAATAAGAAATATATATATAAAGGATTTATGTATATTATATATTTATATTTAAGGTGTGTGTGTGTGTATATATATATATGTATACTTATTTATGCACAATATGTATACACACACACACACACACACACACACCTTTAGACCTTTGGTTCACTTGTGTGGAACTTCTTAAAGATAAACTAATGGGGGATCCCTGGGTGGCTCAGTGGTTTAGTGCCTGCCTTTGGCCCAGGGCATGATCCTGGAGTCCCAGGATCGAGTCCCACATCAGGCTCCCTGCATAGAGCCAGGTTCTCTCTCTACCTGTGTCTCTGCCTCTCTCTCTCTGTGTCTCCAATGAATAAATAAATAAAATCTTAAAAAGAAATGAAAAATAAAAAAATAAAGACAAACTAATGATATAATGTAAGGAATTTCTAACACAAAAAAAATAGTTCCATTGTTCTGAATGTGTTGAAAAGACAGTAGGATACCTTTTTTGAAACGTTCTATAGAGGTAATTACAAGTCATAAAATATTTTATTTATGGATGATCATTTTTTGAACACTTGTGATTGTATAAATATCTTTCTTATTAACATACCAGAGTGTAGACAGAGTTTTGAGCAGTGTTTCCTAATCAGCAACATCAGAAGTGAGCTCTCAATAAAAGAAAGAACCAGGCTGGCAATATAAGTAAGGGAAGCTACTAGTTTAAGGGCAGAAGTACCGAAAAAAGTAAGGAACTCTGGTGTGATATATTAGAGTGTGTTGTGTAAATCAGGATACACAGTATCATATTTGATATCTGTACAGATTAAGTAATCAACCGAAGTCCTCAATTCATCTTCTGCTTTCTGAGGTAATATTGATATGCCATAGCTTTCTCATGGCATTTTTCACTTCTGCATTCCTCAGTGTGTAGATAAGTGGGTTGAGAAAAGGTGTCCCAATAGTATAAAATACAGTTACCATCTTGTCCATGGGGTAAGTGGTTGGGGGGCGTGTATAAATGAATATACAGGGACCAAAGAATATGATTACCACAATGATGTGAGTAGTGCAAGTAGAGAGAGCTTTTTTCCTCCCTTCCGCACTGTGGTTTCGCAGTGAATGCAAGATGACAATGTAGGAGATCATCAGAATCACAAAACTGCTTGAGGAAATGCCCCCGCTATTAGACACCAACAGTAGGTTGATCACAAAAGTGTCCATGCAAGCAAGTTTCAGCAAGGGCTGCAAATCACAGCAGTAATGATCAATCAAATTGGGTCCACAGAAGGGCAATCTCAAAGCCAGGATAATCTGGGCTGTAGAATGGATAAAAGATCCAATCCATGCCAGAACAATTAGGATGGTGCAGACCCGCCGGCTCATGATGGTTGGGTAATGTAAGGGCTTACAGATGGCCACATACCGGTCAAAGGCCATAAGGATGAGGACTAAAACCTCCATGCAGCCAAAGAAATGCAGTGCAAAGACTTGAGTCATGCATTCATTGTAAGTTATGATATTTTTTGCAGAGAGTGAATCCACAATTAGTCTGGGGGCTGTGGAAGTTGAAAAGCAGGAATCAGCAAGGGACAAATAAAATAAGAAATAGTACATGGGGCTCCCAAGTGTCCGGCTGGACTTGATGGTTACAATAATAAGCAAATTCCCAACCACAGTTCCCAAATAAAAAATGAAAAATATTACAAATACCATTTTCTTTTTCATAGGATCTTGAGTCAATCCTAACAGTATGAACTCAGTAGTACTGTTATTTTGCTGCATTATTTCAGGCAAAGTGGGGAAAATGCAAGTTAGAAATAATTAATCTGCAAGGAATCATTCTGTGAAATGAATACTCTGTATTTGGAGGTTTAATCCATATGTTTGATCATGGAAGTGCCACTACCAGTGTATAATCCCCACCATTCATTTGTTTTCTTCTGAATAAAGTGGAAACCACAACATTTATTCACAACTTATTATCTTGGTTGCTTATGAAACAAGAAATAAAGCAATAACTATAGAGACCTGATTATTTAGGCATAATAAACATTAATTTAGAGGATTCGGCAAGAGAAGGCATCTTTCTGAGCTGAATGTGTTGTTTTAGTTTCTAGCAAGGATCTATTTGGATACAACTCTACAAAATGGGGAAAATTCATCATGATTTACATAATGCACTTTCATACTATTTCAACATAGTAGTTTAGTTGCAAAGTATCTTTCAGTAAATATTCTGAACATTCAAGGAATGATGTAGAAACATTTGATAGTGTTTTCCGTAATGAAACCTAAAAGAGAGAAAGAGAGAGAGAGGCAGAGAGGACAAGAGATAAACAATCAATATTTTAGCAGTGAATATTCAGTCAATTGGTCAGTCCATTGTGAAACGTATTTTTTAATCTTTTACTACCTCAACTGAGTTTAATTCACTGTTACTAATTCTTAATAATTTCTGTATTTTTACAGTTCTCAATTCAGTTTCTTTTTTTTTTTGTATATCTTTTTTTATTGGAGTCCAATTTGCCAACATATAGTGTAACACCCAGCACTCAATCCGTCAGGTGCCCTCCTCAGTGTCTATCATAAAACATTTTAATTTTGTTTTAATTAAAACAATTATTACTTTTTTTTGAGAGATCACTGACAGAAAAAGAGAGAGAGTAAACATGACTTCAGTGGAGGGAGGAGCTGAGGGATGAAGTTTAGCCTTTCTCCTGAGAAGGGAGTTTGATACAGTGTTCGATTCCCGACCCTGAGATCATATCTGGGGCATAAGCAGATGTTTAACCAAGAGAGCCACTTGGAACCCCTAAAACCTTGTATCTTTAAATTTATACATTAATGTATTAAATTATTATATATAATAGTAAATTATATACGTACATATCAATGTATATGTATGTATATTCATTTATTTATATGTTGCATTCTTGGAATAGAAGTTAGGAGGATGACCTTCTCCATAATATATTTCATTTGAGAGTTCAAAATATGCCATAGTCATGCTGCATTAAACATAAAGCTTTAAAAACCTAATCCTTGTAGATTGTTTATTAATCACCTTGGCATATTACTAGTTCATACAAACTGTCTTCTGACATGGGCTGCGGGAAAAGCAAGATTCCCAGGGCCACATGAAGGTTTAAGTGTTTGATAAGGTGGGTGAGTCAGCTGTAGAGCCAATTCTGGACTCAGGGACTTTACACCTCATGCCCCAACAACACTGCCATTCACTACAGGTTCCACTGTAGTTTCCAGAGATGGCCAAATACATTTTTTGTCCAAATCCAGTAAAGAGGAATGAAATCTTGTTCATGGTATCTAACAATTAAGTATTATAAAAGCATTATCTATCTATCATTCTATCAGTCCACCTATTGATCTATCATCTATCTACCCATCTACCTATCTACCTATCTAGAAATTTGTATAGTTCACATAATAATAGAAGAGTGGCATACATGAAAGAAGCAAAATAAAGAAAGTGATTTTTATTTGTTCACTGTTGATTTTAAGCATCTAGAAAGAAGTACATATTTAATAATAATAAGTATTCATAAAATGAATGAAAATTTTAGGAGAATTTACTCTTGATACAATCCAATACTCTTCCGTCCTATTCAATACTCAGTTACCACTGAAAAAGACTCCTATTCCTTCCAAAGTAAAATCATCATCTCTGTGGAGTATTTTCTGGGACACTCAAATAGGTATTATTTCTATGTGATTATCTCTCCACCAGGAACTGATGTCCATTTCTTTTATTCCAACTCCTCACCTTAGATTGTAAAACACTTCTAGAAAATTCCCTAAACCTTCTATCTTTCCACAAACTTAACACGTAAAAACGTGTTAGGTGTGCACTGTAGCATTGATCAGATAAATTTTCTCTGAGCATTAAATACAAGTAAGTTAATCCCCAACACAAATCTTACCAGTTTCGATATGAGCTTATCCAAAGGTTAGGATGTTCAGTCATCCTCTTTTCTTCTCAATAAAGAAAAGAATTTCTCACTCACATGAAAATTAAAGAACAAAAAAAGTGTTCTAAAATTCTGTCTGAGCTCTTTGCTGTCACTGAGGCTCAGGTTCTTGCCTGCATGCCAAAGATAAAGTTGGTCTTGATTTCATCCCACACCTTCTGAAATCAACTCTCACATGGAATTTTTACTGGGAAATGCTTCTCTTTTGCCTTTCCTGCAGCGGTATTTAAACAGGAATGATGCATAATATAGGAGTCTGGGGAAAGTCATTCCCTAAAGTGTCCCTTTTCTTTTAATTAAAGCACATGAACTAGGTGTGATACAGAACTTAAAATTCAATATGTATTAATAGATTATGGGGAAAAGGTGATCTCTTCTTGCAATTAAAGGTGTTAAGTAGGGTCATAAATAATATCTTTTGAATAGAATGAGAAACCTGTGATTACCACTAGTGGTCTAGAGTCCAGAACTTGGTATCTGATATCATTATCCAAGAAAGTGAATTAATACTTCTTAAGGAAATGGCTGATTCTAGGTTTGGGGCAGGGAATGTGCAAGATGAATTGGAGTACCTTGTAATGCTAGAAGATAAGGATGCTAACACATACACGCACATGCACAGTCACTCACAGTGTAATGAGAATATTACAGAGGGAGCCAATGGAAAGCCCTTCCATCGCCTAGTGCCAAAAAATGGGAAAAAATATTGAGTAACACAATCAATGACACTGATTTGAAATGTACCTCATTGTTTAAAAAATCCACAAGTTGTTATTGATATAACCGCTTATATAAATAAATAATAAATCAGAGACAATAGACAAATCTCACATTAAAAAGAATTTCTGGGTAGCCCTGGTGGCTCAGCGGTTTAGTGCCAACTTCAGCCCCGGGTGTGATCCTGGAGACCTGGGATCGTGTCCCATGTCAGGCTCCCTGTATGGAGCCTGCTTCTCCTTCTCCCTTGTCTCTGCCTCTGTCTCTGCCTCTGTATCTGTCTCTCTCTCTCTCTCTCTGTGTCTCTGTGTGCGTGTGTCTCATGAATAAATAAATAATATCTTTTTTAAAAAAAGAATTTTTAATGATTTTGTAGGTTGCTCTCAAAGGGTTACAGGATGATTCTCAATCTCTTATTTGTGGGCTCTACCCAAGTTAAGTTCCTTTCAAAAGTCACATTGTGGAATGAGGAAAGAGGACTAAACCTACAGAGGAGAAATCTAGCAATACCACCTTAGCCAGGTGATCAGGTTAAAAGCAGTGGTGATGAGTCACACTGAAAGTATGTACCTACTGGTATGATGTGATGCATATGGCACTTTGTCCAGTAACCTTTGTCCCATAACCCACAACCCAAGTCTAATCCTGAGTACAGTACCAGACAAACTCCATGTGAAGGTTTTATAAAATGTTGGCGTAGTTCTCCTTAAAACTGTCAAGTTCATGAAAAACAAAAAAATGAAAGGAGCCCCCGGGTTGCTCTGTTGGGTAAGCCTCCCACTCTTGTTTTGGCATGATCTCAAGGTACTAGGATCCAGCCCAAGTAGTGCTCTACAATAAGCTTGGAGTCTGCTTCTCTGCCTCACCCTCTCTCTCCCTCTGCACTTCCCACTGATTGCACACACACACAGACACATACACACTCTCTCTCATAAATAAATAAACAAACAAACAAATAAATAAATAAATATTTTAAAGCTCAAGAAAAGTTAAGACTACACATACTGTAATGGGCACTGAGTAAGCTATAGAATTGTTTTATCATTATACTATACACCTGAGACTACTAGTGCTGTATGTAATCATACCTGAAATAAAGAAAGAAAAGAACATTAGGAGAAACTGTTATGTCTGGAGGTGGAGAAGAAGACATGACTACTGCATGCAACGTGGTATGCTGGCTGAGATTCTGGCAATGAAAAATGGCATTGGTTAAAAACAAAGTAAACAAATAAAGTACAGTTGTTAGTTAAAACTAGTGTGTTCATATTTGTGACAAATGTGCCATGTTATTTAGGATGGTAAATGGGGAAACTGAGAGCAGAGTATATGGGAACTTTGTATCATTTCCACAGTTTTCCTAAAAATATAGATCTGAATAAAATATATGTTTATTAAAAATAGATAACTTATTTCAATTAATATGTCATCAAAGTTTATCTGTGTGTAGCATGGGTCAGAAACTCCTTCCTTTTCGATGCTGAATAATATTCCATTGTTCACATGCTACAAAACTGAACTGCAAAGTCTATGTCCCATTTTGAGTCTAAAGACTAGAAAGTGCTATAATCCAGTAAGAGGTGATGTCCCAGTTTAGTCTATCGGCAGGAGGAAGCTGAGAATCAAGAAGAATTAATGTGAAAGTGACAAGCCGTCAGACATGAAGAGCTAATGGTTCAGTCTGATGTCCTCCAGGTAGGACAATTCCCTCTTACTCAGGGGAGGTTAGCGTTTTGTGATTTTTCAGGCCTTCATCTGGTTTGATGACAATCCTACATCAGGGAGAGCAATCTACTTTATTCTTCTGCCAATTCAAAAGTTACTATCATCCAGAAAAGTCTCATAGTCACAACCCAAAGCAATAGTCAAAGAAATATTTGTGCACCCTGTGGCCCAGCAAGTTGACACATAAAATTAGCCAGTACAAGTTCATTGCCTATCCACCTAGCACCTATACACTTCTCCTTAAACTCTACTTGATCTCAAAATAAAGACAACACAAGGTCATAATTCCACCTAACATCATACAACTAACCTGCATACATACAACTGAAAATGAATCAAAATACCAAAAAAAAAAAAAAAAGGGAATGTGATGTTTGGGGTGATTTTTACTTTGTCCTTGATATTCAGTCAGTTGAATACTATAATGGAAAATAGAGATACTACCATCCTATGGTAGAAAGCCAATTTATCTTCAGTTACACGATAAGGTAATTAGAAAAGAAAGAAACTAAAAAAATTTTTTTTAATATATTCACACACAAATATAAAGAGCAAATACAATAATACAGTCTTCACTTCTGTAACAATCACATGATCATAGTTAATATTTATACCTGTTTTCTCCTGTTAATCATTTTGTATTGAATGTGCTTTCAGCAAGTACCAAGCTGGTCATAGTTCCTAAGCTGGTGGGGTGACAAAGAACTTCATTACTAAAGTGTCTGGGTCATTGGTAATTCTGTCTCAATGGCTGTAGTTTTCCATTGACCTTATCACAGAGTTGGTGGCACTAATGGTGGTCCTACAGGATCTCCTGTATTCTTCTATACTCTTCCTTAACTCCATTCAGGAGTAGTTGTCCAATTTCCCTTGGTCGCCAGGATCAATCCCCACAGCCAGCACAGCAACTTACTTCTTTGCCTATTCATTCAAAGTCATGAGTAGCCCAGGGGTGAGAAGGCAGTCTCATCTCTTTGTTCAGTTGAATTTTGTTGTGTCTTCTGCTGGGAGCATTTCTCCCTTTGGAATAAAGACTTCAAAGCAAGAAGAACATAAGTTAATTGGAACAGGAAGCAAACATTTTGCTGGTGGGTCGCTAACGATAATATGAATGGTGCCTCTTCCATTTCTATCTATTGGTTACAGAACTTTATTTGGGAGGAAGAACAATATGTAATGAGTGCTGATTCAGAGCATATATGGCCTTCCAGAGATCTGAACATGCTTGCTCCAGCCCTGGAAAGTATTGTTACTTAGCTGGTAGTATAACTAATTCTGCAAAAGTTCACTGCACCATCTTATCAGGGCAATTGCTTCAAGATAGTATGAAATGTAGTAAGACCAGTGAATTCCATGAGCATGGGATGACTGTGACACTGCATTGGATGTGAATTGAGTTAATGGGTCAGACCCAATGCTGTGTGCAATACTGTAATGGTGGATTAAAAGTTCTCTACGTCCTTGGATGGTAGTTTTGGCAGAAGAGTTGCATGCAGAGAAGGCAAATCTGTATCCAAAGAAAGTCTCTATGCCATTAGCTACTGCACTTCTGTTATGGAAGCAACAATGTAATGAACCTATATCCAGGCTCATCATGCCATGGAATCATGTCCTATGGGGGGCTTGCTTTTGCTGCTGGAAGATTGGGCACTTAGCAGTGGTCATGGTAAGGATAACTTTGGTCAGTGAACTCCATATTGTTGAACTCCTGTACAACCTCCATGCCTGCCACCAGGGCCACTTTGTTCATGAGCCCAATGGGTGATGAGAGAAGTGGTAGGTAAAGAGGCTGAGTAGTACGCACGAAATGTGTCACTCTATCCACTAACCAAGTTAAAATTAAAATTAAAATCCTCCTCCGCTGATCATTCTTTGATGAGCATTCACGGGAGACGTAAATATCTTGTGTGTTTTTACTGATTCAGAAAGGCATGTAAATATATCTCTTCCTCAAATTTTCTTGTTGTTACCAATTTTCCAATAGTGTTTTCTTCATGTCCCTGATCATTCAACTAAATCCTTGGCCCAAGCACATGAATCAGTATACATTGTTACATCTGGCCTTTTCTCTTTCCAAGGAAGTGAACACCAGGTTCATTGCTTAAAGTTCTCCCCATTGAAAGAATTGCCCTTCACTACAGACCTTTGTGGATTTTTCAGAATGGGGCTGTAGTGCTACATCTATTTACTTTTGAGCTCTACCCACATATCACTGCTGAGGCTTTCTGTATACCAAACCAAATCTTTTCCTCTTTTGTCAGTTCAATAAAGTGATCCCCCAACAAGGTTTTGGGCTCAGTCAGGTAGAGAGAAGGTATCATAGCAAAAAGTAGAGACTGTGAGCATTTGGCTACTTCTTCATATGAATTTTCTGCAGTTCTTGCTTGGGCCAGATCACATATATGGTAATCAGTCCTTATATTGGTGTGAAGGGATGTGTTTCAAGATCCTAGGTGGATGTCTGCAACTGTGTAGAGTACTGAATCCTATATATACTTTGCTTTTCTATACATACATACTTGTGATGACGTTTAATTTATAAACTAGGCACAGTAAGAGATTAACAACAGCAATAATAAAATACAAAAATCCACAACAGTATAGTAATACAAATTATGTGAATATGGTCTTTGTCTCTATCAAAATACCTGATTGTACTGTACTCACCTTCCTTCTTATGATAATGTGAGATGACAAAATGCTGTCCTAGTGAGATGAAGTGCTATGAATAACACATACATGGTGAGGTAGCTTAGGCCACTAAAGACCTTCTGAACATATCTCAGAAGGATCATCTGCTTCTGAACATCAGGTAATAGCAACCATGGAAGGCAAAATCATATATAAATGAAGACTATTCTATTTGATAATGGACTGTTGCACGGCATTCCCAATTTTATGGTTTTGGGGGTTAGAAAACACCATGTTCAAGATGAGTAGTTAGGTTTCACAGAGAATTGGTGACCTATGGTTAAGCGTTTAGTCTCTACCAAGGCCCAGTAGCAGGCAAGAGGCATTTCTCAAAAGGAGAGTAGTTGCCTATAGAGGACGTCAGGAATTTGCTCCAAAATCCTAAGGGCCTGCCCTGCAGTTCATACATGGAGGACTGCCAAAGACTCCAGCAGCATCCCTTTCTACCATTGACATATCAAGCACCATTGGATGTGCTGAATCATAGCACCCATGTGGAATAGTAGCTTACACCACAGTCTCGATATGAGACAGAGACATTTCTTTTTTCTGAGCTCCACTCAAATTAGCAGCTTTTTGAGTAACTTAATAAATAGACATGAGTAAAATATCCAAATGAAGACTCTTGGATTCTTGGATTGCCTTCCCTATCCAAGATACCTAGTGTGTATAGTACATCTTTTGGTATCAGAAGGGATAGTTGGACCAACATACACTTTTCCTTAAAAGGGAAATATTTTTTTGTTTTATTAAGTTCAAATTAGCATATAGTGTATTATTAATTTTTTAATAATAAATTTACTTTTTATTGGTATTCAATTTACCAACACACAGAATAACACCCAGTGCTCATCCCATCAAGTGACCCCCTCAGTGCCGGTCACCCATTCACCCCCACCCCCTGCCCTCTTCCCCTTCCACCATCCCTAGTTCGTTTCCCAGAGTTAGGAGTCTTTATGTTCTGTCTCCCTTTCTGATATTTCCCACACATTTCATCTCACTCCCCTTCTATTCCCTTTCACTATTATTTATATTCCCCAAATGAATGAGAACATATGTTTGTCCTTCTCCGACTGACTTATTTCACTCAGCATAACAGCCTCCAGTTCCATCCACGTCAAACAAATGATGGGTATTTGTCATTTCTAATGGCTAATATTCCATTGTATACATAAACCACATCTTTATCCATTCATCTTTCGATGGACACAGAGGCTCCTTCCACAGTTTGGCTATTGTGGACATTGCTGCTAGAAACATCGGGGTGCAGGTGTCCCGGCGTTTCCTTGCATCTGTATCTTTGGGGTAAATCCCCAGCAGTACAATTGCTGGGTCCAGGTAGGTCTATTTTTAACTCTTTGAGGAACCTCCACACAGTTTTCCAGAGTGGCTGCACCATTTCACATTCCCACCCACAGTGTAAGAGGGTTCCCTTTTCTCCGCATCCTCTCCAACATTTGTGGTTTCCTGCCTTGTTAATTTTCCCCATTCTCACTGGTGTGAGATGGTATCTCATTGTGGTTTTGATTTGTATTTCCCTGATGGCAAGTGTTGCAGAGCATTTTCTCATGTGTGTATTGGCCATGTCTCTGTCTTCCTCTGTGAGATTTCTGTTCATGTCTTTTGCCCATTTCGTGATTGGATTGATTGTTTCTTTGGTGTTGAGTTTAAGAAGTTCTTTATAGATCTTGGAAACTAACCCTTTATCTGATACGTCATTTGCAAATATCTTCTCCCATTCTGTAGGTTGTCTTTTAGTTTTGTTGACTGTATCCTTTGCTGTGCAAAAGCTTCTTATCTTGATGAAGTCCCAATAGTTCATTTTTGCTTTTGTTTCTTTTGCCTTCATGGATGTATCTTGTAAGGAGTTACTGTGGCCGAGTTCAAAAAGGGTGTTGCCTGTATTCTTCTCTAGGAGTTTGATGGAATCTTGTCCCACATTTAGATCTTTCATCCATTTTGAGATTATCTTTGTGTATGGTGCGAGAGGGTGGTCTAGTTTCATTCTTCTGTATGTGGATGTCCAATTTTCCCAGCACCATTTATTGAAGAGACTGTCTTTCTTCCAATGGATATTCTTTCCTCCTTTATCGAATATTAGTTGACCATAAATTTGAGGGTCCACTTCTGCATTCTCTATTCTGTTCCATTGATCTATGTGTCTGTTTTTGTGCCAGTACCACACTGTCTTTGTAGTACAACCTGAAATCTGGCATTGTGATGCTCCCAGCTATGGTTTTCTTTTTTAAAATTCCCCTGGCTATTCGGGGTCTTTTCTGATTCCACACAAATCTTAAAATAATTTGTTCTAACTCTCTGAAGAAAGTCCATGGTATTTTGATAGGGATTGCATGAAACGTGTAAATTGCCCTGGGTAACATTGACATTTTCACAATATTAATTCTGCCAATCCATAAGCATGGAATATTTTTCCATCTCTTTGTGTCTTCCTCAATTTCTTTCAGAAGCGTTCTATAGTTTTTAGGGTACAGATCCTTGACCTCTTTGGTTAGGTTTATTCCTAGTCATCTTATGCTTTTGGGTGCAATTGTAAATGGGATTGAGTCCTTAATTTCTCTTTCTTCAGTCTCATTGTTAGTGCATAGAAATGCCACTGATTTCTGGGCATTGATTTTGTATCCTGCCACGCTACCAAATTGCTGTATGAGTTCTAGCAATCTTGGGGTGGAGTCTTTTGGGTTTTCTATGTAAAGTATCATGTCATTGGCAAAGAAGGAGAGTTTGACTTCTTCTTTGCCAATTTGAATGCCTTTAATGTCTTTTTGTTGTCTGATTGCTGAGGCTAGGACTTCCAGTACTATGTTGAATAGCAGTGGTGAGAGTGGACATCCCTGTCTTGTTCCTGATCTTAGGGGAAAGGCTCCCAGTACTCCCCATTGAGAATGATATTTGCTGTGGGCTTTTTGTAGATGGCTTTTAAGATGTCGAAGAATGTTCCCTCTATCCCTACACTCTGAAGAGTTTTGATCAGGAATGGATGCTGTATTTTGTCAAATGCTTTCTCTGCATCTAATGAGAGGATCATATGGTTCTTGGTTTTTCTCTTGCTGATATGATGAATCACATGATTGTTTAACGAGTGTTGAACCAGCCTTGTGTCCCGGGGATAAATCCTACTTGGTCATGGTGAATAATTTTCCTAATGCACTGTTGGATCTTATTGGCTAGTATCTTGTTGAGAAGTTTTGCATCCATGTTCATCAGGGATATTGGTCTGTAATTCTCCTTTTTGGTGGGGACTTTGGTTTTGGAATTAAGGTGATGCTGGCCTCATGGAACGAATTTGGAAGTACTCCATCTCTTCCTATCTTTCCAAACAGCTTTAGTAGAATAGGTATGGTTTCTTCTTTAAATGTTTGATAGAATTCCCCTGGGAAGCCATCTGGCCCTGGACTTTTGTGTCTTGGGAGGTTTTTGATGACTGCTTCAATTTCCTCCCTGGTTATTGGCCTGTTCAGGTTTTGTATTTCTTCCCAATCCAGTTTTGGTAGTTTGTGGCTTTCTAGGAATGCGTCCATTTCTTCCAGATTGCCTAATTTATTGGCGTATAGCTGTTAATAATATGGTTTTAAAATTGTTTGTACTTCCTTGGTGTTGGTAGTGATCTCTCCTTTCTCATTCATGATTTTATTAATTTGAGTCTTCTCTCTCTTCTTTTTAATAAGGCTGGCTAATGGTTGATCTATCTTATTAATTCATTCAAAGAACCAACTACTGGTTTTGTTGATCTGTTCCACAGTTCTTCTGGTCTCGATTTTGTTGAGTTCTGCTCAAATCTTTATTAACTCTCTTCTTCTGCTGGGTGTAGGATCTATTCGCTGTTTTTTCTCTAGCTCCTTTAGGTGTAAGGTTAGCTTTTGTATTTGAGTTCTTTCCAGTTTTTGAATGGATGCTTGTATTGTGATGTATTTCCCCCTCAGGACTGCTTTTGCTGCATCCCAAAGATTTTGAGTGGTTGTATCTTCATTCTCATTAGTTTCCATGAAACTTTTTAATTCTTTCTTTATTTCCTGGTTGACCCTTTCATCTTTTAGCTGGAGGGTCGTTAACCACCACGTGTTTGAAGTCCTTCCAAACTTCTTATTGTGGTTTAGTTCTAATTTCAAGGCATTATGGTCTGAGAATATGCAGGGGAGGATCCCAATCTTTTGGTATCAGTTCAGACCCGATTTGTGACCCAGTATGTGGTCTATTCTGCAGAAAGTTCCATGTGCACTTGAGAAGAATGTGTATTCATTTGAGTTTGGATGTAAAGTTCTGTAGGTATCTATGAAATCCATCTGGTCCAGTGTATCATTTAAAGCTCTCGTTTCTTTGGAGATGTTGTGTTTAGAAGACCTATCCAGTGTAGAAAGTGCTAGATTGAAGTCACCAAGTGTAAGTGTATTATTATCTAAGTATGTCTTAACTTTGGTTATTAATTGATATATTTGGCAGCTCCCACATTCGGGGCATATATATTGATGATTGTTAAGTCCTCTTGTTGGATAGATCCTTTAAGTATGATATATTGTCTCTCTTCATCTCTTACTATAGTCTTTGTGGTAAATTTTAGTTTATCTGATATAAGGATGGCTACCACTGCTTTCTTTTGAGGACCATTTGAATGGCAAATGGTTCTCCAACGTTTTATTTTCAGGCTGTAGGTGTCCTGTCTAAAATGAGTCTCTTGTAGACAGCAAGTAGATGGGTCCTGCTTTTTTATCCAGTCTGACACCCTGTGCCTTTTGATGGGGTCATTAGCTTGTTCACGTTCAGAGTTACTATGGAAAGATAGTAGTGTCATCATGATATCTATTCAGTCCTTTGTTTTGTGGACTTCTCCTTAAAGGGGAATTTTAGGAGTCCCCCTTAAAATTTCTTGCAGAGCTGGTTTCTTTCAGTTCCTGCCTGTCTTGGAAGCTCTTTATCTCTCCTTAAATTCTGAATGAGAGCCTTGCTGGATAAAGTATTCTTGGTAGCATGTTTTTCTCATATAGGACCCTCAATATATCCTGCCAGCCCTTTCTGGCCTGCCAGGTCTCTGTGGAGAGGTCTGCTGTTATCTTAATACTCCTCCCTGTGAAATCAGGGATTTCTTGTCTCTTGCTGCTTTAAGGATCTTCTCTTTATCTTTGGATTTTGCAAGCTTAACTATTAAATGTCGAGGTGTTGAATGGTTTTTATGATTTTCGGGGGGATCTCTCTGTTTCCTGGATCTGAATGCCTGTTTCCCTTCCCAGATTAGGAAAGTTTTCAGCTATGATTTGTTCAAATACATATTCTGGCCCTCTGGTCCTTTTGGCGCCCTCAGGAACTCCAATTAAATGTAGGTTTTTCTTCCTCAGGCTGTCATTTATTTCCCTAATCCATTCTCATGGTATTTTAGTTGTTTGTATCTTTTTTCCTCAGTTTCCCTCTTTGCCATCAACTTGTCTTCTGTGTCACTCACTCGTTCTTCCACCTGGTTAACCCTCGTCGTTAAGACTTCTAGTTTGGATTGCATCTCATTCAATTGATTTTTAATTTCTGCCTGATTAGATCTAAATTCTGCAGTCATGAAGTCTCTTGAGTCCTTTATGCTTTTTTCTAGAGCCACCAGTAGCTTTATAATAGTGCTTCTGAATTGGCTTTCTGACATTGAATTGTAATCCAGATTTTGTAACTCTGTGGGAGAGAGGACTGTTTCTGATTCTTTCTTTTAAAGTGAGGGTTTCCTTCTTGTCATTTTGCTCAGTGTAGAGTGGCCAAAAGCAAGTTGTATTGGGAAAAGGAGAAAAAGAGAAGAGAGAAAGAAGGAAGGAAAAGAGTAAAAGAAAAAAAAAGGAAGAGAAAAAGAAAAAGAAGAGAAGAGAAAGAAAAAGAAAGAAAGGGAAAAAAGGGTAGGGAAAGCAAACAGAAATCAAAAAGAAAAAAAAAGTAAGACGGGGAATATCTTCTTATTCTGTACACTTTAAACCTTGACTTCCCCTGGAACTTGTCAGTCTAGCTGGCCTTCTGGGGGAGGGGCCTGTTGTGCTGATTTTCAGGTGTTAGCACTTGGGGGAGCTGCTCTGCCCCCTGCCTGGTGCAGGGCTCAGTGGGGGTTGTTTACCCCGTGAGGCCCCAGGAGCAACAGCCCCAGGGGCGGGGCCAGCTCTGCAGCCCTGGAGTCAGCTCCCGCAGTAACTCCGGAGCTCTCCGTCTGCAGGGCCTGGAGGCTCCGGGGCGGGGCCGCTGATCTGCTCAGCTCGGGGCAGGAGCGTCCTTGCTGTCCTGGGCCCTCCTGGCCTCTGCCTGTCCCGGGGGAGGCCGGATCCTGGGCTTTGTCCCGGAGCCCTGTGCTCCGGGGCCTGGGCTGTTGGATTCGCGCTCCGGCCCTGCAGCCCCCCGGAGGAGCCCCCGCCCGAGCCCCTCCCCGCTGCTCCCGCCCCGCAGCCCCCTACGCATGGAGCCTCTTCCTCTGCCCGAGCCCCCCCAGCTGCTCCCGCCCCGCAGCCCCCTCCGCGGAGCCTCTTCCTCTGCCCGAGCCCCTCCGAGCTGCTCCCGCCCCACCCCCCCTCCGCGGAGCCGCCGCCCGAGCCCCTCCGAGCTGCTCCGGGTCCCGCCGTGCGCGCTGCAGCCCTTAGGGAGCTCGGCGCAGTCTCCCGGGGCGCAGGTGTCTGTTAGTGTCCCCGGGAGCCCGAGGGCATCCCCGCCCTCCTGGGTCCTGCTCCAACTCCCTGCGAGCCCCTTTCCGCCCGGGAAGGCTGGTGCAGCTCCTGCGTCTCCGGGACGGGGCTCTCCTGTCCTGGGGACACTCGCCCCGGCCTCAGCCCGGCTCCTCGCGGGGCCCCTCCCCCTTGGAGGCCTTTTGTTTCTTTATTTCTTTTGTCCCCCGTCTTCTTACCTTGATAGAAGCGTGAACTCTTCTCACTGTAGCATTCCAGCTGTTCTCTCTTCAAATCTCAGGCCGAATTCATAGATTTTAGGATGATTTGAAGGTTATCTAGGTAATTTGGTGGGGACAGGTGACTTGGGGACCCTACTCTTCCGCCATCTTGCCTCTCCCTCCGCATATAGTGTATTATTAATTTTGGGGTAAAAATTAGTGATTCATCAGTTGCATAAAACACCCACTGATCCTTACATCAAATGGCCTCCCTAATGCCCATAGCGTACCCCACCTCAACACCAGCAACCTTCAGTTTTTTCTGTATAGTTAAGATTCTCTTACGGTTTGTCTCCCCCTCTGTTTTTATCCTATTTTATATTTACTTCAAAAGAACTATCCTTATATGCTTTATCCCCCTTGGATCGTGGACATTTTACTGAGTTTCAGTTACTTGAGTTTCAATTGTATTTACTTTCCATCCTCTGATACAGAAATGTCCTACTAATAAATCTTAGAGTATTTACATCTTGACCTCTAGATCCAATCAGTGTTTTGTCATCAATATAATGGACCAGTATGGTTATCTAGAAGAATAAAATACAATGGAGATCTCTATGAACTGAATTATGGCATAGTACCAGAGAGGTGACACAACTCTGAAGGAGGGCAGTGAAGGCATATTGCTGGCCTTGTAAGCTGCAATCAAATTGCCTCTAGTGGATCTTAAAGACATGTGTCAAATCATGTGCTACATACCAGGTACCAAAGAATATGTTAATTTACCGAAGCAACAAAACCACATCTGGTACAGCAGTTGCAATTCTTGGAGTCTCCACCTAGTTAAGTTATGAGTATCAACTGTCATTCTCCAAGATCCATCTATCTCCTGTGAAGGCCAAATAAGTGAGTTAAATGTGTATGTTATGGGAATCACTACCTCTATATCTTTCAAGTCCTTGATGGTGGCTCTAATCACCATGATTCCTCCAGGGATGTGGTATTGCTTTTTCTTTACTATTTTCCTAGGTAGAGGCAAATCTAGAGGTTTCCATTTGGCTTTCACTATAATAGCCCTCAGTCTGCATGTCAAATTGCAAGTTTGCCAGTTGCAAAGATATCTCTTCAGATTATGCATTCTGAAGGTGGAGAAGTACCAAAGAATGAGTCCAGTGACCTACTGGACCCATTGCAAACTTTGCCTGAGCTAAAACTCCAATGACCACCTGTCCTCTGGAAACTCCTGCTCTATCTAGGGGAACACTGTTGTTCTGGGTTTCCTGGAATCAGTTTCAGGTCACAACCAGTGTCCAGCAGTCCTTGAAGGTCTAGATATTTTTCTATTCCTCAATGCACAAATTGACAGACAAAAAGGCCATAGGCCTCATTTGGGGAATGCGGTGAAAAAGATTAATATATACATTTTTAGCAATGTCCCAGGGTGCTTCCTCAAGGGGATTCGATCTTCCCTTTATTCTAGGAATTTTGAGTTTATAGACTGGTTCCATCTGGGAATTAATTGCAAGATCACGAATCTCTCTCTTTTTATTTTTTTTAAGATTTTATTTATTTATTCATGAGAGACACAGAAAGAGAGAGAAAGGCAGAGACACAGGCAGAGGGAAAAGCAGGCTCCATGCAGGGAGCCCAATGTGGGACTCCATCCTGGGACTCCAGGATCACACTCTGGGCTGAAGGCAGGCGCTAAACCGCTGAGCCACCCAGGAATCCCACGAATCTCTCTTTTATGATTAAGTTTACTAAGCCTGTACATTTTTGCTAACACAGATCAAGGCTTATATAGTTTTCTTCCCTATTTCACTTCTAGGAGCACCAACATGACAGAGCCAGCACTGTAAATCTGCTTGTATTAATTATCCTGATTGTTATTTTGATTCTTCTGTCCTCTATGGAAAGCATGCCCACCTTGCCTTTAAGAAGCTCCAGTGCTACCACTTGGTAACTGTTATCTGGCATCAAAACACTCCCATTGCATTGGGATTTTCCAGTTTAGCAACACTAAAGGTCTGGCCTACAGACAACAGTGATCAGAGAGTTTTTCAAAGATGCTGGCACTAGCCTGAAAATTTAGTTCTCTGGTCATGACGAAAGGTATGACACCTAGAGACATCTGGGTGGCTCAGTGGTTTAGGGTCTGCCTTCAGCTCAGGGTATGAACTGGGGTCCCCATCTTGGGTCTTGCATTTGGATCCCTGCAGGGAGCCTGCTTCTTCCTCTGCCTATGTCTCTGCCTCTCTTTCTGTGTCTCTCATGAATAAATAAATACATTTTTCAAAAGAAAGGTATGTCTTCTTGACCCTCCCTGAAACGACAATCCATTTTTTTATGACAATCCATTCTAACATTCCGATATCCCCATATCTTTCAATGTGTCCCTCTACATTACATCAAGGCAAATCTGGCATTTCTACTTTGCTTACACTGGGCCCCCTTTAGATTCATGCTTTAGCCACCAACCAAGCAGATATACCATTAGCTTTACCTCAGTCCCCCAGCTATAATGTTACATGAAGAATCTCTGCTTAGTGAACCAATATCAAGAAATTTGGCTTGATTGAACTTTATTTCATGATTATCCAATTTTTTTCTTCATACATTAGAAAACATTTATTTTGGGGTGTACTGTGTTCATGAGTTACACTTTGTACCTCACTATTAAAGGTTGTTGTGTTTTGTGTCTTGTTATAGGTGTAGGAGCAAAGAGGATGGTGGGAGTGAGTACTGAGGAAAATCAGCCCCTTCTCTCAGGTCACCTGCCTTTGAGGGGGAACATTACATTTTCTTAGGCAATTCAACATTAACCCTTTAGTACAAAGAGGTAGAAACCACTTGAGCTGTCAAAAAAAGACTCATTTTCTCTGTTCTAACCTCCTCCCAGTTATTTATTTATTTATTTATTTATTTATTTATTTATTTATTTAAGATTTTATTTATTCATGAGAGACATACAGAGGGAGAGGCAGAGACACAGGCAGAGGCAGAAGCAGGCTCCATGCAAGGAGCCCGATGTGGGACTCCATCCCAGGTCTCCAGGATCACACCCTGGACTGCAGGCAGCACTAAACCGCTGCGCCACCAGGGCTTCCCTCCTCCCAGTAATTTAAAGAAGAGTCTGGTTTTCATTCATGACTTCTTTATCAAATCTTCATCCCATGTCAAGTTCTTCTGTTTATATACTTAGATATTTCTTAAAGTTTCCTATGTCTCTGTGTTAAGTTGGGTTCCCAAATGCATACTCTGAGATGGGGATTCTCATGAAAGTGATTTATAAGGAGAAGGGTTGAGGGAAGCTACTACGATATAGGAAGAAGTGTGTGGCCCCAACTGGGGATTGACTTCAGCCTGATGCCACAGGAATCTAGGGTATACACCGTGATACAGGACTGGCTCCACCCCGAGGCAAAGGAACCAGCCTGATGTCTATTGGCTGCTACCGTGTCCCACAGTGGTGGGTATAGCCTATAATTTTGTTCTGGTGCAAATGTACAGAGAAGGTGGGGCTTTGAGCTCTGAGCTGTTTGTAGCCCAGACACAGAGCTAGGAGACACTGGAGGAGTGAAGGAAGTGGATCCAGACTCAGCAGTGCCTACCACCTTCAACATCGTCACTGGCACCACCAGAGTTCAGGCTCCATCCTTTCACACCCACATCATGACAATAACATCCTGCTGCCACTCTTGTTCCCTTCAATCCACTTCCCACACTGATAACCCATACAGCTATCATCTCAAGCTCGAATCCAGCTGCATCACTCACTGGTTCAAAAGGCCTTCCAATGTTTGCCCCATGCTATTGTGAAGTAGGCTTTAACGTGATCGTGAGACCCTTCTGCATCTTTCCTGTTCTGGTCTCACCAGGTTCATGTCCTGCTATTTACCCATATAGGTTGGTTCATTTTGTAGCATACTGCCTGGCACATGGTGAGAGTTTAATAAATGATGTTGAATTTATAGATATATTAACACCTATGGTCACACTGCATTCACCAGAATTCCTGCATACTGATTTTCACCCCTGACCTTTGTAATGTATTCTCTCTCTTAGGAATGCTCCTACTCCAACTGAAGTGTACATATTCACTCTGCTGACTTGATTTCCAGTTTGAAATTCCATTTCATATGTCCTTTCCTCTTGGAACATTTCCTGAACCTTTCTTGTATGTCCCTAATTCATCCTTTCCTAGCACTTTGTGCTGCCACTACCTTACCCTTTATAACAGGGTGTTGTCATTTTCTGTTTTCCTCTGGGTTTCTTTCAGTGGATGTGAAGCTCTGTGAAGGCAAGACCCAGGTTCCCCTATTTAGCACTGAAGCCCCACAATCATCAGTGTTTCTGATATATTATTCTTCAGACTCAAGATGTTGCTATTGATTAATGGGTGATGGATAGATGGGATCAATGGAATATATTTATCCTGAAATTGTTTTGTGTGTGGGTTGAGCCACATATTTTAAAAAATATTCTTTCATGATGATATGTTACCACAATGTAAACTAATTAACAGAGAAGAATAACATGGACAACTCATGTTCATATGATGTAATCTTGCTGAGAGTAGGTTCAGTTTCAGTTACTTGAATCGAGATGAGAATGTCAGGTTCAATTTCTTTCTCATTACATGGTTTAAGCAGGAGTTAAAACAAATTGTGGTCTGTTTAACAGACCCAGCTAGAATTCTTGAATCCAAATCAGACAAAATAGGAAGATTATTCCCTACAGCTCAATATATTTTTTGTTCTACGTTTTATTTACTTTATTGATCTTTCTTTATAGTTTTATTTTTTAGTTATTATTTATCATGCACTAGTCATTTTTCTAATTGTATAAAATATTCTAGGTAGCAGGCAAGATCTCTATGGAGTATAAATATATATTAAAAAGTAGGAATTCTCATCTGGCATTGAAATGATCTTTGATTTGAGTCATCGCATTTTCTAACAGCTTATCAGCATAAGATGGGTGACATGACAATGATAGGATTCTGAAGCCCCCAAGTAAATTTTCTTTATTTTATTTTATTTTACTTTTTACAAGTAAATTTTCAAATAAAGTATCATATTCTTCACCTACTCCATCAGTGTTAATGGGCTTTCACTTTTATTTCCTAAAGTAAATACAAACCAGAATATTGCAATGAGCTTATTATCCACAACAATGATAACTAAAATTGACCTGAGTTATTACTGAAATATCCTTGGAATTTAGTTATAAGTAATGAATTAATAGAAATACAATATATAATCATCTATATTATTATGATATATAGTACATGTACATAATGATTTAACATGCATATGTATAAGATATATATTGTATATCTATATATGTATATATAGATATTTGTATCTATATCTTATATATGTGGTCCAGCATAAAACCTAGCTCAATAAGTGGTAAGAATTAGAATCATCTTTCTGTCATCATTGTCTGGCACTGTATCACAACATTTAAGAGCATGGTCTGAGAAATCAGGTAGTCTCTGATTAGTGAATCTTCAGTATAATTATTTTGATAATTCCCCCTTTCTGTTTCCTCACCTATAAAATGGGGATAATAGCAATGCCTACTTCTTTGGATTGTTATAAAGACTACTGCTCAATATCAATATATTTTTAATTTTTTAAAAAATGATTTTATTTATTTATTCATAAGAGACACACAGAGACAGGCCTAAAGACACGGGCGGAGGAAGAAACAGGCTCCCTGTGGGGAGCCTGATTCCAGATCCCGGGATCATGCCATGATGCAAGGCAGATGCTCAACTGCTGAGCCACCCAGGTGTCCCTATTTTTAATTTTTAAAATTAGGATGAAAGCTTATGAATCCATGCATATGAATGAAGCTCATGAAACAAGCCCCAATTTGCTAGCATTATTCAAATATGCAAAGAGAGATCCTGAGCTAGGGTTATTTTTCCATTTCTTGCACCCATTTTTGCTCTTGAAAACAAAATAGCAGTCATTGTTGTTGTTGTTGTTGTCATTTTTTATGTCATAGGTATTCCTTGCTGAGATCATCCAACATGTCTGTTTGACTTTTGCCTCAGTTGAATCACTGTTGAGCTCCAGATACATTTATTTGTCACCCACACTAGCATTCCTACTACACAGTTTCCTAATGGCATTTTTCATCTGGTCATTTCTCAAGGTATAGATTAAAGGATTTAACATGGGAGTTATTGTAGTATAGAACACTGCAACTGCTTTATCAATGGATAAAGTAGCTGCGGGTCTCATGTACACAAATATGCAGGGCACAAAGAATAGGACGACCACTGTGATGTGAGAGACACAGGTGGAGAGGGCTTTGCGCCTCGCCTCCAAGCTGTGGTTCTTTAGGGAGCGCAGAATGACCACATAGGAAACCATGAGGAGGAGGAAGTTTAAGACACAGATGAAACCACTGTTGGCAGCAACAAAGAACCCAAGAGTGTGGGTATCAGTGCAGGCAAGATTGAGCAAAGGATTCAGATCACATATAAAGTGATCTATGACGTTAGGGCCACAGAAGGGTAGTGGGATGATAAAGAGGATCTGTATGGCTGCATGAAGAAAGCCTCCCACCCACACCACTGCCATGAGCAGGCCACATAGCCGCCGATTCATGATGGTCATGTAGTGCAGTGGCTTGCAGATGGCCACATAGCGGTCATAGGCCATCACAGTAAGCAGGATGACATCAGCACCTCCAAAGAAATGTTCCCCAAAGATTTGGATTATGCATGCATTGAATGGGATGGTCTTCTTTTCACGGAGTGACTCTATGATGAGGGTGGGGGTATTGACAGAAGAATAGCAGGCATCAATGAGGGAGAGATAGGCCAGGAAAAAGTACATGGGGGACCCCGATAATGGGCTGGCAGTGATAGTGACCACGGTGAGCACATTTCCTACCACAGAGACGATGTAGATGACCAGAAACACAACAAATATGATTTTCTGCATCTTTGGATTCTCTGTGAGCCCCAGTAGCACAAATTCTGTCACGTTGTTCCTAATCTCCATTTTTTCGTATTATGCTTAACTACATGACCTGAAAAAGAAATCCCTTATGTTAATGTAACCTTGCATTTAGTAAGCTTCCACATCTAGTAAATGTAGCAGCCTGTATTCTAATGAGAAGTGGATTCTCATGAGGTTTTGTGAGATAGCAAGTAAGTTCTGAGTTCTTGAAGATCACCTAGGCATACTTCATCATCTGAGATGATAAAGAGCCTATCTTGAAGGAATCATACTGGCAGCTAAGTTTCAAAAGAGTGGTAAAGAATGGATGTTCAAGCTATGAATGGAAAGCTAGGAATTCTTTCTTTACCCTTAGGAAATGGGGAACCATGGAAGGTAACTGAATAGAAGTGGAAGAATGACCAGGGGTTGGAAGAATGGTGACTCTTGGATATAACTCTGTGAAAGTCCTTTGTGTGTCTTGGATGAAGTTGAATTAGCTTCAGTTAGGGGATGTCAGCCAGAGACAGAAAGCCCAGTCACAGAACATTTATAATAGTTAACAAAAATGTGGAACAGTGTGTTTCTTATGAGAATGTAATACAAGGCTCCAGGAGCTATTATAAAAGAGTAGATAATACAAGTTTTCAAAATCCCAAAATATTATAATAACTGATAAATATATTTTAAATGATTGATTACTATGTGCATGGCATGGTAGTAACCTGTGTGGTTAGCATTGTTTCATACTTTTTTGCAAGAGACGAAATGATTGCAGATGTTCAGAATAATAATAAAGATAATATCAACTAAAATGTAATTATATATATTTTATAATAATTATATCAACACAAATGTAGACACTTGCTGTGTTCGTTTTTTTCAGAAATGTGGTTGTTTAATCCTCACTACATTCCTGTGAAATAATTACCACTATCATACTTCCTTTACACAGCAGGAGATACAAACATAGAGAAGTTAAGAATCCTGCCCTAGATCAAGCAGATAAAAATGAGGAGAGCCAAGACTAAATCAAATTTTACTTGTGACCTTTTTCCTTCAAATTATTAATCCTTGCTCTACATTGTTCTGTGATAATAAACAGTGTAAACTAGTAATCTCTTTTGACATGACCATAATCAAAGGACTTTAATGGTACTTCAGAGGCAAATATATATGAAGTAATTTCATCAAGACACACACACACACACACACACACACACACACACACGTACCACACACTGCAGTCTCCAAATATTAATGAAAATGAGGTACTGCTTTCATTGAAGAGCACTTTTACCTTGGCCTCTCATGCAGCCCATTTCCTCCCTACCCAATCCTCTTAAAAACATGGGTCTCCAGAGTTTTCTGTACAATGTTGAAAATGACTACCATGGTCGTTAAGTGTACTGTATTGGTTTGAAATCAGAGAGACCCGATTGGAATCTTGCCTTTTCCACTTGCAACTTCTTTTATCCAGGGTACATTTCCTGGGACCTTATGTTCTTGTTTCCTCATCTCTAAAGTGAGAATGATCATATCCACATCCCAGGTGCTGTGAGAATTGATTGAGTAAATGTATATGAATATCCCCACCGCATTACTGTGAGCACACGAAGAGCTTTCACGTATTTTTGTGACTGTATTCACACAGAAGATAGGAAGAATTGGTAATTGACTGTAATCAGAAAACATTTAATCACGCAATAATCTCTGGAAGAATTATCTCTAATTTTACTTTTCAGCATACCACAGAGACTCACGTTATGCATAGTAATTAACCTTAGGAAGGACAGTCTCTGGTCATGCTTGGACTAAATGACTAATGATTTATGTCATCTATAAACATATTTATATATCACTGTGTGGGGGGCATACTTACATTTAATCTTCATGCTCATGATTAGTCTTGAATGTTAAAGGAGGCATCTTATGTCAAAATAGGTGTCTTGTGACCAAAAATTGGGTTCCAATTTTTATAAAATCTCATAAAATCTCTATAAGCCTCAACATTTTCATTTGTCTGTTTAAGTTAATGACATTTACTAACTATCTTCTGACTAATGGGAATATGGTTATAATATTACTGTTTGTAAGCTGTTGAAACATAATGATTACTCTTTATAGAAAATACCAATGTTTAAGATGCTTCAATGCTGCTGAAAACCTTACCTTATAGATGATCACAGTGATGTTTAGGATTTTTCAGAAATAATTCCATCTTCAAGCTGGCCTCTTCTTTAATAGTAAACTTTCAGTATGAAAGATAGAACACACCTCAGACACAGACTATTGAGGTAATTTGATAACAAATCAAAGGTCCTTGAAAAGGTGTTTCTCCTAGTCTCAATCTTTCCTTCTAGCCTAAAGCCTCAAAATTCCTTATTGAGAATCTGGGATTTGAATTTGGAATGAATTCTTTTGAAACACTATGGAGACATGATCTCCAGATGGCTCTGGTCCCATAGACAAGAGGCAAGAAATGTGGAGGAAACACTTTCAAATGGGTCATTCTTCTCATAATGAATCTTGCTCTAGGAACGTAAACCCCCCACAATATTTTCCTTTGGCACTGCATGGATATTTAAAGACGTTTCCAAAAAAGTTCAAGGACCTTGGCTTAGAACTGCTGTTTTCTCTCTCTGGAATTAATTATCTCCTTTGGTGGAAAGGCTTGGTCTTAGAAACAGGTATGCTGAAGAGACATGTTTGAAAATCACCCAATTTCGAATAGGGAATTGCATTCCCTCTGCTTGGAACCCAACCATGCAAGAATCCCCTTTCTCTTTGTGAACTTTAGTTTCCAAGAAAGCTAAATATCATGGGAGTAGGAAAATGGCATAATTTGAGTGTGGAGACCTGTAATGTTTTAACCTGTTGACTCGGGTCACAGAGAACCTGCCTCCCTAACAATATTAAAACATTTCTAGAAACCTGTTATTGATTGCATTAGAGCTAGTGCAGTGAGGGCTTAAAATCAGTGGAATGGCAGTTATTAAAGTCCTTGTCTCCAAACGTTGTTTTTCATTTTCATCAGAGGGCTATGAAATTAAACGGAAGCTCTAATAGGCTCCTAATTAGTAATCTCTGGGACTCATAGTAATCTCTATGAACTCATGGGTTCATAAGGAATACTAGGCAACATTAAAATTATGGTGAGATATCAAAATACAAGCAGAAAGTTCTCATTTTAATCACAAGAATTGTTCCATATTTTTTGTCACTTGGTATTGTTATTTTCCACGTCATCATTCAAGGAGGTATGTGCTGATATATTATTGTGGTTTTAATTTGCTTTCCCTGATGACTAATGATGTTGAGCATTTGTTTGTCATTTGTACATTTTTAAAAGTATATTTAGAGTCTAGTTACTTAACATACATTATAATAATAGTTTCATGTGTAGTATATAGTGATTCAAAACTTCCACAACACCTGGGTCTCATTACAGGTGTTCTTCTTAATTCCCATCATTTACTGTCACCCACTTCCCTTCTAGTAACCATCATTTTGTTCTCTACGATTAAAATTCCATTTTTTTTGCCTCCCTCTCCCCCTGCCCCCATACTGTATGTTTTATTTCTTATTGTACATATGATTGAAATCTTTTAGTATTTGTATTTCTCTGACTGACTCATTTTACTTAGCATAA
This sequence comes from Canis lupus baileyi, assembly GCF_048164855.1. Classification (NCBI taxonomy): domain Eukaryota; kingdom Metazoa; phylum Chordata; class Mammalia; order Carnivora; family Canidae; genus Canis; species Canis lupus. The sequence continues at coordinate 15,785,075 of NC_132858.1, forward strand.
TTCTTTCTAGCTCCATTCATGTCATTGCAAAAGGCAAGATTTCATTCTTTTTACGGCTGAGTAATATTCTATCATATGTATATATCATATATATATTATATACATGTAAATATATACCAGGTTTTATATCTACCACATCTTTGTTATCCATTCATCAGTTGATGGATACTTGGGTTGTTTCCACAATCTGGCTATTGTAGATAAACATTGGGATGCACTATCCCTTTGAGTTAGTATTTTTGTATTCTTTGAGCAAATACCTACCAGTGCAATTTCTGGATAGTTGAGTACCATCCAAGTACCATCTATAAATAGAACTTATAAAACTCAATACCCCAAATACAATTAATTCAATTAACAAAGGGGCTGAAGACTTCAATAGGCATTTTTCCAAAGAAGACATTCATATTGCTAATAGACACATGAAAAGAACCTCAACATCACTTATTATCAGGGAAATACAAATCAAAGCTATAATGAGATCTCACCTCACACTTGCCAGAATGGCTAAAATTAACAATACGAGTGCCAAGAGATGGGGATGGGGATGAGGAGAAAGGGGAACCCTCTTGCACTGAGTGGGAATGCAAAGTAGTGCAGCCACTCAAGGAAATGGTATTAGGGTTCTCAAAAAGGTAAAAATAGAACTACGCTATGATCAAGCATTTGTAGATCTTTTTCTGGAAATTTCTTTTTTGCGTCCTTTGTACAATATAAAGATAGTCATTCTGGGTTTCTAATTACTAAAGTCTGAACGTTCTTTATATATTCTAGGTATAGGCCTTTTAATCATATATATATATATATATCTTATATATTAAAAATAAATATAAAGTATATGTTTATATAAAATTTATATATATAATATATATAAATTGTCTGTAAAATGTTTATATATTTATACTTTATAAAATTGTTTGCGTGTCTATATACATAGTTTTTTCCTAGTCCATGGATTGCTTTTTCATTTTTAGAAAGATGTCATTCAGGGAGTAAAAGAGTTAAAATATTAACAAGTTTCAATTTTCAGTTTTACTTATAGCTCATGCTTACTGGGAGATATTTATTTAAAGATTTTACTCATTTATTCATGAGAGACAGAAGGGAGTCAAAGGTATAGGCAGAGGGAAAATCGACTTCTTGCAGGGAGCCTGATGCAGGACTCCATCCCTGGATCCTAGGATCGTGCCCTGAGGCTAAGGCAGCCTCTCAACCATTGAGCCACCCAGGTATCCCATTGTGAGATATTTAATAAACATTGATCTACCCCAAAGTTTAAAATACTCTTTCTAGTATTTTTATAGGTTTGTTTTTAACATGTAGGTCTCTGACTCATTTTGAGTTAATTTTGGGGTATGATATGAAGTAGTAGTTGAGGTTCATTTTTTTTTTCCATATGGGTATGTAATTGACCCAGCATAATCAGTAGGGAAAAAAGTCTATTCTTTCCTTCATTGAATTACCTAGACATCTTTACTAAAAAATCATACATTTAGGTCTGTTTATGGACACCTAATATTTCAATGATCTATATGTTTATCCTTATAGCAATACCACACAGTACTGTTTATGGGAGCTTAATATAAATCTTTTAATTAGATAGATTAAGTTCTTTAACTTCTCTTTTTTCTCCTCAGATTAAGTCTCTGTTCTCTTTTTTCCTTCCAGATTTTACATAAAAGTGATAGCATACCATATTTGTCTTTCCCCTTTTGGCTTCTTTTATATAGCGTAATGCTCCCAGTTTACCATGTCATTGCAAATGGTAGGATTTCCTTTTTTTAAATGGCTGAATAATATTTATCTTCTTTATTCATTCATTTATTGAAGAATTTTTATGTTTTCCCCATATTACAGCTTTTGTGAATAATGTTAGAGTAAACATGGGTGTGCAGTTATCTTCATGATACTGATTTTTTAAAAAATGACTTTTTTTCTTAAGCCTCACACATAGGTGAGGCTTAAGCTCCAGGCCCTAGGATCAAGGGTTTCATGCTCTACAAACTAAGACAGCCAGGCGCCCCCAAGGTACTGAATTTAAGCCTTTTAAATACACCCACAAGTAGGATTGGCACATCATATCTACAGTAGTACATTTTAAATTTTTTTGAAATCTCACCATATTATTTTCCCTAATGGCCGTGCCATTTTGAATTTTCACCAACAGTGTATAAAAGTTTTCTTTTGTCCACATTCTTGCTAATATTTGTTAGCTTTAGTGTTGTTTTAAATAACAGTCTGAACAGGTGTAAGGTGACAATTGTAGTTTTGATTTACATTTCCCTGATAGTGATGTTGAGCACCTTTTCATATATCCTTGGCCATTTATAAGTTTTCTTTGAAAAAAATGGCTATTCGGTTTTTTAGCTCATTTTTAATTGAATTATTTACTTACTTGCTATTAAGTTGTATGAATTCAGTATGTGTTTTCTTTTTTTTTTAATTTATTTTTTATTGGTGTTCAATTTACTAACATACAGAATAACACCCAGTATGTGTTTTCTTTTATGATTTTTAAACTTATCAGTTACATATTTTGTGAATATTTCCCCATTCTGTAGTATGCCTTTCAATGTCCTGTTGCCTTTTCTGTGCAGAATTCATTTTTTTTAATGTAGTCCCACTTGTTCATTTTGCTTTTTTTTTCTGTTTTTTTTTTTCTGTCTAATCCAAGATATAATTTTCAAGACTAATGTCAAAAATCTTTTCTCGCTGTTTCCTTTGGGTAATTTTATCTTATTAGGTCTTCTGTTTAAGACTTTTATTCACTACAAGTTAATTTTGTGATTCGTATAAGATAGGTGTCCTATTTTATTCTTTTTCATGAATATCCAATTTCCTCAAAACCTGTTTTTGAAGATTCTATTAATTCCTTATTGTGTGTTTTGGAACCCTTGTCAAAAATCAGTTGACTGTATATGTGTATGTAATTGTCTTGGTTCTTCATTCTGTGACACTGGTCTAAGGTGCTTGTTTTTTATGTCAATATCATACTGATTGATTATTATACCTTTGTCATATAGCTTGAAATCAAGTATGGGATATCCCCAGATTTTTATTTTTTAATATATTTTTAATTGAAGTTAGATTTGCCACCATATAGTATAACACCCTGTGCTCATCCTGTCAAGTGCCCTCCTCAGTGCCTGTCACCGAGTCACCCCGTAACCCCGCCTGCCTCCCCTCCACTTTCCTTGTTCATTTCCCAGAGTTAGGGGTCTCTCAGGAGGTTGTTTTGTCACCCTCACTAATTTTTCCCACTCATTTTTCCTCCTTTCCCCTATAATCTCTTTCACTATTTCTTATACTCCCCATATGAGTGAAACCATATAATGATTGTCCTTCTCCAATTGACTTACTTCACTCAGCATAATACCTCAGCATATTCAGGTTATTCTTCTTTCTCAAGATTGCTTTGGTCATTCAGGGTATTCTTGTGGTTCCAAAGAAACTAACACTAGTTTTTTTTTTCCTCTTCCTGTGAAAAATGCCTTTGGAATTTTGATCAGGATTGCATTGAATCTATAGATTGCTTTGGGTTGTCTGGACATTTTCACAATATTAATCTTACTAATACATGAGCACAGGCTATCTTTCCATTTATTTATGCATTCTTCCATCTGTATCATCAGTGCCTTATGGTTTTCAGTCTACAAGCCATTCCCTTCCTCGGTTAAATTTATTCCAAAGTATTTTATTGATTTTGAAGCTATTGTACATGGGATTGCTTTCTTCATTTCTTTTTCAAGTAGGTTGATGTTTGCATCTGAAATGCAACTGATTTGTGTTAATATTTTTATCCTTCAACTTTATTGAATTCACTTCTTATTTCTCATACATTTTTGGTGGAAGCTTTAGGATTTTCTATGTATGAGATCATGTCATTTGTTAATAGAAATAGTTTTACTTCTTCCTTTCTCAATAGGATGATTTATTTATTTTTTAACCTAATTTCTCTAGTAAAAGTCTTTTCATTAAACATTGAACATAAATATTGAGAATGGACATCCTGGTAAAGTTCTGACTTTATGAGGGAATTATTTTTTGAATTGTGTTTGCTGGGTGACAAAGTGATTTTTTAAAGTTATTTTTCAGGGACACCTGGGTGGCTCAGTGGTTAAGTGTCTGCCTTCAGCTCAGGTCATGATCCTAGAGTCCCAGGATTGAGTCCCACATCAGGCTCTCTGCATGGAGCCTGCTTTTCCCTTTGCCTGTGTCTCTGCTTCTCTCTGTGAGTGTGTCTCTCAGGAATAAATAAATAAAATCTTTTAAAAAATAAAGTTATTTTTCTAAAATCTATATTATCTTCTATGCGTGGTTATTGAACTGTCTCTTGCATTAAGGATGACATAGGGAGGAACATGAAAATTGTTTTTACATATTAAATTGAGCAGTAGAAGAAAACATGTTTCAAAAATGTTTGCTACTCCCTTGTAAAGAAGTATAACCGTTACTAAGAAGACATAGGGAGATACACTTTTATTGTTTTCCATTATGAACTAAACTAATTAATTCAACTGGAAAATGAGAAGGGGATTCCATATTTTTATCATTACTGAAGGCTCTAATAAAAATAATATCTGTTGTCTTGCAGCAGCAAGTTGTAAATGTAAAAAACTATAAAATTCCGAGAGTGGTTGACTGCCAAGGCTGTGATCATATGTCTATGAAATAGAATGGTATAAACCAGATTTATCCTTAATGAAAGCGGGGAGAATCTAGGTTCTAATAATTTTTAGTCATCTTTTCCAAGAATCCAAGAGTAGATTTTCTGAGTTCTTCTGTTTGGGATTGACCCCGAGGACCTTATTCAATAGGAATAAATGTATAAAGCCAAGGATAGAAGCTAAAATACGATTTCATATACCCTGCTTCTTGGTCTTTGAGAGTAATTAATTTATAACCTTTACCTTCTTAGGGACCAGGTATAAGAAAATATAAGTATACCAAGTATCATCCAGTCCTGCTGCTTCCAAATTAAGTGCTCAGATGTGCTACTGACTGTAATAATTACAAGACGAGCTTGTTATAATTATAGATTTTGAATACCCCATAACTATCACCTAATGGATTAGAAACTCATAGCACAGATATTGTTATCTGTTCAAACATTTCTCCAAATGACACCCATGATCAAACAAGTTTGAGAAACATTGATCTAGTCGTCATTAAACAATGAACAGGTGGAAGTCCATTGAGATTCGAAGCTGGGACAATAGGCATGATTTTGTGTGCTTCCAGGGCCAGGGTTTCTTAATTATAACTTCTACCAAAAATGGTGATAACTTAGGTCTTTCTTATCTTTACTCTGTGAATGCATCAACATCAGAGATTTTTTTTAAAGCACTATGTGCAGTTCTTAATGAAATATATACACACAGAAACACACACACACACACACAAACACACACTCCACCATAAATACCCAGGTACAAGCAATAACTAGAATAATCAGATTTGTAAAAAAAAGACAATTAAAAAAATGAGAGTAATGTTCAGTGATGTGTTCATTTGTTAGAGAAAAATATATATGAAATTCCGTTTTCAGGAAGTGAAGGAGAGATGTGTGATACATGGATCACTGTATTCAGTAAAACCTGTTTGATTACCACATTGGAGAAAATGTCTTTTCCTAGCCATACATTTCAGTATTTTATTTGTATTGTTTGAATCAAGTCACCTACTCATATCGAATGTTCTTGTTTTCATTCAGTTTCTTCAGTTTTTCATTTTATTTCCTTTATGTAGGTTGGGGACTACTAGCTACAAGAGAGTTCATGATTAGTCAGGTAGCAGAACATATGAATGGGATCTTAGAACTACAGTGAGGATCTTTAATGTGATCCCCCCCCCCCCATTACTTACTTTTTTAGGTAAAGAAAATGAATCCTAGAGAATGGAAAACTTTCTCTCGAGAGCAGAGGATTAGAATAGGTGCTTTGTTTTTTAAGTGTGTTTTATCTCTTTTTCATAGGCACATACCACCCCTCCCTTTGGAGCCTTGCTAGGTTTAGTTTCTACTGTGTTTTGCAGGACTTAGATCAGAACCCTATAGCTCAGATCTCTGTTATTTTCCTGTATCCTATTGTGTATCTAACATATCCATACTGAGTGCTCACTACATTTCTATCACAGTTCTAAATGCTAGAAAGTGACCTCAAATATTTCACAGTAGACCCTCATTCTTTAAGGAAAATGGAAAAGAGGTCAAAATGGGAAGAAGAAACAGTGGTGCCAAGTCCTGGTGAGCTTCTGAGTTTAAGAAGATACCTATGGCCTAGATCATTCAGAAAATTTATCTACTAAAAAAATTATCTATATATGAAATATCAGAAAAAATATAATAAAGCTGATGATAAATAATACCTCAGTTGTGCAGCATGTGTTATTTTCTTTTTACCTCCAAAACCCATATAAGCTTATTATTACTGTTTTCATTGAACATATGAGAAAATTTAAGATCATCCAGCTTAAATATTATGTTCAATAGTTTCCATTAGCCTCTGAGTAAACCTTCCTGCCCCATAGTCTTTTCATTGCAGTCCTTACTTCTGAAATGTGAGTCATTAAAGTTGGCTCTTGACCACTAATATTCTTTCTTATTCTTCTCCTATCCTACACTTTCCATTCTCCTCATTCTTGCTTTTCTTTTTTTTCTCTTCCTACTTTCATCAAACCTACTTCCTTTTTCATACAATGTCCAACACGCCAGACCCTTCCCACTTTCTACTCTCAGAGGGAACTTACAAGCTTCTTACCCCTGGCTAGTTTTATCACATACAGAGCTGATTTCTTGACCTCATTAGATCTTTTAAGAGAGACTATGTGTTCCTTTTCCAATATGTAAATAGCCACAAAGTGGAAAACTGTAGCAATTGACTTTTCCTTCCCACTGGCCAAAGTTTACCCCACTGTGGGCCATTTGCACTGTTCTCTGGCCATGTCACTGGACCAGGCCTGCAGTTGAAGGAAATACAGAGCCCAAATTAGCAGCAGGGACATTCATACAGAAAACAAGCTTGATGGGATAGCCACTGAGCAGCTTTAGGTACCAATCATGTCGCACAGTACTTACTACCTCAGCAGCACAAGGGATATCTGTGGATAGGGTTCAGAAGTGCCCACATGGATGTGAGCTAAAGTCCTGTCAGGTCAGGCCCCTGAGTGACCTAAAGATGAAGAAGAGTTTCCATAACTCTCTTCATTTATGGTCTCTTAGTATCATGATGAAATATAGGCCACTGCTAAGACATCTCTGGCTACAAGCAAGAGGAATGCAGGAATCTGAGGGATGCATAAAAATTGGGGTGTCACGCTTGATCTGCCTCACACTCAGCTGTTAGCTCTCAGTTGCTTGAATGGTCAGGTGACATTCACCTTCACCCCAAAGGGATTTGACTCTTTCTTTGCCTTTGTCAGTAGGTCCTCCTGAAACTAGTCATTTTTATAGTAACATAATGAAAGATTTGGAATCTTTGTTCCATATAATTGTATGTTCCTTCCCAAATTTAAAGGCCCATAAAATACTGTGTCTCTTTTCAAGTGATAGGAGATGTGAATAGAAAACATTTCTTTTTGATTTTGGGATCTCTACAATCCACAGGCCACAGGACTTTTAAGAACTCTACCCATGTGATAGTCCCCTGAAACTTCACAGTGTTTATCTTCTACTTTCTGCCTTGTGTGAGCTTAGTAGGTGTGTAAGTTACTACTGCTATATACTGGGAACTACCACTAAACCAAAAATTAGTGGCTTACAACTACAAATTTAATCCTGGAATTAGTTTTATTTTTTTAAGTATATTTATTTATTTATTTGTTTGTTTATTTGCTTGTTTATTTATTTATTTAAGAGAGAGAACATAGAAGGACAGTGAGAGGGAGAAGTAGATTCTGGTTGGCTAGATCCCAGGACCGTGAGATCCTGACCTGGGCTTAAGGCAGATGCTTAAGGGTTCGAGCCACCCAGGCACCCCCACCCCTATTAATGGTTTTAAATTGCAAAATCAAAACTTAAAAGTTAATTTATTTCTTTTTTAAAGATTTTATTTATTTATTCATGAGAGACAGAGAGAGAGAGAGGCAGAGATATAGGCAAAGGCAGAAGCAGGCTCCCCGCAAGGATGCCAATATGGGACTTGATCCTGTGACTCCAGGATCACACCCTGAGCCAAAGGCACAGTCTAAGCTGCTGAGTCACCCAGCCATCCCAAAACTCAAAGGTTTAACATAAAAGCAATTTATTTGAATGATTCTGCAATGTGGGTTGGATTCAGCTGTGTGGTCCTTCTCCTGGTTTCACACTGAAACATTCTCAATGGCATGGATGGAGTATGAATGGAGTACATGGCCCAAGATGGCCATGGATGGAGTATGAATGGATTACATGGTCCAAGATGGCCTCATTCATACAACTGGATGTCTGCTCAGGTATGTCTGTTCTCATTCACTCTTCAGGATTGTAGATTGGGCTATATCACACCATAGTTGTTTCAGGGCATTGGCTGTTTCACAAAAGCAAAAGTTTTAAATCCTTTCACACCAACTTTTAGGGATTATACAACATGATTTTTACCTCCTTCTCTTCATGTGGTTAAAGGTTACATGCGACATGTGTCACAAGTTTAGCCCAGACAAAAGCATGGAGACATAGGTTCCCTCCTTATTAAAATTAAAATCAATTAGCATAGAATATTTTTAATGGCTTCAGGTATAAAAACTAATGATTCAATATTGTATATATTTCAAAAGGATCATCTCAAAATCTAGGTAGCATCCACCACCACACATTGTTATAATTTTTTTCTTGTGATAAAACCATTTAAGAGCTACTCTTTGCAATTTTCAAATAAACAATATAGTGTTAACTAGAGTTACTGTGTGTACATTATTATATTCAATTATGTAAGATTTTATAACTGGAAGTTTCTTCCTTGATCACCTTCACCCATTACATATACCCTTCCTACCCCTCACTCTGGCAACCTCCAATCTGTTCTCTGTATCTGTGAGTTCAGTTTATTGATCCTTTTTTTTTTTAAGATTCTACATGTAAATGAGATCATATGGTATTTGTCTTTATGTTTATTTATTTAGCATAAGGCCCATAATGATCCATCTATACTGTTACAAATGGTAATATTCAAAGGCAGACCAATATCTAATTTTTATGAGGGCAGACATTGGGGCTGTTTTGTTGGAGCTAGACCTGTCAGGATCTCCTGACTATATAATGTTTGGTCCTCACACTCCTCAGCTCCAGTTGGGGCTTTGTGCTGTGCTCCTCAAACCCTTGGGGCATGTACTTCTCCAGCAGCACAAAGAAACTTCGCCTTTAGTGGGTGCCACTGGGCTCTACACTTGGCTGTTGAAGCAGATATCCTGGATATAGGTCACATGGCACCATTTTGCAGATTAGAAACAGATGACCTTTTCTTATGCCACAACCTATTTATTTCCTGATAACAAAAGTTCTGAGTTATTCTGTATAAATGAATCAAATTATCAAATGAAATGTTGATCACTTAACATTTTAGTTCTAAAAGAGATCCAAAGTCATTATTATGCAGTGACTTTTAATACAACATTTACATAACTTCTGATCATGGTAAGTATATTTTTAGTAATAGTTGCTGTATGGCCTTTTATTCTGTACAAATGATCATTATATTTAACTTTTATCTGGGTTTTTAAAAATTATTTTCGTTTTATTTAAATTCAATTGGACTACATATACCTCATCATTCATTTCAAATGCAGTTTTCAATAATTTATCTGTTTTTAGAAGCTTATTGAAATAGAATCTATACATATCATACAATTCAATTATTTAAGGTATATAATTTGATAGTATGCAATTTAAAGTCTGAAATAATCAACACTGTCTAATTTTACAATATCTTTGCTCCCTCAACAAGAAATTGCATACCCATTAGCAGTCATTTATTTATTCCTCTCCATCACCATCAACAGCAGTCCTAGACAAATACAATCTACTTTCATTTTTTTTTCTTGTTTTTTTTCTGAGAGTGAGAGGACATATGTGTGTGTTGGGGGGTAGTGAGGTGCAGAGGGAGAGATTCTTAAGCAGACTCTGTGCTGAGCTATGTATTGTCTACTCTATAACTTTATGTAAATTGAAATACAGCATTTACTCATCATGTATGGTCTCTTTGTTCTGAAGGTTATCATACTGACGTGTGTATCGTTAGTCCATTACTTAGCTGAAGATTATTCTATCTTGGCAACTTCTGCCTTTCAAGTGTAGTGTATTTGCATTTAATGTCGTTGTTATTTTGGTATAAGTTCATCTTTTTGTAGTTTACTTTTTTCCCCTTTATAACCTATTTTATTTCTTTTCTATATTCTTTTAAGTGAATTTAGATGATTTTTGTCTAATAGTCAATCGTATCTTTTTAATATCTTTTGAAATAATAGACTTTTTTTAAAGGACAGTTTCAGGTTTACAGGAAAATTGAGAGAAGCTATAGAGATTTCCTTCATCTCCTCATTTATAAATAGGCAAAGGGACTGAATAGGCATTTTTGCAAAGGCATACAGATACATCAAAAGGAGCTCAGCATCACTCATCACCACGAAAAGGCAAATCAAAATCATGAGATATCATTTCACATCTGTTAGAATGACTATTCTGGGGAAGATAAAAGATCAGTAATGTTGGTGAGCATGTAGAATAAAGGGATCTCATCTACACCATTGATGAGTATGTAAATTACTACAGCCATTAGAGAAAATTGCATAGAGGTCTCTCAGAAAATTAAAGCTAGAACTACTGCCCACCAATCCTACTGTTGGGTATATATCCAAAGGACCTGAAATCATGATTGTGAAGGGCTATCTGCATTCCTAGGTTCAATGCATCATTATTCACAATAGCCATGGTGTGAACACAACCTCATCCTTGACTGATGAATCAATATAGAAAATGTGACATATATATGATTCAGACTTTAAAAAGAAGAGAGTTCTGCCATTTGCAATAACATAAAGAGCTGGGAGACTTTATGTTAAGTGAAATACTGCATGATCTCACTTATAGGTTGAAATGCTATAGTTCACTTCACAGAAGCAGAGAGTAGAATGGTGGTTACCAGGGGCCAGGGATGGGAAAATGAAGAGAAGTTGACCCACAGTTATAAGGCTTCAGTTATGTGGAATGAATAAATTTTCGAGATCTAATATATAGCATGGTCACTATAGTTAACAATGCCATAATGTATACTTGAAATTACAAAAAGGATAGATCTTAAATAAAATCTTACACACACACACACACACACACACACACACAAAATGGTAACTATATAGAGAAAATAGATATGCTACTTACATTGTGGTGATGTTTTCACATTATATGTATATCAAAATAACATTTTACAACTGAAATATATATATATATATAGTATGTCAATATGCCATCTTTGGAACACTAATGCAGGCACTAAGCTTCATAATATCCATGAAAGCATAAACTAGTGAGAACGGTGAAAACGTGATATTTTAATGAACTTGTTTTAAAATAATCCTTGACAGGAGGAAAATATTGGTATTGAAAAGGTTTTCCAGGTAAATAATGAAAAGCAGAATTAAACATGAAATGGATTCTTGTAACAGTTACTAAGCACGTGGTACCCTTGAATACACTGAAATCAAGGAGTTTATTTATTTATTTTTTTCAAAATGGATATTTAAATTCCATTTAGTTAACATTCAATGTAATAAAAATTCCAGGTGTACAATTTAGTAATTCAACACTTACATCAACACTCAGCTCATCACAACAAGTGTATTCCTATTTCCCATCATCTATTTAACCCATCCTCCTACCCACCTCCCCTCTGGCAACCATCAGTTTATTCTCTATATTTAAGAGTCTGTTTCTTTATTTGACCCCTCTCTCTTTTTTTCCTGATAGTTATTTGTTTTGTTTCTAAAATTCCACATAAGTGAAATCATATTTCTAGGAGTTGCTTCACTTAGCATAATACTCTCTAGCTCTTTCTTTGTCATTGCAAATAACTCTTGCAGATAATGCTTCTATAAACATCTGGGTGCTCATATCCCATTGATTTAGTGTTTATGTATCCACAGAAATCAATTAATTTTAAAGATTCATTATATTACACCTGGCATGCCCATATTCAAGGCATGGCTTTTAATCCTCTGGTCACTGTGAGCATCAATATTCTATTGGCAACTCTAACTTGTGAATAGACACTATTCCTTTATTAGGAAAGGACAAACAGGAAAGAAAGTGGCTTCCTTTTTTTTAAAAGATTTATTTTATTTATTCACAAGATACACACACACACAGAGAGAGAGAGAGAGAGAGAGAGGCAGAGACACAGGCAGAGGGAGAAGCAGACTTCATGCAGGGAGTCTGACGTGGGACTTGATCCTGGGTCTACAGGATCAGGCCCTGGGCTGAAGGTGGCGGTAAACCGCTGAGCCACACGGGCTGCCAAAGAAAGTGGCTTCCTACTGCTAAAGTAGGTTCTCTCTAACTTCATTAAAGAGAGACAAGCCAAATGAGTTTTTATGAATGTTTCTGGTACTTCCTTTTAATCCATCAATAGAACCCAAATTTAAATGAAATAATATACATTTCCCCCCTCACTTTATATACCATCTATCTATATCTATATCATCTATCTATCTATCATCTATCTATCATCTATCTATCTATCTATCTATCTATCTATCTATCTATCATCTATCTATCATCTATCTATCATCTATCTATCTATCATCTATCATCTATCTATCTTCTATCATCTATCATCTATCATCATCTATGTATCTATGTATCTATGTATCTATAATCTATCTATTTCTTTATTTATTTTTATTGGAAATCTATTTACCAACATACAGTGTTAACACCCAGTGCTCATCCTGTCAAGTGCCCCCACTCAGTGCCTGACACTCAGTCGTCCCATCTCCCCGCCCACCTCGCCTTCAACTACCCCTTGTTCGTTTCCCAGAGTTAGGAGTCTCTCATGTTCTGTCTCCCTCTCTGATATTTCCCACTCATTTTTTCTCCTCTCCCCTATAATCCCTTTCACGATTTTTTATATTCCCCAAATGAATGAGACCAAATAATGTTTGTCCTTCTCCGATTGACTTACTTCCCTCAGCATAATACCCTCCAGTTCCATCCACATTGAAGCAAATGGTGGGTATTCATTGTTTCTAACGGCTGAGTAATATTCCATTGTATACATAGACCACATCTTCTTTATCCATTCATCTATCGATGGACACTGAGGCTCCTTCCACAGTTTGGCTGTTGTGGACATTGCTGCTATAAACATTGGGGTGCAGGTGTCCTGCCGTTTCACTGCATCTGTGACTTTAGGGTAAATCCCCAGCAGTGCAATTGTTGGGTCCTAGGGTAGCTCTATTTTTAACTCTTTGAGGAACCTCCACACAGTTTTCCAGAGTGGCTATACCAGTCTGGATTCCCACCAACAGTGCAAGAGGGTTCCCCTTTCTCCATATACTCTCCAACATTTGTTGTTTCCCATCTTCTTAATTTTTACCATCCTCAGTGGTGTGAGGTGGTATCTCATTGTAGTTTTGATTTATATTTTCCTGATGGCAAGGGATGCAGTGCATTTTCTCATGTGCTTGTTGGCCATGTCTATGTATTCTTTGGTGAAGAATTATTCCCATTTCATGATTCAGTTGTTTGTTTCTCTGCTGTCGAGTTTAATCAGTTCTTTATTTTTGGATACTAGCCCTTTATCTGATGTGTCATTTGCAAATACCTTCTCCTATTCTATAGGTTGTCTTTTCGTTTTGTTGACTGTTCATAGATATATCTTGCAGGAAGTTGCTGTGGCCAATTCAAAAAGGGTGTTGCCTGTGCTCTCCTCTAGGATTTTTTTAATAATACATTTATTTTTTATTAATGTTCAATTTGTCAAAATAACAGCCAGTGCTCATCCCGTCAAGTGCCCTCCTCAGTGCCCGTCACCCATTCACCCCCACCCCCTGCCCTCCTCCCCTTTTACCACCCCTAGTTCATTTCCCAGAGTCAGGAGTCTTCATGTTCTGTCTCCCTTTCTGATATTTCCTACCCATTTCTTCTCCCTTCCCTTCTATTCCCTTTCACTATTATTTATATTCCCCAAATGAATGAGACCATATAATGTTTGTCCTTCTCCGATTGACTTACTTCACTCAGCATAATACCCTCCTCTTCCATCCACATTGAAGCAAAAGGAGGGTATTTTTCATTTCTAATGGCTGAGTAATATTCCATTGCATACATAAACCACATCTTCTTTATTCATTCGTCTGTCAATAGACACCAAGGCTCATTCAACCGTTTGGCTATTGTGGACATTGCTGCTATAAAAATTGGGGTGGAGGTGTCCTGCCCTTTCACAGCATCTGTGTCTTTGGGGTAAATCCCCAGCAGTGCAATTGCTGGGTCCTAGGGTACCTCTATTTTTAACTCTTTGAGGAACCTCCACACAGTTTTCCAGATTGGCTGCAACATTTTACATTCCCACCAACAGTGTAAGAGGGTTCCCTTTTCTCCGCATCCTCTCCAACATTTGTGGTTTCCTGCCTTGTTAATTTCCCCCATTCTCACTGGTGTGAGGTGGTATCTCATTGGGGTTTAGATTTGTATTTCCCTGATGGCAAGTGATGCAGAGCATTTTCTCATGTGCGTGTTGGCCATGTCTATCTATGTCTTCCTCTGTGAAATTTCTGTTCATGTCTTTTCCCATTTCATGATTGGATTGTTTGTTTCTTTGGTGTTGAGTTTAATAAGTTTTTTATAGATCTTGGAAACTAGCCCTTTATCTGATACATCATTTGCAAATATCTTCTCTCATTCTGTAGGTTGTCTTTTAGTTTTGTTGACTGTATCCTTTGCTGTGCAAAAGCTTCTTATCTTGATGAAGTCCCAATAGTTCATTTTTGCTTTTGTTTCTTTTGCCTTCGTGGACATATCTTGCAAGAAGTTACTGTGGCTGAGTTCAAAAAGGGTGTTGCCTGTATTCTTCTCTAGGATTTTGATGGAATCTTGTCTCACTATTAGATCTTTCATCCATTTTGAGTTTATCTTTGTGTATGGTGAAAGACAATGGTCCAATTTCATTCTTCTGCACGTGGCTATCCAATTTTCGCAGCACCATTTATTGAAGAGACTGTCCTTTTTCCATTGGATAGTCTTTTCTGCTTTGTCGAATATTAGTTATCCATAGAGTTGAGGGCCCATTTCTGGATTCTCTATTCTGTTCCATTGATGTGTCTGTGTGTGTGCCAGAACCCCACTCTCTGGATGATCACAGCTTTGTAGTACAACTTGAAATCCAGTATTGTGATGCTCCCAGCTCTGGTTTTCTTTTTCAATATTCCCCTGGCTATTTGGGGCTCTTTTCTGATTCCACACAAATCTTAAGATTATTTGTTCCAACTCTCTGAAGAAAGTCCATGGTATTTTGATAGGGATTCCACTGAACGTATAAATTGCCCTGGGTAGCACTGACATTTTCACAATATTAATTCTTCCAACACATGTGCACGGGATATTTTTCCATCTCTTTGTGTCTTCCTCAATTTCTTTCTTTCTTTCAGAAGTGTTCTGAAAAGTGTTCTTAGGGTATAGATCCTTTACCTCTTTGATTAGGTTTATTCCTAGGTATCTTATGCTTTTGGGTGCAATTGTAAATGGGATGGACTCCTTAATTTCTCTTTCTTCAGTCTCATTGCTAGTGTATAGAAATGCCACTGACTTCTGGGCATTGATTTTGTATCCTGCCACAGGCCTAATTGCTGTATGGGTTCTAGCAATCTTGGGGTGGAGTCTTTTGGGTTTTGTATGTACAGAGTCATGTCATCTGTGAAGAAGGAGAGTTTGACTACTTCTTTGCCAATTTGAATGCCTTTTATTTCTTTTTGTTGTCTGATTGCTGAGGCTAGGACTTCTAGTACTATGTTGAATAGCAGTGCTGAGAGTGGACATCCCTGTAGTGTTCCTGATCTTAGGTGAAAGGCGCTCAGTGTTTCTCCATTGAGAATGGTATTTGCTGTGGGCTTTTCATAGATGGCTGTTAAGATGCTGCGGAATGTTCCCTTTATCCCAACACTCTGCAGAGTTTTGATCAGAAATGGATACTGTATTTTGTCAAATGCTTTTTCTGCATCCTTTGAGAGGATCATAAGGTTCTTGTTTCCTCTTGTTGATATGACCTATCATGTTGATTATTTTACTAGTGTTGAACCACCTTCCATCCCAGGGATAAATCCCACTTGGTCATGGTGAATAATCTTCTTAATGTATTGTTGGATTCTATTGGCTAGTATCTTGCTGAGAATTTTTGCATTTGTGTTCACCAGGGATATTGGTCTATAATTCTCCTTTTTGGTAGGGTCTTTGTCTGATTTTGGAATTAAGGAGATGCTGGCCTCATAGAACGAGTTTGGAAGTAATCCATCCCTTTCTATCTTTTGGAACAACTTTAGTAGAATAGGTATTGTTTCTTCTTTAAATGTTTGATAGAATTCCCCTGGGAAGCCACCTAGCCCTGCACTTTTATGCCTTGGGAGGTTTTTGATGACTGATTCAATTTCCTCTTTGGTTATTGGCTTGTTAAGGTTTTCTGTTTCTTCCCTTTCCAGTTTTGGTAATTTGTGGTTTTCCAGAAATGCATCTATTTCTTCTAGATTGCCTAATTTATTGATGTAGAGCTGCTCATAATACATTTTAAAATCATTTGTAGGGATCCCTGGGTGGCGCAGCGGTTTGGCGCCTGCCTTTGGCCCAGGGCGCGATCCTGGAGACCTGGGATCGAATCCCATGTCGGGCTCCCGGTGCATGGAGCCTGCTTCTCCCTCTGCCTGTGTCTCTGCCTCTCTCTCTCTCTGTGACTATCATAAATAAATAAATTAAAAAAAATAAAATAATAAAATAAAATCATTTGTATTTCCTTGGTATTGGTTGTGACCTCTCCGTTTTCATTCATAATTTTATTAATTAGAGTCTTTTCTCTTTTGTTTTTATAATGCTGGTAATGGTTTATCTATCTTATTAATTCTTTTAAAGAACCAACTCCTGGTTTTGTTGAACTGTTCTATAATTCTTCTGAACTCTGTTTCATTGAATTCTTCTCGAATCTTTATTAACTCTCTTCTCCTGCTTGGTGTAGGTTTTATTTGCTGTTCTTTCTCCAGTTCCTTTATGTGTGTGGTTAGTTTCTGTATTTGAGTTTTTCCATTTTTTTGAGGTATGCCTCAAATGCGACGTATTTCCCTCTTAGGACCGCCTTTGCTGTATCCCAATGATTTTGAATGGTGGTATCTTCATTCTCATTAGTTTCCATGAATCTTTTAAATTCTTCTCTAGTTTCCTGGTTGACACTTTCATCTTTTAGCAGGATGGTCTTAAACTCCATGTATTTGAATTTCTTCCAAATTTCTTTTTGTGATTTAGTTCTAGTTTCAAAGCATTATGGTCTGAAAATATGCAGGGGAGAATCCCAATATTTTGGTATCGGTTGAGGCCTGATTTGTGACGCAGTATGTGGTCAATTCTGGAGAAAGTTCCATGTACACTTGAGAAGAATGGGTATTCAGTTGCATTCAGATTAAAAGTTCTGTATATATCGGTGAAATCAATCTGGTTCAGTGTATCATTTAAAGTTCTTGTTTCTTTGGAGATGTTGTAACTAGAAGATCTGTCATTTGCAGAGTGCCGTGTTGAAGTCTCCTACCACTAGTGTATTACCAGCTAAGTATGTCTTTATTTTGGTTATTGATTGCCTTACTTGGCAGCTCCCACATTAGGGGCATAAATATTCGTGATTGTTAGGTCCTCTTGTTGGATAGAGCCTTTAAGTATGATATAGTGTCCCTCTTCATCTCTTACTCCAGTCATTGGGATAAACTTTAATTTATCTGATATGAGGATTGCTACCCCAGCTTTCTTTTGGGGAACATTTGAATGGTAAATGTTTCTCCAACCTTTCCCTTTTCAGGCTGTAGGTGTCCTTCTGTCTAAAATGAGTCTCAAAAATAAAAAATAAAAAATAAATAAATGAAATGAGTCTCTTGTAGACAGCAAATAAATGGGTCTTACTTTTTTATCCAGTCTGAAACCTTGCATCTTTGTGATAGGATCATTTATCCCTTCACGTTCAGAGTTACTATTGAAAGATATGAATTTAGTGTCATAATAATATCTATTCATTCCCTGTTTTTGTTGATTATTTCTTTGTGTTTCCACTTTCTTTTACAGGGTCCCCCTTCCTATTTCGTGCAGAACTGGTTTGGTGGTCACATATTCTTTCAGTTTCTGCCTATCTTGGAAGCTCTTTATCTCTCTTTTTATTCTGAATGAGAGCCTTGCTGGATAAAGTATTCTTGGCTGCAGGTTCTTCTCATTTAGGACCCTGAATATATCCTGCCAGCCCTTTCTGGCCTGCTAGGTCTCTGTAGAGAGGTCTGCTGTTAATCTAATATTTCTCCCCATATAAGTTAGACATCTCTTCCCTCTTTCTTCTTTAAAGATAGATTTTCTCTTTATCTTTGGAATTTCCAAGTTTCACTATTAAATGTTGAGGTGTTGAATGGTTTTTATGGATTTTAGGGGGGGACCTCTCTCTCTCCTGTTCTGAACATCTGTTTCCCTCCCCAAGTTAGGGAAGTTCTCAGCTATGATTTGTTCAAATTCTTTTCTGGCCCTCTAGCCCTCTTGGCACTCTCTGGAACCCCAAATATATGTAGATTTTTCCTTCTGGGGCTATCACTTATTTCCCTTAACCTTTCCTGTTGGTCTTTTAATCGTTTTTCTCTTTTTTCCTCAGCTTCCTTCCTTGCCATCAACTTGTCTTCTATGTCATGCAATTTATTCCACCTCATTAACCCTCATTGTTACCAGTTTGGATTGCATCTCATTTAATTGATTAATTTCAGCCTGATTAGATCTAAACTCTGCAGTCATGAAGTCTCTTGAATCCTTTATGCTTTTTTCCAGAGTGTGGGCGACCACGAACTAGCTGGAGTAACTGAACCAAACCAGGCCCGGACTTGCATCCTTCATTCACTCAAAAGGTTCAGGAGCCTAAAGGGTGAATGGTTGGTAGACGCTTGAGAAAGGGCTTGAGCAATGGTTCTCAGGGCTCGCTTGTACGTGATCGCCCACATAACACAATAGATACAACTTATTCTGACCTGGTCATAAATGTAAATAAGGGTCTGTCTGTCCTTGCTGGTCTGTTTACCATACCTAATATTCCTTTGAAGTATGCACATCTGGAGCAACAAGCTTATCTATTTACCAAGGTCTTCTGGAACCGTGAGTCTGTCTTGCATGCTGAGAAAAGGGAACTTTGGAGGGTTTCACAAACCTGCTAAAAAATAAACACCATCTTGGCTTTGTTTAGCTCATGCTATAGAATGTTGTAAAACCTTGAAAAAGCTGGCACTGCTTGGACATCATCCACTGTGTCCCTCCTGTCCCCATCTCTTTACTTTTATTTTCGTCATCCCCTTATCCTCAGGACCCTGATCGTGTTGTCGCAGCGCGCACAACACCAGAGCCACTAGTAGCTTTATAATTTTGCTTCTGAAATGACTTTCTGACATTTAATTGTAATCCAAATTTTGTAACCCTATGGCAGAGAGTACTATTTCTGATTCTTTCTTTTGTGGGGAGTTCTTTCTTCTAGTCATTTTGTTCAGTGCAGAGTGGCTGTATGAATGGTCTGAGTCAAGAACACCAAGCACAACCTAAGTAAATTTAACCCTAAATGATTCTTCCAATGTCAAAGACCAGAAGACATAGACCAGAAAGTAATAATACAAAGGAGCACTAAAGTGACAAACAAATTTTAAAACAAAGTAGTAGGGCAGTCCTGGTGGCACAGTGGTTTAGAGCCACCTTCACCCTTGGTCTGATCCTGGAGACCCCGGGATCAAGTCCCACATCTGGCTCCCTTCATGGAGCCTGTATCTTCCTCTGTCTGTGTCTCTGCCTCTCTCCTCTCTGTATCTGTCATGAATGAATAAATAGAATCTAAAAAAAAAAAAGCAAAGTAGTAAAAAATAAAAGGCCAAGAATCACAAAGAAGAAGAAGAAAAAAGAAGAGGAAAAAAGGAAGCATAAGAGGAAAAAAAAGAAAAAAAATAGGAGAGGAATTAAAGGGGGGGGGGGAACTGGGAGATGGTGGTGGTGATGATATTGTAGTGGAGGGAGAATGTAGTCTACCTGACAGGTCCTAGAGTGTGATCGTCTTGGTTCTGAGTATATTAAGTTTTGTATTTTAGAAGATGCTCAGTCCCAAATTTATATAAACCAGAAATGCTTGTAGAAAGCCCCAACATTGATCACCAAAGCATAAGTGAGATATAAAGAGGGGGCAGAATGGGAATGAAGAATCTCACAGAATGAACCCATGCTGTATATACCACTTGGTTCTGGGTGCATGCTGGTCTTGTTTAGAAGGTATTAACTTCTGCCATTGTAGAACAAATGAGGCAGAGGAAACAAAAAACACAAAACAAAACAAAACAATAACATATCTTATATATCTTCTAAAATTAAGTTGAGTATGTTGAAGGGAATCTAGACGTGGAAAATATATCGAAAAACTGTAATTGTAGAAATATGAAAGTGAAAAAGGAAGAAAAAATGGTAAAATATTGTAGCTAAGGTCGGAAAAGTGAAAAAAAAAAAACACCTGGAAATTTACAGTCTGATATAAAAACAAGTGGAACTTGAAAAAGGAGAAAAACAAAAAGGAGGGGTGCCCTCTAGTTCTATATACTGTAAATCCCTCAACTTCTCCTGGAGCTTTCCAGCGCTGCTCGGTCAAGAACTTGCTCTTCCCCTGTCCTTCCAGGTGGTCTTCTGGGGGAGAGGCCTGTTGTGCTGCTTCTCAGGTGTGTGTACCTAGAGAGCTGCCCTCCCTACCACTGGGTTCCAGGCTCAGTGGGAGCTGTTTATCCTGGGAGGCCCTAGTCCCCTGACGGCCCCGCCCCTCCCAGGCACAGGGTGACACCAGGAGGAACAACCCCACTGGTGTCAGCCAGCTCTCCAGCCCTTGTGTCAGCTCCTGCAGTAACTCCCGCAGGTCCCAGTCAAAAGGAGCCTGGATGCTCCAGGGGATCGGGGGGCGCTGACCTGTACAGCTCAGGGCACCCTGCAGCAGGAGCATCCTTGCTGTCCTGTGCTCTCCCCACCTCCGCCTGTCCTGGGGGAGCCGCAGGATCCTGGCCTCTGCCCCCTGGTGCCCTGGGATCCTGGGCCTGTGCTGCTGGAATCTTGCTCCCTGCTCCCTGGCGGTGAAGGCAGCAGGGCACAGCCCCCTCACGTGGAGTCGCTGCCTGAGCTGCTCCCGAGGCCCCACCGGGCGTGCTCCAGCCCTGTATCGCGCTTGGCCAATGGTGTGTGGGGCGCTCTCCCCTGGGCGCACTTCCTTTGTGACTCCGGGAGACTGGGGGCTCCACGATCCTGCACCAGTTCCCTGCTAAGCGCCTTTCCATCCTGGAAGAATCCCGTGCAAAATTTTTAAGTTCGCCCTTCTCCGGGGCGGGGCTTTCCTGTCCCTGAGGCTCCTGCTGCCCCCTTAGTCCGACTCCTGGTGGGCCCCTCCCCCACTTGATTCTTTTTTATTTTTCTCCACCTTCCTACCTTGTTAGAAGCCAAAACCTTTCTCTCTGTAGGGTACAGGCTTTTCTGTCTTTAAATCTCAGGTCAGATTCGTAGGTTTTCAGGATTGTTTGAAGTTATCTTCCGTAACTTTTAGAAGTTGGTGGAGCCAGGTGAATTGAGGCTCCTACTCCTCTGCCTTCATGCTCATTTTTTCCTTCAAACTAGGTTTTACCTTTCTGTACTTCGATCTCAGAAAATATGTTGTATCTATGGTGCATTTTAAAATCTTATTTAGTCTTGCCAGCCTAGATTAGTTTGCCTGCTTCCATCTTTGGCTTATAGAATTCTCTTGGTATAGCACTTATATAACAACCACACAAATTAGCTGAATATCTCAAGATCTTTATAATAAAACACTTCAAATATCCTATGCATAATGTGTCAAATACGTTATTAACCAAAAGAAACATTAAGAAAAAAAAATATATCTATATATACACACTTACACACCTTGAGGCCTTTGGTTCACTTGTATGGAACTTTATAAAGATAAACTAATGGGGGAATCCCTAGGTGGCTCAGTGGTTTAGTGCCTGCCTTTGACCCAGGACATGATCCTGGAGTCCCAGGACCGAGTCCCACATCAGGCTCCCTGCATAGAGCTTGCTTCGCTCTCTACCTGTGTCTCTGCCTCTCTTTCTGTGTGTCTCTCATGAATAAATAAATAAAATCTTAAAAAAATTAAAAAAAATAAAATATAAAGACAAACTAATGATATAATTTAAAGAATTTCTAATGTCCCCCCCCCAAAAAAAAGTCCCATTGCTCATAATGTGTTGAAAAGACAGTAGGATACCTTATTTGGAACGTGCTATACAGGTAATTACAAGTCATAAAATATTTTATTTATGGATGATCATTTTTTGAACAGTTGTGATTGTATAAATATCTTTCTTATTAATATACCAGAGTGTAGACAGAGTTTTGACCAGTATTTCCCAATCAGCAACATCAGAAGTGAGCTCTCAATAAAAGAAAGAACCAGGCTGGCAATATAAGGGAAGCTACTAATTTAAGGGCAGAAGTACCGAAAAAAGTAAGGAACTCTGGTGCGATATACTAGAGTGTGTTGGGTAAATCAGGATACACAGTATCATATTTGATATCTGTACAGATTAAGTAATCAACCAAAGTCCTCAATTCATCTTCCGCTTTCAGTGGTAATCTTGATATGCCATAGCTTTCTCATGGCATTTTTCACTTCTGCATTCCTCAATGTGTAGATGAGTGGGTTGAGAAAAGGTGTCCCAATAGTATAAAATACAGCCATCATCTTGTCTATGGGGTAAGTGGTTGGGGGGCGTGTATAAATGAATGTACATGGACCAAAGCATAAGACTACTACGATGATGTGAGAAATGCAAGTAGAGAGAGCTTTTTTCCTCCCTTCCGCACTGTGGTTTCGCAGGGAATGCAAGATGACAATGTAGGAGATCATCAGAATCACAAAACTGCTTGAACAAATGGCCCCACTATTAGAAACCAACAGTAGGTTGATCTTATAAGTGTCCATGCAAGCAAGTTTCAGCAAGGGCTGCAAATCACAGCAGTAATGATCAATCAAATTGGGTCCACAGAAGGGCAATCTCAAAGCCAGGATAATCTGGGCTGTAGAATGGATAAAAGATCCAATCCATGCCAGAACAATTAGGATGGTGCAGACCTGCCGGCTCATGATGGTTGTGTAATGTAAGGGCTTACAGATGGCCACATACCGGTCAAAGGCCATGAGGAGGAGGACAAAAACCTCCATGCAACCAAAGAAATGTAGTGCAAAGACTTGAGTCATGCATTCATTGTAAGTTATGATATTTTTTGCAGAGAGTGAATCCACAATTAGTTTGGGGGCTGTGGAAGTTGAAAAGCAGGAATCAGCAAGGGACAAATAAAATAAGAAATAGTACATGGGGCTCCCAAGTGTCCGGCTGGACTTGATGGTCACAATAATAAGCAAATTCCCAACCACAGTTCCCAAATAAAAAATGAAAAATATTACAAATACCGTTTTCTTTTTCATAGGATCTTGGGTCAATCCTAACAGTATGAACTCAGTAGTACTGTTATTTTGCTGCATTATTTCAGGCAAAGTGGAGAAAATGCAGGTTAGAAATAATTAATCTGCAAGGAAACATTCTGTGAAATGAACACTCCATATTTGGAGGTTTAATCCATATGTTTGATCCTTGAAGTGCCACTACCAGTGTATAATCCGCCATTCATGTTGTTTTCTCCTGAATAAAGTGGAAACCACAATATTTATTCACAACTTATTAACTTGGTTGCTTAGGAAACAAGAAATATATCAATAACTATAGAGACCTGATTATTCAGGCATAATAAACATTAATTTAGAGGATTCGATAGAAGACGGCATCTTTCTGAGTTGAATGTGTTTTTTCAGTTTCTAGCAAGGACCTATTTGGATACAAGTCTACAAAATGGGGAAAATTCATCATTATTTACATAATGCACTTTCACACTACTTCAACATGGTAGGTTAGTAATAAAGTATCTTACAATAAATATTCTGAACATTCAAGGATCATGTAGAAACATTTGATAGTGTTTTCCTTAATGAAACCTAAAAGAAAGAAAGAGAGAGGCAGAGAGGACAGGAGATAAACCATCAATGTTTTAGCCGTGAATATTCAGTCAATTGGTCAGTCCATTGTGAAACGTATTTTTTAATCTGTTACCTCGACTGAGTTTTTATTTTTGTTATTTTTGTTATTTTTTATTTTTTATTGGTGTTCAACTTACCAACATACAGAATAACCCCCAGTGCCCGTCACCCATTCACTCCCACCCCTGCCCTCCTCCCCTTCTACCACCCCTATATCGTTTCCCAGAGTTAGCAGTCTTTACGTTCTGTCTCCCTTTCTGATATTTCCCACACATTTCTTCCCCTTCCCTTATATTCCCTTTCACTATTATTTATATTCCCCAAATGAATGAGAACATACAGTTTGTCCTTCTCCAATTGACTTACTTCACTCAGCATAATACCCTCCAGTTCCATCCACGTTGAAGCAAATGGTGGGTATTTGTCATTTCTAATAGCTGAGTAATTTTTTATTTATTTATGATAGGCACACAGTGAGAGAGAGAGAGGCAGAGACACAGGCAGAGGGAGAAGCAGGGTCCATGCCCCGGGACCCCGATGTGGGATTCGATCCCGGGTCTCCAGGATTGCGCCCTGGGCCAAAGGTAGGCGCTAAACCGCTGCGCTACCCAGGGATCCCTCGACTGAGTCAGCTGTAGAGCCAATTCTGGACTCAAGGACTTTACCACCTCATGCCCCAACAACACTGTCATTCACTACAGGTTCCACTGTAGTTTCAAGAAATGGCAAATACGTTCTTTGTCCAAATCCAGCAAAGAGGAATGAAATCTTGTTCATGGTATCTAACAATTAAGTATTATAAAAGCATTATCTATCTATTGTTCTATCAGTCCACCTATTGATCTATCATCTATATACCCATCTACATATCTACTTGATAGAATTATAGTTCGAGACATTTGTATAGTTCACATAATAATAGAAGAGTGGCATACATGAAAGAAGCAAAATAAAGTAATTTTTATCTGTTCACTGCTGATTTTAAGCATCTAGAAAGAAGTACATATTTAATAATAAGTATTCATAAAATGAATGAAATATTTAAGAGAATTTACTATTGATACAACCCAATATCTTTGGTCCTATTCAATACTCAGTTACCACTGAAAAAGGCTCCTACTTCTTCCAAAGTAAAATCATCATCTCCGCGGAGTATTTTCTGGAACACTCAAATAGATATTATTTCTATTTGATTATCTCTCCACCAGGAGCTGCTGTCCATTTCTTTTATTTCAACTTCTCACATTAGATTGTAAAACACTTCTAGAAAATTCTCTAAACCTTCTATCTTTCCACAAATGTAATACTTAAAAACGTGTTAGGTGTGCACTGTAGCATTGATCAGATAAATTTTCTCTGAGTGTTAAATACAAAGTTAATCCCCAACACAAATCTTACCAGTTTTGATAAGAGCTTATTCAAAAGTTAGGATGTTCAGTCAACCTCTTTTCTTCTCAAGAAAGAAAGGAATTTCTCACTCACATGAGAATTTAAAAAAAACAAAAAGTGTTCTAAAATTCTGTCTGAGCTCTTTGCTGTCACTGAGGCTCAGGTTCTTGCCTGCATGCCAAAGATAAAGTTGGTCTTGATTTCATCCCACACCTTCTGAAATCAACTCTCACATGGAATTTTTACTGAGAAATGCTTCTCTTTTGCCTTTCCTGCAGCAGTATTTAAACAGGAATGATGCATAATATAGGAGTCTGGGGAAAGTCATTCCCTAAAGTGTCCCTACTCTTTTAATTAAAGCACATGAAGTAGGTGTGATAAAGAACTTAAAGTTCAATATATATTAATAGATTATGGGGAAAAGGTGATCTCTTCTTGTAATTAAGGGTGTTTGATAGGGTCATAAATAATATTTTTTGAATAGAATGAAAAACCTGTGATTACATAGTAATCTAGAGTCCAAGACTTGGTATCTGATATCATTATTCAAGAAAATGAATTAATATTTCTTAAAGAAATGGCTGATTCAAAAGATAAAAATTAAAAAAAAAGAAATGGCTGATTCTAAGTTTTGGGCAGGGAATGTACAAGATGAATTGGAGTATCTTGTAATGCAAGAAGGTAAGGATGCTAACACATTCACACACATACACAGTCATTCACACTGTAATGAGAATATTACAAAGGGACAAAAGAGCCAATGGAAAGCCCTCCCACTGCCCAGTGCCAAAAACTGGAAAAAAATATTGAGCAACACAATCAATGACAATGAATTGAAATGTAACTCATAGTGTAAAAAATCCACAAGTTGTTATTGATATAACCACTTATATAAATAAATAATAAATCAGATGCAATAGACAAATCTCACATTAAAAAGAATTTCTGGGCAGCCCTGGTGGCTCAGCAGTTTAGTGTCGCCTCAGCCCTGGGTGTGATCCTGGAGACCTGGGATCAAGTCCCATGTCAGGCTTTCTGTATGGAGCCTGCTTGTCCCTCTGCCTATGTCTCTGCCCCTCTCTCTCTATCTGTGTGTGTGTGTGT
Source organism: Canis lupus baileyi (assembly GCF_048164855.1). Lineage (NCBI taxonomy): Eukaryota > Metazoa > Chordata > Mammalia > Carnivora > Canidae > Canis > Canis lupus. Next base: position 15,811,882 of record NC_132858.1, read on the forward strand.
GTGTGTGTGTCTCATGAATAAATAAATAAAATCTTTAAAAAAAGAATTTCTAATGATTTTGTAGGTCCTCTCAAAGGGTTATAGGATAACTCTCAATCTCTTATTTGTGGCCTCTACCAACTTAAGTTCCTTCCAAAAGTCACATTTTGGGATGAGGAAGGGGGAGTAAACCTACAGAGGAGAAATCTAGCAACACCACCTTAGCCAGGTGATCAGGCTAAAAGCAGTGGTGATGAGTCACACTGAAAGTATGTACCTACTGGTATGATGTGATGCAAATGGCACTTTGTCTCAGTAACCTTTGTCCCATAACCCACAACCCAAGTCTAATCCTGAGTACAGTACCAAACTCCATGTGGAGGTTTTATAAAATGTCGGAATAGTTCTCCTCAAAACTGTCAAGTTCATCAAAAACAAAAAAATGTAAGGGGCCCCCAGGTTGCTCTGTTGGGTAAACCTCCCACTCTTGTTTTGGCATGATCTCAAGGTACTGTGATCCAGCCCAAGTAGGGCTCTACAATAAGATTGGAGCCTGCTTCTCTGCACCCTCTCTCTCTCCCTCTTCCTTTCCCTCTGATTGCACACACACACACACACTCTCTCATAAATAAATAAATAATAATAAATAATAAATAAATAAATATTTTAAAACTCAAGAAAAGTTAAGACTACACTTATTGTAATGGGCACTGAGTAAGCTATAGAATTGTTGAATCATACTATACACCTGAGACTGCTAGTGCTGTATGTAATCATACCTGAAATAAAGAAAGAAAAGAACATTAGGAGAAACTGTTATGTCTAGAGGTGCAGTAGAAGACATGACAACTGAATGCAATGAGGTATGCTGGTTGAGATTTTGGCAATGAAAAATGGCATTGGTTAAAAACAAAGTAAATGAATAAAGTACAGATGTTAATTAAAACTAGTGTGTTCATATTTGTGAAAAATGTGCCATGTTATTTAGGATGATAACTGGGAAAACTGAGATCAGAGTATATGGGAACTCTGTATCATTTCCACAATTTTCCTGTAAATATAAAACTGAATAAAATATAAATTTATTAAAAATGGATAACTTATTTCAATTAATAATGTCATCAGAGTTTATCTGTTTCTAGCATGGGTCAGAAACTCCTTCCTTTTCAATGCTGAATATTCCGTTGTACACATGCCACAAAACTGAACTGCAAAGTCTATGTCCCATTTTGAGTCTAAAGACTACAACGTGCTATAAACCAGTAAGAGGTGATGTCCCAGTTTAGTCTATAAGCAGTAGGAACCTGAGAATCAAGAAGAATTAATGTGAAAGTGACAAGCCCTCAGACATGAAGAGCTAATGGTTCATAAAATAAAACCATAAAATGGTTTATATGTCATAAAAGTTTATCTGTGTTGTAGCATGGATCCGAAATACCTTCCTTTTCAATACCAAATAAAATTCTATTGTATGTATAGCACAGTTTGTTTATTCCTATGTTTTTTTTTTTTAATTTTTTTTTTTAATTTATTTATGATAGTCTCACAGAGAGAGAGAGAGGCAGAGACACAGGCAGAGGGAGAAGCAGGCTCCATGCACCGGGGGCCCGACGTGGGACTCGATCCCGGGTCGTCCAGGATCGCGCCCTGGGCCCAAGGCAGGCGCCAAAGCGCTGCGCCACCCAGGGATCCTGTTTATTCCTATGTTGATGGACCCTTGGGTTGCTGACACATTTTGACTATCATTACTAATGCTGATATGGAGGACATGAGTGTACACAGATCTCTTCTGGTGCCCACTTTCAATGCTTTTGGTATATACCCAGAAGTGGAAATGCTAGGTCAGCTGGTGTTTTTTTTTTTTACTTTCTGATGAATGTCATACTGCCTTTCACAGTGGTTGCACCATTTTTGTATTCTTATGAACCTGAGTTTCCTTAGTGATGTTTGGTATTTTTTTTCATGTACTCTTTCTCTGTTGTATATATATTTTTTGAGATGTTTATTCAAGTCGTTTTTTGATATTTAGTTGTAGGAATTCCATGAATTGCATTTTCATTCTTTTGATTGTGGCCTTTGATGCATAAAAGTTTTTAATTTTAAGGTAGTTTAATTAATTAACTTATTTTTCTGTAGCCTGGGGTTTTTTTGTGTCATATTCAAGAAATTATTGCCTACGATAATGTCCTGAAGCTGTCTTTTTTGTTTGTTTGTTTTTTTGATAGTCACACACACACACAGAGAGAGAGAGAGAGAGAGGCAGAGACACAGGCAGAGGGAGAAGCAGGCTCCATGCACCGGGAGCCCGACGTGGGATTCCATCCCGAGTATTTCAGGATCGCGCCCCGGGCCAAAGGCAGGCGCTAAACTGCTGCGCCACCCAGGGATCCCCCCTGAAGCTGTCTTTTTAATTTATATTTTCTTCTAAACGTTTTATACTTTTAGCTCTTATACTTAGGTCTTTGATTCATTTTATTTTGTAGTTAGTAAAGTTAGGGGTCTGCCTTCATTCTAAACGTGAATATCTAGTTTTTCGAAAACTACTTTTTGAAAAACCTACCTTTCCCCTTTATTCCCTTTCACTGTTATTTATATTTCTCAAATGAATGAGACCATATAATGTTTGTGCTTCTCCAATTGACTTATTTCAATCAGCATAATACCCTCCAGTTCCATCCACATCGAAGCAAATGGTGGATATTTATCATTTCTAATGGCTGAGTAATATTCCATTGTATACATTGACCACACCTTCTTTATCCATTCATCTTTTGATGGACACCAAGGCTCCTTCCACAGTTTGGCTATTGTGGACATTGCTGCTATAAACATCGGGGTGCAGTGTCCCCGCGTTTCACCGTATCTGTATCTTTGGGGTAAATCCCCAGCAGTACAATTGCTGGGTCGTAAGGCAGGTCTATTTTTAACTCTTTGAGGAACCTCCACACAGTTTTTCCAGGGTGGCTGTACCAGTCTGGATTCACACCACCAGTGCAAGAGGGTTCCCTTCTCTCCGCATCCTCTCCAACATTTGTTGTTTCCTGCCTTGTTAATTTGCCCCATTCTCACTGGTGTGAGGTGGTATCTCATTGCGGTTTTGATTTGTATTTCCCTGATGGCAAGTGATGCAGAGCATTTTCTCATGTGCTTGTTGCCATGTCTATGTCTTCCTCTGTGAGATTTCTGTTCATGTCTTTTGCCCATTTCATGATTGGATTGTTTGTTTCCTTGCTGCCAGATTTCAGGTTGTACGACAAAGCTGTGGTCATCAAGACAGTGTGGTACTGGCACCAAAACAGACACACAGATCAATGGAACAGAATAGAGAATGCAGAAGTGGACCCTCAACTTTATGGCCAACTTATATTCAATAAAAGAGGAAAGACTATCCACTGGAAGAAAGACAGTCTCTTCAATAAATGGTGCTGGGAAAATTGGACATCCACATGCAGAAGAATGAAACTAGACCAATCTCTTGCACCATACACAAAGATAAACTCAAAATGGATGAAAGATCTAAATGTGAGACAAGATTCCATCAAAATCCTGGAGGAGAACACAGGCAACACCCTTTTTGAACTCGGCCACAGTAACTTCTTGCAAGATACATCCACGAAGGCAAAAGAAACAAAAGCAAAAATGAACTATTGGGACTTCATCAAGATAAGAAGCTTTTGCACAGCAAAGGATACAGTCAACAAAACTAAAAGACAACCTACAGAATGGGAGAAGATATTTGCAAATGACGTATCAGATAAAGGGCTAGTTTCCAAGATCTATAAAGAACTTATTAAACTGAACACTGTCAATTTAAAATGAGTTTTAAAATCAGGAGATGTGAGACCTACAACTTTTTCAAGATTTTTTTGACTACATATCCCTTGAGATTGCATGTGAATCTTTTAGCTGATTTCTCTATACCTGCAAAAATTGTCATTGGGGTTTTAATAGGGGTTGTATTAATTGTGTGTTGTTTCAGATATTATTGACATTTAAACAATATTGAATCTTCTGATCCACGAAAATGTGATATCTTTCAGAGCACACACACACATTGTTTTTTATAATATGATTTTCTATATATATATACCTGTGATATAGATTAATTTCTAAATTAGGCACAGTAAGAGATTAACAACAATAATAAAATGGAAAAATTACCACAATACAGTATAACAAAAGTTATCTGAATATAGTCTGTGTGTATGTGTGTGTGTGTGTGTGTGTGCGTGCGCATGTCTTTCTCAAATACCTGAATTTACTGTACTCACCCTTCTCCTTAGGATGATGTGAGATGAGAAAATGCTGTTGTGATGAGATGAAGTGAGGGGAATAACACAGACATTGTATTATAGCATGACTCTCCTACTGACCTTTTGACAATATGTGCAAAGGATCATCTGCTTCTGAACTCAAGATAATTATAACCATGGAAAGCAAAACCATGAGTCACTTGATAAATAGACCATAGTAAAACACTCAAATGAAGAATCTGTTGCCTTCCCAATCCAAAGAGGCCTACTGGCTGTTGTGCATTATTTTAGTGTTGGAGGGGATAGTTGGACCAAGATACTCTTCACTTTAAAAGGGATATCTTTTGGTTTGGTTTTATTTAAATTCAAGTTAGTTAACATATTGTGATTATCAATTTGGGGGTAGAAATTAGTGATATATCAGTTGCATGGAACACCCAGTGCTCATCACCTCATGTGCCCTCCTTAATGCCCATCATCCAATTACCCCAACTCCCCATTCACCTCCCTACCAGCAACCCTCAGTTTTTTCTGTGTACTTAAGAGTCTCTTATGATTTTTCTCCCTCTCTGTTTGTATCCTATTTTATTTTTACTTCAAAAGAGCTATCTTGATATGCTTTATATCCCTTAGACCATGGAAATTTCACTAAGCTTCAGTTACTTGAATTTTAATTATATATATATATTTTTTGCATCCTGTGACTGCATCCACAGAAGTGTCTTACCAATAAGTCTAGAGTAGTTATGTCTTGATCATTGGATCCACTCAGTGTAATGTCATCCTTACGATTGACCAGTATGGATTCATTGTATAATGAAAGACAATCAAGGTTCCTACAAATTAAATTATGACATTGTGCCAGAGAGTTGACACACCCCTGAGAGAGGTCAGTGAAGGCATGTTGCTGGCCTTGTAAGGTGAAATAAAATATTAAAGGATTTTGATGCAATCTTGCCTCACATTTAGATCTTTCATTCCATCAAAATCCTAGAGGAGAACATAGGCAATACCCTTTTTGAACTCAGCCACAGTAACTTCTTGCAAGATACATCCATGAAGGCAAAAGAAACAAAAGCAAAAATGAACTATTGGGACTTCATCAAGATAGGCTTTTGCACAGCAAAGGATACAGTCAACAAAACTAAAAGACAACCTACAGAATGGGAGAAGATATTTGCAAATGACGTATCAGATAAAGGGCTAGTTTCCAAGATCCATAAAGAACTTATTAAACTCAACACCAAAGAAACAAACAATCCAATCATGAAATGGGCAAAAGACATGAACAGAAATCTCACAGAGGAAGACATAGACATGGCCAACATGCATATGAGAAAATGCTCTGCATCACTTGCCATCAGGGAAATACAAATCAAAACCACAATGAGATACCACCTCACACCAGTGAGAATGGGGAAAATTAACAAGGCAGGAAACCACAAATGTTGGAGAGGAGGCAGAGAATAGGGAACCCTCTAACCCTGTCGGTGGGAGTGTGAACTGGTGCAGCCACTCTGGAAAACTGTGTGGAGGTTCCTCAAACAGTTAAAAATAGAGGTACCCTAGGACCCAGCAATTGCACTGCTGGGGATTTACCCCAAAGACAGATGCAATGAAAGCCGGGACACCTGCACCCCGATGTTTCTAGCAGCAATGTCCACAATAGCCAAACTGTGGAAGGAGCCTCGGTGTCCATCGAAAGATGAATGGATAAAGAAGATGTGGTTTATGTATACAATGGAATATTACTCAGCTATTAGAAAGGACAAATACCCACCATTTGCTTCAACGGGAATGGAACTGGAGGGTATTATGCTGAGTGAAGTAAGTCAATCGGAGAAGGACAAACAGTGTATGTTCTCATTCATTTGGGGAATATAAATGATAGTGAAAGGGAATATAAGGGAAGGGAGAAGAAATGTGTGGGAAATATCAGAAAGAGAGACAGAGCATAAAGACTCCTAACTCGGGGGGGAGGAGCAAGATGGCGGAAGAGTAGGGTCCCCAAATCACCTGTCTCCACCAAACTACCTAGAAAACCTTCCAATCATCCTGAAAATCTATGAATTCGGCCTGAGAATTAAAGAGAGACCAGCTGGAATGCTACAGTGAGAAGAGTTCGCGCTTCTATCAAGGTAGGAAGACGGGGAAAAAGAAATAAAGAAACAAAGGCCTCCAAGGGGGAGGGGCCCGCGAGGAGCCGGGCTGAGGCCGGGGCGAGTGTCCCCAGGACAGGAGAGCCCCGTCCCGGAGGAGCAGGAGCTGCACCGACCTTCCCGGGGGAAAGGGGCTCGCGGGGAGTTGGAGCAGGACCCAGGAGGGAGGGGATGCCCTCGGGCTCCCTGGGACAGTAACAGCAACTGCGCGCCCAGGAGAGTGCGCCGAGCTCCCTAAGGGCTGCAGCGCGCACGGCGGGACCCGGAGCAGCTCGGGGGGCTCGGGGGCGGCTCCGTGGAGGGGGCTGCGCGGCCCCGGGAGCAGCTCGGAGGGGCTCGGGCAGAGGAAGAGGCTCCGTGCGGAGGGGGCTGCGCGGTTCCAGGAGCAGCTCGGAGGGGCTCGGGCGGCAGCTCCGCGGAGGGGGCTGCGGGGCGGGAGCGCGAATCCACCAGCGCAGGCTCCGGAGCACAGGGCGCCGGGACACAGCCCAGGATCCGGCCTCCTCCGGGACAGGCAGAGACCGGGAGGGCCCAGGACAGCAAGGATGCTCCTGCCCCAGCTGAGCACATCAGCGGCCCCGCCCGGAGCCTCCAGGCCCTGCAGACGGAGTTCCTGCCGGAGCTGAATCCAGGTTTCCAGAGCTGCCCCGCCACTGGGGCTGTTCCTCCTGCGGCCTCACGGGGTAAACAACCCCCACCGAGCCCTGCACCAGGCAGGGGCACAGCAGCTCCCCCAACTGCTAACACCTGAAAATCAGCACAACAGGCCCCTCCCCCAGAAGACCAGCTAGACGGACAACTTCCAGGAGAAGCCAAGGGACTTAAAGAACACAGAATCAGAAGATACTCCCCGGTGGTTCTTTTTTTGTTTGTTTGTTTTTGTTTTTGTTTTTGTTTTGTTTTGCTTTTTGATTTGTTTCCTTCCCCACCCCCTTTTTTCTCCTTTCTTTTTCTTTCTCTTTTTCTTCTTTTATTTTTTTTTTTCGTTTTTTTTCTTTTTCTTCCCTTTTTTTTTTCTCTTTCTCTTTTCTTTCCTTCTTTCTCTCCTCTCTTTTACTCTTTTTCCCAATACAACTTGCTTTTGGCCACTCTGCACTGAGCAAAATGACTAGAAGGAAAACCTCACCTCAAAAGAAAGAATCAGAAACAGTCCTCTCTCCCACAGAGTTACAAAATCTGGATTACAATTCAATGTCAGAAAGCCAATTCAGAAGCACTATTATACAGCTACTGGTGGCTCTAGAAAAAAGTATAAAGGACTCAAGAGACTTCATGACTGCAGAATTTAGAGCTAATCAGGCAGAAATTAAAAAATCAATTGAATGAGATGCAATCCAAACTAGAAGTCCTAACGACGAGGGTTAACGAGGTGGAAGAACGAGTGAGTGACCTAGAAGACAAGTTGATAGCAAAGAGGGAAACTGAGGAAAAAAGAGACAAACAATTAAAAGACCATGAAGATAGATAAAGGGAAATAAACGACAGCCTGAGGAAGAAAAACCTACGTTTAATTGGGGTTCCCGAGGGCGCCGAAAGGGACAGAGGGCCAGAATATGTATTTGAACAAATTCTAGCTGAAAACTTTCCTAATCTGGGAAGGGAAACAGGCATTCAGATCCAGGAAATAGAGAGATCCCCCCCTAAAATCAATAAAAACCGTTCAACACCTCGACATTTAATTGTGAAGCTTGCAAATTCCAAAGATAAAGAGAAGATCCTTAAAGCAGCAAGAGACAAGAAATCCCTGACTTTTATGGGGAGGAGTATTAGGGTAACAGCAGACCTCTCCACAGAGACCTGGCAGGCCAGAAAGGGCTGGCAGGATATATTCAGGGTCCTCAATGAGAAGAACATGCAACCAAGAATACTTTATCCAGCAAGGCTCTCATTCAAAATGGAAGGAGAGATAAAGAGCTTCCAAGACAGGCAGCAACTAAAAGAATATGTGACCTCCAAACCAGCTCTGCAAGAAATTTTAAGGGGGCCTCTTAAAATTCCCCTTTAAGAAGAAGTTCAGTGGAACAGTCCACAAAAACAAAGACTGAATAGATAATCATGATGACACTAAACTCATATCTCTCAATAGTAACTCTGAATGTGAACGGGCTTAATGACCCCATCAAAAGGCGCAGGGTTTCAGACTGGATAAAAAAGCAGGACCCATCTATTTGCTGTCTACAAGAGACTCATTTTAGACAGAAGGACACCTACAGCCTGAAAATAAAAGGTTGGAGAACCATTTACCATTCGAATGGTCCTCAAAAGAAAGCAGGGGTAGCCATCCTTATATCAGATAAACTAAAATTTACCCCAAAGACTGTAGTGAGAGATGAAGAGGGACACTATATCATACTTAAAGGATCTATTCAACAAGAGGACTTAACAATCCTCAATATATATGCTCCGAATGTGGGAGCTGCCAAATATATAAATCAATTATTAACCAAAGTGAAGAAATACTTAGATAATAATACACTTATACTTGGTGACTTCAATCTAGCTCTTTCTATACTTGATAGGTCTTCTAAGCAAAACATCTCCAAAGAAACGAGAGCTTTAAATGATACACTGGACCAGATGGATTTCACAGATATCTACAGAACTTTACATCCAAACTCAACTGAATACACATTCTTCTCAAGCGCACATAGAACTTTCTCCAGAATAGACCACATATTGGGTCACAAATCGGGTCTGAACCGATACCAAAAGATTGGGATTGTACCCTGCATATTCTCGGACCATAATGCCTTGAAATTAGAACTAAATCACAACAAGAAGTTTGGAAGGACCTCAAACACATGGAGGTTAAGGACCATCCTGCTAAAAGATAAAAGGGTCAACCAGGAAATTAAAGAAGAATTAAAAAGATTCATGGAAACTAATGAGAATGAAGATACAACCGTTCAAAATCTTTGGGATGCAGCAAAAGCAGTCCTAAGGGGGAAATACATCGCAATACAAGCATCCATTCAAAAACTGGAAAGAACTCAAATACAAAAGCTAACCTTACACATAAAGGAGCTAGAGAAAAAACAGCAAATAGATCCTACACTCAAGAGAAGAAGGGAGTTAATAAAGATTCGAGCAGAACTCAACGAAATCGAGACCAGAAGAACTGTGGAACAGATCAACAGAACCAGGAGTTGGTTCTTTGAAAGAATTAATAAGATAGATAAACCATTAGCCAGCCTTATTAAAAGGAAGAGAGAGAAGACTCAAATTAATAAAATCATGAATGAGAAAGGAGAGATCACTACCAACACCAAGGAAATACAAACGATTTTAAAAACATATTATGAACAGCTATACGCCAATAAATTAGGCAATCTAGAAGAAATGGACGCATTCCTGGAAAGCCACAAACTACCAAAACTGGAACAGGAAGAAATAGAAAACCTGAACAGGCCAATAACCAGGGAGGAAATTGAAGCAGTCATCAAAAACCTCCCAAGACACAAGAGTCCAGGGCCAGATGGCTTCCCAGGAGAATTTTATCAAACGTTTAAAGAAGAAATCATACCTATTCTCCTAAAGCTGTTTGGAAAGATAGAAAGAGATGGAGTACTTCCAAATTCGTTCTATGAAGCCAGCATCACCTTAATTCCAAAGCCAGACAAAGACCCCGCCAAAAAGGAGAATTACAGACCAATATCCCTGATGAACATGGATGCAAAAATTCTCAATAAGATACTGGCCAATAGGATCCAACAATACATTAAGAAAATTATTCACCATGACCAAGTAGGATTTATCCCTGGGACACAAGGCTGGTTCAACACCCGTAAAACAATCAATGTAATTCATCATATCAGCAAGAGAAAAATCAAGAACCATATGATCCTCTCATTGGATGCAGAGAAAGCATTTGACAAAATACAGCATCCATTCCTGATCAAAACTCTTCAGAGTGTAGGGATAGAGGGAACATTCCTCGACATCTTAAAAGCCATCTATGAAAAGCCCACAGCAAATATCATTCTCAATGGGGAAGCACTGGGAGCGTTTCCCCTAAGATCAGGAACAAGACAGGGATGTCCACTCTCACCACTGCTATTCAACATAGTACTGGAAGTCCTAGCCTCAGCAATCAGACAACAAAAAGACATTAAAGGCATTCAAATTGGCAAAGAAGAAGTCAAACTCTCCCTCTTCGCCGATGACATGATACTCTACATAGAAAACCCAAAAGTCTCCACCCCAAGATTGCTAGAACTCATACAGCAATTCGGTAGCGTGGCAGGATACAAAATCAATGCCCAGAAGTCAGTGGCATTTCTATACACTAACAATGAGACTGAAGAAAGAGAAATTAAGGAGTCAATCCCATTTACAATTGCACCCAAAAGCATAAGATACCTAGGAATAAACCTCACCAAAGATGTAAAGGATCTATACCCTCAAAACTATAGAACACTTCTGAAAGAAATTGAGGAAGACACAAAGAGATGGAAAAATATTCCATGCTCATGGATTGGCAGAATTAATATTGTGAAAATGTCAATGTTACCCAGGGCAATATACACGTTTAATGCAATCCCTATCAAAATACCATGGACTTTCTTCAGAGAGTTAGAACAAATTATTTTAAGATTTGTGTGGAATCACAAAAGACCCCGAATAGCCAGGGGAATTTTAAAAAAGAAAACCATATCTGGGGGCATCACAATGCCAGATTTCAGGTTGTACTACAAAGCTGTGGTCATCAAGACAGTGTGGTACTGGCACAAAAACAGACACATAGATCAGTGGAACAGAATAGAGAATCCAGAAGTGGACCCTGAACTTTATGGGCAACTAATATTCGATAAAGGAGGAAAGACTATCCATTGGAAGAAAGACAGTCTCTTCAATAAATGGTGCTGGGAAAATTGGACATCCACATGCAGAAGAATGAAACTAGACCACTCTCTTTCACCATACACAAAGATAAACTCAAAATGGATGAAAGATCTAAATGTGAGACAAGATTCCATCAAAATCCTAGAGAAGAACACAGGCAACACCCTTTTTGAACTCGGCCACAGTAACTTCTTGCAAGATACATCCATGAAGGCAAAAGAAACAAAAGCAAAAATGAACTATTGGGACTTCATCAAGATAAGAAGCTTTTGCACAGCAAAGGATACAGTCAACAAAACTCAAAGACAACCTACAGAATGGGAGAAGATATTTGCAAATGACATATCAGATAAAGGGCTAGTTTCCAAGATCTATAAAGAACTTATTAAACTCAACACCAAAGAAACAAACAATCCAATCATGAAATGGGCAAAAGACATGAAGAGAAATCTCACAGAGGAAGACATAGACATGGCCAACATGCATATGAGAAAATGCTCTGCATCACTTGCCATCAGGGAAATACAAATCAAAACTACAATGAGATACCACCTCACACCAGTGAGAATGGGGAAAATTAACAAGGCAGGAAACAACAAATGTTGGAGAGGATGCGGAGAAAAGGGAACCCTCATACACTGTTGGTGGGAATGTGAACTGGTGCAGCCACTCTGGAAAACTGTGTGGAGGTTCCTCAAACAGTTAAAAATATACCTGCCCTACGACCCAGCAATTGCACTGTTGGGGATTTACCCCAAAGATACAAATGCAATGAAACGCCGGGACACCTGCACCCCGATGTTTCTAGCAGCAATGGCCACGATAGCCAAACTGTGGAAGGAGCCTCGGTGTCCAACGAAAGATGAATGGATAAAGAAGATGTGGTTTATGTATACAATGGAATATTACTCAGCTATTAGAAATGACAAATACCCACCATTTGCTTCAACGTGGATGGAACTGGAGGGTATTATGCTGAGTGAAGTAAGTCAGTCGGAGAAGGACAAACATTATATGTTCTCATTCATTTGGGGAATATAAATAATAGTGAAAGGGAAAATAAGGGAAGGGAGAAGAAATGTGTGGGAAATATCAGAAAGGGAGACAGAACGTAAAGACTGCTAACTCTGGGAAACGAACTAGGGGTGGTAGAAGGGGAGGAGGGCAGGGGGTGGGAGTGAATGGGTGACGGGCACTGGGTGTTATTCTCTATGTTAGTAAATTGAACACCAGTAAAAAAAAAAAAAAAAAAAAAAGACTCCTAACTCTGGGAAACGAACTAGGGGTGGTGGAAGGGGAGGAGGGTGGAGGGTGGGGCTGACTGGGTGACGGGCACTGAGGGAGGGCACTTGACAGGATGAGCACTTGATGTTATTCTGTATGTTGGTAAATTGAACACCAATAAAAAATAAATTTATTTAAAAAATATCTGAGATCAAGAGTCACATGCTCTACAGACTGAGCCAACCAGGAACCCCCAAGGTGCTTAATTTAAGTCTTTTAAAAATATGCAGAAGTAGGATTGGTACATCATATCTATGGTAGTACATTTTTTAAGTTTTTGAATTCTGACCATATTCTTTCTCTAATGGCCATGCAATTTTGCATTGCCACCAACAGTGTATAAGAGTTTCCTGTTGTTCCCATTCCTACTAACATTTGTTATCCCTTGTCTTTGTTTTATAATAACAGTCTGAACAGGTGTGAGGTGATATGATTGTGGTTTTGATTTACACTTCCCGTTAATGACGTTGAGCACCTTTTCATATATTCTTTGGCCTTTTATATGTCTTCTTTGAAAAAATGACTATTCAGGTCTTTTGCCCAATTTCAATTGGATTATTTATTTATTTACTTGTTATTAAGTTACAATAATTCAATATGCATTTTCTTGTATTTTATGATTTTTTTTGTATTTTATGATTTTTAAACTTCTTATCAATTACATGTTTTGTGAATATTTCCCCCATTCTGTAGATGCCTTTCAATGTCCTGTGTCTTTCCTTTTTTGAGCAGAATTCTTTGATTTGATATAGTCTCATTTGTTTTTAGGATTTTGTTGCCTGGTTTTCTTTTCTTTTCTTTTCTTTTTTTTCTTTTCTTTTCTTTTCTTTTCTTTTCTTTTCTTTTCTTTCTTTTCTTTTCTTTCTTTTCTTTTCTCTTCTCTTCTCTTCTTTTCTTTTCTTTTTTTTTTTTTTTCTGTCTGATCCAAGAAATAATTTGCAAAACCAAAGTCAAAAATCTTTTTCCCTCTTTTTTCTTTGGGGAGTTTTATGGTAGTAAGTCTTATGTTTACTTTTGATTTACTCCAATTTAATTTTATGATTTTGTGAAGTAGATGTCCTATTTTATTTTATTTTTTCATATGGATATCCAGTTTTCTCAAAAATATTTTTTGATGATATTGTTCTTTCCCTATTGTGTGTTTTGGAACCCTAGTCAAAAATCAGTTGACTATATGTATGTATGTTTTTGTCTGGGTTCTTTGTTCTGTGTCATTGTTCCATGTACTGTTTTTATGCCAATATCATACTGTTTGTTTACTATAGCTTTGTCATCCAGCTTGAAATCAGGTTTGGGATGTCTCCAGGTTTACTCATCTTTCTCAAAGATTGCTTTGGTTATTCAGGGTATTTTTGTAGTTCCAAAGAGAATAAGGGTTGTTTTTGTCTCTTTCCGAGAGAAATGCCATTGGAATTCTGATCAGAATTGCATTGAATCTATAGATCGCATTGAGGTATATGGATATTTTCAGAATATTTATCTTTCTAATCCATGAGCACAGATTATCTTTCTTTTTATTTGTGTATCATTGAATCCATTTCATCAATGTCTTATGGTTTTCAGTCTACGAGGGTTTTTCCTGCTTTGTTAAATTTATTCCTAAGTAGTTTATTGATTTTGAAGCTGTTGTAAGTGGGATCACTTTCTTAATTTCTCTTTCGGGGTTTGTCGTTACTTTGTAGAAATGCAATTGATTTTTATATGTTAATTTTTATTTTTCAACTTAATGTGATTCATTTATTATTTCTAATATTTTTTGGTGGAGTCTTTAGGATTTTCTATATATATCATGTCATTTGTTAATAGAGTGCTACTTCTTCTTTTCTCAATAAGATGCTTTTATTTATTTTGTAACCTAGTTTACTAAAAGTCTTTTGAGTAAAAAGTTGAATATAAGTAGTGAGAGCGAATACCCTTGTATTTTTCTGACTTTATCAGGGAAATATTTTGTGGATTGTGGATTTTGGATTGTTTAGTGATTTTTCTAAATTGTTTTCTTAAAAATCTTTATTTTTTCCTATGTCCAGTTATTGAACTGTCCCTTCGATTAGTGTAGTAGTTAGCAAGTTACTTGACAGAGACATCTTTAAACTATTTGCACAAATATAATAATACATAAATCTTGATCTAACATTTGTTGTGTTCAGATTTGATGTAATGTATCTTCTTTAATAGATGTTACAGCTTTTTCTTTTTAAATAATATAATACTTGTGCAAAAATTCCAGCTACACATGCAAATAATGTGTATTCTTTGTTAGATGTATAATTTTATGTATGTGTCTACAGTACTTTTAAAAGTATTGTTTAGATTTTCTCTATCTTTCCTGACATATTGTTTGCTTTATTTTTCAATAATTTAAAAGGGAACACTGAAATCTTCTGTGAAGATGGATTCATATTTTTTTCATATGGATTTACTTAATTTTGTTTCATGCATTCTGAATCTGCATTATTAAGTGCATGTATGAGTCGGAGTCCAGTGGCAAGGAGAAGACAATTGCTATAATTTAAGAGCTGTATTGGAAGTGGTTATTTTCATGATGTGTACAGCTGTAGGAGAACCCAAGGAATGTGTAATGGCCCAGCCATGTGAAGTTGAGTGTATTAGAGTATGGTGGGTGCACAGAAGGGGCGAGCAGAAGAATGGAAATAAGCAATATAGGAAAGAAAAATATATTATAAAATAAAACCTTAGATGGACCTTCATGGACCCATGACGATTATCTGGTATTAACTAAGGGCTATCATTTACTCAACCTGTTCCCATTAGATTCTACTGACATTCTATTTCTCTCTCACCCAAGGTAGGGAGGGAGATAAAAGAAAGCAAAACAAAAACAAACTAAAATAAGGAGAGAAAATGATTGTGCATTGTGGCCTTTCTAAATTCTTTCTTTCTTTCTTTCTTTCTTTCTTTCTTTCTTTCTTTCTTTTTTTTTTTTTTGCTTTCACCTGATATCCTTTATTATAAGCAAAATCTCTGTTCCTGCTACATTTCATTAACATAATTATTATGGGAATTTGTTAAACGTATATGTATAAGGACAGTTCCATCTTTAAATAGGGCTAATTTTAACTGCAGCATTGTAGACAAAGGAAAGCATGGAATCAAAATCTAAATCTGCACACAATATGGATGTACCGTATGTTTACATCTCATTTTTGTTTGCTTGTTTAGCTTTCATGAATTTATTTTTTATTTTATTTTTTCAATAATAAATTTATTTTTTATTGGTGTTCTATTTGCCAACATACAGAATAACACCCAGTGCTCATCCCGTCAAGTGCCCCCCTCAGTGTCCATCACCCATTCACCCCCACCCCCCACCCTCCTCTCCTTCCACCACCCCTAGTTCATTTCCCAGACTTAGGATTCTTCATGTTTCCAAATTCTGACCACATCCTGAACTAGGTAATATCCAGTATCACAAAAAGGTTATAATTGGAATGATAAAAAAATTCAATACTTATTATAGATATATACTTTTAAGTATATATATACATATATAGTATCATGATAAAACAACAGAGACCTCAGTCTTTAAGGGAATTATTCTAGGATAGGAGAGAGGGGGAAAACAAATACCCATAACATTACATCAGTGCTATAACACTAGAGAAGTATTGAATCACTCAGGTAATAACTCTCATGAGATTAATAAAATAAGCCTCAAGCCCATATATGGGCTTCAATGATCTTATAAAAATGTGAGCTTTATTTATCAAATAATAGCCACATATGCATTGGCCACTGTAAGATGCCTGTGGGAGTTTCAGGCCCCTCTGTGCTTTTAATTCAAGGTATTCCCAGTAATGCTCTCCTGAAAGGTTCTTTTGGTTGGAAGATTCACAGGAGAGTCAGAGACATTCCACATGTGTTTCTGTTGTATAGCACAGGCATAGAAATTAAAAAACAAAACAAAACAGCCTGAAGGATCCTTGACATTCCAAAGAGATGTAAAATCCTGCAGAAGTGAGCATCCTGGTAAGTATGTCTGTGTGTGTGTGTCTATAGTATTTTTATATATTAATTTTTACATATATATGTATATTTAAATTGGGAGAAACTAGGATTTTTAACAATTCATTTCAGATAAAAATATTGATCTTATTGAAATCTTATCTTTACATTTAAATTCTTCTGGAATAAATTTTCTTCATGGTTATTTCTAAGATAAGTCATTAAAGATATTCAGAATAAAATATGGATAATTTGAGGACAAATTGAAGATTTAATGATTTTCTTTATACTTGTGAGAGGGTATTTAAGCAAAATGAATGAAGTGTGAGCTCCCAAATCATACAGAAAAAGATTAGATACAGACTCCCCCTTAGTGCTTGTGTAACCTTGGGTTCAAATTTCCTTATTTGCGAAACAGGGACAATAGTACAATAATATACCTCATCAAGTCATAGTGTAGGTGAAATGGTTGTTATATAAAAAGTACTTACTAAATACTAAAGTGCCTAGAATATAGTATTACTTAATATTTGGTATTTAAACATTTTAGTCTAAATATATCACATAATTCAGCCCATACCTTTCTTTTTTTTTAATTTTTATTTATTTATGATAGTCACAGAGAGAGAGAGGCATAGACACAGGCAGAGGGAGAAGCAGGCTCCATGCACCGGGAGCCCGACGTGGGATTCGATCCCGGGTCTCCAGGATCGCGCCCTGGGTCAAAGGCAGGCGCTAAACCGCTGCGCCACCTTGGGATCCCCAGCCCATACCTTTCAACTTCACATTTTACTTTATTATAAATATGATAAATCATTTTAAAAAGCCAAAAAATCAGGGTGCCTTGGTGGCTCAGTCAGTTAAGCATCTGACTCTTGGTTTGAGCCCAGGTCATGATCTCAGGATCTTGAGATCAAGTCCTTCACTGGCTCTACATTCAGTGTGGGGTCTGCTTGAGATTCTCTCTCTCCTCCTGTCCCTGCCCCTGCTTGCTCTCTCTCTCAAATAAATAAATATTTCTAAAAAGGCAGAAAAATCATGTCAAATTGTCCTTGATGGATTTTTATACTATCTATAGACTCTTATGCCTTAGTCATAATCCCCACTTCCAAAGAAGCTAATGAAACTTTTTTCTTTTTAACCTGTAGTTGACAAGTGTTTGCAAATAATTCCTCAGATATTGTTCTCAAGTAACTTAAAATTTAAGGGGAGATTCTTGAAAGAAACTCTTTAAATAAAAAAATATGCTAAAAGATGGACTCAAAAGAAACTCCAAAACCGTGCAAATATCTGTGGTTTGTGTTTGTATCGGGGGGGGGAGGGGGGGGGGAGAGAGAGAAGTGGAACAGGTTTTGTTTTGTTTCTATTGATTAAATAAATACCACAAGAAAATGATTTGAAGATGAGCCTGGGGATATTCATGCATAAAGGAACTTTCCCAGAGGATTCTATGGGCATTGCTTTGTAGAATGTTTTTCTATATGGATCTGTGTTTTCCTAACTGATGTTCAATCACTGTAAGCTGAGCCACACTGGACCAAACATTGGGAGGGGTGAGTCTTGGACCAATGTCCAGGACACATTCTGAACTGAGAGTTTAACTTGCTACAGTTTTGTTCTACAATTTTATGAAAGATTATCCTTGAATTCATATATGTTCTTTAATCAATCATATTCTTCCACATAAATAAGGACTAGGTTTGGATATTATCAATTTATACATAGAAAAAACTTTGCTAAGCTCTATTGTTTCAACCCAGAACAAATTGATACAAACACCAATTTTTGCCTTTGCATTTAATGTATGTGTAACATGAGTTTTTCAACTATCCCATTGTAGTAGAATACAAAATGCACAGGGAAAACCAATTCACTGATGAAAGTACTGATAATCTGTTTTCTTATACGACAACTTGTTCTTTTCCATTTTGGGGAGCATTATTCTTCATCCTTGATCATATCAGAATCATAAGCCTCTATAATATAACCTTAAATGAACTTTATTTCGCTCTTGGCACAGGGCAGGCATATACAGTATCACTACCAGCTGAAGAAGGAGGATTGGGAAGAATGAATTGCTCAGTACTAAGAAAAAAAAGAATTTTTACAATTTGCAACAATGTGTGTGGAGCTAGAGTGTATTATGTTAAGCAAAATAAGCAACAAATCAAGTCAATCAGAGAAAGACAAATACAATATGATCTCATTCATTTGGAATTTAGGAAACAAAATAGATGAACACAGGGTAAGGGAAAAATGAAAAAATAAAGAAAGGGAAGCAAACTTTAAGAGACTTTTAACTACAGAGAACAAAATGAGGTTTGTTGGAAGGAGGTGGGTGGAAGAGGAGCTAGATAGGTAATGGGTATTATGGAGGGCACATGTGATAAGCACTGAGTGTTATACATGTAAGGTACAAATCATTAGATTTCAGACCTGAACCCAATTTTACCATATATATCAAGTAGCTAAAATTTAAATAAAAAATTGAAACAAAAAAGAAATATGAGAGCTACACATAACACACACAGATATATATAGCACAGTGAAGGGATGGTATTTGTTTAAACTTATATGGGTAGTTAATGGCAGAAATGGAGTAAGACCCATATCTTTTAAGAAGGTGGAAAACAGCTGGAAGCCTATTTACTCAGTGAGTAATGTGGCATAGACATTAAGAGCATAAAAATTGCATCTGATACAGGCATCTGATATCTTAGGTTGCTACCTAATACTTTAATGATTTGGTGCAATTAGTGAACCAACCTATTTTTCTGTTTCCTCATATGTAAAATGAATATCAGAATAGTAACCATTGCGTTGTTATGATTTCAATGCTTGCAAAATGTTTACGATAATTTCAAACATAATATGTTTTTATTCAATATAATTTGAAATATAATGATACCCTTGCTCTGAAAGGCTTTATAAGAGTGTAACAAATTCTCTAAATCTTTTTTTATAAATAGTCCAAAACTTAAAAAACACTATTGAAGATGTAACATGTTCTTTATCATTTCAGATGAATTAAGTTTCTGTTGTGTCTCTGGAATGACCTCAACCTCATGGAAAATCAGAACAATGTCACAGAATTTGTTTTCATGGGTTTGTGGGGAAATAAACAAATAGAGCTACTGTTCTTTTTCCTGTTCCTGCTCTGTTATTTGGCCATCTTAATGGGAAACTTCATCATCTTACTCACGATCATCTGCAGCCATCTAATTGAACAACCAATGTACTACTTTCTCTGCCACCTTTCTCTCATGGACCTCTGCTACACTTCCACTGTAGTCCCCAGACTAATCAGGGACTTAGGTGCAGCCAGAAAAAACATTTCCTATAACAACTGTATGACCCAGCTCTTCACTGCCCACTTGCTGGCAGGGGTGGAGATATTCATCTTGGTGTCCATGGCTTTAGACCGTTATGTGGCCATTGTCAAGCCCCTGCATTACATGGTCATCATGAGCCGGCGGAGGTGTAACCTGTTGATTTTCATGGCCTGGAGTGTGGGGTTTTGGCACTCTGTTGCTCTATTGCTCTTGGTACTCAATTTACCTTTCTGTGGTCCTAATCAGATAAATCATTACATATGTGATGTGAAGCCTCTTTTGAAACTGGTGTGCAGAGATATTCGTGTTGTTAATATCTTAGTGATTTCAAACTCAGGAATGGTGGTGGTTGCTGTGTTTCTTGTCCTGGTGGCTTCTTACATTCTCATATTATACAATCTGAGGACCCACTCCTCTGTAGGGAGACGCAAAGCTCTCTCCACGTGCAGCTCTCATGTAATGGTGGTCATTTTATTCTTTGTGCCTTGTATCTATATTTATGTTCTACCTGCAGGGAGTGAAAACAAGGATAAGGAGATCTCTGTGTTTTACACTGTGATTGCTCCCTTGTTGAATCCTCTCATCTATACCCTGAGAAACATGGAGATGAGAAATGCCATGTGGAAGGTGTGGTCTAAAATGGCACATACGAAATTCAGGTAAAGGTGATATTCATTCCACTTCTGACCATGTGTTCCCAGAGCATTTATTATTTGAGATGTTATGGAAAACATAGCTTTCTTTGGGGAATTGGACTAAATGAGCTCTAACATTATAAGAGACAAAGAAGCAAGTCACTGTAGTTCAGATTGCAATATGTACACTAAAGTTGCCAACTGGTTCCACATGTGGTTGAATGGGTTTGAGGAATGCTAGAAATGTCTTTCTAAAACACATGCCTAATCATAGCACTGTCCTCTCCAATAATGTACACAGAACAATATTTCCTTGGAATAAAATCCAAAGTTCTCACTTGTTTATCACAATTGGTCCTGGCTGAATCTGCTAGTCTCAGAAGGCATTATAATGGTAGAAAGGATGGTGTTAAAATGACAAGTTTTGGGGTCAGGGAGAGCTCAGCGATTACTGACTCTGGTACATTTTTATCTTTGTGTCTTGGTTATTTGCTTTAATTATATATGCATCTCCATCTTTCAAATATCTATGAAATGTGTAATGATGTACTTTATAAAGTTGAAATATTTCTTTGGCTAACACGTGTGAAGATTGAGGAGGGCATGTGGCTTCTAGAAACATAGATTTTTCCTCTTTTTGTACTTTTCTTCATTTCTTTCCCTTTCCTAGGCTGCTTTCAGTCAGCTACACTGCACTCCTCTACATTCTCCAAACATACTCTAAAGTCTATCAGCTCTATAACTGTTCTTCTATCTTTTCTGCTTATAATGCTGCTCCCACGATGCATTCGTGTTCATATCTTACATATAAAACACACTCCTGATATTTTCTTATTCCAGAAGATTTTGCCAATTCATAAAAAAACCAGTAGTATTTATTATTTCTTCCTTGTTCTTTTGTTGCTATGAAACTGTGCAATTACTCCTTTTAAAATAATCCTGTGTTCCATATCGGTGTTTCTTCCTATGTGTTTTTCCAGTTGGATTGAGTCAACTCAGTCAAAAATGTACTGTATCTTTATTTTTCTTTTATCTATTTTCTAGGAAAACCTATACAAATTAATAAATAAACAGTGAATTAAATTCAAAGATGCTATCTTTTCTTTTTATTGCATTTTACATGCTGTTCTCACATATCCAGAACTTCCCCTTATGTTATGAACTACCATGCATTAGTAATAAAATATGTAATGTCAGAAAGGTTAAAAATTAAACATACATCCCATGTAGCTCCCTGGAAAGGTATAAAATCCATGAGATTCCAGCTCCCTATTATGTCTTTTTACTTATTTTCTACATTTGAAGGTGCTATTACTTTAATTTTCTTTTATCCTCTTGTCTTTTGAATCACATAATCCCATTAGCTCTGTGTCTTGGTTCCCATTTGTGTAGACATTTCTCTCTGCTTTGCCTTTTCTCAGAAGAATGATTGCATATTTTGCACATTGAGTTTGCTCAGCTGAATTACTCCTGCCCGAGAGTAAGGAGAAGTCCAGGAAAAACCATAAATGTGATGGTGTTTATCTTCTATGTCAGGAAACCTTCCTTTGTTATTTGCAGTCTTACAACTTTTCACATCTAACTGATTACTGATTTTTTTCATGGATCCATGATAACCTGTAGGATAGCATTGGAAAATGTTCTATTTCTAGGAAATTAAGTCTGTCTAGTTATAGTTTGGTTTGACTTCGTTTAAGATATTAATTTTCCAAGGATTATTTGGATTATTTTGTAAAGAATAGCAATGTAGTGTGTATATTTGTTCTAGCCTATAGAACATAGTCTTCAAAAATAATGTCTTCAAAAATACCTGAAATCTATTTTATAAATAATCCCATATAACCCACAAAACAAATGGTTTTAGAAGTGGTTAGAAAATAAAGAAAAATAAAACAAAATCAATTCTCAGAAGAGCGAGTTAATGTGAACTGAGACACATGGAGGGCTTAGGGTTACACACAAGGTACTTGTATGCATCTCTAAGGAGTATCCCAGTGTATTTGTGTGTGTCATTGGTAAACATATGACCAGCTATATCCTTTTGTGTATTGACACAAGCTTTGAGAGAAGCTTGTTCAAAAACATTATGTTGAAATAGACACCAGTAAAACAGTGAGTTCTGATTCCATCATGCTAAAGTAGTAGAATCTCTTATTTCTGCAGGGTTACTACACTTTCAAAGCCTGAAGCAAATAGTAAACATAAAAACCTGCTCCTTTCTGTCACAGAAAGCACACATTTCCTTTTCTTATTCTTATCTAGTAGCTCTTTGAGCAAATTGTTTTAACTTATAAAGAATTGTGTTTTTTTCTTTACACACACACACACACACACACATATGTATATATATTTATCGAAGTTCTATTTTTTACTTTATAAATTCCTTTTTATTGGAGTTCATTTGCCAACATATAGTATAACACTCAGTGCTGAAGCATATAGTATAACACCCAGTGCTCATCCCATCATTGCCCTCTTCAGTGCCTATCACCCAGTCACCGCATTCCCCCATTCCTCCCCTTCCACTACCCCTTGTTCATTGCCCAGAGTTAGGAGTCTCTCATGTTTTGTCACCATTTCTAGTTTTTCCCACTCATTTCCTCTCCTTTCCTCTATAATCCATTCAAGAAACAAACAATCCAATCATGAAATGGGCAAAAGACATGAACAGAAATGTCACCAAAGAAGGCATACTCATGGCCACAAGCACATGAGAAAATGCTTCGCATCACTTACCATCAGGGAAATACAGATCAAAACCACAATGAGATATCACCGCACACCAGTAAGAATGGGTAAAATTAAGAAGACAGGAAATAACAAATGTTGGAGAGGATGTGGAGAAAGAGAAACCCTCTTGCCCTGTGGGTGGAAATGTGAACAGGTGCAGCCACTCTGGAAAACTGTGTGAAGGTTGCTCAAAGAGTTAAAAATAGAGGCTTCCCTATGACCCAGCAATTGCACAACTGGATGTCTACCCCAAGAATTGTGTTCTTATTGGAACAATGGAACTAACATTATTTATCTTACAATATGCACTATTGTGAGATGAAATTATATGATGACCCTAAGACACAAAATAATTTCTCAATAAATTGTTGTTATTGTGGTTGTTATCATTATTTTGCAGTGGTTAAGATCCTATAACAATTAATCTAAAGTTTAATGTGTATAAAGGAAATTGTTAATATATGGATCTGTGCATAATGGAAGAATATTGGTTCACTGAATGTCAGTGTGCACATTTTGGGCTCAGCCAAATAACCTGCAGAAATGAAATCACATGGGACTAAGCCAAATGGTAAACAGAATAAATTTTGCATTGAGTTCTGTTTCCCCCCCCCCATATTTTATTATATTCTCACCTGACAATATAACTTTTTTAACCTAGCGTGTATAAAGAACATGTTGTTTATTCTTTTACCATTCCTTTTCTTCTGCCCTCCATTCCCCTACCATTTATTTCCTCATTGTTAATCCATGACAATAAATAACCCAAGTTCCAGTCCTGATATTGTAGGTCACTATTCTATCCATCTATGTACTCTACTGATGCAGGTTACTGTAGATAATGATGCATATTGGACTGTTATGCATCTGCTTGGTTCTGAAAAACCAAAAAAATCTGAGTTTCCCATCTCAGATTTATCTAAACTACTGTAAAAGTAAATTTCCAACTGGAGCAAGAAAGCCTACTTAAGAGAGTCTTTCTTTAAAAATAAGATCAGGAAGCCATAAGTGAGGAAGAATTTATGCACGTCCTCATTGAAGAAACCATGAAGATTTTTGAAATTTTCAGAGAGCTGCAAGCCCTCAACCTGGACGTACCTTCTTCCTCACCATGACCCCTCAATCATCTGCATTCTTTACTTCTAAAGGAGCTCTAATCCCTCATTTAGCCCAACCAATCCCAGCTGCCCTAATTCCAACCTCTGTTTTGCATTGAGAACCTGAATGAGAATTACACTCACAGCCTTTCAGCTATATGACTCTGCTTCACTTTGTCTTCCTGGGAACACACTTTAGATTTCTACTTGAGTCTGTATCTTTGAAATTGCAATTCTAATGGCCCAAATAAATTTTCATATTATTATTGTTATTATTTTTTAATGCATGAGAGACACAGAGAGAGACAGAGACATAAGCAGAAGGAGAAACAGGCTCCCTGCAGGGAACCCAATGCAGGACTCCATCCCAGGATCCCAGAATCATGCCCAGAAATGAAGGCAGATGCTCATCAACCACTGAGCCACACTCAGGGATCCCAAATCGTTGTATGTTTTGATTTTCAGTGAATTCTTTCTTAGCACTACCCTAATACTATTTCATGCAATTTGATTTTTTCTTCAGAAAGCAAGATGAGCCCAAGGTCGGCTTGTGGAGCCTCCAGAGAAACTTCTTGACACAGGCTAGCACACAGATAAGTAAAGTTATATCCAGAAAATGCCCACAGGCACCAGGGTCAGTACCATGGAGAGCAACTCAGAGCCTTGGATGAAGTTCTGTTCAGAAATGCCTCTGGGAGATAATTTTTCAGAGTTGCAAATACCTATTAATTCTTGTGTTGTCATGTGTTATAATATGCTCTTTTGAATCAATTTTCCCTTTAGAGTTATGCACAAAATAAATAACTCCTAGAACTTAAAATGTATATTTGTTTTTGCAAGAATCTCAAAATACTTAAAAATTTTTTGAAGTCTGAAAATCCACTTCTTACATTCCTGATGGTCAATGGATGTTTAAGTTCTACTCTCCTTGCATATATATAAAATGTCCTAAGACATGTTGATATTCTTTAAATAATTTTAGAGAATCAACCTAAATGTGTCTAAATAATTGGTTTATAATCTCTACATTTTATTTCATCTTTAGATACTGGAGAAGAATCGGCAGAGTGAGTACCTCAGGAGGGAGCCCTCCTGATTTGATCTAAAACTCTTCTTACAGAGACTGAAAGCTAATGATCGGTGAATTAACCATGGCACTTTCATTGGACAATGCTCCACCAAACTGTGCTGCTTTGGATTGGTTATCTGTTACTTAAATTTATTCCATTTAATCTCACTCGTAGGCTTTATTTTCTGTAGCAGCATAAGTTAGTTTGACTACTACAAAAACAATTTAACCAACAGTAGTCTTATTATACATTATTATGAGGAGAATTCCACTTGAGAATGAGAACAGTAGAGTTGAGGTTAATGAAATCTTTAAGTTTCAGTGAACTTTATTGAGTTCCTTTTTGGTTGCTTTTACATTTTTCTCCATATTCTCTTATGAATAGCCCAGTTTATGATTGCATGTCCCAATGATGAATAACTTACTAACTTTCAAAAAATCTTGTCATCCTAAAATGGACTGGATTTATCTGACTGAATTAAGGTAACTTTATAGTGGGCCGTATTCTGATATCATTAGGTGAAAATTTGAACTCATTGTGGAAACTCTACTTTAACTATAAGAACAATTATTCTTATTGTTTAAATAGCACAATCAAAAGTCAATGCAGCATGATTATGTAGTGCAACCAAAGAAATAAAGTAATAATTTGTATCTTTACAGTGCAGGGAAATGGCAGGCTAGGTTATTAGTATTAAGAAATGCCAAAAACAACCAATGTTTTAGAGTAATTCTATTTCTCTTTACTAACTGATTGTTCCAAATTGAAATTTATCACGGTCATCCTCTTTAATATGTGTTGTGATATTTTGTGGGAGGATTTTGTTTCCTTGTGAGGCTGGCTATATATGTGCCCGTGGCAATTTCAGAGACTGTTGACTCCAAAAGGTAAAAAAGGAAACTAATGTGCGGATTTGAACCTTGAATGACACTGGGGTGGTTTACATTATTTTTTTTTATTCCTCAATATATTTCTGGATTATGTAATAGTTTATGGATTCTATAAATGTGGACAATGAAGTTTTAAGAGGTCAGCAATAACCTCAACATTCATAAATGTTATGGAAGGGGAAAATTAATTTTGTGTACTGAGGTCTTATTAAAAGTTATTGGATATAGGGAAGGCAGACAATAAGGTAAGTGAGGAAAATGTTTGAATAGTGTCTTTGCTTATAATTGTTGATCGACTTCTCATAGAATATTGGCCAGATTAGTCTGATTTTAAACTGTACACATCAATTGTAAATAACCATAACTAAAATGGAATAAAGCAAATATAAGGACACAGTTGACTTAATATCAAACCTCTGACTAGTAGGAACATTTAGGTAACTGGTTTTCTTTTTATATTCACATTGTTACTGCTATAGAAACACAATCTGAATCAAAACCGTTCTCCATTCAGAAATTATCCTTCGTTGTGTGTCTACGTCTCTTTTGTTCTGTGTTTCCAATCAGGGAATGAATATTTTTTCCTTTCATCACTTATGATTTCAATTATTTGACAAATTGAGAACATGTCATCAAGAATATAGTATGTGTTTCAAGGACAATAATTTTCTCACTGGACTGCACTCACATCTTCCTTTTACTTCAGCAAACAGCAGTGATCATGATAACATGTCCCTTCATAAATCAGGATAAATATTTAAGAGCTATTGTGGGTGGAACATCTCTGATAATCCAGACATTGAGACACAATCTTACCTGAACGAAAGCTCAGTTTGCTAAAACCCATTTAAAATTATTTCAAAATTATTTGGAATCAAGAATGCTGGACCATATATTTATATGAACTGCAAAATACATCCCCCCAAGTATTCATAAACATAGATTAGGTAATTGGTAATCTGTCACCTTGTATACTTTTTTTTTAAAATTGGGATGAGAATCAATATGCCTCTTCTCCCTGCAGGCCTCCCGGATACCCCACCTTTGTTCTTTGCTCACAAGAATGGGATGCAGCCCTCAGACTGGGTGGGAATCAAGATATCTGTCCTCCACATGATTTTACATTCTGATGCTAAAAACTACTTAGATTGCCTTTATCTGAATCTCTTTTTGAAAATCAGGGGTTTGAGTCTCAGTGCTGAGACAAATCTCCCTTGGAATTACACTCTATAACAGCTTCTTTGGTTGGATTTTATGCCTAGACTATGTATAAAAACTGAAAATCCTAGGAAAAGTCCTGAAATGCAAATATTCTTGGGTAATTTCTTTTTTATTTTTCATTTACACTTGCTATCACAAATTTATATTATTTTTTTTTTAATTTTCTTTTAGTTTGTAATCTGTAAATCAGATAAATGAATAAATTGGCTCTTTTTTTTTTTACAACTTAAATCCTTTGACAGTCTATTTGCTGCATAATTTTCAAGCATTCTTTGCTTTTAATGTGCCTGAACCTATTTTAGTTAAATATGTACAATTTATTTTTGTCCACAGGGCAAGAAAGATTATCTTTAGTTTTTAGGTTTTTTTTAGAGAGAGAGAAGAGGGAGTGGGGCAGAAGCTGAGGGAGAGAATCTTAAGCAGGTTCCATGCCTGACACAGGGCTCTCTCCTGTTCTTCTTTCAGGATGATCTGGACAAATTCTGTTTTATTCGGGACTGTGTTTTCAGGATAGATAATTTATTTAAAAATATCAGTTTGTGGAGCGCCTGGGTGGCTCGTTTAGTTAAGCATCCAACTCGATTTCAGCCCAGGTCATCATCTCAGAGTGCACATTATAACGCACATGTTTATTTTTAAAAATCATGTAAATTATATTCATTTTGTTATCTAATAGTATAACTGACAATAATAAAATTGCTTCTTTAACAGCAAACTAACATTTAAATATCCCTGAATCATTAATGGTAATGTTGAAAATCTACCCTATTATTCATGTTATAGAATTATTTACAATAGATTTCAAAAATGAGAAATATAAAAAAGAAGCATAACTCTCAGTGTCAGGAATAATTAATATTACTTATTCAATAACATCAATCTGCTTTTTGGTCAATTTTATGGTATTGTTCTCATGATGCTAATTTTGTATAGATTCATGGTTTCTTTCTTTTCAGATACTGAACCCATCTGTTTACAATATATGCCCGTCCAAAACACATGGAGAGCCAGAGGAATGTCTCAGAATTCATTCTTTTGGGACTTTCGCATGACCAGAACATGCAAATATTTTGCTTTGTGCTCTTCTTATTCTGTTATGCTGCTCTCTTGGTAGGAAACCTTCTGATCCTTGTCTCTATTCGATGCAGCCCTCTTTTTCACCAACCGATGTACTACTTCCTCAGCCACTTATCCACTTTGGACATCTGCTATACCTCTAGCGTTACACCCAAATTAATTGCTGACCTGCTAGTGGAAAGAAAAGCCATCTCCTATGGTAATTGTATGTTACAGGTCTTTGCCATGCACTTCTTTGGAACGATTGAGGTTTTAATCCTTACAGTCATGGCCTTTGATCGCTATGCTGCCATCTGCAAACCTCTCCACTACCTGCTTATCATGAACAGGACAAGGTGTAATCTCCTAGTCTTAGCTGCTTGGGCTGGTGGGGCTGTCCACTCCTTTCCTCAATTTTGTATGGTAATCAGGTTGCCCTTCTGTGGGCCTAATGAGATTGATCACTATTTCTGTGATATATTTCCTTTGCTAAAGGTTGCCTGCACTGATACCTACATCACTGGTGTCCTTATGGTTGCCAATTCGGGAATGGTTACCTTGGTGACATTTGTGGTTTTATTTTTTTCGTTCGTATGTCATTATATTATTCACTTTAAGAAATCACTCAGCGGAAGGAAGACGCAAAGCCCTCTCTACCTGTGGATCTCACATCACAGTTATAGTTTTATTTTTTGGGCCTTCCATCTTTGCCTACCTTAGACCTCCAACCAATTTCCCTGAGGATAAAATATTTGCTCTGTTTTACACCATCATTGCTCCTATGTTCAATCCCTTAATCTATACTCTGAGAAATTCAGAGATGAAAAATGCCATGAGAAAATTTTGGTGTCAAACATGAGAGCTCAACATCATTTTAGCAAAACAGAGGGGCAGCTACATGCGGATAGGGGAGGGAGGAAACCATCTGACAGGGCAATTCTCATACTGGTATCATGTTATGAGTGACAGAATTTAGGACTTAGAGTTTCATAATAACTCAAAGAAATATTAATTCAACCATACAAACATAAGCTTAAAACATAGTTAATTTTGTGGATTTTGAGATGGCATGAGCGAGTTTACATGCATAAAGAGTTATATGTGCAGTTAAGACAATGCCATATGAGCTGTGAATTATGATGTAGAAAAGAAAATTCTAATAATAATTGTATTAGAAAAGTCAGGTTTGGTGGCTAGACCACATGATGAAACACTCTGGATGGCAAAGGAGTAGTTAAAACCCATGATTTTATAACCAAGTTTTGGTTCATGATAGGATCTTCACCTAAGTGAACTCAAGTGGTATTTAGAAGTGAATTTCACATCAAGAAGTTTGCATTATAGAACCTGATTTAAAGCGATTCCCTGTTTTTAAACTCTTGGCTACACATCGGAAATAAAAAATAAACTAGTACGGCAGCCCAGTGGCTCAGCGGTAGAGCACTGCGTTCAGCCAGGGCGTGTTTCTGGAGACCCGGGATCAAGTCCCCCGTCGGGCTCCCTGCGTGGAGCCTGCTTCTCCCTCTGCCTGTGTCTCTGCCTCTCTCTGTGTGTTTCTCATGAATAAATAAATAAAATCTTTAAAAAAAAAATATATATATATATATATATATATTACTGGTAAAAATTGATTGAAATCAGTCACTCAGGATATTAAAAATGCACTCACTGCTCTTGTACTGTTGGCTCACGTACAAAATCCATAAAGGAACTGCTATCTATGAAATGCCAGAAATTAGTATTAAGTCTCTGTTTATTAGACCCAGAGACTTTCTTATGTTCACAAGTAAAACATAAGCAAAAAGCAAATAAGAGCTCAAACAAACAAAAACTTCAATCAAAAAACCCCGTGACATAAGTCATGGAAATGAGTGGAAATACAAATCATCTTTGTAAATAACCTGAAGAGTAGATGCATGAGAAATATTTCCTAGAGGAACCTGAAAAAAAATTCGATGTGATCTGTTAATTTGAATGTCTGACGAGATACAAAAAGAAATGACTTCTTGGAAACCAGAGCAAGTATCCTAAAGACAGAAGAAATTGTGTAACCGGGATAGGATGATGATGAAAATACACAAGGATGGTTTTGTCCATATAAATGCAATACTAAAATTATAATGATTATATAAGGCCCTATACAGAAGGAAGGAAGGGTGGAAAAATTGACTAGGGAAATGTAATTCATTTGTGTTTTTATAGCAGAGACTAACTGGACAGATGACTAGTTGGTCGAGTTACTAATAAAACAAAAATATTGCCAGATTTAAAAGTTCAAGCTTTACCCCTTATTTAATGTTTATCTTTTACCAAATTTACTCAGTTTACCATTCTGCAGTTCTGCTCAGATAATATCACTACATACGTGATATAAAGTCCCTTTTGAAACTGGTGTGCAAAGACACCTGTGTTGTACTATCTTAGTGATTGCTATTTCAGGGATGGTAGGGTGGTGGTGGTGGCAGCCTTTTCTGTTGTCTTGGTGGCTTCTTACATATTCATATCACATAATCTTAGGACCCACTATTCCACCAGGTAATGCAAAGCTCTCTCCACCTGCAGCTCTCATGTAATGGTGGTAGTTTTATTCTTCATGCCCTGTATCTGTACTTAGGTTCTACCTGCAGGGAGTGAGAACAGAGATGAGGAATTCTCCATATTTACGCTGTGATCGCCCTCATGCTGAATCCACTTAACTGGATTTTGAGAAAGATAGAGATGAAAATTGCCATGGGGAATGTGTGGTCTACAATGACACATCAGAATTCATGTAAATAAGGTAGTATTCATTGTACTTTCAATCCTGTATACCAAAGGCCTGTATTATTTGAGATATTATACAAAGCATATAAGCTTTCTTTGGGCGCTTGGGTTAAATTACCTTTGACTGACGTTACGTGAACCAAAGAAGCAAGTGACTGTGAATCAGATTGCAATCTGTCACCTCTATGGATCGAAATAGTTCCACGTGTGACCATCTGTATGTGAGGAAGCAAGAAATGTCCTTCTGGAGTACATCACTGATTGATCATATCACTCCTTTCCCCCCAAATCTGTAAGGGATCCTATTTTCCTTGGAATCCACCCAACCTTCCTGCTTCTTTATCAG
Organism: Canis lupus baileyi; assembly: GCF_048164855.1. Classification (NCBI taxonomy): domain Eukaryota; kingdom Metazoa; phylum Chordata; class Mammalia; order Carnivora; family Canidae; genus Canis; species Canis lupus. The sequence goes on from NC_132858.1 coordinate 15,843,502, forward strand.
AAATATTCCATAAATCATTTGAGTCTAATTTGCCATTCTCAGAAGTCTCTATGTTGGTTGAGTGTGTGGTGTTACAATGACAGGCATTGAGGTCAGAGAGAAGTTGGTATATACTGACCGCTAACTTTTATCTCTGGGTCTTGGCAATTTGCTTTCATATTATGAGTCTCCCTTTTAAAAATATCTATAAAATGGTGTGATATTGTACTTCCCAAAGATGTAATGTTACTTTGGCTAACACAAGTGAAGTTTTAACATGGCACATGGCTACCAGACTCATGATAGTTATTTTTCCTCTTTCTTTGTTTTTCTCTCTGTGTGACCCTTTGCTCAGATGTTTTCATCCAGGTATTCTGAGTCCACCTTCATTCTCCAAACACACTCTAGAATCTATTTGTTCTGTGGCTGTATTTCAACTATGGAATTTCCTGGTCAGCAGTACAAAATTTAATGATAGACCCCATCCATCCCCCTTAGGAGGGCAACTTTGCCTGAAACAGTGCACTCTTCCTTTTTTATGGTTTCCTCTGCTTTTAAAAACTTTTCTTATTCTGCAGTTCTCTAGACCTCTTTTCTATTATCTAGGTAGGAGCTGCCTGATTCATGAATCATTCAATAAAATCAGCTGGATCTTTTAAATGACTCTGGTGAATTTTTGGGTTTAACAGTAGTAAGGATTCTATAAGTGCTCGCATTTTGTTATTTTATTAGGATTTTAGAAGATTTAAGTATCTTACCCAGACGTGTTAAGCAGTAGGGCTAGGAAAGGGTATCTAATCTCTCTGAGTTTCAAGTTTCAAGTTTTCAAAAACTATGCTGCCTACCTGTCCACGAGCAGCAGTAACTGTTGTTCTTACTAGTAACTTTAAAAAGAAGCACAGATGTCTGGTTTCCGGCTTAGCTGGGGCCACCTATTGATGGGGAAATGGAGATGATGTTCTTGATTTTGTCCTGAAGTCAAGTTTGGGCTTGAGTGGTACTTGTTTCTGAGGAACAGGGGTGTGTATTAATGTTATGTTTTCCTTAGAAGGAAAGAAGAATCTTGGAAGCCACTATTTGGCCTGCACAATGGCCTGACCCATTCAATAACCATCCTCGAGTTCTGCCAGGGTCTATCCCATGTGCGAGGTCTTTTGGATTGGATTGCCAAACACTTGTTACTATTTTATATCCCAAATTTTAAACTTAATGTAATGGTTTCTTTCACTGGTATCATTTATTTCTGGGCTTTCAGAAATTGTAAATTCTATGATAAATTTATGATTTAACAAATTTCTAATGATATGTCCATATCACAACTATACCTAAAACATAAGGACGGGCAATACACCATGTTTTACTTAAACATATTCCTTTTCTTTCAACTGCAAAATCTTTGCTAACTGTATTAAGACTTTTCAGGAGCACTCTCTTTGTAATTCGTTGTTTATCAAACTGCTTCTTATTGTTTATTCAAATTTGCTTGTCACAGGCTCTCCATTCAAATCACCCAAATCATAAAAAAAAAAAAAAATTGAGTTGAGGTCTCAATCTAACTTGAGAGGTTTCACACAGAATTTGTAGGCTAATTTCAAGTTGGGTCTTGGCACCTTAGACTCTGCAGAACACGTGATCTGTCCTGTTTGCTAAGATTCCTGCCCCATGTGCCCCATCCAGGTTGCAAGAAGTCTGGCCTTAGAGGTTTTGGAACTGACTCTGAAATGGCTCTGTAAGCTGATTTTAATTACAAGGGCTCATCTCTATTTGAGTATAATTGGTCATCTGCACTTTGAAATTTATTACAAACAAAATCTGGCAAAAAAAAAAAAAAAGTCTGAGCCATAAGGTCATGTGACACATTGTTTCTCTTAAGACCAGGTATAACTCCATATCTAATGATGCTAACTCTATATTTAACTGGTGATACTTGGACTAGTCATGCAATATCATGGATTTCTAAACAAATATCTGAACCTAGAATTGATGGAAAATGTCTTATTGTAGCTTAAGTAGATACTATCAAACTATATTTCAATGTTTTTGTACAATTTTGCACTTCACTAGCAATATAGAGTTCCAGTCCTGATACTGGTAATTTGTTTTTCTTTCTCTCTCTTTTTATTCTCTCTATTGATCTTGATAAGTTTTTCTTGGTTTTATTCATCTCTTTAGAGGACCAACTTTTGTTTTTGAAGGGGAGCAGAATATGTGACCCCAGAATATGCCCCTTTAGCATGTAGCCTATTTTGAGCTGAAGGCAAGCAAAGTCCAACAGACTCAGGTAGAGTTGTTTTACCTCTCCTTGAAGTGCCTAAGATAATTTAGGTAGAGGGCTGTATCAGGAAGAGAGCTAACAATAGACACACATTTTTTACATCAGAAAGACTTATCTGATTGGCAGGACAAACATCTGTTTACCAAACTTTTGCTCTTCTATCTTCTTGTGAATTGTCTTCTTTGCCTTTGAAGCTCTAGAGCCCAATCCCTTCTCCTGAGCTCAAGACTGCACAAATTTTAATTGCCTGACTCTCAGGGATTTTAATTGGGATTCCTATATGTACAAAATTAAATTTCTTTTTAATCTGTTCTGTGTCAATTTAATTATTAGATCAGCCAAGGGAGATCTACATTAGATCCAGAAGGGAGAAGGGAGAAGAGATAGTTTCCATCCCATATATTTTCTTTTTTTAATTCTCTATTTAAGGCTGCTAGCTATATCCTTGACTTCATTCCTATTATAACTAGTAAATAAATTTATAATCTAATATGTCCTATTTTCATATTTGGTCTTAATTTACTTCTATATTTCGAGATATACTTTCTAGGATATTTGTAGACCATTGATCACTAAACACTTATTTTTCATGATAGAGGCAGTATCACTACACATTCTACAGATTTTAGATGTATAATAAAGGAATATAGTGATCATAACAATATCAATATATTCAACAATTTAGATAGGTGGGCAAATCCTTTAGTATTAATTACCCAAGCACATTAAAAAATAATAGATATTTGGGGCACCTGAGTGGCTCAGTTGATTAAGCATCCAAGTCTTGATTTCAACTCAGGTCACGATATCAGGCTTACAAGTGTGGAACTGCTTGGGATTCTCTCTCTCCCTCTCCCAATCAAATACATAATAAATAAATATGTAAAATAAAATAAGATACTCTCAATAGTTTGTATTTCTCAAAGAAACTTAGTATATTGTTTTGTCTCCCTACGCCCTGTCCACATAGCTTCAAACTTCATAGCTTCATAGCTTCAAACTTTAAAGAAAACAGTAATATTCATTTTATACAAACTCTTTTAAAAAGAACAGAAGCAAATGTTCTGCACTGAACGTACTAGTCTAACACATCTTTGAGACTTATCAATTGTACTAGCTTCTCTGAACCTTCCTTAGACCTTTCAATCACTTCACTGTCATTGTGGACAGTTTTAGTTCTTCTACATTTTAATGTGAATTTAGCATGATTGCAGGATATAATATCTGTTGGGCTGGCGAGCCTGGGGACCTCAAAACGGCCAAACCCAAGCCAGCAACCTCTCAATAAGGCCGCTTGCCACCCTACCCTAACTTAGCACACAAAGACCTGTAACCCTTGCCCTAATCGGAATGCTGGCCTGCTCCCATCTTCCCGCTGAAAACTCTTTATAGACCCCCCAGCAGTTTGCTTGGGCATGACTTCCTCGGCCCTAGACTTCCCTGCTCTCTTGCTCTCTCCCTCCCCTGCAGGCTGTGGAACCTCCACCGAGAGGGTGTCCTATTAAAAGCCTGTTTCGACCAACTTTTGCCTGGCCTCTCTATTCCATTACACTACCGATCCGATTAAACCTGACATTTGGTGCCGAAACCCGGGAGGAGATTTAAGGATCGCTCCAGGAGAGGGCCTCTCTCCTCTCGCCACCAGGACCTCAGCTGAGACCCAGGAGATCGAGGCCCCACGCTGGTGGGGAGCCTCTCTCCTCTCACCACCAGGACCTGAACTGAACCCAGTATCTGGAAACACCGGGTAAGTCCCCCATTCCGTGTCTCCCTCTGGGTGGTCCTGCCTGAAGCCCTGGCCGCGCCAGGGCACCTCCACCGAGGCACCAGGTGGCTCTCCACGGGTCCCTGGGGATCAGGAGACGCCGTCATCCTCACGGTGATCTCCGTTTCTGTCCGTGACCCTGAGCTGCAAACGGGGACGCCTGTTTTCAGTCTCTGGGTTACCCAGCGGGAATCATGGGAACTGCCCAATCCAAATTTGACCCCGAAACTCTGTTGGTTTTTTACTCTGTTGGGTAAAAACTCCATTTTATTGGCCAATTTCAAAACTCTGGGCCTTTCCCAGGACCTGAAAAGGCGCCACCTCATTCATTACTGTACAGTGGCCTGGCCCCAATATCGCCTAGACAATCAGTCTCAATGGCCCCCTGAGGGTACTTTTGACTACCCAATTCTCATGGACCTGGACAATCTCTAACCAGGGCAAGTGGACCGAGGTCCCACAGCGCAGGCTTTCTGGGACCTCTGCTCTCCCTCCTCCCTCTGCTCCCAATGCTCTACCACTCAGGTCCTTTGGCACCGGCACTGCTCCCTCCCTCCCTTCCACCTATTCCCTCAGCTCTAAAAGCCCCAGAATCCTTTCCCCCTGCCCCTCCCTCGGAGTCTCCTGAGACCTTGGCCCATCCACCTACTAGGTGGCTACCAGCCCTCCCCCCTCCCTATCCGGAATCCCTTGCCCCCTCTCCTTCTCCTCCTGTCTCCCAACCACATACCTCTTTACCCATTTCTGACCCCCGACCTTCAGCCTATACCTCCCTCTGATCTCCAGCGCACCAGATCCCACAAGGTCTCCTCCACCCCTAACCTGGCCTGCCCCCTGCGAGAGATGGCAGGAGCTGAAGGGGTTGTTCAGGGCCATGCTCCTTTCTCTCTCCAAGACATTTCCCAAATTAAAAAGCGGCTGGGCTCTTGGTCTGCTATCGCAGGAAACTATATCAAGGCATTCCAATATTTGGCCCAGGCATAGGACTTGACTTGGCATGATTTGCATGTTGTCCAGACCACCACCCTTACACCAGTGGAGAGGGAAGGCTGCTGCCTGAGAACACGCTGACCAGGTCCATTTAACTGAAGCTGCTATGCCCATCAGTGCTCAGTTCCCACCCGTGGATCCCGGATGGGATTATCAGGCTGGCCAGGAGGGCCGCAGATGCCTGCAGTTTTCCTTAATAGGCTCACTGAGGCCTTAACCCAGTACACTTGCCTGGAGCCTGTCTCCCCAGCCGGGGCTACTGTCCTGGCAACCCATTTTATCACTCAGTCCTCCTCCGATATCTGTAAAAATATTAAAGAAGACTGAGGAGGGTCCTCAAACTCCCATTCCTGACCTGGTGAAAATGGCATTTAAAGTCTTTAACACTCGAGAGGAAGTGGCTAAACTTAAGAGGCAGGCCTGGTTCCAGCAGAAGGTCCAACTCCAGACCCAAGCCTTGCTGGCAGCTCTGGGGCTGGTGGGCTCCGGGAGCCCACAGAAAGGGGGATCCAACTGCACCCCACCTGGGGCTTGCTTTGGATGCGGCACCGAGGGACACTGGCCTGTCAATGTCCCAATCGCCAATGCAGCCATGCCCTCAATGTCGAATGATGGGATACTGGAAATCCGCCTGCCCTGGTCTCAAGGGATCCTCGGCGCCTCCATACAGAGGAAACCCACACCCGGGAAGTCCATCCTTCCAATTACTCAGATTGGACGATGACTGAAGGGGCCCAGACTTGGACACCTAACTCAGCCTGAGCCCAGGGTCCTGTTCCAGGTAGTGGGTAAGTCCATCACTTTCCTGTTGGACACAGGGGCTACTGACTCCATTCTGCCTTCCTACTCGGGGACCAGCGTTCCCTCTCCAGTAGTGGTGATGGGAATTGATGGTACCTCCTCTATTCCATGGACTACCCCACTCCTCTCTTGCAGCCTGGATGGGTTCTCCTCCCCACACTCCTTCCTTATAATTCCTTCCTGCCCAGCTCCTCTCCTCGGCCAGGATATCCTATACAACCTCAAGGCCACCATTCGTCTTTCTCCCTCACCCACTCTTTCTACTCCCCTCCTCTTCATCGAAAATCCTGACATCTATCTATCAACTTCTCCTCGTTTAAATCCTGCTACCCTCCTACTTCCCTCCTCTACTAACCCTGAACCATCCCATTCCTGCTCTCATCTCCTGGAAGAGCTGACTCCCCCACATCCAGGACTTTCAAATCAGCCCCTCCCTAACCCTGACCAAATCCTCTTTGTGGCCAGAGACATGCAGCATAGGCCATTGTTACCCTCCATGCCATCCTGGAGGCAGTTCCCTCCCCCTTGGGACAAGCTCTCGGAAGGCAGAACTTAGAGCTCTCACCAGGGCTCTTCACCTGTCCAAAGGGCAATGAGTTACCATATACACCGACTCCAAATATGCCTCCCTCATCACACATACACATTCTGTCCTCTGGCAAGAACAAAGGTTTCTTACAACCAAGGGAACCCCCATAATCTATGGGCCCCTCATTTCAAAACTACTAGAGGCCCTCAGCCTTCCTACTGAAGTAGCCATTGTCCACTGTCACAGACATCAATCCTCGAAAGACCTGGTGTCCCGGGCCAACAACAAAGCCGACTCAATTGTCCGAGCCACTGCCTTAGGCTCCTCACCAGCTCCCCTCCTCTTCCTCAACACACCACATTCCCACTTTTACACAGACAAGGAAACTCAGACACTAAAAAAGATGGGAAGAATAGCCGGGGGAAAAGACCGGATCTTCATTCAAAAGAAACTCGCTCTTCCAAACCACTTAGCGCCTATGATCATTTCAGACATACATCAATCCCTACACATTGGTCCCAAGGCCTTACACCAATTCCCAGAACCCCTTTTCCACTATCCACATTTCTGAAAGGTAATTGGAGAGGTGCATTAGTCTTGCAAAACCTGCTCCACTGTAAATGCTCAAGGGGGAATTCGCAGGCCAGGACCCAATCACCAGCTCCAATCATGGCTACCAATCTGGCAAGGACTGGCAGATTGACTTTTCCCACATGCTGTGCCATAAATCCTTTTGCTACCTATTAACCTTAGTGGACACCTTTACAGGGTGGATAGAGGCTTTCCCCACAGCTTGGGAGATGGTAGATGTGGTGGCCACCATACTTATCGAACACATCATTCCGAGATTCAGCCTCCTGCAGATCCTACAATTTGACAACGGCCTGGCTTCCATCTCCAGCCTCACCCAGCAGGTTTCCGGGAGCCCAAATATTACCTGGAAACTCCATATCCCATATCACCCCCAGTCTTCGGGTAAGTTAGAGTGTGCAAACGTCCTTCTCAAGGAACATCTCACCAAACTTACCCTTGAAACCCGCCTGTTCTGGACAACCCTCCTCCCACTGGCTTTAACAAGACTCAGAGCTACCCCTAGAGGACCATAGGTTCTAAGTCCCTTTGAGCTTCTCTATGGGGCGGCCCTTCCTGTTCACTTAAAATCTTCCATCGTCACCTCCTCTTCTCCTATCTTACCTACCTTACCTAATTCTTCTAAGAGCCCTCCTGCGGGCCCATGTGGATTCAGTCACCCCTATTCCAGGAGAACCCACCTACAGGCTAGCCCAGCTCAGGACCAGGGCCCCTTCTGGATAAAACTTATCCAACAAGGCCCTTCCCTTGCCAGCAATTCCTGCATGGGCAATCTGTCCCACTGTTTTATCTGTGCCGCTTTAGGCAAAACTCCCCTTATGGCCATTCCCCTCCCCAGTGCATTCACCCACACCTCCAGTGCCTTATCTCTCTCTCACTAATGTTCCCCTATTTCCTGACCCTCTCAACCATCAATTGCCCTTCGTTATTCCATCCCTAACTCATCCCTTTGCAACATTACCTGGTCAAACGTCACCTCTCCTCATGCTCCTATTGGCCATTTCTTTTGGTCCAGCGGCACCCTATCTAAATTTCCCAATACCTCTGCCTTGCTCTTGTCTGCCTGTCTCACTAGTTCCATGATTAACTATCTATAGTCAGGCAGAAGTAGCCCTCCTCATCAGCTCCCTGGAAAAGCAGAAACGAGTGATCTTTCTCCCACTGGTTGTCAGGGTCTCTCTGGCCTCAACCCTGGTGGCCACAAGGTTGGATACGGGGGCCTTAATCCACTCTGTAGATTCCTCCAAGGACCTATCTGAGAGGCTTCAAATGGCTATAGAGGCTTTGGCAGAGTCTTTTGCTTCCCTACAATGCCAAATAACCTCGGTGGCCCAGGTAGCTCTTCAGAACCGAAGTGCTTTGGACCTCCTCACAGCCGAGAAAGGAGGAACTTGTATGTCTTTCAATGAAGATTGCTGCTACCATATCAACGAAACAGGTGTAGTTGAAACCAATCTCCACATCCTCGCCAAAGTTCGTGAGTCTCTCCAAAAACAATATCACCCTCTCAACCCATCTACACCCCAATGGTGGCAGACCCCACTAACCACATGGCTCCCCCCTCTCTAAGACCACTCCTAATCATTGGCATACTATTAATGGTGGCCCCTGCTTTCTCCGATTCATCAAGGAATGAATCTGCAAAATATCTCGGGTATCAGTCAATCAACTTCTTTTACACCCCTACACTCGCCTGCCCACCTCCGACAGGCCCCACTAAGCCCTATATCAGCAGGAAGCAGCAAGATCTGAATCTTTGCCCAATTATAACATAACAAAAAGATCGGAATGTTGGGCTGGCAAGACTGGGGACCTCAAAAACGGCCGACCCCAGGCCAGCACCTTCCCAAAAAGGCCACCTTGCCGCCCTACCCTAACTTAACAGACAAAGACCTGTAACCCTTGCCCTAACTGGAACGCCGCCCTACCCCCATTTTCCCACTAACACCACTTTGCTGCCCTACCTTAGCACACAAAGACCTGTAACCCTTGCCCTAATCGGAATGCTGCCCTGCTCCCATCTTCCCACCGAAAACTCTTTATAGACCCCCTGCAGTTTGCTTGGGCGCGACTTCCCTGGCCCGCAACTTCCTTGCTCTCTCGCTCTCCCCCTCCCCTGTGGGCTGTGGAACCTCACCTGAGAGCGTGTCCCATTAAAAGCCTGTTTCGACCAACTTTTGCCTGGCCTTTCTATTCCATTTCACTACCGATCTGATTAAACCTGACAATATCAATATTTAAAAATTAATTACATAGCATATACTAGTAACTAACAAATAAAAATTATATTTTAAAAATCCCGTTTGTAATATCATAATCTTATAAAATTATAAAATAATTAAGGATGACTATAGCAAGATATAAGGCATACATTTTCTCTGAAAGCCAAATATTTGTTAAGAGAATATAAACACCTTAACACAGAAAATACACTGTGTTCATGGACAGATGACTCAACGTTATTAAGATGTGAATTCTCCCCAAAGGAACCTCCAGAGTCAAGCATTTTCAAAAACAAAATTATATGCACATCTTTAAAAATGTTCAAAATTGATTTAAAACTTATATGGAAATGAAAGGGCCTTAAACTGGGTCCCACAACTTTAAAAAAGAACAAAGTTGGAGAACTTAAGCCATATGATTTCATTTCATTCATTTGTCCCTCTGAATGAATTGTCTTTAGGCATAGGCATAAAATAAGTGGATGATTCCTAAAACCTAAGTACTTGTGTTAGCTTTTGCAGGCATATAAAAACACATTTTGCTTATTTTTTTCTTCTGAGCTATTTTTAAGGAGTTAAATCAACTCTAAAAATTCCCAGCCTTCTTTCCTGTGGGATGAAGATCCACTTCTCTCATCACTGAGTTTAAGTGAATACTTAAAGTCCACTTCCCTTGTAAACTAGAAGGTTTAAGACATGTTGAAACTTTCAAAGTATTTGTAGAGAATTAATCTGAATGTGTTTGAATTATGGCTTTGCAATTGACTTCTTTTATTCCAGGTTTTGACTAGAGACAAAGTGGCAGAGTGAATATCTGAGGACTGAATGCAGCCCCAAACTAACCGGACAGACATTGAGATCTTATGGTTAATGGATTACCCCTTGTCACCTTGGTTTGGGAAGGGTACCACCCCACGTGTGCTAGGCTAATTGTGTGTTCTTTACAATTATTGTATATAAATTCATCCTAAAGGCTACAACTTCTCCTGCAGCATATGACAATTTGATTACTATACAAATGTTTTAGCTTACTTCAGTTTTAATGGGACATTAGCTTTAAGCAAAATTCCCCTTTTTGGAGAGCAAAACAGTAGAGTTAGTTGAAACATGTTCAAATTGACATTGAATTTCATTGTGACCCCGAATCTTGCTTACAGGCAGTCCTCCGTATTATTATTATTAAGAAACAGACTTTATGCTTGAATATGTACAATGACAAATAATTTCTTATTATTTCAAAACATCTGCCATCCTAAAATAGAGTAGTTTCATTTGAGCCAACTACGGTAAATTTATAGTATCCCACCTTCTGTTACACTAAGAAAGTTTGAATGTGTGGTAGAAACTTTTATTCAAATATAAGAACTTCTTTATGAATACTGTAATTCAAAAGACATACATAATTTGTATTCAACAATACCAAAAACCAAAGTAATCCTTTGAATAGCTTTTTGTAGAGGAAAAAAATTAGACTAGTGATTAGTGTCAAGAAAAATGCTACAATAACCAATTGATTATGACATTAACACACTTTCAGTAACAGATTGCTGAAATGGGAGTTTATCATGATCATACTTGCTAAATCCATGTTATGAATGTTCTTTTTAATTTCCTTTATTTTTCCATTGGTTGTGTGTGCACGCATGACGATCTGTGGTCTTAAACTAGTCATTCAAAGAGGAAAGACGGTAAAAGAAAAATGACAGCTTTAAACGATACATGTCACTGGCTATTTCATATTACCTCATGTATCCCTCATTAAAATTCTGAATTTTGTAATGGTATCTTAATTGTGAAATGAGTACCATGAGGCCCAAAGAGATTAAGCAATTCACTCATGGATCACATTGGCCAGTTTATTTGAGATGTCTCAATGTTTTGCACCTTTCTGTGTTGCTATTGTTTCAATCTTTTGTTCATGGTTCCCTGAAGTTCTTACCTCACCAACTGTGACTTCACTTTTCTCATGGGAGGATTCCTCAGTATCACTATATTGTTTTATGACAATAATTCTCATCAACTGACTCTTTCCTCTTCCCCTTTACCTCTACAAACAGCACTGATCACAGAGCAAGGTCCCTCAGAATACAGGATGAGGTTTTGAGCTATTGGAGATAAAATCCTAATGATGATTAGGAAGACAAGCAGGATCGTGTTTTTTTTTTTTTCTTCTTCTAAGATTTATTTATTTATTCATAAGAGACATACACACACAGAGAGAGAGGCAGAAACAAGCAGAGGGAGAAGCACAGTCCTCTCAGGGAGCTCAATTGGGAACTCAATCTCGGACCGAAATAAGGACCTGAGCCAAAGGCAGAACGCTCAACTGCTGAGCCACGCAGGTGTCCCAACAAGCAGGAATCTTGATTAGGAATATTTGTCTTTGTAAAACTGAAGGCAAATTATTTCAAATGTTTTAAAATCAGAGAATTCTATAATATGTGTGTATATTAAATATTCCCTACCTCTTTACTAACATAAATACTCAAAAGACAGATGGGTTGTCTGTTAACCCGTTGTCTTGCATATTCCTTTCTGCTCAGATGAGGAACCAAAAGAATTCTTTCATGCTCTCCTTTATGACATTCCTATCAGTTCTCTCCCATGAAAGATAGCCCCAGATTGAGGAAGAATCAGAATTCCTGTCTTTTAATATATACAGTGTATTCCTTTTCAAATCAGAGAAATTACTAGGATTCTCTTAATGTCTCTTCTTTTTAGGCTCAGAGAAAAATTACTTACATATAAATCAGTTTGTTATAGTAATTAGGTATATCTTAAGAATTAACATTGTTTCTAACTCATGAACACATACCAGTACCAGGTGTAATGAACAGAAGATAAGTCAATGATCCTCATGCTCCTAAAACGTCTCAGATTCTTTAGTTACTGTTAATTGCTGAACACTCTATGATATAAGTAGTGATGTAATTATTTTATTTTTTATATAATGGAGGATAGGAAGCCTTGTTAGGATTCTGAAAGCAAAGTAGGAACAAATTGAAAATTTCTACTTTTATGAGGTTAGAATTGCGAGTAGTAATTTAAAATAGAATTGATGTGGTAAGGTAGAGACCATTCTAAAAATGTCATAGCTGTCAATTATTTGCCTTGTAAAATCTTCTTAACGCCTATCAATAACATTGATATTAAATTTGTGAGTCACTCCAGATGATGGTTGCTAAATAATATTGCAACATGATTTACAATTTTTTATTCTTTTTTTTTAATTTTGTTTGAGAGAGGGAGAGCATGTGAGAGAGCATGAGGAGGGGGAAGTAGTAGAGGGAGAAGCAGACTCCTAGCCAAGTAGGGAGCCCACCTTGGGACTTGATCCCCGGACCCCAGGATGAAGACCCGAGCCAAAGGCAGCTGCTCAATGGATTGAGCCACACAGGTGCCCACATTTCTTATTTTTAAAATAAACACCTGATGGTCAGATAAGTCTGTCACTTCAGAATCAGACTAAGGTAGAAGATGTGTTAGTTCTTGCAAACCCACTAGGATCAGATATTTCCTCCTTAGTGGGTAAAATAGTTTTTCTAGATGTTTTTTCATTATCCTACACTCATTTTGCCCCGATTAAATGTCTTAAGATAAATGTTACAAAGATGTGATTTCCTGAATATTACATTTAGTCATTATTGCAACAAATACTACCAAGTGCTACTTACCACAAAGTTTGTCTTCAAGTTGCTTTCACCTTTATTTCCTTTAATTGGCATTTGATTTTTCACATTGTAACTAAAGAATGAAATTTTCAGTAAGAGCCATGACTCATGCATAATTCAAATATATTTGGGCAATTCAAAATCTTATCTTTCCTTGATCAATTGCTATCACAAACTTCAATGATCCTATGTATTTTTTAAATTGTATTTAACTCATAAAATAAAAATTTGACAAATTAATGGGCTTCCTGAATATTTCTAAAAATTTCAGTCATTAATTGATATTCTTTCTTTTGCTGTCTTGTTTTCAAATACTTTGCCTTTTAATGTAAGTGAAATTCCATTGGTTTAAGATGATCCATTGACAATATTTGACCATGTAGGAAAATATAGTATGCTCTACAGAAATCAAAGTTCAGTAGTTCAAACTGGATCTTTAAACAAATGTGCATTTCTTCAGGATTCATTCCCAGAACATTAAGAATATTTTCTCAGGTAATTTTAAAGGAGGATCATTTATTTTATTTGTAAGGTATAAGAACTGGAAAATATGGACAAAATCTTTTCTTGTTTAAGACTAACTCATATAATTAGCAGGTCTTTTATCTAAATATGTCATTAATAGTCATAAAATGTATTATCAAAATAATATTTAAATTTTTTAAAAAGTACTAGTAACAGTGAATAAAATATGTAATTATTCTCATGATTGCCATTATGAAATTATGTCATGCTAGATTTATAAAAGACAAAATAAAGAGAATCAGCTTAATTCAATAAATCAAGAAAAATTAATCTTTATGTCAATATTAGTTTTAATAAATTTTACATTATTGTGTTTATATAGTTAATTTTCACCTTTGGTTATGTGTTCTTTCTTTCAGAAACCTAAGTCCCTGTGGAAGCATACGCCAAAGTAAATATATGACAAGCCAGAGAAACATCTCCGAATTCATACTTCTAGGACTTTCAAATGACCAGAGCATACAGATATTTTGTTTTGTCATTTTCTTACTCTGTTATGTTGCTCTGTTGGCAGGAAATCTTCTGATCCTTATCTCCATTCGATGCAGCCCTCTTTTTCACCAACCAATGTACTATTTCCTTATACACTTATCCTTAATAGACATCTGCTACACCTCTACAGTTACACCCAAGTTAATTGGTGACTTGCTAGTGGAAAGGAAAACCATCTCCTATGACAATTGCATGTTACAGGTCTTTACAATGCACTTCTTTGGAGGCATTGAGATCTTCATTCTCACCGCCATGGCCTTTGATCGCTATGCTGCCATCTGCAAACCTCTCCACTACGTGATTATCATGAACAGGACAAGATGCAATCTCCTAGTCTTAGCTGCTTGGGCTGGTGGGGCCATTCATGCCTTTCCTTTATTTTCTACTGCAATTGGTTTGCCCTTCTATGGTCCTAATGAAATTGATCACTACTTTTGTGATATTTTTCCTTTGCTTAAAGTGGCCTGTACTGATACTTACATCACTAGTGTCCTTGTGATTGCCCTTTCAGGAATGGTCACATTAGTTACCTTTATTGTCTTATCTGTTTCTTATGGTATTGTTCACTTTAAGAAATCTCTCAGCTGAAGGAAGACGCAAAGCCCTCTCTACCTGTTGGTCTCATATCACTGTGGTCATCTATATTTTGGGCCTGTAGTCTTTATGTACCTTAGGCCACTTATTACTTTTCCTGAGGACAAAATATTTGCTATGTTTTACACCATCATTGCTCCTTTGTTCAATTCCTTAATCTATTCTCTGAGAAATTCAGAGATGAAAAAAGCCATGAGGAAAGTTTGGTGTCCATCAGTATTTTCAAAGGAAGCATGAAATTAATTTGAAGAAGTTTATTGGTTAAGCAACTCTGGGAAAAAGAAGAGGGAGATGTGAATGAAAATATCAGGGACTATCTCACAGGTTTTGTATATCATCAGTCTTGCAAGCAGAATGAAGGGGGCAATAGGACTACAGGTTTAAAGTAATCATGGAAGAAATACTAATTCTTGCATTCCAAAATTAACTGGAAACTTAGGCTTGTGGAGTACTAAGATGGTAGAGGTACTGTAATCTTCATGAAGAAACAATTGAGTCAATGGACATAAACCAATGGTATATTAATTAGTGAATTATAAAAGAATATATTTTGATGATAATTTTATTAAAATACTTAGAGGCCAGACCACACAATAATAGATATTCTTTGTTAGTTCAGAAGTTGTAATCTAATAAAAAGTTTATGATCTAAAACTAAATGAATTAATCTAAATTTGTGATAGAACATTCATATATACATCCTCTAGTTCATACAGAAATCAGTTGTGCAAACTAATATTTAGAGTAGAACCTGTTTTAAGATGGTTCTTCGGGGTCAACTCTCTTGATGCCCAACTGAAATCAATAATCATAAACAGTGAAGATAGGGTGAGAACCTACAAATCAGAATGCTGATTCCACCTATAGGCCAGAGTTTAATATCATTTCCCATAATCTTAATGCTTGCTCCTACCAGCCTAAAATTGGTAAGTAAATGGTTAGTATTTGGAATCACAACCAAAACTTTTCCTACTACAATAAAAAAAGACAGAGAGAGAGAGTGAGAGAGAGAGAAAGAGAATAAGATGTGATTTCACCACAAAGCAAATGAAAAAACTAATGCATTTTGGTTGCACATGGATTTATTTTTAAAGAGTTTGCTTATTTATTCATGAGAGACACAGAGAGAGGAAGAAACACAGGCAGAGGGAGAAGCAGGCTCCCTGAAGGGAACCTGATGTGGGCCTCGATCCTGGATCCTGGGATCACACCCTGATCCAAAGTCTGATGCTCAACCAGAGCCTCCCAGGCATCCTGCACATGGGTGTCACTGTCCCTGCCTAGCATCACAAAAGAGTATTATACTGCATATCACTAACCCAGAAAAAGATCCAAATCCAAAACTCAAATACAATTTCTACTACACTTATGCATCACTTTTGCCCAGTTGTAAAGTGAAAAGTACAAGTCAAATCATTGTAAGTTGGGGGCAATCTATGTATGACATTCTGGAAAAGGCAAAACTATGGAAAGAGCAAAAAGATCCATCCGTGGATGCCAAGGATTAAAGATAGGAGAGGCATGAATAGGTGGAACGTAGAGGATTTTTAGGGTAGTGAAACTTCTGTATGTCACTGCATTTTGGAAATTGTCATTATACATGTCAGACCTCACAGAATGTACAGCAGCAACAGTGAAGCCTGATGTAAACTGGATTTTGGGTAATAATGATGTGTCAGTGTAGGTTCATTTGACTGTAACACATGTAGCACTCTGGGGGAGAGGCTGTCCCAGTGAAAGGGACAGGTGGGTATCTCTGTAGTTTCTACTGTATATTGTGATGAATGTAAAACTGCTCTAAAAAAAATAAGATGTATTAATTAAAAACAAATGCATTGCAGCACAATACCTGGATGAAATCATCTTGTAACTAAATGAAGCATCTTCTGAAAAAGATTTCTAGTGTAAACAGGTAATACCCTAAAATCTTTCAACTGTAATATCAGGTCTTTTGCTCGTGTTTCATAGTTTCAACGATATGATCTCTTAAGAAACAAAGCAATTATGACAGAGAAGGGACTGGATAGTGGAATTTTATGAGAAGAAGTTTGTCACAATCCTGGAAGAGTTTCATTTGTTATTAAAATTTTATTTATTTACATGAGAGAGAGCATGAGAACACACAGGACTGAAAATAGGGGGAGAAGAAACAGAGGGAGAGGGAGAGAAGCTGGCTCTCCACTGAGCAGGATGCCAGACACTGGACTTGATCCTGGGACCCTGAGATCATGATCTGAGCTGAGGGCAGATGCTCAACCAACTGAGCCACCAAGGTGCCCCTGAAAGAGTTTCAGATTAGGCACATGTGATGCAAGAAGTGCAATCATTCTGGAGGCACTGTGCAAAGAAGCATGAATAGCAGGGAAAAAATGATGAGGGAGAAAACATGAAGTAGAGTTTTTATAGCAATGAAAAATTGGACAAACTACCTTCTCAGCAGCTACTAATAAAGAAACAAGAATATTGCAAGGTTTGATTTTATCTTTTGAAAGACCATCACAAAACATTTGTCAGTCTAAAGATTGAAAGGGCATGTGCTTAAAATGACCAACTTCATTACTAGAAGAAAGATCATCTTCATGTGTAGAATGGGTAGATCCATAAAATGAGCACTACCATGTAATTGGCAATCAGATTAGAAGTCACAAATTGGGGATCCTTGGGTGGCTCAGTGGTTTGGTACCTGCCCTCGGCCTGAGGCGTGATCCTGGGGTCCCGGGATCAAATCCCACATCAGTCTCTCTGCATGGAGTCTGCTTCTCCCTCTCCCTCTGGCTGTGTCTCTGCCTCTCTGTCTCTCATGAATAAATAAATGAAATCTTAAAAAAAAATGAGTCACAAATTACCAGTACACTAGAAGTCCTCTTCATAGTTCTTTAAAATCACCACCTTCAGAAAGTAATCACTATCTTTATCTATAAAGTTGATGAAATTTACCTAGTGTTTGATTTTGTAGAAAAATACTAATGCAGATTATACTCCTCAGTGTCTATTTTCTCATTGTTATGTTCATGAGATTCATTCTTCATGCTTTATCTATTTTATGATTGTTTTCATTGATCTGTAGTATCTCACTGCATGGATATGTGACAGGTGATCCATTCTCTTGTTGCTAGACATTCAGACCTTTTCCTATTTAAGGATATTATGAGCAGAGCTGCTTTGAACATTTTGTAACACGTCTTTTGGTGACTATTTTTCAAATACATGCTTTTGACAAAAAATGCACTTAACCCCTAGGGCAAAGAAAAATTGAACCTAAAAGCATGTGAAAGGGAATAGAAGGGAAGGGAGAAGAAATGGGTAGGAAATATCAGAAAGGGAGACAGAACATGAAGACTCCTAACTCTGGGAAATGAACTAGGGGTGGTGGAAGGGGAGGAGGGCAGGGGGTGGGGGTGAATGGGTGATGGGCACTGAGGGGGGCGCTTGAGGGGATGAGCACTGGGTGTTATTCTGTATGTTGGCAAATTGAACACCAATAAAAAATAAATTTATTATTAAAAAAAGAAAGATAAAAAAAGAAACTAAAAGCATGAAAAAGATAAAGCAGTCACAATGAAATAGTATTTGAAATACATATATATCATATTATTTTTGTTAATATTACATATAAAACAAAACAGACTTTAAAGCAAGAGCCATAATCAATTCCTAAAATCATTGTTGATAGAATTTGCAACCCTGAAACTTTTACAAATCTGAATGTGTATGCATGTAGAAGGACATAGAGGATTTGATCCAAAATAATAAGTAGCAAAGTATAGATAGATAGATAGATAGATAGATAGATAGATAGATAGATAGATGATAGATAGATATAAGAAAAAACTACACTTATCAGCTGGTGAGTGAATATGAGTAATTTAAAGTAATTCAACCTATTTTGTGCCACAAATTCATTTTTTCTTTTTTTTAAATTGGAGTTCAATTTGCAAACATATAGCATAACACCCAGTGCTCATCCCGCCAAGTGCCCCATCAGTGCCTGTCACCCAGTCACCCCAACCCCCTGCCACTTCCCCTTCCACTAACCCTTGTTCATTTCCCAGAGTTCGGTGTCTCTCATGTCACCCTCACTGATATTTTCACTCATTTTATCACCTTTCTATTTATTCCCTTTGACTAATTTTTATACTCCCCAAATGAATGAGACCATATAATGTTTGTCTTTTTTCGATTGACTTACTTCACTCAAAACAATACCCTCCGGGTCCCTCCATGTCGAAGAAAATAGTGGGTATATGTCATTTCTAACAGCTGAGTAATATTCCATTGTATACATAGACCACATCTTCTTTATCCATTCATATTTTGATGGACACTGAGGCTCTTTGAGGAACCTCCACACAGTTTTTCCAGAGTGGCTGTACCAGTCTGGATTCCCACCAAAAGTGCAAGAGGGTTCCCCTTTCTCCACAACCTCTCCAACATTTGTTGTTTCCTGTCTTGCTAATTTTCCCCATTCTCACTGGTGTGAGGTGGTATCTCATTCTGGTTTTGATTTGTATTTCCCTGATGGCAAGTGATGTGGAGCATTTTCTCATGTGCTTGTTGGCCATGTCTATGTCTTCCTCTGTGAGATTTCTGTTCATGTCTTTTGCCCATTTCATGGTTGGATTGTTTGTTTCTTTGGTGTTGAGTTTAAGAAGTTCTTTATAGATCTTGGAAACTAGCCCTTTATCTGATATGTCATTTGCAAATATCTTCTCCCATTCTGTAGGTTGTCTTTTAGTTTTGTTGACTGTTTCTTTTGCTGTGCAGAAGCTTTTTATCTTGATGAAGTCCCAATAGTTCATTTTTGCTTTTCTCTTGTCTTCATGGATGTATCTTGCAAGAAGTTACTGTGGCCAAGTTCAAAAAGGGTGTTGCCTGTGTTCTCCTCTAGGATTTTGATGGATTCTTGTCTCACATTTAGATCTTTCATCCATTTTGAGTTTATCTTTGTGTATGGTCAAAGAGAGTGGTCTAGATTCATTCTTCTCCATGTGGAGGTCCAATTTTCCCAGCACCATTTATTGAAGAGACTGTCTTTCTTCCAATGGATAGTCTTTCCTCCTTTATCGAATATTAGTTGACCATAAAGTTCAGGGTCCACTTCTGGGTTCTCTATTCTGTTCCATTGATCTATGTGTCTGTTTTTGTGCCAGTACCACACTGTCATGATGAACACAGCTTTGTAGTTCAACCTGAAATCTGGCATTGTGATGCCCCCAGATATGGTTTTCTTTTTTAAAATTCCCCTGGCTATTCGGGGTCTTTTCTGATTCCACACAAATCTTAAAATAATTTGTTCTAACTCTCTGAAGAAAGTCCATGCTATTTTGATAGGGATTGCATGAAACGTGTGAATTGCCCTAGGTAACATTGACATTTTCACAATATTAATTCTGCCAATCCATGAGCATGGAATATTTTTCCATCTCTTTGTGTCTTCCTCAATTTCTTTCAGAAGTGTTCTATAGTTTTTAGGGTATAGATCCTTTGCCTCTTTGGTTAGGTTTATTCCTAGGTATCTTATGCTTTTGGGTGCAAATGTAAATGGGATTGAGTCCTTAATTTCTCTTTCTTCCATCTCATTGTTAGTGTATAGAAATGCCACTGACTTCTGGGCAATGATTTTGTAACCTGCCACGCTACCAAATTGCTGTATGAGTTCTAGCAATCTTGGGGTGGAGTCTTTTGGGTTTTACAACAGTATCATGTCATCTGCAAAGAGGGAGAGTTTGATCCCTTCTCTGCCAATTTGAATGCCTTTTCTTTCTTTTTGTTGCCTGATTGCTGAGGCTAGGACTTCCAGCACTATGTTGAATAGCAGTGGTGAGAGTGGACATCCCTGTCTTGTTCCTGATCTTAGGGGAAAGGCTCCCAGTGCTTCCTCATTGAGAATGATATTTGCTGTGGGCTTTTTGTAGATGGCTTTTAAGATTCTGAGGAATGTTCCCTCTATCCCTGCACTCTGAAGAGTTTTGGTCAGGAATGGATGCTGTATTTTGTCAAATGCTTTCTCTGCATCTATTGAGAGTATCATATGGTCCTTGTTTTTTCTCTTGTTGATATGATCAATCACATTGATTGCTCTATGCATGTTGAATCAGCCTTCCATCCCAGGGATAAATCCCACTTGGTCATGGAGAATAATCTTCGTAATGTATTTTTGGATCCTATTGGCTTGTATCCTGTCAAGAATTTTTACATCTGTGTTCATCAGGGATATTGCTCTATAATTCTCCTTTTTGGTGGAGTCTTTGTCTGGTTTTGGAATTAAGGTGATGTTGGCCTCATAGAACGAGTTTGGAAGTACTCCATGTCTTTGTATCTTTTGGAACAGCTTTAGTAGAATAGGTATTGTTTCTTCTTTAAACGTTTGATAGAATTCCCCAGGGAAGCCATCTGGCCCTGGACTTTTGTGTCTTGTGAGGTTTTTGATGACTGCTTCCATTTCCTCCCTGGTTATCACCCTTTTCAGGTTTTCTATTTCTTCCTGTTCCAGTTTTGGTAGTTTGTGGTTTTCCAGAAATGCGTCCATTTCTTCTAGATTGCCTAATTTATTGGCGTAAAGCTGCTCATAATAAGTTTTTAAGATCGTTTTTATTTCCTTGGTATTGGTGGTGATCTCTCCTTTCTCATTCATGATTTTATTAATTTGAGTCTTTTCTCTCTTCTTTATAATAAGGCTGGCTAATTGTTTATCTATCTTATCAATTCTTTCAAATAATCAACTCCTGGTTTTGTTAATCTGTTCCACAGTTCTTCTGTCTCTATTTCATTGAGTTCTGCTCGAGTCTTTATTAACTCTCTTCTTCTGCTGGGTGTAGAATCTATTTGCCATTTTTTCTCCAGCTCCTGTAGGTGCAAGGTTAACTTTTTTACTTGAGTCCTTTCCAGTTTTTGGATGTATGCTTTATTGCGATGTATTTCCCCCTCAGGACTGCTTTTGCTGCATCCCAAAGATTTTGAATGGTTGTATCTTCATTCTCATTAGTTTCCATGAATCTTTTAAATTCTTCCCTAATTTTCTGGTTGACCCTTTCATCTTTTAGCAGGATGGTCCTTAACCTCTACGTGTTTGAAATCCTTCCAAACTTCTTCTTGTGATTTAGTTCTATTTTCAAAGCATTATGGCCTGTTAATATACAGGGGATGATCCCAATCTTTTGGTATCAATTAAGATCTGATTTGTGACCCAGTATGTGGTCTATTCTGGAGAAAGTTACATGTGCACTCGAGAAGAATGTGTATTCAGTTGAGTTTGGATGTAAAGTTCTATAAATATCTGTGAAATCCATCTGGTCCAGTGTATCATTTAAAGCTCTTGTTGCTTTGGAGATGTTGTGCTTAGCAGATCTGTCGATTATAGAAAGTGCTACATTCAAGTCACCAAGTATAAGTGTATTATTATCTGAGTATGTCTTAACTTTGGTTATTAATTGATTGATATATTTGGCAGCTCCCACATTCAGGGAATAAATATTGATGATTGTTAGGTCCTCTTGTTGGATAAATCCTTTAAGTATGATATAGTCTCTCTCTTCATCTCTCACTACAGTCTTTGAGATAAACTTTAATTTATCTGATATAAGGATGGCTACCCCTACTTTTTGAGGACCATTTGAATGGTAAATGATTCTCCAACATTTTATTTTCAGGCTGTAGGTGTCCTTATGTCTAAAATGAGTCTCTTGTAGACAGCAGATAGATGGGTCTTGCTTTTTTATCCAGTAGGCAAGCCTGCACTTTTTGATGGGATCATTAAGCCCGTTCAGAGTTACTATTGAAATATATGAATTCAGAGTTCACATTCAGAGTTACTATTGAAATATATGAATTTAGTGTCATCATAATACCTATTCAGTCCCTGTTTTTGTGGATTGCTTCCTTGGACTTCCTCTTTCTTTTACAGAGTCCCCCTTAATATTTCTTGTAGAGCCAGTTTTGTGGTCACATATTCTTTCAGTTTCTGCCTATCTTGGAAGCTCTTTATCTCTCCTTCTATTCTGATGACAGCCTTGCTGGATAAAGTATTCTTGGCTGCATGTTCTTCTCATTTAGGACCCTGAATATATCCTGGCATCCCTTTCTGGCCTGCCAGTTCTCTGTGGAGAGGTCTGCTGTTACCCTAATACTCCTCCCCATAAAAGTCAGGGATTTCTTGTCTCTTGCTGCTTTAAGGATCTTCTCTTTATCCTTGGAATTTGCAAGTTTCACTATTAAATGTCGAGGTGTCGAGTAGTTTTAATTGATTTTAGGGAGGTATCTCTCTGTCTCCTGGATCTGAATGCCTGTTTCCCCTCCCAAGTTTGGGACGTTCTCAGCTGTGATTTATTCAAATAAATATTCTGGACTTCTGTTCCTTTCAGCACCCTCAGGAACTCCAATTAAACGTAGATTTTTCCTTCTGAGGCTGTCATTTATTTCCCTTAACCTATCCTCATGATCTTTTAATTGGTTTCTCTTTTTTCCTCAGCTTCCCTCCTTGCCATAAACTTGTCTTCTATGTCACTTACTCATTCTTCTACCTCATTAACACAAGTCGTTAAGAACTCCAGTTTGGATTGCATCTCATTTAATTGATTTTTTAATTTTGGCCTCATTAGATATAAATTCTGCAGTTATGAAGTCTCTTGAATCCTTTATGCTTTTTTTCTAGAGCCACCAGTAGCTTTATAATTGTGCTTCTGAATTGGCTTTCTGACATTGAATTGTAATCCAAATTTTGTAACTTTGTGGGAAAGAGGACTGTTTCTGAGTCTTTTTTGAGGTGAGTTTTTCCTTCTAGTATATTCGCTCAGTGCAGAGTGGCCAAAAACAAGTTGTACTTGATAGAAGCACAAACTCTTCTCACTGTAGCATTCCAGCTGTTCTCTCTTTAAATTTCAGACCTAATTCAGAGGTTTTCAGGATGATTTGAAAGTTATCTAGGTAAGTTGGTGGGGAGAAATGACTTGGGGACCCTACTCGTCTGTCATCTTGCCCCTCCCCCCACAAAACTATTCTTGACAAATGTCAAATTATCTGTAGAGCAACTTATCTAATGACAATGCAGTTAAAGTACAAAACAGTAATAAAAATGTAACTTTTAAGCTCAAGTATATGTTACTTAAAGAGCTTTTTAAAGGTAAAAGGTAATGGAAATAAATCATATTGGAAAGTAGAGAATAATTTTAAAATTATAACAAATAGTATTTATCAAAAATGTATACCAACACTTAGAGGTAAATTCCTAGCTTGTGTTAAGACAAAAAATACATTATTACATCAAGAGTTGATTTGTTACCACCTAATTATAACTACACTTTATCCTAGCCAATGCACTAGGTGTTATATGTCAGTATTGGATCATTAAATTCTACACCAGAAACTAACATTATATGGGATCCCTGAGTGGCGCAGCAGTTTGGCGCCTGCCTTTGGCCCAGGGCGCGATCCTGGAGACCCGAGATCGAATCCCACATCGGGCTCCCTGTGCATGGAGCCTGCTTCTCCCTCTGCCTATGTCTCTGCCTCTCTCTATTTCTCTCTCTGTGACTATCATAAATAAATAAAAATTTAAAAAAATTAAAAAAACTAAAAAAAAAAAAGAAACTAACATTATACTGCATATTAACTACCTGGAATTTAAATAAACATTTGAAACAAACAAATTAAATAAAATAAAGAAAAACAATTCCGCACCTAACTCTAATATTTTGCTGTATGCTAACTGAAAGTTAAATAAAATTTTGAAAAAAAAAAAGACCATAGTTGTAACAATGCATAAATTATTACCTATAAATTTTTAGGACCAATAACATATTGAATTGTGGTATACCAAAAGTCATTGCTTTGGAATCTGGAAGAAGTGACACTTAGTATCACCAGTTCTAATTAACATTATTCAATATTTTACTGAAAGACCTAGCCAATTCAGTAAGATGTGCAACCAAAAAACAAACTGATAAAGATTGTATCCAAAATGAATAGAATACCATTTCCACAGATTCTACAGAAAGTATGAGTCATAAGAGAATATTTTGAACAAGTATATGCTAAATTTAAAAAGACTGACAATGCCAACTTTTGGTGAGGTTATGGGGACATGGGAACTCTCATACATTGCTGGTGGACATGTAATAGAGCACCACCACTTTTGGAAACAGTTTGGCAATTTTTTAAAATGCTAACATACATTTAACATATAACTCAGCAATTCCATGCTCAGGTATCAATCTGAGATAAATGGTAATATATGTCCTCACTAAAGCTTGTACATGAGTAGTCACATCAGCTTCATTCACTATGGCCATTACCTGGACACAATTGAAACGTCCATCAGCTAGTGAATAAGTATACAAAATGTGGGAGAGCCGTACAGTGGAATACTATTCTTACTAAAAGGAATGAACTACTGATAATGCAATGTGATAAACCTCTAAAACACTATGTTACATGAAGAAAAGAATAAAATTGAACACTGTATTGTTTTTAGAAGTCTATTTCTCTCCTGTTATATTATGTGGCTTCACTATTTCACAAATGAGAGAAAAACAGATGTGTCCTTGAGATTCCCTAGCTCTCTGACCAAAGCTCTCATAAAACATGGATCCTGAGTTTCATCCTGTACCCAGAAATGACAATTATCAGGTCAAGGTGGTTCTTGTCATTCACCTCAGCTGTGTTATGCCCTATTTTTAATATCATTCCCTCAAGTTCTTCTTCCCTTAGTAGGTCTCCAGACTTATCAGAGATGATTCTGTTTTCCATAATTGCTAGCTTATCATGTGTGAGCATGTGTCTGCTATGTTACTCCTTCCCACCCAGGAATCTGGCATTCACATTTTAAACTGAACTATAAGGAGTCTATCTGTAAAATGTGAGTCTTTGGACCTGAAGAAATAAAGAAACAATTTAATAGACAATTCTGATTCCATTGCTCACTCTTCAGAAACTGTATGTAATGACCCATTGCCCTCGGAATAAATCTAACTTTATGAAGAACAGTACTGTATGTAGAATTCAACATAAGTTGACCTTAATATGATGATGGGACTAAATATGTGTATATTAGGTCAAACACAGCAGAGATTCTGAACCTGTCACATTTCAATTGTGAGGTTTTGACCAATTTGCTTCAAGTTCATGAACCTTTTTTATTAATCAATATGCACATTTTGGATAAGCAAATGACTCAAATGATGTTTTACCATGATACACCTGTTAGGATGGACAAAATATGGGACACTGTCACCAACAAATGCTGGTGAGGATGTGAAGCAACAGGAACTCTTATTTATTGCTGGTGGGAAAGCAAAATGGTTGGCCATTTGGGAACATGTTTTTTCAGTTTCTCACAAAACTAAACATGTCCTTACTGTATAATCCAGCAATCTCACTCCTTGGCATTGACCCAAAGGAGATGAAAACTTATACCCATATAAAAACCTGCTCATGGATGTTTAACAGCAGCTTTATTGATAATTGTCAAAACAGTTGGAAGCAGCCAAGATGTCCTTCAATAGGTTAGGATAGATAAAGTGCAACATCAGACAGTGGGGTACATTTCAGTGCAAAAAGAAATAAGGTATAGGCCATGAAAGGATGGGGAAGAACTTTTCAATGTTCTCTCCATGGTCCTTAGCATTCAGCTTAAACACAATCACGAGACTCTTCTTGATCTTCCCTGTCACTAATTTTCCATTTTCGTATTTTACTACGCAGACTTTTACAAACTCAGTGTCCAGCTTAGAACCCAATACACAGGAGTTGTTCAATAATTAGTTATTGAGTGAATAGCTATAACCATATTGAATTAATTAGGTTTTCTGCATACACTTTTTCACCCCCTGGCGTTTGTTATACATCTTTTCCCAAAAATACTCTCAGCCTAACATAGGCCTTTTCACTCTGATGATTCCCCTTCATCCATTTTTGATGTCTTTTCATCTAGGAAATCTTCCTGACTCCCGATCTTTGCTGTGTGTCCCCCAAACATGCTTTCCTAGCACCCTGTGCTGCCACTACCTTACCATTTATTAACAGGATGTTGTCCCTTTCTGCTCCTCTCTGGGTCTTTCTCTGTGGGTTCTAAGCTCTGTGAAGGCAAGACCAGGTTCCTCTCAATTCATCATTGAAGGCCCAGCAACCATCAATGTCTTTGATATATTCTTTGGACTTAAGAAACTTCTATTGATGAATGAGAGAGGGATACATTATCAAATATAAATAAATGGAATATATTTATTCTCAAGTTGTTTTGCATGTAGATGGAACCACACACATATTTTTAAACACAGCTTTTCATAATGAAATGTTACAAGTAAACTAATTAACAGAGTACAATGACATGAACAGCTCACATTCATAAGATGAGGAAATCTTGTTGAGAGCATGGTGAATATCAAGGTAAGCTGTTTGCTCCTTCACTGAGAATCTCCATTTCAATTTCTTTCTCATTACACAGTTTAAGCAGAAGTTAAAACAAATTGTGGTTTCTCGAGGAGATCTACCTAGAATTCTCAAAAGTCTTAATCAGATAAGAGTAGGAAAAAAGTCCCTTGTGTCCAGTACTATTTCTTTGCTCTACAATTTCTTGCCTTTATTCATCTTCCTTTATACCACTATTTACTCATTCAATATTTATTGCACATCAGACACACTGTCTTATCAAAAAATTTTTAATAAGTAGTTAAGTACTCTGTAGAGTGTGACTCTATTTAATAAATAGGAATTCTTCTCAAATAATTAGATGTTGATTTATTTGGACCCTCATTCTATCTGATAGTTTAGCAGCATAAGATGGGTGATATGAGCAATACAAAATGACTTGACATCTAAAGGGAAATTTGGAAACTTGGGGTAATCTTAATTATCCCTCATAGGTCAAAAAACTCTTTGTTTCTATGACCCCATATTTATTTTTTACCATGATTTATTAAGCAACTTGTATTCATCAAGCCCGGTTTATAAAAATGAGCAGAATTATTAATAAAACATTAGAATTTATAGATGGTTAAAATATGTATAAGGTTTGTAGCATAGTCTGTAGTTGGGTTTACTCTTTCTTGCACATTTTTCTGCTCCACTCAGTGCAGGATCTATTATTCATAGCAGTTTAGTTTTTTGCTTTGTTTTGTTTTTGTTTTTTTTACTTGTAAGTATTCCTTGCTGAGATAATCTACTGGCAAATGCCAATGTCCTTTTGATCTTTTTCTTTCCATTGAATCAATGTTGAACTTCAGGCATATTTATTTCTCATCTGAAATAACTTTTCTACTGCACAATTTCCTAATGGCTTTTTGCATCTGATCATTTCTCAAGGCATAGATTAAGGGATTTAACATGGGTGTTATCATAGTGTAGAAAACTGCAACTGCTTTATCAATAGGTAAAGTAGCTGCGGGTCTCATGTACACAAATATGCAGGGCACAAAGAATAGGACGACCACTGTGATGTGGGAGACACAGGTGGAGAGGGCTTTGCGCTTCGCCTCCAAGCTGTGGTTCCTTAGGGAGCGCAGAATGACCACATAGGAGACCATGAGGAGGAGGAAGTTTAAGGCACAGATGAAACCACTGTTGGCAGCAACAAAGAACCCAAGAGTGTGGGTATCAGTGCAGGCAAGATTGAGCATAGGATTCAGATCACACATAAAGTGATCTATGACGTTAGGGCCACAGAAGGGTAGAGGGATGATAAAGAGGATCTGTATGGCTGCATGAAGAAAGCCTCCCACCCACACCACTGCCATGAGCAAGCCACACACCTGCCGATTCATGATGGTCATGTAGTGCAGTGGCTTGCAGATGGCCACATAGCGGTCATAGGCCATCACAGTAAGCAGGATGACATCAGCACCTCCAAAAAAATGTTCCCCAAAGATTTGGGTTATACATGCATTGAATGTGGTGGTCTTCTTTTCACGGAGTGAATCTACAATCAGTTTAGGGTTATTGACAGAAGAATAGCAGGCATCAATGAAGGAAAGATAGGCCAGGAAAAAGTACATGGGGGACCCCAATAATGGGCTGGTGGTGATAGCTGCCACGGTGAGCACATTTCCTACCACAGAGATGATGTAGATGATCAAAAACACAACAAAAACGATTTTCTGCATCTTTGGATTCTCTGTGAGCCCCAGTAGAACAAACTCTGTCACATTGTTTCTATTCCCCATTATTTCATATTATACTTAATTACATCACCTGAAAAAGAAATCCCTTTTGTTATTGCAAACTTGAATTTATTAAGCTTCTTCATCTAGTAAATAATAACAGCCTAGATTCTACTGAGTTGTTTATTCTCCATAAGTTTTTTTGAGATAGAACATAAGTTCTTTGTCCTTGAAGATTACTTAAATTATCTCCTGGGTGAAATTTCTGTTGAGTATAGACATAAGGAAATACACAGGCTGGAGATCTTCAGTGTATACTTCATCATCTGAGGTGACTAAGCCTAACATGAAGTAGTGTAGTGTACACAAGTGACAGGGAAGTAGATAAAGGGAGGTAGGTTATGATGTAAAGGCTAAGGATGCAAGGTTAACATATTTTCCCTTTGTCGTTAGGAAATGGGGCACCATGGTGAGACATTGAGAAGATAGGTAGAAAAGTGAAGATAAATTTGAGGAAGAGGAATAGAGCTATAATTTTAATGAAGATCTTCATGTGTCTTGGGTGAAGTAGGGTGAAGTTCAGTAAGGGGATGGAAGCCAGAGATAGAAACTCCAGTTAGGAGATTATTTATAATAGTTGACATAGGAGTAATAGGGCATTGGAGGTGGGTATGTAAAGAAAGTATACAAAAGCTACTATAAAAATAAGTTATAATGCTTATTGTTTAAATACCATAACATTATAGTTGCTAAATATATAATTGCAACATAGAACACAATTGATTGTTATGCTCATGGTATAGTAGCAAGTACTCTGTAAAGGATCCCATTTAATACTGAAAACATCCTGTGTATCTGGTATTATATTATCCATTTTGAATTGTGGATCAGTCTTAGAGACTTATGTTGGTGGTAATAATAACAGCAACAGTATTTATTAAAATTGAATATTTAGTGGCCTTGAGTGTTTCTGTACACATTTGCTGATTTAATCCCCACCACAAACCTGTAAGATAATTCCCACTATTGTTACCCTGCCAAGATCAAGATGCTAATTAATGTCAGAGCCAAGATTCGTTCTAATTATACTTAAAAATTTTCCTCCGAATTCTTTATTGCTATAACTTGCAATGTTGAACTAGTAACCTTTATATGACTGTAATAGTTATAATGGTCTTATTACTCCTGTAGAGGCAAATGTGTATAACACAATTACATTAGCAGACACACACATACACATACACTGACATGTTTGAAGTGTCAATTATCAAATAAAATGTGGTACTGTACTCATTGAAAGGTCTTTTTACCTTGACTTCTCTCTCTCTCAGACCCAGTTCTCCCTACTACATTCCATCTCCAAAGAAAACCATCTGTAAAATGTTAAAAAAGGTTTCCACTGTTGTTAACTATTTGGTCTGAAAATCAAGAAGACAAGGTTAGAATTCTCATTTTTCCACCTGCATCTTCTTTTATCTGGAGTGCATTTCTAGCACATTTCATCCTTGTTTCCTCATCTGTAAAGCAAGATTAATAATATCCACTTCAAAGCTTTTGATGCAAATTGATTAAGGAAACATATTTGAATATATCACCACCATGTTGTACACACAGAGGACTTTCATCACCTTTTTAACTGTGTATGCACCTAAGATATACGAATGATTGACATTTTGAGTGTTAATTATTCGATAATTTAACTGTGCAAGATGTTTAGGAAGAATCATTTTAATTTTACTTTTCAAGAAGGCAGGGATGCCTGGTGGGCTCAGTGGCTGAGTGTCTGCCTTCAGCTCAGGGAGTGATCCTGGGGTCTTGGGATCGAGTCATGCATCAGAGTCCCTGAAAGGAGCTTCACTGTCCCCTGTCAATGTCTCTGACTCTCACTGTGTCTTTCATGAATAAATAAATAAAATCTTTTTAAAAAAATCAATGAATAAATAAGCCATAGGGACTCAATTAGCCATAGCTTTTGTTATCAGAAAGAATTAACCTTTCATGCTTAGACTAAAGAAATGATGGATCAGTGGCATTTATTATTCATACTTGTGTCTTTTTTATGTGAGAAATATATTTACATTTTGTTTTCACTCTCATTATGAGTCTAGATTATTAAAACACACCTCATTGCAAAAGCATGCTGTCTGGTGATGAAGAGTGGAGTCCTACAATTGGTTTCAGTTCCATGATTTTCAAATGTTTTCATGTGTCAGTTTAGATAGATGATATTTACCAAGTATCTTTTGAAGAAATGAGGTGAGGATGGAATACTGCATTACTATGTTTGAAGGGACTGAAGCAATGATTAAAATATAGGGGAAGTAACAATCTTCAAGATAATCAGCAATATTGAAAACTTACCATACAGACTTAGAAGACCTTAATGATGCTTTGGGGTGTTCAGAAATAATCCCATCTTCTAACTGATCTCTTCTTAGATAGTAACTTTCAATAGGAAAGCTACGACACACTCAGAAATTCTTCAAGTAATTTGATATCAAATCAACAGTTTTTAAGAAAGTGTTTTTATAAGTCAGAAGCTTCTCTTCTAGCCTATGTCCTCAAAAACTTTTTACAGAACACTTGGGATTTGAATTTAAAATGGATTCTTTTGAAACACTATGGAGAAATCATCTACAGATGGCTCTGGTCCCATAGGCAAAAAAGCAAGAAATGTGGAGGAAACACCTTCAAATGGCTTATTCTAACCATAATGAATCTTCCTCTGGAAATGTGGTCAACAAAAATCATTTTCACCTTACACTGCATGGATATTTAAAGAGGTTTCCATAAAGGTTCAAGGACCTTGTCTTATAGCTGCTACTTTCTCTCCCAGGAATTAATTATCTCCTCTGATGGAAAGACTTTGTCTTAGAAACCATGCTAAAGAGACATGTTAGACAAACATGAAATTTTGAATAGGGAATTGCATTCCATGTACTTTGAACCCAAGCATGTAAGAATCACCTTTTTCTATGTGAACCTGAGTTTTTAAGAAAGCTAAAGGTAAATAGAAAAATGGCATGATTCCAGTGTGGGATCTCTAATGTAGTTACCTGTTGACTCATGTCACAGAGAGAACTTCTGCCTTCTTAGCAATAATAAAACTTTTCTGGAACCTGCTACTGATTGCTTGAGAGCTAAAGCAGTGAGGGCATGAAATCAATGGTAGTCATTTTATACTTCTTCCCTCCAAAAGCTGTTTTTTTATTTTTCCATATTCATCAGGAGGCAGGAAGTAAATAGAAATTCTAAAAGGCTCTCAGTTTTCTTTGGGATTCATGGTTTGGTCAGTACAGAGTACTAGGCAACATTAAAATTGTGGAGAGAGATCAAAACACAAGAAGACTCCCAGTTGTTCCACATCTTTGTCACTTGGTACTGTTAGTTATTTCCTTTGAGTCATTCTAGGGGCCATGTGATGATGCATTATTGTGGTTTTAATTTGCTTTCTTTGATGACGTATGATGTTGATTTTTTTTAAATCTTATTATTGGCCATTTGTATACCTTCTTTTGTGTACTTTTGTTTGAGTCCTTCACATAATTTAAAAATAAGGGTTCTGGTTTCCTGGTTACTAAATTATAAATGTTCTTTACATACAATTCAGGTCTTTATCACATATATGATACGCATATATACAAAATTTTCAGCTACTCCACGGATTGCCTCTTCTTTTATAAATGGTGTTACCTGATAAGCACTGAATTTTAAAACTTTGATGAATTGCAATTTTTAATCTTTTCTTATAGTTCATGATTATTGTTTTATATCTAACAAATATTAAATATTGGTTGACCTCCAAGTTCAAAAAGAATTCTTCTGGAATTTCTGTGGATTTAGCTTGAACATTTTGGCCTCTGACTCATTTTGAGTTAATTTTGAGTGTGGTGTGAGGTGAGGTTGTGGTTTTAGATTCCTTTTTTTTTTTTTTTCCCTCTATGGATATCCCAATTGATCCGGTATAATTTGTGGAAAAGTCTATACTTTTCTCATTGAATTACTTGATATCTTTTTAAAAATTCATATACTCAGGCTTATTTCTGGGTGTTTTATTTGTTTTGAGGTCTGAGGGTTTATCCTTATGACAATACCACAGAGCATTGATAATGGGAGCTTTATAGCAATTCTTGAATTTAAGTAGATTAAGCATTCAAACTATGTTGTGGGTTTTTTTTTTAATGATTTTACCTTCTAGATTTCAATAAATTTGTATATTTCTACAAACATTTCAGATAGAATTGTTGATTTCTTTTAAAATATTCTTGAGATTGTTATTTAAATTGTATTGAAAACATGAAATAATATGGTAAAATTGGAGTCTTTTAACCCCAATGTCAAGGTATATTTCTTCAATTTTGTACTTTATTTTTCTCTGCAGTGCTTTCTAGTTTTCATATATATTTCTTGAATATACATGAATGAGTTTACAATTTATTCCTGGAAACCTGGGTGACTCAGTTGTTGAGTTGAGTATCTGACTCTTGATTTTGGCTTGGGTCATGATCTCAGGATCTTGAGCTTGAGATTCTCTCTCTCCTGTTCCCTCTACCCTCCACCCACACTTACTCTCTTTCTCTAAAAAAAATTAAAAAAATATTCCTCAATTTTGTTTTAAATATTTTACTTATTTATTTTAGTATTTCAGAGAGAAAGCACAAGTTGAGGGGATATAGGGAGAGACTGAGAATCTCAGGCCAACTCTTTGCTGAGCAAGGAGCCTGACAGAGGGCTAGATCTCACAACCACAAGATCATGACCTGAGCCAAAACCAAGAGTTGGACACTCAACCAATGGAGCCACTCAGGCACTCCTCAAAATTTTATGTTCTAAAATAATATTCTACATAATATTGTTTCTAATCTTAATTTCTAATTGTTGCAATTATAGAAGTATGTATGGTATTTTATCTTTACACTGCATCTTGTGACCTTACTAAATGAACTAATTAGGTCCATTAGAATTTTTGTAGGCACTTAACATTTTCTGCCTACATAATCAGGTCATCTTAACATAAATCTATTTTGACAAATTGCTTCTTCTTTTCCAATCTGCATGTCTTTACTTCTTTTTCTCATCTTACTGCAGTGACTAGAATATAAGGGACAATGCAGAAAAGAAATGATGGGTGGACATGGTTGATTTGTTCCAATCCTAAAAAAAGAATTTACTCTTAAATAATATAATACTTGTAGGTTTTATAGATATGCTTCTTATCAAGCTGAAAAAATTCTTTTCTTCATTTGTTAAGATCTTCTTTTTTAGATTTTATTTATTTGAAAGACAGAGTAAGAGAGAGAGCATGAGAGTGAGGTGAGGGGTGGAGGGAGAAGGTGGCTTCTGTACTGAGCAGGGAGCCCAATGCAGGGCTCAATCTCAGGACTCTGGGATCATGACCTAAGCCAAAGACAGACATTTAAATGACTGAGCCACCCAGGTGTCCCTGTTAAAGTCTTTTTTTAATCATAAAAATCAATAGAAATTTATCCAATGATGTTTATATCAACTTGAAATGACCTTTTAATTCTTCATTCTGTTAACTTAGTGAATTACATGGATTTTTAAATGTTATATCAACCTTTTATTCCTAGCATAAATTCTACATCATCATGGTTAATTATTATTTTTAAAGCAGCATCGATGGATTTGGTTGACTGGTATTTTGTTTAAGATCTTTGAGAATGAGTTCATAACGGATGTTTGTCATTTTTTTTTTCTTGTAATATGAATTTGGCATCTAGGCAATACCAACCTCATATATTAATTGTGTAGTATTCTCTCCATTTTCTGAAAGACTTTGTGTAGAACATGTATTATTTTATTTCTGGAGCCCATACAATGCTTTTAAATTTTAGGATTAACTTTCCATTTGACAAAAAGGGCTATTGATATCTTTGTAAAGGTTGCATGAAATCTGTAGATCACTTGAGGAATATTGCCATCTTATTTTATCGTAGTCTTCTAAGCCATGAATATGAACTGTGTTTCTATTTAATTAGGTCTTCTTTAATTACCCTCAAAAGTATTTTGTGGTTTTTCACAGAAAGTCTTTCATTCTTCCATTGCAGAATTATTTATAAAATCTAAGGTATGAAAATAACCTTACTATCCATCAATGGAGAATGGATAAAGAAAATGTTCATTTGCCATTCTGAAAATGCTGGGACCCTTAAGTATTATGCTAAATCTATTCTGTTTATGTTCCATAAGTAGAACGACAAATGCTGCATGGCATGTTGCACATCTGTGTACAACATGGTTTACTGAATATTTGAAACCCACTCTTGGGTCTGATGCTCAGAAAAAAAAGATGCCTTTCCAAATATGACTGTTCATTAACAATGCACCTGGTCACCCAAAAGCTCTGATGGAGATATTCAAAGAGATTCACATTTTCATGCTAATGTACATCTGTTATATTATATGGGCAAGGATTGGTTTTGATTTTGAAATCTTATTATTTAAGAAATACATTTTGTAAGGCTATAACTACTATAGATGGTGATTCCTTGATGGATCTGGGAAAAGTAAACTGAAACCTTCTGAAAAAGATCCACCATTCTAGATGCCATTAAGAACATTTGTAATTCACGGGAAGAGATCAAAATACTGACATTAATAAGAGTTGGAAAGTAGTTGATTTAAACTCTCATGAATGACTTTGAGGGGTTCCAGACTTCAGTGGAGGAAATAATTGCAGATGCGGTGGAAATAGCAAGAGAACCAGAATCCGAAGTGGAGGATGAGGATGTGACTGAATTGCTGCAATCTCATAATCAAATTTCAACATGTGAGGAGTTGCTTTTTATGGGGGAGCAAAGAAAGTGGTTCTTGAGATGGAATCTACTCCTGGTGATGATGCTGTGAAGATTGTTGGAATGACAACAAAAGATTTAGAAGAGTGCATAAAATTGTAGATAGAGCAAGAGCGGGGTTTGAGAGGATTGACTCCAGTGTTCAGAGAAGGTCGACTGTGGGTATAATGCTATCAAACAGTATCTCATGCTACAGAGAACTCATTTGTGAAAGGAAAACTCAATCAATTCAGCAAAACTCATGGAGAGAGAGAGGCAGAGACACAGGCAGAGGGAGAACCAGGCTTTCTGCCTGCTGCAGGACTCAATCCCAGGACCCCAAGATCACGACTTGAGTCAAAGGCAGACACTCAACCACTGAGCCACCCAGGTGGCCATACAGATCGGATTTTTGTCTCACTGTGCTGCATTACAGTGTTGAATAGAATGGTGATAGAAATGAGCATTTTGTCTCATTCTTGTTGTTAAAGAGAATGTATCTAACTTCATCCCTCTAAAATAACATTTTATGTAGGATTTTTAAGAAATATTATTTTTAGTATTAGGCAAGCTCCTTTGTATTAATATATTTTTGAGTTTTAATGGCCCCCATTAAAGTTTTAATGGCCCCCTTATTCATGGCCCCCACAACATTTTTATGATGAACTTGTAAGTTTATCACATGCTGTTTCTACATCTATTGAAATATATACTTGTTTTTTCACTTTTAATTTCCAGCTTGATGACATATTTTTCAAGTTTCTAATAATAAACTATTAAAGAATATCTGGGATAAAACTTGGTGATGGAACATTGACTTTTTATAAAGTTAATTTAATATATTATTAAGATTTTTATAGTGAACCTCAGAAGGAAAAGGATCAAAGATTAATTGTATTTCCTTGTAACCATAGCCTTGCAAAATGAATTAATGATAGTTTCATTTTTACTCATTTATGAGAAACTGTAAGAGAGTGGAATAATCTATTTTGAAAAACTATGGTAAAATCTTATAAATCCATTTGAGACTGGTATTCCTTTACTGGATTATTTTTGTTTAACTCTAGTTTTACTAGTTATAGACTAGTTATCTTCTGTATTTCTTCTCCGGTTAGTTTTGTTATAATTTTTTTGTAGAAACATGTTTTTCTGTTTATCCTTTAAAATTATTGGCATTTGGTTGTTGATAATGTTTTATATTTCTCCTTTCCATTTTTACCAATAGTTATGTTATTCTTCACTAAATACTATATCTTTTTCTTTTATATTGATCCATATTGTTAAAACTTCAACTATTTTGAAAGGCTTTTCAAAGATTCAATGTCAAAATTTATTATTTCTTTTGTATTTTTCTTTTTAATTTTCACTTTGATTTGCCTATGTGTTCTCCATATTACTTTTTGATGGGCTCCTGTCTTCTAATGATATATTCTTTTTCAGATTTTCTCTTTTCTAATTTTCTAAAATATTAAAATATTCAAAATATCCAATTTTCTAATATTTTCTAAAATATTTAAGTTATAATTTTCTTCAAAAGTACCACTATTCCTATATCCTATAGACTTTGGCAGACAGTATGTTCCTTATATT
The DNA here is from genome assembly GCF_048164855.1 of Canis lupus baileyi. NCBI lineage: Eukaryota > Metazoa > Chordata > Mammalia > Carnivora > Canidae > Canis > Canis lupus. The sequence goes on from NC_132858.1 coordinate 15,880,410, forward strand.
TCAAGTATAGGTAGATTCTTAAATTTCCAGTGTGATTTATTTCTTAACAAACTAGATATTTTGCAAAGTATAGTTTTAATTTCCAATATTGTGCTTGTCTGTGTACTTACGTTCATATTTACCTATATGTATATCTACTTATACCTTTTATTGTACTCAGAGTTTTGTAGAATGTCACATCTTTAAATATGGTGAAGCTTTTAAAGATAATCTAATATAATTATTATATGTATATCCCATCTGTGCATACAAAATAATTTTATGTATATTCCATCTATATATCCTTGTTAGATGTATAGTTATATATTATATATACTATATATAATATATATGATGTATATATCCATATACTTTTAAGTTCTATTGTTCAGATCTTTTATACCCTCTATACTTACTGCCTTCCTTATGCATCAATAATTGAAAGAGGAAGGTTGAAATCTTCCAGTGTCAAGGTACATTCATATTTTTCTTCATATGAATTATCTAAACTTATGTATTTGAAGGCTAGATTATTAAATGCATCCATGAGAAAGGGTCATGCCACAAGAAGACAGAACCAAATGCCATAATTTGAGGATAGTATTGGAAGAGGTTATATTCAAGATGTGGATAGTTGTAGGAAAATCACAAGGAATATACAATGTCCTGGGCTAGTGGAATTGAGTACAGCTGAATACAGTAGGTGCACAAAAGTGGCAAGCAGAAGTACAAATGAACAATGAATAAAAAAATATAAAGTAAAATTAGACTTACATGGATCTAGTATGAACCCATGTGGATTGCTGCTATGAACAAAAGACTACAATTCACTCAATTGGATTTACTCAAACAATGTAAAACAAAAACAAAACTAAAATAAGGAAAATAACTAATTGTGCATCATGGCATTTTCCAAATTCTAACTGATACCCTACTATTAGATGATACCTAGTAACACAAAACAATGTATAGGATTTCAAAGTTTCCAATGGATGTAACTATTGAGAATAATTTCAAAATCTTCATGCTAATGGCAATGACTCTATGTTGATGGGTAAGATATTAATAATCTTCTATAATCTCTTTGTATATTTAACTCAGATGATGTGAACAATTAAAAAATTATATGTACATATATATCTCCAGTCTTTGAGGAAATCATTCTAGAAGAGGAGAGAGAGAAAATAGATATCCACATTACATCAGTACTATAACATTATAAAAATATTGAATCATTTAGGCAATAACCTTCCAGGGACAAATCAAGGGGTGCCTGAGTGTCTCAGGCGGTTAAGCATCCAACTCTTGATTTCAGCTTAGGTCATGATCTCTGGGTCCTGGGATTCAGTCCACCTTGTCCTCCATGGTCAGTGGGGAGTCTGCTTCCGGATTCTCTTTCTCTCTCTTTCTCCTTCTGATCCTCCCCTTGCTCTCTTCCTCAAATAAATAAATCTTAAAAAAAAAAAAAAGAAATATATCAAGTAAGACTCAAGAGCATCTATATGACCCCTCTACTAATACAGACTTTATTTTTCAAATTATAATCACAAGCACATTGGCTACTATAAGATACCTGTGGGAGGTTCCCCCCTCAGGACCCCTTCATGCTTTAATTCATGGTATTCCCAACAATGTTTTCCTGAAAGCTCCTTTGGATGCAAGATTCACAGGAGAGTCAGAGGTGCATCACATCTGTTTGCTGTTACATGGTACAGACACAGAAAGTAAAAAGAAATGCCTGAAAGATTACTTTGACATATATATTGTTTATAATATATATAAGATACAGAGAAAATAATTTTAATGTCCATAAATCTTCATTTTATAAAAATTTGATCTCATAATTTAAATTTTTAAATTCTTCCGTAATAATTTTGTTGGTGGTTATTTTTAAGACAGTACATTCAGGAAAATCTTGAGTGCAATTGATGACAGTTTTAAGCCTTTATTTGTATTTTGAAGATAGTATCTAGGTGTAATGAAAAAATAGGCACTTACAAATCATATGGCTGAAATCAATGGTTTAGAGGTAGACCTCCCTCTTAGTACTTGTGCAATCTTGGACTCAAGTTTCCTTATTTGCAAAACAAGGACAATAATACAATAGTCCCCTTTACTCATGGTTCATGTTCCATGGGGTCAGTTACCTGCTGTCAAGCATGGTTCAGAAGCAAATGATCCTCATTTGATGTCTTGTAAGGTCAAGAGTAGCTAACACTACCTCACAATGCCTACCTCATTTACCTCACTTCATCCCATCATGTAGGCATTTTATCATCTCATATCATCACAAGAAGAAAGGTGAGTACAATAAAGGTGAGTGCAGTATGATATTTTGGGAGAGAGAGGGAGAGACAAAGAATAGGGAAAGGGAAAGAGAAAAATGCACAGGGATAGTTTATGGAATTTTTTTTTCCAGAAGATTCTCAGGAGAAACTTTATAGGAGCTGCTTTGAAGGATCTTTTTCTATATTGATCTACATTTTCACAACTGATTTTTAAACATTGTAGGTTGATCAGCACTGGATCTTATGTTAAGAGATGATGAGGTTTGCACCACTGTTAAGGACACACTGTAAACCAAGAGTGCGTTTCCTATGGTTTTGATTTTTTTTATTTTTGTTCTACGATTTTAATGAAAAGCTACCCTGGGATTTATATATGTCCTCTAACTGATCATATTCTTCTGTGTAAACAAATGTTAGGCTTGGATATTCTCCATTTATATATAAAGAAGTACTTTGCTAAGCTCTATGTTGAACCTAGAACAAACTTATTCCCAAGTCAATGTTTTTTTCCTTATCATAATATAAAATCTTCATCCTATCCCCTCTGGCAGAATACAAAATACACAGTTAAAACCAGTTAATTGATGAAGAAAATTCTGATATCTATTTTTTATACAACTGTTTTTCCTCTCCAAATATTTTTGGGAGTACTCTTCTGTGGCCTTGACAGGTAAGAATTTCAATTATGTAGAATGAATAAATTTTAGAGATCTAATATATAGCATGGTCACTATAGTTAACAACGCCATAATGCATACTTGAAATAACAAAAAGGATAGATCTTAAATAAAATCTTACACACACACACACACACACAGACAAATGCACAATGGTAATTATATAGAGAAAAATAGAATGCTACTTAGTTAGATTGTGGTGATGTTTTCACATTATATGTATATCAAAATAACATTTTACAACTGAAATATATATATTTTTGTATGTCGATATGCCATCTTTGGAACACTAATGCAGGCACTAAGCTTCATTATATTCCAGAAAGCAAAAAGTAGTGAGAACAGTGAAAATGTGATATTTTAATGAACTTATTTTAAAATAATCCTTGACAGGAAGAAAATATTGGTATTGAAAAGGTTTTCCAGGTAAATAATGAAATGAAGAATTAAACCTGCATTCTTGTAACAGTTACTAGCATGTGGTACCTTTGAATACACTGAAATCAAGGAGTTTATTTATTTATTTATTTCAAAATGGATATTTAAATTCCATTTAGTTAACATTCAATGTAATAAAAGTTCCAGGTGTACAATTTAGTAATTCAACCCTTACATCAACACTCAGCTCATCACAAGTGTATTCCTATTTCCCATCATCTATTTAACCCATCCTCCTACCCACCTCCCCTCTGGCAACCATCAGTTTATTCTCTATATTTAAGAGTCTATTTCTTTATTTGACCCCTCTCTCTTTTTTTCCTGATAGTTATTTGTTTTGTTTCTAAATTCCACATAAGTGAAATCATATTTCTATGAGTTGCTTCACTTAGCGTAATACTCTCTAGCTCTTTCCTTGTCATTGCAAATGACTATTGCAGGTAAAGCTTGTATAAACATCTGGGTGCACATATCCCATTGATTTAGTAGTTGTGTATCCACAGAAATCAATTAATTTTAAAAATTCATTATATTACACCTGGCATGCCCATATTCAAGGCATGGCTTTTAATCCTTCTGGTCACTGTGAGCATCAATATTCTATTGGCAACTCTAACTTGTGAATAGACACTATTTATTGAGAAAGGACAAACAGGAAAGAAAGTGGCTTCCTTTTTTTAAGATTTTATCTTATTTATTCATGAGATACAGAGAGAGAGAGAGAGAGAGAGGGAGAGAGAGAGAAGCAGGCTTCATGCAGGGAGCCTGACTTGGGACTTGATCTTGATGCTCCTGGGTCTGCAGGATCAGTCCTTGGGCTGAAGGTGGCGCTAAACCTCTGAGCCACCCGGGCTGCCCAAGACAGTGGCTTCCTACTGCTAAAGTAGGTTCTCTCTAACTTAATTAAATAGAGACAAGCCAAATGAGCTTTTATGGATGTTTCTGGTACTTCCTTTCAATCCATCAATAGAACCCAAATTTATGTGAAATAATACGCATTTTCCCCCTCCTTTTTTCGATCGATCTATCTATCTATCCATCATCTATCAGTTTATTTATTTAGAGCCTTTAAGTATGATATAGTGTCCCAGTCATTGGGATAAACTTTAATTTATCTGATATGATGATTGCTACCCCAGCTTTCTTTTGAAGACCATTTGAATGTTAAATGTTTTTCCAACCTTTCCTTTTTTGGCTGTTGGCGTCCTTTGGTCTAAAATGAGTCTCTTGTAGACAGCAAATAAATGGGTCTTGCTTTTTTATCCAGTCTGAAACCCTGCGTCTTTGTGATAGGATCATTTAGCCCTTTCACGTTCAGAGTTACTATATAAAGATATGAATTTAGTGTCATCATAATACCTATTCAGTCCCTGTTTTTGTGGATTATTTCTTTGTGTCCTCTTTTTTTACAGGGTCCCCCTTCTTATTTCTTGCACAGCTGAAATAGGTTTGGTGGTCACATATTCTTTTAATTTCTGCCTATCTTGGAAGCTCTATATCTCTCCTTCTATTCTGAATGAGAGCCTTGCTGGATAAAGTATTCATGGCTGCAGGTTCTTCTCATTTAGGACCCCGAATATATCCTGCCAGCCCTTTCTGGCCTGCCAGGTCTCTGTAGAGAGGTCTGCTGTTAATCTTTCCCCCCATATAAGTTAGAGATCACTTCTCTCTTGCTTCTTTAAAGATTTTCTCTTTATCTTTGGAATTTCCAAGTTTCACGATTAAATGTTGAGGTGTGGAACAGTTTTTATTGATTTTATGGGGGACCTCTCTATCTCCTAGATCTGAACGCCTGCTTCCCTCCCCAACTTAGGGAAGTTCTCAGCTATGATATGTTTTCTGGCCCTCTGGCCCTCTCAGCACTCTCTGGAACCCCAATTATATGTAGATTTTTTCTTCTGGGGCTATCATTTATTTCCCTTAACCTTTCCTGATGGTCTTTTGTTTTCCTCTTTTGTCCTCAGCTTCCTTCCTTGCCATCAACTTGTCTTCTATGTCATGCACTTTTCTTCCAACTCATTAACTCTGGTTGTTAGGACCTCCAGTTTGGATTGCATCTCATTTAATTGATTTCTAATTTCAGCCTGATTAGATCTAAATTCTGCAGTCATGAAGTCTCTTGAATCCTTTATGCTTTTTTCCAGTGACCAGTAGCTTTATAATTGTGCTTCTGAAATGGCTTTCTGACATCGAATTGTAACCCAAATTCTGTAACTCTGTGGCAGAGAGAACAGTCTCTGATTTTTTTCTTTTGTGGGAATTTCTTCCTTCTAGTCATTTTGCTCGGTGGAGAATGGCTGTATGAATGGGCTGAGCCAAGAATATCAACTACAACCTAAGTAAATTTCATCCTAGATGATTTTGCCGAGGTCAGAGACTAGAAATTTAGAACATAGATCAGAATGAAATAAAACAAAAGGAACAGTAAAATGACAAGCAAATTTTTTTAAAAAATAGTAAAAAATAAAAGGCCAAGGATCCCAAAGAAAAAGAAGAAAAAAGAAGAGAAAAGAACAAAGAGAAAAATGAAAGAAAAAAAAAGAGAGGAATAAGGGAGAGGGGGACTGGGAGATGGTGGTGGTGACGAAGGTGTAGTGGAGGGAGAATGTAGTCTACCTGAGGGGTCCTAGAGGGTGATCCTCTTGTTTCTCTGTATATTAAGTTCTGTTTGTTAGAATCTACTCAGTCCCAAATTTATATAAACAGGAAATACTTGTAGAAAGCCCCAAAACTGACCACCAAAGCATCGGTGAGATAAAAGAGGGGGGCAGAATGGGAATGAGGAATCTCACAGAATGATCCAGCATGGTATACCACTTGGTTCTGGATGCATTCTGGTCATGTTTTAAATTTTTTTTTTTTTTTTTTATGATAGTCACAGAGAGAGAGAGAGAGAGGCAGAGACATAGGCAGAGGGAGAAGCAGGCTCCATGCACCGGAAGCCCGATGTGGGATTCGATCCCGGGTCTCCAGGATTGCGCCCTGGGCCAAAGGCAGGCGCCAAACCGCTGCGCCACCCAGGGATCCCCCTGGTCATGTTTTAGAAGGTAAATAACTTCCACCATTGTAGAACAAAATGAGGCAGAGAAAACAAAAAACACAAAACAAAACAAAAAAACATATCTTGTATATCTCCCAAAATTAAGTTGTACTCAACAACTTGTTGAAGGAAATCTAGAAGTGGAAAATATATCTAAGACCTATGAAAATGGTCTTAATGGTTTAAATATGAAAGTCAAAAAGGAAGAAACTTAAAAATGGTAAAATATTGTAGCTAAGGTCGGAAAAGTAAAAAAAAAAATTGGAAATTTACAGTCTGATATACAAACGAGTTGTACTGGAAAAAGGAAAAAACAAAAGGAGGGATGCCCTCTAGTTCTATATACTGTAAATCCCTTGACTTCCCCTGGAGCTTTCCAGTGCTGCTTGGTCAAGAACTTGCTCTTCCCCTGTCCTTCCAGCTGGTCTTCTGGAGGACCAGAAGGGGAGGGGCCTGCTGTGCTGATTCTCAGGTGTGTGCATCTGGGGGAGCTGCCCTCCCCCCAATGGGTTCCAGGCTCAGTGGGAGCTGTTTATCCTGTGATGCCCCTTTTCCCTGGCAGCCCCACTCTGTACCAGGCACAGAGTAACACCAGGAAGAACAACCACACTGATGGGGGCCAGCTCTCCAGCCCTGAAGTCAGCTCCCGCAGTAACCACCACAGCTCCCAGTCCACAAGGGCCTGGATGCTCCGGGGGTTGGGGGGTGCTGAGCTGCACAGCTCCGGGTCCAACCGCGGCATGAACGTCCTCACTGTCCTGGACCTTCCTGGCCTCGGCCTGTCCCGGGGGAGCGCAGGATCCTGGGCTGTGCCCCCTGGTGCCCTGGGATCCAGGGCCTGGGCTGCTGGAATCGTGCTCCTGGGGTCCCTGCACCAGAAGGCAGAGGGTGCAGTCCCCTCCACAGGGAGCCGCCTCCTGACCTATTGGCTTCTCCCCGAGGTCCCCCGGCGCCCTCCAGCCCTTTACCGCACTTGGCCTGGGGTGTGTGGCATGCTCTCCCCTGGGGTGCACCTCCTCTGTGCCCCTCTGACCCTGGGAACCTGGGGGTTCCATTGCCCCTCCTTCGATCCTGCCCGAGTTCCCTGCTAAGCGCCTTTCCATCCCGGAAGAATCCGGTGCAGAATTTTAAATTTCCCCCTTCTCCAGGGCTGGGATTTCCTGTCCCCGAGGCTCCCTCTGCTGCCTTAGACCGGCTCCTCATAGGGCCCCTCCTCCACTGGATTGTTTTTTACTTTTTTCCACCCTCCTACTTTGTTAGAAGCCAAAACCTTTCTATCTGTAGGGTACAGGCTATTCTCTCTTTAAAATCTCAGGTCAGATTTGTAGGTGTCCAGGATAGTTTGAAAGTTATCTTTGGAAGTTGGTGGGGCCAGGTGAATTGAGGCCCCTACTCCTCCGCCATCTTCCTCATTTTTTTCCCTTCAAACTAGGTTTTACTTTTCTGTACTTCGATCTCAGAAAATATGTTGTATCTATGGTGTATTTTAAATTCTTATTTAGTCTTGCCAGCCTAGATTATTTTGCCTCCTTCCCTCTTTTGATTACAGAATTCTCTTGGTATAGCACTTATATACCAATCACACAGATTAGCTGGATATCTCAATATCTTTGAAATAAAACACTTTAAAAATCCCATACATAATGTATCAATTATGTTAATAGCCAAAAGAAACAATAAGAAAACTATGTGTATATAGATAGAGAGATAGATAGATATAAAGAATTTACATATATTATATATTATATTTAAGGTGTGTGTGTATACATATATATATATATATATATATATGTATACACACACACACACACACACACATCTGTAGGCCTTTGGTTCACTTGTGTAGAACTTTTAAAGATAAACTAATGGGGGATCCCTGGGTGGCTCAGTGGTTTAGTGCCTGCCTTTGGAGTCCCAGGATCGAGTCCCATATCAGGCTCCCTGCATAGAGCCTGCTTCTCTCTCTACCTGTGTCTTTGTCTCTCTCTCTCTCTCTCTCTCTCTGTCTCTCATGAATAAGTAAATAAAATCTTTAAAAAAAATAAAAAAATAAAGACAAACTAATGATATAATGTAAGGAATTTCTAACACAAAAAAATAGTTCCATTGCTCTGAATGTGTTGAAAAGACTGTAGGATACCTTATTTGAAACATGCTATAGAGGTAATTACAAGTCATAAAATATTTTATTTATGGATGATCATTTTTGAACAGTTGTGATTATATAAATATCTTTCTTATTAATATACCAGAGTATAGACAGAGTTTTGAGCAGTATTTCCCAATCAGCAACATCAAAAGTGAGCTCTCAATAGAAGAAAGAACCAAGCTGGCAATATAAGGGAAGCTACTAGTTTAAGGGCAGAAGTACTGAAAAAAGTAAGGAAATCTGGTGTGATATATTAGAGTGTGTTGGGTAAATCAGGATACACAGTATCATATTTGATATCTGTACAGATTAAGTAATCAACCAAAGTCCTCAATTCATCTTCTGCTTTCTGAGGTAATCTTGATATGCCATAGCTTTTTCATGGCATTTTTCACTTCTGCATTCCTCAATGTGTAGATGAGTGGGTTGAGAAAAGGTGTCCCAATAGTATAAAATACGGCCACCATCTTGTCCATGGGGAAAGTGGTTGGGGGACGTGTATAAATGAATATACAGGGACCAAAGAATATGATTACTACAATGATGTGAGAAGTACAAGTAGAGAGAGCTTTTTTCCTCCCTTCCGCACTGTGGTTTCGCAGGGAATGCAAGATGACAATGTAGGAGATCATCAGAATCACAAAACTGCTTGAGCAAATGGCCCCACTATTAGACACCAACAGTAGGTTGATCACATAAGTGTCCATGCAAGCAAGTTTCAGCAAGGGCTGCAAATCACAGCAGTAATGATCAATCAAACTCGGTCCACAGAAGGGCAACCTCAAAGCCAGGATAATCTGGGCTATAGAATGGATAAAAGATCCAATCCATGCCAGAACAATTAGGATGGTGCAGACCCGCCGGCTCATGATGGTTGGGTAATGTAAGGGCTTACAGATGGCCACATACCGGTCAAAGGCCATAAGGATAAGGACTAAAACCTCCATGCAACCAAAGAAATGTAGTGCAAAGACTTGAGTCATGCATTCATTGTAAGTTATGATATTTTTTGCAGAGAGTGAATCCACAATTAGTCTGGGGGCTGTGGAAGTTGAAAAGCAGGAATCAGCAAGGGACAAATAAAATAAGAAATAGTACATGGGGCTCCCAAGTGTCCGGCTGGTCTTGATGGTCACAACAATAAGCAAATTCCCAACCACAGTTCCCAAATAAAAAATGAAAAATATTACAAATACCATTTTCTTTTTCATAGGATCTTGGGTCAATCCTAACAGTATGAACTCAGTAGTACTGTTATTTTGCTGCATTATTTCAGGCAAAGTGGAGAAAATGCAGGTTAGAAATAATTAACCTGTAAGGAAACGTTCTGTGAAATGAATACTCTGTATTTGGAGGTTTAATCCATATGTTTGATCATGGAAATACCACTACCAGTGTATAGTCCCCACCATTCATTTGTTTTCTTCTGAATAAAGTGGAAACCACAACATTTATTTGCAATTTATTATCTTGGTTGCTTATGAAACAAGAAATATATCAATAACTATAGCGACCCGATTATTTAGGCATAATAAACATTAATTTACAGGATTCGGTAAGAGAAGGCATCTTTTTGAGCTGAATGTGTTTTTTTTAGTTTCTAGCAAGGACCTATTTGGATACAAGTCTACAAAATGGGGAAAACTCATCATAATTTACATAATGCGCTTTCATACTTTTTCAACATGGTAGTTTAGTTATAAAGTATCTTACAGTAAATATTCTGAACATTCAAGGAATGATGTAGAAACATTTGATAGTGTTTTCTTAATGAAACCTAAAAGAGAGAACGAGAGAGAGAGAGGCAGAGAGGACAAGAGATAAACAATATTTTAGCAGTGAATATTCAGTCAATTGGTCAGTCCATTGTGAAACGTATTTTTTAATCTGTTACTACCTCAACTGAGTTTAGTTCACTGTTACTAATTCTTAATAATTTCTGTATTTTTACAATTCTAAATTCAGTTTCTTTTTTTTTTTTGGTATATTTTTTTATTGGAGTTCAATTTGCCAACATATAGTGTAACACCCAGCGCTCATCCCGTCAAGTGCCCTCCTCAGTGTCTATCATAAAACATTTTACTTTTGTTTTAATTTAAAAAATATATTACTTTTTTGGAGAGATCACTGACAGAAAAAGAGAGAGAATAAACATGACTGCAGTGGAGGGAGGAGCAGAGGAATGAAGTATAGCCTTTTTCCTGAGTAGGGAGTTTGATACAGTGTTCGATTCCCAGACCCTGAGATCATATCTGGGGCATAAGCAGATGTTTAACCAAGAGAGCTACTTGGAACCCCTAAAACCTTGTACTTTTAAAATTCTATATTATTGTATTAAATTATTAGATATAATAGTAAATTATATACATACATATCAATGTATTTGTATATATATATATTCATTTATTTATATGTTGCTTTCTTGGAATAGAAGTTAGGAGAATGACCTTCTCCATAATATATTTCATTTGGGAGTTCAAATATGCCATAGTCATGCTGCATTAAAAATAAAGCTTTTAAAAACCTAATCCTTGATTGTTTATTAATCTCCTTGGCATATTACTAGTTCATACAAACTGTCTTCTGACACGGGCTGCAGGAAAAGCAAGATTCCCAGGGCCACATGAAAGTTTAAGTGTTTGATAAAGTGGGTGAGTCAGCTGTAGAGCCAATTCTGGACTCAGGGACTTTACCACCTCATGCCCCAACAACACTGCCATTCACTACAGGTTCCGCTGTAGTTTCAAGAGATGACAAATCCGTTCTTTGTCCAAATCCAGTAAAGAGGAATGAAATCTTGTTCATGGTATCTAACAATTAAGTATTATAAAAGGATTATCTATCTATCGTTCTATCAGTCCACCTATTGATCTATCATCTATCTACCTATCTACCTATCTACCTGATAGAATTATAGTTCGAGACATTTATATAGTTCACATAATAATGGAAGAGTGGCATACATGAAAGAAGCAAAATAAAGTGATTTTTATTTGTTCACTGTTGATTTTAAGCATCTAGAAAGAAGTACATATTTAATAATAAGTATTCATAAAATGAATGAAAATTTTAGGAGAATTTGATACAATCCAACACTCTTCCATCCTATTCAATACTCAGTTACCAAAGAAAAAGGCTCCTACTCCTTCCAAAGTAGAATCATCATCTCCGTGGAATATTTTCTGGGACACTCAAATAGGTATTATTTCTATTTGATTATCTCTCCACCAGGAGCTGATGTCCATTTCTTTTATTCCAACTCTTCACCTTAGATTGTAAAACACTTCTAGAAAATTCTCTAAACCTTCTATCTTTTCACAAATTTAACATGTAAAAAAGTGTTAGGTGTGCACTGTAGCATTGATCAGATAAATTTTCTCTATTAAATACAAGTAAGTTAATCCTCAACACAAATCTTACCAGTTTTGATAAGAGCTTATCCAAAGGTTAGGATGTTCAGTCATCCTCTTTTCTTCTCAAGAAAGAAAAGAATTTCTCACTCATATGAGAATTAAAAAAGAAAAAAAGTGTTCTAAAATTCTGTTTGAGCTCTTTGCTGTCACTGAGGCTCAGGTTCTTGCCTGCATGCCAAAGATAAAGTTGGTCTTGATTTCATCCCACATCTTCTGAAATCCTTTCTCATTTGGAATTTTTACTGGGAAATGCTTCTCCTTTGCCTTTCCTGCAGCAGTATTTAAACAGGAATGATGCATAATATAGGAGTCTGGGGAAAGTCATTCCCTAAAGTGTCCCTTCTCTTTTAATTAAAGCACATGAACTAGGTGTGATACAGAACTTAAAATTCAATATGTATTAATAGATTATGGGGAAAAGGTGATCTCTTCTTGCAATTAAAGGTGTTTAATACGGTCATAAATAATATCTTTTGAATAGAATGAAAAACCTGTGATCACCACTAGTGGTCTAGAGTCCAGGACTTGGTATCTGATATCATTATTCAAGAAAGTGAATTAATACTTCTTAAGGAAATGGCTGATTCTAGGTTTGTGCAAGATGAATTGGAGTACCTTGTAATGCTAGAAGATAAGGATGCTAACACATACACACACATGCACAGTCACTCACAGTGTAATGAGAATATTACAAAGGGACACAAGAGCCAATGGAAAGCCCTTCCATCACCCAGTGCCAAAAACTGGAAAAAAAATATTGAGTAACACAATCAATGACACTGAATTGAAATGTACCTCATTGTTTAAAAAATCCACAAGTTGTTATTGATATAACCGCTTATATAAATAACTAATAAACCAGAGACAATTGACAAGTCTCACATTAAGAAGAGTTTCTGGGTAGCCCTGGTGGCTCAGAAGTTTAGTGCCACCTTCAGCCCTGGTTAAGTGTTTAGTCTCTACCAAGGCCCAGTAGCAGGCAAGAGCCATTTCTCAAAAGGCTAGTAGTTGCCTATAGAGGACGTCAGGAATTTGCTCCAAAATCTTAAGGGCCTGCCCTGCAGTTCATACATGGAGGACTGCCAAAGACTCTAGCAACATCCCTTTCTACCATTGACATATCAAGCATGATTAGATGTGTTGAATCATAGCACTCATGTGGAATAGTAGCTTATACCACAGAATGGACAGGAGACAGAGATATTTCTTTTTTCTGAGCTCCACTCAAACTAGCAGCTTTTTGAGTCTATAAGTAGACCAGAGTAAAATATCCAAATGAAGAACCTTTTGCCTTCCCAATCCAAGATACCTACTGGGTATTGTACATGTTTTGATTTTAGAAGTAATAGATAGACCAAGATGCACTTTCTTTTAGGGGATTTTTAGTGGATATTTGAATAATTGTTTTTTTTTAAGATTTTATTTATTTATTCATGATAGTCACAGAGAGAGAGAGAGAGAGAGAGCGGCAGAGACACAGGCAGAGGGAGAAGCAGGCTCCATGCAGGGAGCCCGATGTGGGATTCGATCCCGGGTCTCCAGGATCGCGCCCTGGGCCAAAGGCAGGCGCCAAACTGCTGCGCCACCCAGGGATCCCCTTTTAGGGGATATTTGTTTTCATTTTATTTAAATTCAAGTTAGCATATAGTGTATTATTAATTTTGGAATAAAATTATTGTGTAAAACACCCACTGATCATTAAATCAAATGCCCTCCCTAATGCCCATTACCCACTTACCCCATGCCTTGACTCACATACTGCCAGCAACCTCTATACTTGTTGTTCAATATACTTAGGAATCCCTTAGGTTTGTCTCCCTCTCTGTTTCCATCTTAATTTTTTCCTTCAGAAGAACTGTCTTTATAAGCTTTATACCCCTTGGACCATGGAAATTTCACTAAGTTTCAGTTACCTGAGTTTAAATTGTTTTTATTTTGCATCCTCTGACATAGAAATACCCTACCAATAAATCTAGATCTCTACACCTTAATCTCTAGATCCAATCAGTGTTTACATTGCACTTTGATCTCCAGATCCAATCAATGTTTTGTCATCAATATAATGGACCAGTATTGTTATCTTGTAGAGTAAAAGACAATAGAGGTCTCTATAAACTGAATTATAACAGTAGTGGAGAGTTGACACACCCTGAGGGAGGGAAGTGAAGGGTATATTGCTGGCCTTTTAGCTGAAATCAAAGTGCCTCTGGTAGACCTTATTGAAAGGGAGAGAAACGCTTGCCAGGGATGCCTTAGTGGCTCCGTAGTTGTGCATCTGCCTTCAGCTCTGGTTATCATCTTGGGGTCCTGGGATTGAGTTCCATATCGGGCTCCCTACAGGGAGCCAGCTTCTCCCTCTGCTTAAGTCTCTGCCTCTCTCTCTGTGTCTCTCATGAATAAATAAATAAAATATTTTTAAAAAATGCCAAATCATGTCCTGCATACCAGGTACCAGAGAATATGTTAATTTACTCAAGCAACAAACCACATCTGGTACAGCAGTTGCAATTCTTGGAGTCTCCACCTGGTTAAGTTATAAGTATCCACTGTCATTCTCCAAGATCCATCTATCTCTTATGAAGGCCAAATAAGTGAGTTGAATATGTATATTGTGGGAATCACTACCTCTGTATCTTTCAAGTCTTTGATTGGGGTGCTAATCCCTAGGATTCCTCCAGGGATGCACATTTGCTTTTAGTTTACTGTTTTCCTAGGTAGAGGCAATTATAGATGCTTCCATTTGTCTTTTCACCATAATAACCCTCAGTCCACATGTCAAAGAACCAAGATGGGGATACTGCCAGTTGCAAAGTATATCTCTTCATATTATGCATTCTGGAACCTCCCTTTATGGAAAGGATGCCAACATTGCATTTAAGGAGCTTGAGTGCTACCACTTGGTCACTGTTATCCCCCATGAAATAACTCCAATTGCATTGGGATTTTCCAGTTTAGCAACTGTAAAGTTCTAGCCTATAGACAACAGTGATCAGAGAGTTTTTCAAGGATGCTGGCACCAGCCTGAAAATTTATTTCTGCTGTTCATGATGAAAAGTATGTCTTCTGGATCCTCCCTTACATGATAAATCCATTCTAACATTGCAATCACCTCATGCCCTTATACCTTCCCTCTATATTAAACCAAGGCAGGTCTGACACTTATCATTTGCTTACACTGGACCCCCTTTAGAATAATGCTTTCACCACCAAGCAGAAATACCATTAGCTTTTCCTCAGTCCCACAACTACAATATTAAATCAAGAATCTCTGCTTAGTGAACCCATATCAAGAAATTTGGCTGGATGGAACTTTATGTTTCTTCCATGATTATCCAATTTCTGTCTTTACAAATTAGAAAGCACTCGGTTATTTTGAGTGTACTGTATTCATGAGTTACAGTTTGTACCTTACTGCTGGGGATTTTGGGAATCCAAAGGTGTAGGATCAAAGAGGATGGTGGGGGGGTTAAGTCATGAGGAAAATCAGCCCCTTCAGTTAGACACCTGTCTTAGAAGGGGAACCTTACATTTAATCAGGCAATGCAGTGTTAATCCTTTAGTCTAAGAAGGAGAAGCCACTTCGGATGTCAAAAAAGACTCATGTTCCTTATTCTAACCTTCTAGCAAAAATTTAAGGAAGAATCTGGGTTTTCATTCCTGACTTCTTTCTCTAATCATCATCCCATGTCAAGTTCTTCTGTTTATATACTTAAATATTAAAGTCTCCCATGTCTTTGTATTAGTTTGGGTTCCCAAATGTAGACTCTGAGATGGGGATTTTCATGAAAGTGATTTACAAGAAGGGTTGGGGGAAGCTACTACAACATAGGAAGAAGTGTGTCGTCCCAACCAGGGATTGGCTCCAGCTGATGCCACAGGAATCTAAGGTGTACACTGTGATACAGGACTGGCTCTACCTCGAGGTAAAGGGACCAGCTTGATGTCGTTGGCTGCTGCTGTGTTCCAGGATGGTGGGCATAACCTATAATTTTGTTCTGGTGCAAATGTACAGAGAAGGTAGGGGTTCTGAGCTCTGAGCTCTTCCAAGTCCAGACACACAACAGCTGGGACATTGGAGGAGTGAAGGTAGTAGATCCAGACTCAGCAGTGCCTACCACCTTCAACATCCTCACTGGCAGCACCAGAGTTCAGGCTCCATCCTTTCACACCCACATCATGACAGTAACATCCTGCTGCCACTCTTGTTCCCTTCAATCCATTTCCCACACTGATAACCCATACAGCTATCATCTCAAACTCGAATCCAGCTGCATCACTCACTGGTTCAAAAGGCCTTCCAGTGTTTGCCCCATGATATTGTGCAGTAGGCTTTAACATGATCATGAGACCCTTCTGCATCTTCCCTATTCCAGTCTCTCCAGGTTCATGTCCTGCTATTTACCCTTTATAGGTTCATTGTGTAGCACACTGCCTGGCACATAGTGAGATTTCCATGAATAATTGTTGAATGTATAATGAATTAACACCCATAGTCACACTCAATTCACCAAGATTCCTGCATACTGATTTTCATTCCCTGGCCTTTGTAATGTATTCTTTCTCCCAGGAATGCTTCTACTCCAACTGAAGTGTACATATTCACTCTGCTGACTTGATTTCCAGTTTCAAGTTCCATTTTGTATGTCCTTTCCTCTTGGAACATTTCTTGAACCTTTCTTGTATGTCCCTAATTCATCCTTTCCTCGTACTTCATGCTGCCACTACCTTATCCTTTATACCAGGGTGTTGTCATTTTCTGTTTTCCTCTGGGTTTCTCTCAGTGGATGTAAATCTCTGTGAAAACAAGACCAGGTTCCCCTCTCTTTACCACTGAAGCCCCACAACCATCGGTGTTTCTGATATATTATTCTTTGGGCTGAAGACATTGCTATTGATAATGAGCGACAGATGGATGGGATAAATGGAATATATTTATCCTGAAATTGTTTTGTGTGTAGATGGAGGCACATATTTTTAAAAATATCCTTTCATAATGAAATCTTACCACAAATTAAACTAATTAACAGAGAAAAATAACATGGACAATTCACATTCATATGATGTAATCTTGCTGACAACAGGTTCAATTTCAGTTTCTTGAATCAAGCTGAGAATGTCAGCTTCAATTTCTTTCTCGTTACACAGTGTAAGAAGGAGTTAAAACTAATTTTCAACTAATTGTTGAACACATCTAGCTAGAATTCTCAAAGTTCAAATCAAACAGAATAGGAAGACTATTCCCTACACCTCAATATTTTTGCTCTATATTTTGACTTTACTCACCTTCCTTTATACTTTTATTTTTTATACAACATTTATCATGCATTAGTCATTTTTCTACTTGGAGAAACTATCCTAGGTAGCAGGCAAGATCTTTATGGAGTATAAATGTATATTAAAAAGTAGAGATTCATGTCTGACTTTAAAATAATCTTTGATTTGAGTCATGGATTTTCTTCTCTTTTAAAGATTTTATTTATTTATTCATGAGAGACAGAGGCAGAGACAAAGGGAGGGAGAAGCAGGCTCCATGCGGAATGTCCAATGTAGGACTCCATCCTGGGACCTGAGGATCATGCTCTGAGCCAAGGCAAATGCTCAATCACTAAGTCACCCAGGTGTCCTGGGTCATCAAATTGTCTAATGGCTTTTCAACATAAGATGAGTGACATGAGCAATAAAATGATCCTGAAGATTACAAGAAAGAAATTAAACAAGGTATTATATTCTTCACCTACCTCTTAGTGGTTAATGGACATCACTTTTATGTCCTAAAGTAGTTACATACCAGAATATTAGAGTGGACATATTATCCTCAACTATGATAATTAAGATTGTGCAATGTTATTAATGAAACCTCCTTAGAATTTAGTTGTAGGTAATGAATTAATAGAAATAAAATTATATCTAACTCTATATATGATATAGAGTACACATATAAAATAATTTAACATGTATATGTATGCCATAGATAGTATTCTAATATATATACTAATATATATTATAATACATAACCCATATACATATTGTAATAGATAGATGATAAATAGATGATAGATAGATAGATAGATAGATAGATAGATAGATGATAGATAGATAGATGATAGATAGATATTATATGTGGTCCAGCATAATACCTAGTTCAATAAATGGTAGCTATTATAATCTTCTTTCTGTTATCATTGTCTGGCACTGTATCACAACGTTTAAGAGTGTGGTCTGAGAAATCATGAAGATTCTGATGTGACCCTCAGTATAATTTTATGATACTTCTCCCTTTCCATTTCCTCATCTATAAAATGAGGATAATAGCAATGTCTACATTTTGGATTGTTATAGAGACTGCTGCTCAATACCAATATATTTTTAATTTTTTAAACATTAAGATGAAACTAGTAAAACTAAGCCCCAATTTGGTAGCACTGTCCAAATATGCAAAGAGAGGGATCCCTGGGTGGCGCAGTGGTTTGGCGCCTGCCTTTGGCCCAGGGCGCGGTCCTGGATATCTGGGATCGAATCCCACGTCAGGCTCCCGGTGCATGGAGCCTGCTTCTCCCTCTGCCTGTGTCTCTGCCTCTCTCTCTCTCACTGTGTGCCTATCATAAATAAATAAAAGTTAAAAAAAAAAAAACAAATATGCAAAGAGACATCCTGAGTAATTAGGTTGATTAAGAAATCAACCAAAGTCTTCAATTCATCTTCTGCTTTCTGAGGTAATTTTGATATGCCATAGCTTTTTCATGGCATTTTTCACTTCTGCATTCCTCAGTGCATAAATCAGTGGGTTGAGAAAAGGTGTCCCAATAGTATAAAATACAGTTACCATCTTGTCCATGAAGAAGGTGGTTGGAGGCCGTGTATATATGAATATGCATGGACCAAAGCATAAGACTACTACGATGATGTGAGAAGTGCAAGTAGAGAGAGCTTTTTTCCTCCCTTCCGCACTGTGGTTTCGCAGGGAATGCAAGATGACAATGTAGGAGATCATCAGAATCACAAAACTGCTTGAGCAAATGGCCCCACTATTAGACACCAACAGTAGGTTGATCACATAAGTGTCCATGCAAGCAAGTTTCAGCAAGGGCTGCAAATCACAGCAGTAATGATCAATCACATTGGGTCCACAGAAGGGCAATCTCAAAGCCAGGATAATCTGGGCTATAGAATGGATAAAAGATCCAATCCATGCCAGAACAATTAGGATGGTGCAGACCTGCCAGTTCATGATGTTTAGGTAACGTAAGGGCTTACAGATTGCCACATAGCGGTCAACGGCCATGAAGATGACGACAAAGATCTCCATGCAGCCAAAGAAATGCAGTGCAAAGACTTGAGTCATGCACTCATTGTAAGTTATGATATTTTTTGCAGAGAGTGAATCCACAATTAGTCTGGGGGCTGTGGAAGTTGAAAAGCAGGAATCAGCAAGGGACAAATAAAATAAGAAATAGTACATGGGGCTCCCAAGTGTCCGGCTAGACTTGATGGTCACAATAATTAGCAAATTTCCTGCCAGCGTTCCCACATATAAAATGAAGAAGATTACAAATACCACTTTCTTTTTCATAGGATCTTGGGTCAATCCTAACAGTATGAACTCAGTAATACTGATATTTTGCTTCATTATTTCAGGCAAGTGGAGAAAATGTAGGTTAGAAATAATTAATCTGCAAGGAAGCATTCATTCTATGAAATGAATATCCTTATATGTAGGTTTTACCCATATGCTTGACCGTGGAAGTGCCACTTACCAGTGGATAATCCCCACCATCCTTGTTGGTTTCTTCTGAATAATGTGGAAGTCATAATATTTTATTCACAGTTTATTCACTTGGTTGCTTATGGAAACAAATTTATTAGTAATATTAGCGTATTTGATTATTTAGGCAAAATAAATGTAAATTTAGAGGATTTGGTAGGAGACAGTATTTTTATGAGCTGAATGTCTATTTTTATTTGATAGCAAGGACCTGTTATAGTAGCATGTTGCAAAATGGGAAAAGCTCATCATGATTTGCATAATGTGCATTCACACCACTTCAACCTGATAGTTCAGTTATAAAATAGGTTCTAGCCAATATTCTGAACATTCAAGGAAAGATGTAGAAACATTTGATAGTGTTTTCCTTAGTGAAACCTAAAAGAGAGAGACAGAGAGGACAAGAGAAAAACAATCAATATTTTAGCAATGAACATTCAGTCAAAAAAAAAAAAAAAACATTCAGTCAATTGGTTCAGTCCATTGTGAAACTTACTTTAACCTGTTACCTTGACTAAGTTTATTTCCTGTTACTTTAACTCTCAATAATTTCTAGTCTTTTACAGTTTTAAATTTAGTTTCTCTCATAAAAAATTCTAGTTTTTTTAAAGATGGCATTAATTTTTTAGAGAGATATAGAACAAGAGAAACAGAGCAGTAGTGGAGGGTGGGGCAGAAGGAAAAGCAGACTTTTCACTGAAGAGGGAGCTTGAGGCAGTGCTCAATCCCTGGGCCCTGAATTCATGGCCAGAGCTGAAGGCACATGCTCAACCCACAGAGCCTTCCATGCACCCCTAAAATTTTGTACTTTTAAAAATCATACAATATTATATAATATTATTATATATAATAGTAATCATATATATTATAAATAGCATTCTGGAATCAAAGTTAGGAGGATGACCTCCATAATAAATTCTTTTTGGTATTTCAAAATATGTCATAATTATGCTGCATTAAAAATAAAGCTTTTAATAACTCATCCTTCTATATGGGTTGTAAATCATATTGGCATATTACTGGCTCATAAGAACTGTCTTCTGACATGGGCTGCAGGAAAAGCAAGATTACCAGGGTCAGCGGAAGGTTTAAGTGTTTGAGAAAGTGGGCAACTCAGCTGTAGAGGCAGTTCTGGACTCAAAGCTCTTTACCACCTCAAGCTCCAACCACAATGCCATTCACTACACTTAAAAGTTTGCCAGATATGTTCTTTGTCCAACTCTTCAGAAAGAGGAATGAAAATTTGTTTGTGGTTTGTAACAATTAAGTATTATAAAAGATTATCTGTCAATCATTCTATCAGTCTACCTATTGATCTATCATCTACCTACCTACCTTATAGAAATATAGTTTGAGACGTTTGTATAGTTTACATAATAATAGAAGAGTGGCATGTATTCTAAAGAAGTATAATAAAGAAGGTAATTTTTATTTGTTCATTGAAGATTTTTAGAAAAAAATACATATTTAATAGGAACTATTCATAAAATGAATGAAAGAATTCAGAGAATATCTTATTGATACAGTCCAATAGTGTTTGGTTCTATTCAGTACTCAGTTACCATTGAAAAGAGAAGCTTACTTCTTCCAAATAAATCAACTCCATAGAGCACTTCCTGAAACATTCAAATAGATATTATTTCTGTTTGCTTATCTCTTTACCTATTTATCTATTTGCTGTGCATTACTATTTTGTCTTCTTACCTTAAATTGTAAAATACTTCTAGAAAATTCCTTAAACTTTTTATCCTTCAGCAAATGCTTTCAATGTGTTAGATGTGCACTGTGGCATTGATCATATTAATTTGCTCAAAGTATTAAATCCATAAGTTAATCCCCAACACAGATCTCACCAGTTTTGACAAGAGCTTATGCAAAGGTTAGGATGTTCAGTTGCCCAATTTTCTGCTCAAGAAAGAGAAGAATTAAATTCTCGCTCAAATGAGAATTAAAAAAAAGTATTTCTAAAGTGATTTCTGATTTCTTTGATGTCCCTGAAGCTCAGGTTCTCCCCATGCCAGAAGACAAAGTTGGTCCCGGATTCATCCCGCACTTTCTGAAAGTCACTCTCACATGGAACTTTGACTGGGAAATGCTTCTCTTTTGCCTTTCGTGCAGTAGTATTTAAAAAGGGATGATGCAAAATATAGGAGTCCAGGGATTGTCATTCCCTAAAGTGTTCCTCCCCTTTTAATTAAGATACATGAGCTTGATGTGATAAAGAACTCAAACTTCAATATGTATGAATAGATTATGGGAAGATGGTGATTTCTTCTTGCAATTAAAGGTGTTTACTTGGACCATAAGTGACATCTTCTGACAAAAAAAAAAAAAGTGATTATCTAGTGATCTAGCACCCAGGACATGGTTCCTGATACTTTTGTCCAAGAAAATGAATTAAGATTTCTTAAAGAAATGTATGATTCTAGGTCTAGGGGCAGAATATACAAGATGAACGTACAAGAAATATCTTGTAATACTAGAAGGTGAGGGAGTACTAACATATGCACACGAACATATGTTCCCACTGTGCTAAGAATATGCCA
This sequence comes from Canis lupus baileyi, assembly GCF_048164855.1. Taxonomy (NCBI): domain Eukaryota; kingdom Metazoa; phylum Chordata; class Mammalia; order Carnivora; family Canidae; genus Canis; species Canis lupus. The sequence continues at coordinate 15,902,702 of NC_132858.1, forward strand.
AAGGGACACAAGAGTAAATGGAAAGACCTTCCAGGAAAAAAGCACTCTTCTTGTATTCTGGAAATTGGAAAGTAACCACAGGATGGGTTCAGTGACCTACTCGACCTACTGCAATATAGGCTTGAGCTAAAACTCCAAAAACACCTGTCCTGTGTAAGCATCTGCTCTAGCTGATGGGTCCACACTGTTGTTTTGGTTGACCTGGAATCCGTTTTAGGCCACAGTGTCCAGAATGTTCCTGAAAGGTTTGCTCACTTTTTTATCTCTAATGCACAATTTGACTGACAGAAAGACATAAGCTCTATTTGGGGAAGGTTAAAATAGACATTTTTAGCAATGTCCCAGGGTCCTTCCTAAAGGGGATCCAATCTCTACTTTATTCAAGGAATTTTGAGTCTATAAACTGGTTCCATCGGGGAATTGATTGCAAGGCCATGAATCCCTGCTTTCATGATTAAGTTTACTTCAGTTTACTTAACCTAGACCTTTTTTTCGCTAACATGGATCAAGTAAGACTTGTATTGGCTTCCTCTCTATTTCACTTCTAGGAGCACCAACATAACAGAGCCAACACTGTAAATCTACTTGTATCAATTATTCTGATTGCTTTTTGATTCGTCTGGCCAAGCATGCCCACCTTGCCTTTAAGGAGTTTGAGGGCTACCACTTGGCCACTGTTATCTGGGTTCAAAAAACTCCCACTGCATTGGGATTTTCCAGTTCAGCAACACTAAAGGTCTAGCCTACAGACAACAGTGATCAGAGAGTTTTTCAAGGAGGCTGGCACTAGCCTGAAAATTTCTTTCTCTTGGTCATGATGAAAAGTATGTCTTCTGAACCCTAAATGACAAATTTAGGATTCTAGAATTGGAATTCTAACATTCCAATCTCTTCATGCTTTAAATATCACCCTGTATGTTAAACCAAAGCAAGTCAGACATTTCTCATTTGCTTACACTGGGCCACCTGTTGATTCATGCTTTAGCCACTAAGCATAAATACCGTTAGCATTTCCTCATTCCCCCAGCCACAACATTAAAAGAAGAATCTCCGCTTAGTGAACCCGTATCAAGAAATGTGGTTGGGTTGAATTTATTTTTCTTGGGCGATTATCCAATTTCTATCTTTACAAATTAGAAAACATGTAGTTATTTTGGTGTGTAGTTTGCTCCTCATGGAAAACACTTTGTACTTCACCTCTAGGAATCTGCTGAGGTTCATGTCTAGTTATAGATGCAGGATCATAGAGGGAGTTGGGGGTGAATATTGTGAAAAATCAGCCCCTTCTCTCATGTCAGCTGCTTCAGGAGGTGCATATTACATGTGCTTAGGCAATGCAGGGTTAATCCTTCAGACTAAGACAGAAAAGTCACTTCAACTGGCAAAGCAGACACAACTTCCCTGTTCCCTCATCCTCCTAGTAATCGAAGGAAGAATCTGGGTTTTCATTCCTGACTTCTTTCTCTAATCATCATCCCATGTCAAGTTCTTCTGTTTATATACTTAAATATTTCTTAAAGTCTCCCATGTCTCTGTGTTAGTTTGGATTCTCAAATGTAGACTCTCAGATGGGGATTTTCATGAAAGTGATTTACAAGAAGGGTTGAGAGAAACTACTACAACATAGGAAGAAGTGTATGGTCTCAACTGGGGATTGGCTCAGCTTGATGCCACAAGAATTGAAGTTATACACTATGATACAGGACTGGCTCCACCTCAAGGCAAAGGGGCCAGCCTGATGTCTATTGGCTGCTGCTGTGTTCCAGGATGGTGGGCATAGCCTATAATTTTGTTCTAGTGCAAATGTACAGAGAAGGTGGGGGCTCTGAGCTCTGAGCTCTTCCAAGTCCAGACACACAACAGCTGGGACATTGGAGGAGTGAAGGAAGTGGAGCCAGATTCAGCAGAGCCTACCACCTTCAACAAACTCACTGCCACCACCAGAGTTCAGGCTCCATCCTTTCACACCCACATCATGACAGTAACATCCTGCTGCTACTCTTGTTCCCTTCAGCCCATTTCTCACACTGATAGCTCATACGCCTATCATCTCAAACTCGAATCCAGCTGCATCACTCACTGGTTCAAAAGGCCTTCCAATGTTTGCCCCATGATATTGTGCAGTAGGCTTTAACATGATCATAAGACCCTTCTGCATCTTCCCTATTCCAGTCTCTCCAGGTTCATGTTCCTGCTATTTACCCTTTATAGGTTCATTGTGTAGTACACTGCCTGGCACATAGTGAGAGTTTAATAAATAATGTTGAACTTATAGATCTATTAATACCAATAGTCACACTGTATTCACCAGGATTCCTGCATACTGATTTTCACCCCCTGGCCTTTGTTATGTGTTCTCTCTCTTAGGAATGATTCTACTCCAACTGAAGTGTACGTATTCATTCTGCTGACTTGATTTCCAGTTTGAAATTCCATTTCATATGGCCTTTCATTCTTGCAAGCTTTCCTGAACCCCTGGGTCTTTCTTGTGTGTCCGTCATACATGTTTTCATAGCACCTTGAGCTGCCACTTCTCTATCATTTAAAACAGGATGTTGTCTTTTTACTTTTCCCTCTCGGTGGACTCGCTGGATCAGAAGCTTTTTAAAGGAAAGACCAGGTTCCTCTCCATTTACCACTGAAGCACCAGCAACCATCAATGTGTCTGATATATTATTCTTTAGGCTCAAGACATTTCTGTTGATTTTGAGTGAGGGATGGATGGAATAAATGGAATATATTTGTCCTGAAGTTGATTTGTGTTTACATGGAGCCAAATATATTTCAAAATACCTTTCCTCATGAAGTGTTATCCAAATGTAAACTAATTAACATAAATAACATGAACAGCTCACATTCATATGTGGAAATCTTGCTGAAAATAGGGAGATTATCAATATAAATTATATGCTCTTTCATTGAGAATGTCAGTTTCAATTTCTTTCTCATTATAGAATTTAAGCAGAAGTTAAAACAAATAGTGGTTTCTCAAAGAGTTCTTGCTCAAAATCTCAAACTCTGAATTGAATAAAAATAGGAAGAGTATTCTCTATACTCTAGAATATTTTTCTTCTCTACATTTTATTTTTATTCACCTTCCTTTATATGCCTAAAGTAGTTAGGAAGCACAATATTACAGTGGATATATTATCCACAAATATGATAATTAAAATTGAACAGTTATTAATTAAATCTCCTTAGAATTTAGTTATAGGTAATTAATTAATAGAAATATAACAATTTTAATAATTATATTATGAAATTTAATATATGTATGTATGTAATATTTAACTTGTATATGTTTTCTATATATAATATTCTAAGATATATTATAATATACATAATATAATATACATACATACATATATATATAAAATATGTTTTCCAGCATGATCCCTCTTTCAATAAATTGTAAGAATTATAATCATCTTTCTGTCATCATTATCTGGCACTGTATCACAGCATTTAAGATCATGGTCTGAGAAATCAGGTAGGTTCCAATTAGTGAATCTTCAGTATAAATATTTTGATACTTCCCCCCCTTTTTTTTCCTTGCCTATAAAATGGGAATATTAGCAATGCCTACATTTTGTTATTTTTGTTTTGTTTTTAAAGATTTTATTTATTTATTCATGAGAGACACACAGAGAGAGAGGCAGAGACATAGGCGGAGGGAGAAGCAGGCTCCATGCAGGAAGCCTGATGTGGGACTCTATCCCGGGACACTGGGATCATGCCTTGAGTCAAATGCAGATGCTCAACTGCTGAGCCACCCAGGATCCCTTCAATGACTACATTTTGGATTGTTATAGAGACTGCTGCTCAATACCAATATATTTTTAATTTTAAAATATGGGTGAAAGCTTTTGAATCCAGATACATGAATGCAACTAGTAAAACTAAGCCCCAACTTGGTAGCATTGTCCAAATATGCAAAGAAAGATCCTGAGCTAGGATTATTGTTCCTTTTCTTGCACCCATTTCTGCTCTTTTGAGTACAAAAATGATCCAAAGCAGTAATTTTTTTTTTTATGTCGTAGGTATTCCTTGCTGAGATCATCCATCATGTCTGTTTGACCTTTGCCTCAGTTGAATCATTGTTGAGCTCCAGGCACATTTATTTGTCACCCACACTAGCATTCCTACTACACAGTTTCCTAATGGCATTTTTCATCTGGTCATTTCTCAAGGTATAGATTAAAGGATTTAACATGGGAGTTATTGTAGTATAGAACACTGTAATAGCTTTATCAATTGATAAAGTAGCTGCGGGTCTCATGTATACAAATATGCAGGGCACAAAGTATAGGATGACCACTGTGATGTAGGAGACACAGATGGAGAGGGCTTTGCACCTTGCCTCAAAGCTGTGGTTCCTTAAGGAGTACAGAATGACCACATAGGAGACCATGAGGAGGAGGAGGAGGTTTAAGACACAGATGAAACCACTGTTGGCAGCAACAAAGAATCTGAGAGTGTGGGTACCAGTGCAGGCAAGATTGAGCAAAGGATTCAGATCACATATAAAGTGATCTATGACATTAGGGCCACAGAAGGGTAGTGGGATGATAAAGAAGATCTGTATGGCTGCATGAAGAAAGCCTCCCACCCACTCCACTGCCATGAGCAGGCCACATACCTGCTGATTCATGATGGTCATGTAGTGCAGTGGCTTGCAGATAGCCACATAGCTGTCATAGGCCATCACAGTAAGCAGGATGACATCAGCACCTCCAAAAAATGTTCCCCAAAGATTTGGATTATGCATGCATTGAATGGGATGGTCTTCTTTTCACGGAGTGACTCTATGATGAGTGTAGGGGTATTGACAAAAGAATAGCAGGCATCAATGAGGGAGAGATAGGCCAGAAAAAAGTACATGGGGGACCCCGATAATGGGCTGGCAGTGATAGTGACCACGTGAGCACATTTCCTACCATAGAGACGTTGTAGATGACCAGAAACACAACTAATATGATTTTCTGCATCTTTGGATTCTCTGTGAGCCCCAGTAGCACAAATTCTGTCACGTTGTTCCTAGTCTCCATTTTTTCATATTATGCTTAATTACATGACTTGAAAAAGAAATCCCTTATGTTAATGTAACCTTGTATTTAGTAAGCTTCCACATCTAGTAAATGTAGCAGCCTGAATTCTAATGAGTTGTGGATTCTCATGAGGTTTTGTGAAATAGCAAGTAAGTTCTGAGTTCTTGAAGATCGTCTGGGCACACTTCATCATCTGAGATGACAGAGACTATCTTGAAGGAGTCATACATACTGGAAGCTAAGTTTCAAAAGAATGATAAAGAATGGATGTCCAAGCTGTGAATGGAAAGCTAGAATTCTTTCTTTACCCTTCGGAAGTGGAGTGGAAGAATGATAAGGGGTTGGAGGATGAGTGGCTCTTGGATATAATTCTGTGAAAGACCTTTGTGTGTCTTGGATGATGTCGGCTGAGCTTCAGTAAGGGGATGTCAGCCAGAGACAGAAAGTCCAGTCACAGACCATTTCTAATAGTTGACAAGAAGTGGAATAGGGTGTTTCTTATGGGAATGTAATAAAAGTCTCCAGGAGCTATTATAAAAGAAGATAATACAAGTTTTCAAAATCCCAACATATTATGCCAACTGATAATTGTATTTTTTAATGATTGATTCCTATGTGCTTGGTAATAACCTGTGTGGTTAGCATTATTTCATCCATTTTCAAATGAAGAAACATTTGCAGAGACTGATGTTCAGAATAATAATAATGATAATATCAACTAAAACATATTGGATGGTTGTTGTTCTGGTTTTGCAGAAATGTGATTGTTGAATCCTCACTATAAACCTATGAGATAATTATCACTATTATTTTATACTTCTTTTACACAGCAAGAGATATAAATGTAGAGAAGTTAAGAATCCTGCCATAGATCAAGCAGATGAAAATGGGGAGAGACAAGATTACATAAATTTTACTTGTGACCTTTTATTCCTCCAAATTTTTAATCCTTGCTTACAATGTGAACTAGTAATCTCCTTTTGACATGACCATAATCACTTTGATGCTATTTCAGAGGCAAATGCATATGAAGCAATTTCATCAACACACACATACACACACACACACACACACACACACACACTGAAATCCCTAAATATTCATGAAAATGGGGTGCTAGTTTCATTGCAGAGCACTTTTACTTTAGCCTTTTATGCAGCCCCATTTCCTCTCTTTACAATCCTCTTACAAACATGGTTTTCCAGAGTCTCCTGCACAATGTTGAAAATGACTACCACAGTGGTTAAGTGTGTACTGTATTGGTTTGAAAATCAGAGAAACTGATTGGAATCTTGCCTTTTCCACTTGCAACTTCTTTTTCCAGGGTATAATTTTTGGCAACTTACATTCTTGTTTTCTCATCTCTAACGTGAGAATGATAATATCCACATCTCAGGTGTTATGAAAATTGATTGAGGAAACATATATGAACATCTCCACCACATTACTGTGGTTACACAAAGAGCTTTCACCTAATTTTTTTACTCTGTATGCCCACTGGAGATAGGAAGAATTAGTAATTTGAGTTCAGTCAGAAAACATGCAATAATCTCTGGAAGAATTATCTCTAATTTTACTTGTCAAGAAGCCAGAAAGACTCTCGTTATGCATAGCAGTTAACCTCAGGAAAGACAGTCTCTGGTCATGCTTAGACTAAATGACTGATGATTTATGTCATCTATTAAACATATTTATGTATAACTGTGTGTGGAGCATACTTACATTTGATTTTCATGCTCATGATTAGCCTCGAATGTTAAAGGAGGTGTCTTATGTCAAAAGAAAGTGCTTGTGTCCAAAAATTGGGTTCCATAACTTGTATAATCTGTACGAGCCTCAAAGTTTTCATTTGTCAGTTTAGGTTAATGACATTTACCAACTATCTTTTGACTAATGGATATGAGGGTATAATATTACTTTGTTTGGAAATTGTTGAAACATAATGATTATTCTATATAGAAAATACCAGTGTTTGGGATGCCTGGATGGCTCAGCGGTTGAGCATCTGCCTTCTGCTCAGGGCATGATCCTGGAATCCCAGGATCAAGTCTCACATAGGGCTTCCTGCATGGAGCCTGCTTCTCCCTCTGCCTATGTCTCTGCCTCTTTCTCTCTGTGTCTCTCATGAATAAATAAATAAAATCTTTTTAAAAAGAGAAAATACCAATGTTTAAGATGCTTCAGTGCTACTGAAAACATTACCTTAAATAGATTAGATTATCTCCATGATGTTTAGGGGTTTTCAGAAATAATTCCATCTTCAAACTGGCCTCTTCTTGGATAGTAAACTATCAGTATGAAACACAGGACACACAGACACAGACTATTTAGGTAATTCAATAACAAATCTATGGCCCTTGAGAAGGTGTTTCTCCTAATCTAAATCTTCCCTTTTAGCCTAAAGTCTCAAAATCCCTTATTGAGAATCTGGGATTTGAATTTGGAATGAATTATTTTGAAACACTATCATGAAATGACCTCCAGATGGCTCTGGTCCCATAGACAAGAGGCAAGAAATGTGGAGGAAACACTTTCAAATAAATGGATCATTTTTACTATAATGAATCTTGCTCTGGAAATGTAAACCCCCCACAATATTTTCCTCTGGCACTGCATGGATATTTAAAAGTGGTTTCCAAAAAGGTTCAAGGACCTTGGCTTAGAGCTGCTGCTTTCTCTCTCTGGAATCATCTTCTGTGATGCAAAGACTTTGTCTTAGAAGCAGGTATGCTGAAGAGACATGGTTGAGAAAAACCCAATTTTGAATAGGGAATTGCATTTCCTTTACTTGGAACACAACCATGCAAGAATCCCCTTTATTTTTGTGAACTTTTGGTTTCCGGAAAGCTAAATATCATGTGAAGAAGAAAATGACATAATTTGGGTATGGAGACCTGTGATGTTTTTAACCTGTTGACTCAGTTCACAGAGAGAATGTCTACCTCCCTAACAATATAAAAACATTTCTGGAAACCTGCTATTGATTGTGTCAGAGATTGTGTCAGTGCTAGAGCAGTGAGGGATTAATATTAGTGGAATGGTAGCCATTAAAGTCCCTGTCTCCAAAAGTTGTTTTTCATGTTCATCAGAGGGCTATGAAATTAAACAGAAGCTCTAATAGGGACCCAATTAGCAATTTCTGGTATCGTGGTCTGGTTCATAAGGAATACTAGGCAACATTAAAATTGTAGAGAGATATCAATACACAAACAGAAAGTTCTAATTTTAACCACAAGAAATGTTCCATATTCTTGTCACTTGGTATTGTTATTTTCCATGTAGTCATCCGAGGAGGTATGTGGTGATATATTATTGTGGTTTTAATTTGCTTTCCCTGATGACTAATAATTTTGAGCATTTTTTTTTCATATTATCATTGGCCATTTGTATGTTTTTTAAAGTACGTTTAGGGATGCCTGGGTGGTTCAGGGGTTGAGCATCTGCCTTTGGCTTAGGGTGTGATTCTGTAGTCCCGGGATGGAGTCCCACATTGGGCTTCCTACATGGAGCCTGCTTCTCCCTCTGCCTATGTCTTTGCTTCTCTCTCTCTGTCTCTCATGAATAAATAAATAAAAGCGTAAAAAATAAAGTATGTTTAAATTCCAGTTAGGTAACATGCAGTTTATTTTTTTAATAAAATAATTTTTATTGGTGTTCAACTTACCAACATACAGAATAACACCCAGTGCTCATCCCGTCAAGTGTCCCCCTCAGTGCCCGTCACCAACTCACTGCCACCCCCCGCCCTGCTCCCCTTCCACCATCCCCAGTTCGTTTCCCAGAGTTAGGAGTCTTTATGTTCTGTCTCCCTTTCTGATATTTCCCACACATTTCTTCTTCCTTCCCCTATATTCCCTTTCACTATTATTTATATTCCCCAAATGAATGAGAACATATAATGTTTGTCCTTCTCCGATTGACTTACTTCACTCAGCATAATACCCTCCAGTTCCATCCACGTTGAAGCAAATGGTGGGTATTTGTCGTTTCTAATGGCTGAGTAATATTCCATTGTATACATAAACCACATTTTCTTTAATATTAGTTTTAAGTGTACAATATTGTGATTCGATGCTTCCATACAACACTCAGAGGTCATCACAACTGCTCTTCTTAATCCCCATGAGTATTTAACCCATCCCCCCCTCCTTCTGGTACCATCACATTGTTCTCTATAGTTAGAAGACTGTTTCTTGGTTTGCCTCCTTCTCTGTCTCTTTCTCACACCCTCCCCATACTGGTTTGCTTTATTTCTTAAGTAACACATATGAGTGAAATTATATGGTATTTGTGTTTCTCTAATTGATTTATTTTGCTTAGTATGATTCTTTAGCTCCACCCATGTCATTGCAAATGGCAAGATTTCATTCTTTTATAGGCTGAGTAATATTCTGTCATATATATATATATATATATACACACATATATATACCATACATATATTTTACATATATACACATATAATACATTTATATAACACACTACACACACATATAAAATTATGTCACATCTATCACATCTTCTGTATCCATTCATCAGCATTATCTACAATAGCAACATTATGGAAACAACCCAACTATCCATCAACTGATGAATGGATAAAGAAGGAGGCAAACCTTTTAATAGAGACAGTCTTCTAACTATAGAGAACAATGTGATGGTACCAGAAGGGAGGTGGTGGGGATGGGTTAAATAATCATGGGGATTAAGGAGAGCACTTGTGATGACCTCTGAGTGTTGTATGGAAGCGTTGAATCACAATATTGTACACCTGAAACTAATATTAAACTGTATGTTACCTAACTGGAATTTAAATATACTTTACTTTTTTTAAAAGCTTTTATTTATTTATTCATTAGAGACACACAAACACAGAGGCAGAGACATAGGCAGAGGGAGAAGCAGACTTTTAATTGTGTGTGCTTATATAGTTTTTTTTCCTAGTCCATGGATTGCCTTTTCATTTTTAAAAAGAAGTAGGATTGGTTAATCATATCTATGGTGGTACATTTTTAAAATTTTTGGTCTCACCATATTGTTTTCCCTAATGGCCTTGCCATTTTACATTTCCACCAACAGTGTATAAGGGTTTCCTTTTGGCCACATTCTTGCTAACATTTGTTACCTTTGTCTTTGTTTTAAATAACAATCTGAACAGATATGAGGTGACATTCAATTGTGATTTTAACTTACATTTCCCTGATAGTAATGTTGAGTACCTTTGCATATCTTTTTCCCTTTATATGTCTTCTTTGAAAAAATGACTATTTAGGCCTTTTGCCTAATTATAATTGGATTATTTATTTACTTACTTTTTATTAAGTTCTATAAATTCAATATAATTTTTTCTCTTTTATTATTTTTTACTTCTTAACAGTTATAAGTTTTGTGAATATTTTCTCATTCTGTAGATTGCCTTTCAATGTCATTTCCTTACTGTGCAGAATTCTTTGGTTTAGTGTAGTCCCATTTGTTCATTTTGGATTTTTTTTTTGTCTGCTTTTTTTTCTTTCTATCCAATCCAGGAAAAAATTTACAAGACTAATGTCAAAAATCCTTCCCCTTCTGTTTTCTTTGGGGAGTTCTATGGTATTAGGTCCTACGTTTAAGTCTTTGATTCAATCCAAGTTAATTTTGTGACTGGTGTTAGATACGTGTCCTATTTTATTCTTTTTCATGGATATACCGTTTTCTCAAAGTTACTTTTTGAAGATACTGTTCTTTCCCTATTGTGTGCTTTAGACACTTGTCAAAAATCAGTTGACTGTGTATATGTGTATGCAATTGTCTGAGTTCTTCATTCTGTGCCACTGTTCCATGTGCTGTTTTTATGCCAATATCATACTGTTTGTTTACTATAGCTTTGTTATACAGCTTAAAATCAAGTAATCTTTCTCAGGATTGCTTTGGTCATTCAGGGTATTTTGTGGTTCCAAAGAGACTAAGGATAGTTTTTTTCTCTTCCTGTAAAAAAATGCCACTGGGAATTTTGATCATGATTGGTTTAATCTATAGATAGCTTTGGGTTTTACAGACATTTTCACAATATTAATCTTTCTAATCCATGACTATAGAATATCTTTCCATTTATTTGTGTAATCTTTCATCTTTTTCATTAATGTCTTGTGGTTTTCAATGTATCAGCCTAAAATATTTAGTGAACTATTAAATATAAGCAGTGAGAGTGAACATCCTGGTATTGTTCTGACTTTATGAGGGAAATATTTTGTGGATTGTGGTTGTTTGTTTAGTAATATTTCTAAATTATTTTTCTAAAATCTATATTCTTGGGATCCCTGGGTGGCACAGCGGTTTGGCGCCTGCCTTTGGCCCAGGGCGCAATCCTGGAGACCCGGGATGGAATCCCACGTCGGGCTCCCAGTGCATGGAGCCTGCTTCTCTCTCTGCCTGTGTCTCTGCCCCTCTCTCTCTCTCTGTGATTATCATAAATAAATAAAAATTTAAAAAAAATCTATATTCTTTGCAATGCATGGTTATTGAACTGTCCCTTTTATTAAGGATGAGATATGGAGGAACATGAAAACTATTTTTATATGTTAATTTGAGTGATACAAGGAAACATGTTTAAAAATGTTTTCACTACTCCCAGGACAGAAATGTAACCAGTGGTAGGAAGACATAGAGAGACACATTTTTATTGTTGTCCATTATGAAATAAATGAATATTCATCTGGAAAATGAAAAGGTTTGCCATTATTTTTTCATCAACAAAGGCTCTAATCAAAGTCATATCTATTCCTCTGCAACAGAAAGGTTGAAAAGATATAGGAACTATAAAACTTCAGTGGTTGATAGCCAATGATGTGATCATATTAGGTAGATATAGAATGGTATAAACAGGTCTCACTCCTACTGAAACTGGGGAGAGTCTAGGTTCTAATGATTCTTGGTCATCTCTTTCCAAGGATCCAAGAGTAGAATCTCTGAGTTCTTCTGGGCTAGACCATTAGGACATTTTGTGAATGAAATAAATGTACAAAGCCATTGAAAGAAAGGAATGCTATTTCATATGCCTTGGTTCTTGGTCTTTGAGAGTAATGAATCTCTCAGCTTTTACCTTCTTAGGTATGTCAGAATAACATCTCTGGCTAGAAAGACTTTAGTGCAAAGACATGAATGAAAGAATGTTGTAAATGCTGAGATACCTGGGTGGCTCAGCGGTTTAGCGCCTGCCTTCAGCCCAGGGCATGATCCTGGAGTACCAGGATCCAGTCCCGTATCAGGCTCCCTACATGGAGCCTGCTTCTACCTTTGCCTGTATCTCTGGCTTTCTCTCTCTCTCTCTCTCTCTTTCTGTGTCTCCCATGAATAAATAAATAAAATCTTTAAAAAAAATGTTGTGGAGGAAATTTACAAAAGGATAATATTCATTTATTACACTGTTTTCTTAGTTCAAATTTAGTTCCCTTGCATCAGTTAGTAGAACAGGTAGGGCTCCTTAGATTTCATTGACTCATAGCCATTTTGTGCTCTAAGAGCATCAGGTATTATTCAGTCCTGCTGTTTCCAAGTCCAAATGCTCAGAGGTGCCACTGAATGTATAGCAATTACAAGATGAACTTGTTAAAAATACAGATTTTTAAATACTCCTTAACTATGGCCTAACATATTAGAAAATCATAGCACAGATACTGTTATCTGTTTAAAAGTCTGGCCAAATGAGTCCAGTGATCAAAGAAATTGGAGAAACACTAAACTATCCATCGTTAAAAATTGAGTAAGTAGGAGTCCATTGAGATTCCAAGCTGGGACAACAAACATGATTTTGTTGTTTCTTATCTTCAAATCTGTGAATGCATCAACATCAGAGATTATCTTTTGTTTCTTTTTAAAGATTTTACTTATTTATTCATGAGGGACACAGAGAGAGATAGAGAGAAATAGAGACACAGGCAGAGGGAGAAGCAGGCTCCATGCAGGGAGCCCAACGTGGGACTGGATCCTGGGACTCCAGGATCATGCCCCAAGCAGAAGGCAAATGCTCAACCACTGAGCCACCCAGGCATCTCCAGAGACAATCTTTTTAAAGACTATGTACAGAGGATCCCTGGATGGCTAAGCAGTTTAGGGCCTGCCTTTGGCTCAGGGCATGATCCTGGAGTCCTGGGATCAAATCCCACATCAAGGTCCCTGCATAGAGCTTGCTTCTCCCTCTGCCTGTGTCTCTGCTTCTCTCTCTCTGTGTATGTGTGTGTCTCATGAATAAATAAATAAAATATTTTTTTAAAAAACAAAGACTATGTACATATTTTAATGTACTGTACACACATATACACATACAGACACACACGTACTCTACCATAAAGACTTACCCAAGTATTGGCAGTAACTAGAATAATCAGATTTGTGCAAAAGACAATGAAGCAATAAGATGAATTATCAATGATATCTCTATTTGTTACAGAAAAACAAAGCTCAGAATGCAGTAAGTGTAGGTGAGATGTGTGTGATGGATGGCTCACTGTATTCAGTAAAACTGTTTGATTCAGCATAGGAGGAAATACGGTTTCTCAGCCATTCATTTCAATGTTGTACTTGTCCAGTTTTTTGAATCAAGTCTCCTACTCATCCCAGCTATGTTTTCTTTTCTTTTTTTTTTTATCTTTTTTTTTCATTCAGTTTGTTCAGTTTTTCCTTTTCATAACTTTATGCTAGTTGGGGACCCCTGGCTTTAGACAAGTTAAGATCAGTTAGGTAGTAGAAGCATATGAATGGGATATTAGAATTTCAATGGGGATACTAGAGGCAACTTTTTCCCATTTCCTTACTTTTTGGGTAAAAAAAAAAAAATGAGTCCTAGAGAATGGAAAACTTTCTCCCAAGAGCAGAGGATGAGAACAGGTCTTTTGTTTTTTAAGTGTATTTTATGTTTTATTTCTTTTTCATGTACATACACCTCCCCTCCATTTGGAGCCTTGCTAGATTTCATTTCTATTGTGTTTTGCAGGGCTTAGATCAGAACCCTATAGCTTAGATCTCTGTTATTTTCCTGTATTCTTTTGTGCATGCAACATATCCATATTGAGTGCTCAATATGTTTCTATCACACTACTAAATGCTAGAAAATGACCTTAAATCTTTCACAGTAGACTCTCATTCTTTAAGGAAAATGCAAACAGGCCAGAATTAGAAAGAGAAAACAAGGTTGTCCAGTATGATTCTTCTGATCTCAATTTAATAAGATCCCTCTGGCAAAGAACTTTCAGAAAATTTACCTACATATGAACTATTAAAACAAATATGACAATGATGATAAATAATACCTTAGTTGTGTAGAATGTGTTATTCTTTTCTTTGTTCCTCCAAAACCCATATGAGGTTGTTATTACTGTCTTAATTGAATCAATGAGATCATCCAGCTTAACTTGTTACTTTCAACTATTTACCATTAGCCTCTGACAAAATCTTCCTGCCCCACAGTCTTTTCATTGCATTCTTTACTTCTGTGTTTCTCAGGGTGTGGATCAGAGGATTTAACATGAGGGTGATAATGGTGTAAAATACAGCCATCATCTTATCCCCTGAAAAGGTAGTATCAGAGCAAATATACATGAAAGTACATGGCCAAGAAAATGATGACCAATTATTTTTGTCACAGAAATGTAAACATGTACCCATATTTTCCCTTGTTAATATTGCCATGAGTGTTCAAGTAGTTGAGTGTGGGTGACATCCACAGGTCTTCTTAGAACACTCTGGTATTTGAATACATGAATTTATGATCTCCTATTTGACATCAATCTCTTATATTCAAGAGGTGGTGGGTACAGTTAGAAAAGAACAAGAGGGGCACCTGAGTGGCTCAGTGATTGAGCATCTGCCTTTGGCTCAGGTAGTGATCCTGGAGTCCTGGGATTGAATCTTACATTGGGATCCCCTCAGGGAGCCTGCGTCTCACTTTGCCTATGTCTCTGCCTTTCTCTCTCTCTCTCTCTCTGTGTGTCTCATAAATAAATAAATAAAATATTTTCTAAAAAAGAAAAGGACAAAAATTAAATATGTCTCATTGTGAGACAATAGTGCTGTAAATCTAGATAAAGTGCTTAGCTTTATGGGGCTTTTGTTATTATCCCATTTGTGAAACAAGAAAATTTCAGTTTCATTGTCATCTATCATATGAACAATTCTTTCTACTATGAATTTAAGTCTATTCTGTTGGCCTGGAATAGCCATGAAACCCTGATGAAGAGGCAGAGATAAAAGAAGACAAAGCAGTGAAAGGAACTGCTGGACACTCATTGAGACCCGTTGGAATTGAAAGAGGGGAAGTGAAATATGTGTTAATTTCTCATCTTCAGACTCAATATTTGAGGATTTCTGAGGAATTATTATTAAACATCTATTAACTAAAAAAATAATGAGTCAAAGAAAAATAAAAATTATTCTCCCCTTATTTCTGAAACCAGTTTCCTGCAAGTATCTTGCAGGTATTCAAAATATAGCAATTTTATTAATTCTCTTTTTCTATAATCCTTTTTATTTTAACTTTAGAAGAAATAAAACTCATTAGTATTGTGGAGGGCTTAACTTTTATTTTTCTATCCCTTCTGAGGTAGTTTTTGTGAAGCTATCCACAAGAGAGTGATAACTTATAATTGCTTTGTGAATAATTAATATCAGGGAATCTCTGACCCTAAAACCCCAAAATCTGATAGTAATCATGTATTGTCCTTACTGTTTCTGTCTTTAAACTGCTCAAACTTGCCATTTCATAGTTTGTATGGCAACAAATTCTCCTTTCTCTACTTCGTATAAAGTCTGCTTAAAGAGAATGATGCAAAATGTTAATGACCTTGGGGAAAGCCTTTCTCCAAAGTCACCCTCCATATTCGGAACCACAAGAACTGACAATAAACTTTAATTTCAAGGTGTCTTTTCAGCTTGTTAAAAACGTTTAAAGTTTTCTTTATTTGCTAAATTTAAAAACAAATCAATTGTTGATTTAGGGGATTCCTGGGTGGCTCAGCAGTTGAGCCTCTGCCTTCAGCTCAGGACATGATCTTGGTGTCCTGGGATTGAGTCCCACGTCGGGCTCTCTGCATGGAGCCTGCTTCTCCCTCCACCTATGTCTCTGCCTCTCTCTGTGTGTCTCTCATGAGTAAATAAATAAAATCTAAAAAAAAAAAAAATTGTTGATTTAGGACCATAACATGGTTCTAAACTATTTCAGTAAACAGACATAATTGTTTTATGACTGATATCTTGTTCATGGGATTAATATGTTTAAATATATATAGATATATATTAAATATTTAATATAATGAATATATTAAAATATCTATTTTGGGGTATTTCCCGATTGAAATTTATTTCTTCTACTCTTTTGAAAGTTCTATTTGATTGGAAAAGAGTTGGTTCAATAGTGCCTTGGAGTTCACTGGTTTTCTTTTTAATTGAATCTCTGCTGATGTCTGGAGAAATTGCTGGGAAATTCACTTCTAGTTTATACTTGGGACAAATTGTTCCGCAAGCTTTTATTCTTCTATTTTTGAGTGTAAGACATCAAAGTTGAAACTTCACTACTAACATTCTTTCTTATTCCTCTCCTGTTCCTATTCTTTCCTTTCTTTTCCCTTCCTATTCTCATCAAACCTACTTCTTCTTTACATACATACATTTTGGACAAAATGCCAGACCCTTCCCACTTTCTACTCTTAGAGGGAACTCACAAGCTGTATATTTCTATCTGGTTTCACCACTTACATGGTTAATTTCTTGACCTCATTGGACCTTTTAAGAGAGAATACATATGTTCCTTTTCCAATATGTTAATAGCCACAAAGTGGGAAAATGTAGCTGTTGTTGTATTTTCTTTCCCTTTGGCCAAAGTTCACCCCACAGTGGGCCATTTGCACCTCTGTGTGACCATGACCCTGGACTCTTATTTCAGTTGTAGGAAAAGACCGAGCCCAAATTCATAGCAGAAAGCAAACTTGATGGGGAAAGTCCCTGAGAAGCTTTGGGTTCTGATCATGTCAGACAATATCTACTACCTCAGCAGCACAGGGAATATCTATGGATAGGGTTCAGAGTGCCCACATGGATGTAAGCCAAAGTCCTGTTAGGTCAGGCCCACAAGTGACTTAAAGATGGAGAATAGTTTCCATAACTCTCTTCATCTATGGTCTTTTAGTATCATGATGAAATGCAGGCCACTGCCAAGACATTTCTGGCTATAAGGAGTGCAGGAATCTGGGTGACACCTAAAAATCTGGGTATGATGCTTGCTGTGCCTCACACTAAGGTATTAGCTTATACCTTGACTTGTTGCTTGACTGAACTGGTGATATTCACCTTTATTCCAAAGGAATTTGACTCTTTCCTGCTTTACCCATGTCAGTAGGTCCTCCTGAAACTAGTCATCTTTAGAGTCACGTAATACAAGATTTGAAATAGTGCCCTCTCATCCAGTATATGTACTCCCTGGATATAAAGCCCATAAGGTAGTGTGCTTCTTTCCTACTGTTAGGAGATGTGAATAGGAAACACTTCTTTTTTTAATTAAGAGAATATCTTCACTCTTATGCCTCAAGATTCTTAAGAACTCTACCCATGTGACAGTCCCCTGAAACTTTATAGTGTTTATCTTCTATTTCTGCCTTGTGTGAACCTAGTCGGTGTGTAAACTTACTACTGCTATATATAGAGAAATAATATGAAGCAAAAAATAGTGACTTCCAACCACAAAATTTAATCCTTAAATTAGTGGTTTTATTTTTTAAAAAAGATTTTTCTTTTATTAATTTGAGAGAGAGAGAGAGAGAGAGAGAGAGAGAATGCACACAGAGAGGGAGAGGGAGAGGGAGAAGCAGACTCTGGCTAGCCGAGAGCCCCAGGCAGGGCTAGGTTCCAGCACCCTGAGATCCTGACCTGAGTTGAAGGTAGGTGTTTAACCACCTGGGCCACCCGGTACCTCCCTCCCCCAAATAGTAGTTTTAAATTGCGAAACAAAACTTAAAGACTTAAAAATAAAATGAATTTATTTCTTTATGATTCTACAATGTGGCCTAGATTTAGCTGGGTGCTACAGCTCCTGGTTTCACCTGGAAATGCTCCCAACGACTTAAATGGAGTATGAATGTAGTACATGGTCCAAGATGGCCTCATTATTACATCCAGCATTCTGCTTCTGCTCAGGTATGTCAGTTCTCATTCACTCTTCAGGAGTGTAGGTTGGGCTATAAAACACCATGGTTGTTTCAGAGCATTCATTGTTTCACAAAAGCAAAAGCTATAAGGCCTTTCACACCAACTTTTAGGGAATATACAACATGACTTTTATCACCTTCTGTTCATGTGGGTAAGATTACATGTGACTTATGTCACAATTTTAGCCCAGAAGAAAGCATGGAGACATAGATTCCACTTCTTTAAAATTTGAGATGTAATTAACATTATTAGTGTTTTCAGGTATACATCTTAATGATTCAACATTGCATTTATTTCAAAATGATCACAATAAATCAAGTTAGCAACCATCACCACACAGTTATATTTTTTCTTGTGATATAAACTTTTAATAACTACTCTTTGCAATTTTTAAATAAAGAATATAGTGTTACTAACTACATTCACTGTGTTGTATATTATTATATTCCATGATGTAATTTGCTTATTTTATAACTGGAAGTTCCTTCCTTTGGTACCCCTTCACCCACCCTTCCTATCTCCTACTCTGGCAACCACCGATCTGTTCTCTGTATCTGTGAATTCCATTTATTGATCTATTTTTTAATATTCCACATGTAAATGAGATCATATATAGTTTTTGTCTTTCTGTTTGATTTATTTAGCTTAATGCCCACAATGATGATGTTGCCACAAATGGTAATACTCCAAAGAAGAACATTATCTAATTTTTATGAGGACAGACATTTGAGGCTGTTTCATTGGAGCTGGACCTGTCAGGATTTCCTGACTATAATGTTTGGTTCTTACCTACATCGCTCAGCTCCAGCTGGGGCTTTGTGCTGTGCTCTAGGCACCTGGAGCATAGGCTTCTTCAGCATCACATAGAAACTTCACCTTTATTGGGCAACACTGGGCTCTGCACTTGTCTGCTGAAGCACATGTCCTGGGTATAATTCATATGACAACATTTTGCAGATTAGAAACAGATGGCCTTTTCTTAGGCCACATCCTATTTATTTCCTGATAATAAATTACAAAAAAGCCATTTGTGTGAATGATGCAAATTAAGTTATCAAATGCAATGTTGTTCATTTAACATTTTAATCATAATAGATCTAAAGTCATCATTATACAGTAATTTTAATACAACATTTACATATATTCTGTTCATCATAAATAAAATTTTAGTAATAGTTGCTTGTATGGCCTTTTATTCTATACAGATGATCACTAGACTTAACATTTATCTCTTTTTAACAGCTTTGAGATATAAAGCACAAACTATTAAATTCACTTATTTAGAGTATATAATGTAATGCTTTTTGGTAAGGAAGACTGTGAAACAATCTACAGTACCTAATTTTACAACACCTTTGCCTTCTTATCAAGAAATTGCAAACTCATTCACAGTCACTTATTCTTCTCCATCACCATCAACACAGTCCTAAGCAAATACTAATATTTCTTTTTTTTTCTAAAAGTTAGAGGACATATGAGTATATTAGCTGTGGGGTGGGTTGTAGTGAAGGGTAGAGAGAATCTTAAGCAGACTATCTGCTGAGCTCTGTGTTGTTTATAGCTTCATGTAAATTGAATCCTGGCATTTACTCATCGTACATGGTCTCTTCTTCTGGGATTTATCATACTGACATGTGTATCTTTAGTCCATTATTTTTCTTAGTTGAAGATTATTCTGTCTATCCTGAAAACTTCTGTCTTTCATATGAAGTGTATTTGTATTTAATGTAATTATTAAATTGGGGGGAATAAGTTTATCTCATTGTGGTTTACTTTTTTCCCCTTTATAACTTACTTTATTTATTTTCTATTTTCTTTTGAGGTAATTGAGTAGATGGTTTTTGTCTAATATTCCACTTTATCTTCCTCTTAACATCTTTTAAATGATAGACTCTATCTTATAGAAGAGTTTCAGGTTCATAAGAAAATTGAGCAGAAGGTATGGAGATTTCATGTGGATCTTCAAATCCTCTGATTAAAAATAGGCAGAAGAACTCAATAGACACTTTTCTAAAGACCTACAAATGGCCAACAGGTACATCAAAATGTGCTCAATATCACTCATCATCAGGGAAAGGCAAATCAAAATTATAATGAGATATCACTAAACAACTGTTAGAACAACTATCATCAAGAAAATAAATCTGAAATGTTGGGGAGGATGTGAGAAAAGGGATCCCATGTGTGCTATTAATGGGTGTGTAAATTAGCACAGATATTATGGAAAAGAGTATACATGTTCTTCAAAAATTAAAAGTAGGACTACCATCCATCAACCCTATTGTTAGGTTACATCCAAAGGATCTGAAATCACAATTGTGAAGGGCTATCTGTATTCCTAGGTTCATTGCATCATTATCCACAGTAGCCATGGTGTGGACTTGACTGATGAATCAATATGGAAAATGGGAGGTGTATATGATGCAGACTTTAAAAAGAAGAAAATTCTGCCATTTGAAACAGCATGGATGGAGCTGGGAGACTTTATGCTCAGTGTAATAAGAGTTCCAGGTATACAATTTAGTGATTCAACACTTGCATCCACATCCAGCTCATCATAAGAAGTGTACTCCTTATTTTCCATCATCTATTTAACCCATCTTCCTACTCATCTCCCCTCTGGTAACCATCAGTTTGTTCTCTACATTGAAGAGTCTCTTTCTTGGTTTGCCCTCTCTCTTTTTTTTCTTCACAGTCATTTGTTTTGTTTCTAAAATTCCACATGAATGAAATCATATTTCTCAGAGTTGTTTCACTTAGCATAATACTTTCTAGCTCTATCCTTGTCATTGCAAATAGCTATTGCAAATAATGCTGCTACAGACATTGAGGTGCATGTATTCCTTTGGTTTAGTACACAGAAATCAATGAATTTTAAAAGTTCATAACACCTCGCATGCTCATATCCAAGGCATGGCTGTTAATCCTTCTGCTCACTATGAGCATCAAAATTCTACTGGCAATTCTAACTTGTGAATAGATAATACCCCTTTACAAGGAAAGCACATACAGAGAAATAAAGTGGTTTCCTGCTGCAAAAGTAGGTTCTCTCTAACTTCATTAACTGGAGACTGATCAAATGAATATTCCTGAATGTCCCTGGTACTTTTATTCCATTAATAACAACCAACTTGAAGTGAAATAATAAACATTGTTTTCCTTCAAACTAACTTCTACCTTATTGTATTCAGTCTCAGAAAATATGTTGTATCTATGGTTTATTTTAAATTTTTATTTAGTCTTGACAACAGATAGCATTCCCTGTTTGACTAATAGAATTCTCTTGATATAGTACTTATATACCAATCACACAAATTAGTGGAATATCTCAAGACCTTTGTAATACAACATCTTAAAAATCATATACACAGTGTTCAGTTATTTTAATCATGAAAGGAAACAATAAGAAAAATTATTATAATCTTATATAATTAGATATAATTAAGAAAAAAATATATCCTTTTGGCCTTTCACATGTATGGACGTTTTAAAGATAAACTAATATTAAATGAAAATATAATGAAAAGAATTTCTTACGCAAAATATTAGTTTCTTTGCTCTGAATGTGTTCAAAGAAAGCAGGATACCTTATCTGAAATGTATATAAAGGTAATTACAAGACACAGAGTACTGGCTCTACTTTATTTATGAATACTCACTGTTAGAACAGTCACGATTGTGTATAAATATCTTTCATCTTATCATACCAGAGTGTAGACTGAGATGTGAGGAGTATCTCACAATCAGTAATGTCAGAATTGAGCTTTCAAGAAAAGAAAGAATCAGGCTGGTAATATGAGGAAAGCTACTAGTTTGAGGGCAGAAGTACAGAGAAAAAGTAAGGAAATTTTGTGTGTAAAACATTTGAGTTCTTTGGGAAAGTCAGGATATACTGTATCATATTTGATATTTCCACAGATTAAGTAATCAACCAAAGTCCTCAATTCATCTTTTGCTTTCTGAGGTAATTTTGACATGCCATAGATTTTTCATGGCATTTTTCACTTCTGCATTCCTCAGTGTGTAGATAAGTGGATTGAGAAAAGGTGTCCCAATAGTATAAAATACAGTTACCATCTTGTCCATGGGGAAAGTAGTTGGCGGGCGTGTATAAATGAATATACATGGACCAAAGAATAAGATTACTACAATGATGTGAGAAGTGCAAGTAGAGAGAGCTTTTTTCTTCCCTTCTGCACTGTGGTTTCGCAGGGAATGCAAGATGACAATGTAGGAGATCATCAGAATCACAAAACTGCTTGAGCAAATGGCCCCACTATTAGACACCAACAGTAGGTTGATCACATAAGTGTCCATGCAGGCAAGTTTCAGCAAGGGCTGCAAATCACAGCAGTAATGATCAATCAAATTGGGTCCACAGAAGGGCAATCTCAAAGCCAGGATAATCTGGGCTGTAGAATGGATAAAAGATCCAATCCATGCCAGAACAATTAGGATGGTGCAGACCTGCCGTCTCATGATGGTTGGGTAACGTAAAGGCATACAGATGGCCACATACCGGTCAAAGGCCATTAGGATGAGGACAAAGATCTCCATGGAGCCAAATAAGTGTAGTGCAAAGACTTGAGTCATGCACTCATTGTAAGTTATGATTTTTTTTGCAGAGAGTGAATCCACAATTAGTCTGGGGGCTGTGGAAGTTGAAAAGCAGGAATCAGCAAGGGACAAATAAAATAAGAAAAAGTACATGGGGCTCCCAAGTGTCCGGCTAGACTTGATGGTCACAATAATAAGCAAATTCCCAACCACAGTTCCCACATATAAAATGGAGAAGATTACAAATACCATTTTCTGTCTCATAGGATCTTGGGTTAGTCCTAACAGTATGAACTCTGTTACGCTGTTATTTTGCTGCATTATTTCAGGCAAAGTGGAGAAAGCGCAGGTTAGAAATAATGTCAAGGAAAATTATTATGAAATGAATACACCCCATTTGGGAATCAAATCTATATGCATGATTGTGGAAGTGCCAGTTACCAGTACATTATCCCTACTGTCTATGTTGTTTTCTCCTTAATAAAGTGGAAATGATAATATTTATTCACAATTTTCACATGGCTGTTTATTGAAACAATGACATATATCAATAACGATAGACACCTGATTCTTCAGGCATAATAAACATTAATTTAGATAATTTGGTATCCGAGGGTATCTTTCTGACCTGAATGTGGTTTTGTTTTGTTTTGTTTTTAGTTTATAGCAAGGACTTAATAGGTTAGAAATCTGCAAAATCAGGAAAATTCATCATGATTTACATAATGTGCTTTCACACTACTTCAGCCTGGGAATTCAGTTATAAAGTTCTTACAGTAAATATTCTGAACAATCAAGGAATGATGTAGAAACATTTGATAGTCTTTTTCTTGATGAAACCTAAAAGAGAGAAAGCGAGACAGACAGAGAGGATAAGAGAGAAACAATCCGTATTTTAGCAGTGAACATTCAGTAAATTGGTCCAGTCCACAAACATATTTTAATGTTATCTTGACTAAGTTTATTTCCTGTTATTTGAACTCTAAATATTTTCTACTTTTTTACAGTTCTAAATTCAGCTTATATCACAAAACATTCTAATTTTGATTTTATTTTTTAAAATATTTTATTCATTTGAGAGAATAATAAAAATAGAGAAGGAGAGAGAGAGAGTAAGCAAAAATGGAAGAAGGGGCAGGCTGAGAAGCAGACTTTCTGCTGAGCAGGGAGCCTAATACAGGGCTTGATCCCAGGACCCTGAGATCATGACTTGGGTCATAGTTTGATACTTAACCAACATACTCACCCAGAGCCCCTAAAACTTTGGACTTTTAAAATTAGTAAATCATATATAGTATAAATTACATCCTTGGAATCAAAGTTAGGAGGATGACTTTTCCCTTAAAATATTCCCTTTGTTAGATGAAAATGTATCATAATCATGCTGCATTAAATATAAAGCTTTTAAAAACCTCGTCTTAGCAGATGGTTTGTTAATCACATTGGCATATTATTGGTTCATAAGAACTGTCTTCTGACATGGGCTGCAGGGACAGCAAGATTGCCAGGGCCAGAGGAAAGTTTAAATGTCTGAGAAAGAGGGTGAGTCCGCTGTAGAGTCAATTCTGGATTCAAGCTCTCTACCACCTCATGCCCCAACCACACTGCCATTCACTACAGGTTCCCCTATAGTTTTATGAGGTCCAAATATGTTCTTTGTCCAACTCTTCTCCAAAGAGGAATAAAAACTTGTTTGTGGTTTCTAACAACTAGGTATTATGAAAGATATCTATCTGTTGATATTTCTATCTAACAATCTACAAATTGATCTATCATCTACGCAATAGAGATACAGACTGAGACATTTATTTAGTTCACATAATAATAGATATAAGAATGTCAAGAATGTCATATATTAGAAAGAAGAAACATAAGGAGGGTAATTTTTATCTAACTGCTGTATTTAAGCATCTCAAAAAGTATGTTTTTAATAAGTATTCATAAAATGAGTGAAAGAATTAGGAGAATTTCATATTGATACAACCCAATAATGTTTGGTCCTATTCAATACTCAGTTACCACTGAAAAGGGAATCCTACTCCACCCAAAGCAAAATCATCATCTCCAAGGAGCATTTCTTATCTTTTTCCTATCTATTCCCTCAATAGATATTATTTCTATTTGCTTATCTCTCCACCAGGAGCTGCTGTCCACTTCTTTTACTCCAACTTCTCACCTTAGATGGTAAAACACTTCTAGAAAGTTCCCTAAATTTTCTATCCATCTGCAAATGCCTTTTATGTGTTGGGTGCACACTGTGACACTGATCAGATAAATTTTCTCTGTGTATTAAATACAAGTAAGTTAATCCCCAACACAAATCTTACCAGTTTTGATAAGAGTTTAAGCAAAGGATAGGATGTTCAGTCGTCCTCTTTTCTTTGCAAGATCATTTGGCCAGTCTTTATTCAAATGAGAATTTAAAAAAGTGTTTCAAAAATTCTGTTTGATCTCTTTGCTGTAACTGAAGCTCAGGTTCTCGCCCACATGGCAGACGACCATGCTGGCCCTTGATTCATCCCACACTTTCTGAAATCCACTCTCACGTGGAATTTTTCCTGGGAAATGTTTTTCCTACAGTAGTATTTAAACAGGAGTGATGCAAAATATAGGAGTCTGGGGAAGGTCATTCCCTAAAGTGTCTCTTCCCTTTTAATTAAGCACACTTGAGCTAGATGTACTAGAGAACTTAAACTTCAATATGAATTAATAAATTATGGGATAAAGCTGATCCTTCTTGCGATTAAAGGTGTTTATTTGTTCCATAAATGACCTATTTGACTAGAATTTAAAAAAAACTGATTATCTAGTGATCTAGTGCCCAGGACTTGGTATCTGGTACCATTATCAAGAAAGTGAATTAGGACTTCTTAAAGAAATGGCTGATTCTAGGTCTGGGGCCAGGATTGTACAAGATGAATTGGAGCATCTTGTAACGCTAGAGGGTACGGATGCTAACACACACACACGTACAGTCACTGACGCTGTAATGAGAATATGCCAAAGGGAGACAAGAGATAATGGATAGGCCTCGCCACCCCCCTCAAGTGCCAAAAGCTGGAAAAAAAATCTGAGCAACACATCAATGACATTGAATTCAAATACACCTCATAGTTTACAAAATCCAAAAGTTCATAATGATAAAACCACTTAAATAAATAACTAATAAAGAGATAATAATAGACAAATCTCCCATAAAAAAGAATTCCTAATGATATTGTAGTACTATGCTCCCAAATGGCTATGAGATAACTCTCGGTCTCTTATTTGTGGGCTGTACACAGATGAGTTCCTTCTAAAAGGCACACTGTGGAATGCGGTGGGGGAGTAATTTTACAAAGGAGAAATGTGGCAACACCATCTCAACCAGGTGATCAAGGTTGACAGCAATGGTGATGAGTCACATTTAAAGTGTGCACACACTGGCATGATGTGATGCAAATGGCAGTTTGCCTCTGTGACCTTTCCTCCAATAACCATAACCTCAGTTTAATCTTGAGTGAAATATCAGACAAATCCCAAATGAAGGTTTTATATAAATTGCTAGGATAGTTATCAAAACAATAGAAGTTCATCATAAAAAAGAAAAGTTAAGGGGCTCCTGGGTTGCTCAATCGGGTAATCCTCCCACTCTTGTTTTGGGCTTAGGTCATGATTTCAGGTTATGAATTTGAACCCTGAGTGGGGCTCCACACTTAGCAGAAAGTTTGTTTTTGCCTTTCTCTCTCTCTCTCTCTCTCTTTCTCTCCCTCTGCATGTCCCCGCACTCCTTCTCTCTAAAATAAATAAATATCTTAAAAAAACAAGAAAAGTGAAAAATATACTTATCATGATCAGCGATGAGGAAGCTATAGAATTGTTGAATCATTTTACACATCTGAAACTAATATATCACTGAATGTTAACTATATTTGAAGTTAAAAAATAAAAGAACATTAAGAGAAACTGTCATGTCTGGAGCTGCTGAAGAAGACATGACAACTGATATAATATGGTATGCTGGCTGAGATTCTGGAGAGAAAAAACAGCATTGGTTAATGTAATCTGAATAAAGTATGGATGCTAATTAAGATAACGCACTCTCATCAAGCAAATTAGTTATGACAAATGTACCATACTATGTAACATGGCAACAGGGGAAACTGAGTGCAGAGCATAGGAGAATTCTGTATTATTTCCACAGTTTCCCTGTAAATATAAACCTGTTATAAATTATAAAGTTTATTGGAAATAAATGGCTTATTTCATTTAATATGTCACCAGAGTTTATCTGTGTTGTAGTATGGGTCAGAAATACCCTCCTTTTCAAGGCTAAACAATATTCCATTGTACACACACCGGAAATCTGCACAGTTTATGTCCTATATTGGGTCTAAAGACCAGAAACTACTATAAACCAGTAAGAGCCAATGTCCCAGTTTGGGTCCATAAGCAAGAGATTGAAATATAAGTGGGGTGAATGACACAGGCATGGTGATATAGCATGAGGCCACTAATGACCTTCTGAAAATATATCAGAAGGAGGATCATCTGCTTCTGAACTTCAAGTAATTGTAACCTGGGAAAGCAAAATTATATGTAAAAGAAGACTATTCTATTTGATAATGGACTGCTGCGTGGCACCCCCAAATTTATGGTTCTATGGGTCAGAAACACCAAGCTCATGATGAGCAGTTCTGGTTTCACAGAAAATCGGTGGCCTATGATTGTTTAGTCTCTACTAGGCTCCATAGCAGGCCAACAGCCATTTCTCAAAAGGAAAGTAGTTATCTATAGAGAATGTCAGGAATTTGTCCCAAAATCCTAAGGGCCTGCACTGCACTTCATATATGGGGGACTGCCAAAGACTCCAGGAGCATCTCTTTCTACCACAGACACATCAAGCACTGTTGGATGTGCTGCATCATAGCACCCATGAGTAATAGAAGCTTATGCCACAGTTTGGACCTGTGGTGGAGCTTTTTTTTTCTGAGTTCCACTCAAACTAGCAGCTTTTTGAGTCACTTGATAATAAGCCAGAACAAAACATCCAAATGAAGAATCTGTTGCCTTCTCAATTCAAAGAGGCCTACCAGATATTGTGCATCATTTTGGTGCGGGAGACGATAGATGGACCAAGATAGCTTCAACTCAAAAGGAAATCTTTTTTTTTTTTTTTTTGGTTTTAAATAAATTCAAGTTAGTTAGCATATAGTATCTTATTAATTTTGCGGTAGAAATTAGTGATTCATCAGTTGCCTAAGACACACAGTACTCATTACATCATATGCCCTGCCTAATGCCCATCACCCACATACCCTATGTTTGATCCACCTCATTGCCAGCAGCTCTCAGTTTCTTCAGTCTATTTAGGAGTCTCGTAGGTTTTTCTCCCTCTCTGTTTCTATCCTATTTTATTTTTCCTTCAAAAGAATTATCTTGATATGCTTTTTACTCCTGGGACCCTGTAAATTTCACTGAGTTTCAGTTACCTGAGATTTAATTGTATTTGTTTTCCATCCTCTGACACAGAAATGTCCTACCAATAAGTCTAGAGTAATTAACGTCTTGATCACTAGATCCAATCAGTATAATGTCATCAACATAATGGACCAGTGTGACTACCTTGTAGAATAAAAGATATTTGAGGTCTCCATTAACAAATTAAAACATAGTCACCCCTGAAGGAGGGTAGTGAAGGTATATTGCTGGCCTTGTCAGCTGAAATCTAACTTC
The DNA here is from genome assembly GCF_048164855.1 of Canis lupus baileyi. Classification (NCBI taxonomy): domain Eukaryota; kingdom Metazoa; phylum Chordata; class Mammalia; order Carnivora; family Canidae; genus Canis; species Canis lupus. The sequence goes on from NC_132858.1 coordinate 15,931,192, forward strand.
CTATGGTGGACCCTACTGACAGGGAGATAAGAAGCACTTGCCAGGGATGCCTCGGTGGCTCAATGGTTGAGCATCTACCATCAGCTCAGGTCGTGATCCCAGGGTCCTGGGACCGAGTCCCATATCGGGCTCCCCACAAGGAGCCTGCTTCTCCTTCTGCCTAAGTCTTTGCCTCTATCTGTGTGTTTCTCATGAATAAACAAATAAAATATTTTTTAAAAAGAAGCACTTTCCAAATCATGTCCTGCATACCAGCGAATCTGTTAATTTACTCAAGCCATGAAATCACATCTGGTACAGCAGTTGCAATTGCTCCAATTGCAATTGGAGTCTCCACCTGGTTAAGTTATAAGTATCCACTGTCATTCTCCAAGATCCATCTATCTCCTATGCAGGCCAAATAACTGAGTTAAATGTGTATGTTGTGAGAATCACCACCTCTGTATCTTTCAAGTCCTTGATGGGAATGCTAATCCCTAGGATTCCTCCAGGGAAGTGGTATTGCTTTTAGTTTACTACTTTCCTAGAAAGAGACAATTCTAGAGGCTTCCACTTGGCTTTTCACAAAATAGCCCTTGTCCACATGCCAGGTACCAAGGTGGGGATTCTGCTAGTTGCAAAGTATATCTATGCATTCTGGAAATGGGGAAGTAATCACAGAATGAGTTCAGTGATGTACTAGACTTACTGCAAATTAGGCCTGAGCTAAAAGTTCATGACTACCTCTCTGTGTAAGCTTCTGCTTTGACTGGGGGAGCACACTGTTGTTTGGGGTTTCCTGAAATAAATTTCAGGTCACAGCCAGAGTCCAGTAGTCCCTGAAATGTCTGCTTATTTTCTTTTCTCCAATAAACAATATGACTGCTAAAAGGTCATAGGCCTCTTTGGGTGAAAGATGAAGGTAAGATTAATATATACATTTTTAGAAATGTCTCTGGTTCCTTCCTGAATGGTATTAAATCTCTACTTTATTCAAGGAAGTTTGAGTCTATAAACTGGTTCTAGTCTGGGACTTGATTGCAAGGCCATGAATCTCTGCTTTCATGATTAAGTGTACTTCTGTTTACTTAACCTAGACCTTTTTTGCTAACACAGATCAAGTAAGACTTGTATTGGCTTCCTCTCTATTTCACTTTTAGAAACACCAACAAAACAGACCAACACTATAAATCTGCTTGTATCATTATTCTGATTGTTCTTTTGATTCTTCTGTCCTTTATGGGAAGCATGCCCACCTTGCCTTTAAGGAGTTTGAGGGCTACCACTTGGCCACTGTTATCTGGGTTCAAATAACTCCCACTGCATTGGGATTTTCCAGTTCAGCAACACTAAAGGTCTAGCCTACAGACAACGGTGATTAGAGAGTTTTTCAAGGATGCTGGCACTAGCCTGAAGATATCTTTCTCTTGGTCATGATGAATGGGTATGTCTTCTGGACCCTCCCTTAAATGACAAATCCATTTTAATATCCCAATCTCCCCATGCTTTAAATCTCTCCCTCTACATTAAACCAAGGCAGATCTGACATTTCTCTTTGCTTACACTGGGCCACCTGTTGGTTCATGCTTTAGCCACCAAGCAGAAAAAATGTGAGTGTTTCCTCAGTTCCCCAGCTATACCATTAAATGAAGAATTTCTGCTTGGTGAACCCATATTAAGAAATTTGGTTGGATTGGACTTTATGTCTCTTTATTTCTGTCTTTATAATATAGAAAGTACTTGGTTATTTTGGAGTGTAGTGTGCTCCTCATGGTTTACACTTCATACTTCACCTTTAGTGATCTGCTAGGAGATCCTAGTAGTTATAGGTCTAGGAACAAAAATGGTGGTGGGGGTGCATTCTGAGGAGAATCAGCCCCTTCTTTCAGGGCACCTACCTCAGAGGGGAAGTATGAGACTTTCCTTAGGTAATGCTGAATTAATGCTTCAGACTAAGACAGAGAAGCCACTTCAATGGCAAGAAGACAGATCTTCTCTGTTCCCTCTTCCTCTTAGTAATCTAAGGAGGAATCTGGTTTTCAACCAAGACTTCTTTCTTCACCCATGTCAAGTTCTTCTGTTTATACTCTTAAATATTTCTTAAAGTCTCCCTTGTCTCTGTGTTAGGTTGGGTTCCCTACATGCCGACTGTGAGATCATGTTGTCACAAAAGATAACACTCAAAAGGAGGACAATATCTAATTTTTATGAGGGCAGACATTTGGGGCTGTTTCGTTAGACCTAGACCTGTCAGGATCTCCTGACTATAATGTTTGGTCCTGCCCTACACCCTTCAGCTCCAGTTAAGGCTTTCTGCTGTGCTCCTTAGGCACCTGGAGGATGTACTTCTCCAGCAGCACAAGGAAACTTTGGCTTTAGGGGACAGCACTGGGCTCTGCACTTGACTGCTGAGGCAGATGTCCTGAGTACAGTTCATATGGCAGCATTTTGCAGATTAGAAACAATGACCTTTTCTAATGCCGTATCTTATTTCTTTCCCAATAATAAAATTTCTAAGCGTCATTCTGCATGAAGTATAATGTTGATTATCTAACATTTTAATTATAATAGAGATCCAAGTCACTATTTTACACTAATTATAAGTATAATATAATCACTAGATTTAACATTCATCTGTTTTTAACAGCTTTCTTGAGATATAACCCACATAATATACAGTTAATTTATTTAAAGTATATCATTTAACAGTTTTCAGTACAGAAGGCTGTGAAACAATCAATACTATCTAATTTTACAACATCTTTGCCACCTTCCAAAGAAACTCCATATCCATTTGCAGTCACTTTTCATTCCTCTCCATCACCATCACCAGCAGTCCTAGACAAATACTAATCTAGGTTCTATCTTTTTAAAACATTTTATTTAGGGGATGCCTGGGTGGCTCAGTGGTCAAAACATTTTATTTGTTTATGAGAGAGAGAGGGAGAGAGAGAGAGAAAAAGAGAGAGAGAGAGAGAGACAGAGAGACAGAGAACACAAGCAGGGAGAGTGACAGAGGTATAGGAAGTAGCAGGCTCCCAACCAAGCAGGGAACCTGATATGGGGCTAGACCTAAGGACCCTGGAGTCATGACCTGAGCTCATGCCAGATGCCTAAAGACTGAGCCATTAGGGGTCTTTCTTATTATTTTATTTTTTTAATTTTTAAAGGAGCAGGAGTGTGAGAATGCATGCCTGAGCAGTGGGGAGAGGGACAGAGAAAGAAGAGAGACTCTTAAGCAGATTCCAGGCTGAATGCCAAGCCCAATGGGCCTTGACCCCATGGCCCTGAGATCATGACCTGAGCTGAAATCAAGAGTCCCATGTTTAATCAATCTAGCCCCCCAAGCACCCCACAACCCATTTTCTTTCACTATAGATTTGCTCTTCTAGACTTTTCATATAAAAGGGAGTATATAGGGATCCCTGGGTGGTGCAGCAGTTTGGCGCCTGCCTTTGGCCCAGGGCACGATCCTGGAGACCCGGGATCGAATCCCGCATCAGGCTCCCGGTGCATGGAGCCTGCTTCTCCCTCTGCCTATGTCTCTGCCTCTCTCTCTCTCTCTGACTATCATAAGTAAATAAAAATTAAAAAAAAATTAAAAAAAAAGGGAGTATATAGTATGTTTCTTTTGTAACAAGTTTCTTTCATTTAGCATAATGTTCTTAGTATGCGTTTCATTCATGTTGTGGGAAATATCAGTATTTCTTTCCTTTTTTGTTGACGAATAAAATTCCATTTTATAAATATATGTTAGCCATGCATCAGTTGATTGACATGTAGATTATTTCCCCATTTCAGCCATTATGAATAATGCTGCTATGAACATTGGTATACAGTTATTGTGTGAATATCTATTTAATTTCTCTTGGGTAGATGCCTAAGAGTAGAATTGCTACGTCATTATAATTACATGTTTAATATTTTGAGGAGCTGCCACATTGTTTTCCAAAGTGGTTGTAGCATTTTACATTACCACCAGCAATTTATGAGAATTCTACTCATGTGGAATTTACAAAACAAAACAAAAAATTGAATATAGGGGAAGAAAGAAAGAGGGACAAATAAAAAAACAGGCTCTTAACTATAGAGAACAAAATGATGGTGACCAGAGGTAGAATACTTTAATTAACCCACAAAGTTCTGTCATGCTTCTTTTAGGTTAATTCCCTCAAGGCAATTATAATCTTGATTTGTATCACTCTGTATTAGTGTTTCCTAATCTATAACTTCATGTAAATTGAATCACAGCATTTACTCATCGTGCGTGGTCTCTTTGTTCTGGGATTTATCACACGTGTGTATTACTTTTCTTAGCTCAAGATTTTTCTGTCTATCCTGACAATTTCTGTCTTTCAAGTGTAGTATATTTTCATTTAATGTAGTTACTAAATATTTTGGAATGAGTTCATCTTATTGTAGTTTATTTTCCCCTTTATAACTCATTTTATTTCTTTTCTATGTTCTTTTGAGCTGATTGAGTAGATGATTTTGGTCTAATATTCATTTTTATCTTCTTGACATATTTTTAAATAATAGACTTTATTTTTTACAAGAATTTCAGTCTCACAGGAAGTTGAGCAGAAGTTATGGAGATTTCCTTTATCTCCTCTGATCTATAAATAAGCAGAAGGACTGAATAGACATTTTCCAAATATGTACAAATGGCTGACAGGTACATCAAAAGGTGCTCAACCTCACTCATCATCAGAGAAAGGCAAACCAAAATCAAATTGAGATATCACTTCACATCTGTTAGAATGAATATTATTGGGAAGACAAGAGATCAGAAATATTGGTGAGGCTGTGGAGTAAAGGGATCCAATGTATACTATTGATGGGTATGCAAATTTGTACCACCATTATGGAAAAGAGTATAGAGGTTCCTCAAAAAATTAACAATCCTACTGTTGGGTTTATATTTAGAGGATCTGAAATCATGAAGGGCTAACTTTATTCTTAGGTTCATTGCATCATTATCCACTGTAGCCATGGTGTGGCTACAACCTCATCCTTGACTGATGAATCAATATAAAAAATGTGAGGTGTATATGATACAGACTTTATAAAGAAGAAAATTCTGCCATTTGAAATAGCATGGATGAAGCTGGAAGGCTTTACATTAAGTGAAACAAGCAAGACACACAAAGAGAAATACTGCATGATCTCATGTATAGATGAAAATGCTATAACTCTATTCATAGAAGCAGAGAGTAGAATGGTGGTTACAAGGGGCCAGGGATTGAGGAAATGGAGAGATGTTGGCACAAGGTTTCAAGGCTTCAGTTATGCAGAATGGATAAACTATATAAAAAAGATAGATGTGCTAATTAGATTGTGGTGATGTTTTCACACTATATGTATATCAAAAAATCAAGTTGTACACATGAAATATACAGTTTTTTTTAATGTCAGCATGCCAACTTTGAGACACTAGTGCAGTGACTAAGCTTCATAATATCCCAGAAAGCAAAAATTAGTGACAACACTGAAAGCATGGTATTTTAATGAATTCATTTTAAGATATTCTTTGGCGGGAAGAAAATATTGGTATTGAAAAGTTTTTTTCAGGTAAATAATGGGGAACAGAATTAAAAATGAAATGGAATATTATAACAGTTATAAGGATGTGGTATACTTGAATACACTGAAATCAATGGAATTTATTCCTTTATTCATTCTTTTATGTATTTATAAAAAGGTTTTATTTAAATTACATTTAGTTAACATACAGTGTAATATACAGGTGATTAAATATTTACAGAGGACATACAGTTCACCACAACAGGTGTACTCCTTAATCCTCATCATCTATTTAACCCATCCTCCTACTACCACCTTTCTGGTAACCATCAGTTGGTTCTCTATAGTTAAGAGCCTGTTTCTTGGTTTGTCTCTTTTTCTTTCTTCCCCTATATTCATTTTTTTTGTTTTGTTTTGTAAACTACACATGAATGAAATCACATGGTATTTCTCCTTCTCTGACTGACTTGTTTTGCTTAGCATAATGCTCTCTAGCTCCATCCTTGTCATGGCAAATGACAAGATCTCTTTCTTTTTTATTTCTGAGTAATATTCCATTATATATGTAATCTATCTATTATCGATCTATCATCTATCTATCATCATCTATCATTTATCTACGTATCTATCTACGTATCTATCTATCTATCATCTATCTATCATCTATAAATGCCACATTTTTATCCATTCATCAGTCAATGGACACCTGAGTGGTTTCCATGATTTGTCTACTGTTGAAAATGATGTTATAAACATTGGGGTGCATATATGTCTTTGAATTAGTATTTTGGTTCTCTGAAATCAATGAATTTTAAAAGTTCATAATACAACCTCTGGTACGTACATATTCAATGTATGGCTGCTAATCTGCTCTGCTCACTATATGCATCAAAATTCAATTGGCAAGTCTAACTTAGAATAGATACTACACCTTTGCTAAGAAAGTACAAACATAGAAAGTGGCTTCCTACTGCAAAAGTAGATTGTGTCTAGCCCCATTGACCACAGAAGCCAAGTGAGTATTTCTGAATGCCTCTGGTACATTCTTTTACTCCACTGGTATGGAACTTTTTAAAGATAAACTGATGATATAACTAATGATATCATTATATAAATATATAATGAAAAGAATTTCTTAACACATAAAGTTAGTTCATTTGCCCTGAAAGTGTTCAAAAGATAGCAGGATACCTTATTTGAAATGTGCTATAGAAGTAATTACAAATCATAGAGAACAGACTATACTTTATTTATGGGTACTCACTGTTTGAACAGTTGTTATTGTATAAATATCTTTCTTCTTATCAACCAAAGTGTAGACTGAGATGTGAGGAGTATTTCACAATCAGCAATGTCAAAATTAAGCGTTCAGGAAAAGAAAGAATGCCTGGTGACAATATGAAGGAAGCTACTAGTTTGAGGGCAGAAGTACAGAGAAAAAGTAAGGAAATTTTGTGTAATGCAGAAGAGTTCTTCAGGAAAGTCAGGATATACTCCATCATATTTGATATTTCCACAGATTAAGTATCTACCAAAGTCCTCAATTCATTTTTTGCTTTCTGAGGTAATTTTGATATGCCATAGCTTTTTCATGGCATTTTTCACTTCTGCATTCCTCAGTGTGTAGATAAGTGGATTGAGAAAAGGTGTCCCAATAGTATAAAATACGGCCACCATCTTGTCCATGGGGAAAGTAGTTGGGGGGCGTGTATAAATGAATATACATGGACCAAAGAATAAGATTACTACAATGATGTGAGAAGTACAAGTAGAGAGAGCTTTTTTCTTCCCTTCCGCACTGTGGTTTCGCAGGGAATGCAAGATGACAATATAGGAGATCATCAGAATCACAAAACTGCTTGAGCAAATGGCCCCACTATTAGACACCAACAATAGGTTGATCTTATAAGTGTCCATGCAAGCAAGTTTCAGCAAGGGCTGCAAATCACAGCAGTAATGATCAATCAAATTCGGTCCACAGAAGGGCAATCTCAAAGCCAGGATAATCTGGGCTATAGAATGGATAAAAGATCCAATCCATGCCAGAACAATTAGGATGGTGCAGACCTGCCGTCTCATGATGGTTGGGTAACGTAAAGGCATACAGATGGCCACATAGCGATCAACGGCCATGAGGATGAGGACAAAGATCTCCATGCAGCCAAATAAATGTAGTGCAAAGACTTGAGTCATGCACTCATTGTAAGTTATGATTTTTTTTGCAGAGAGTGAATCCACAATTAGTCTGGGGGCTGTGGAAGTTGAAAAGCAGGAATCAGCAAGGGACAAATAAAATAGGAAAAAGTACATGGGGCTCCCAAGTGTCCGGCTCGACTTGATGGTCACAATAATAAGCAAATTCCCAACCACAGTTCCCACATAAAAAATGGAGAAGATTACAAATATCATTTTCTGTCTGATAGGGTCTTGGGTTAGTCCTAATAGTATGAACTCTGTTACGCTGTTATTTTGCTGCATTATTTCAGGCAAAGTGAAGAAAATGCAAATTAGATATAATCTGCAAAGAAAAAAATATTATGAAATGAATTTGGAGGTCAAATTTATATACTTGATTATGGAAGTGCCACGTTCCATTTTATAATCCCTTTGTATTCTTCTGAATAAAGTGGAAATCATGATATTTATTCACAATCTATTCACCTGATTGCTTATGGAAATAATATAATATATCTACAATGAAAGAGTACCTGATTCTTCAGGCATAATAAACATTAATTTATGAGGTTTGGTTTGAGAAGGTATCTTCTGAGCTGAATATCTTTCTTCATTTTATGTCAAGGACCTGTTAGGGTAGAATGATGCAAAATGGGGAAAATTTATGTATGATTTACATATTCCACTTTCACATTACTTCAACCTGGGAATTAAGTTAACAAGTATCTTCTATTAAATATTCTGAATATTCAAGGAATGATGTAGAGCATTTGATAGTGTTTTCCTTAATGAAACCTAAAACAGAGAGAAAGGGAGGGAGAGAGAGAGAGAGAGAGAGAGAAAGAGAACAAGAGAAACAAACAAAATTTTAGCAGTGAACTTTCAGTCAACTGGTCCATTCTAACATGAAATTTATTTTAATAGGTTACTTTGACTAAGCTTATTTCTTCTTACTTTAACTCTCAATAATTTCTGGTTGTTTGCAGTTCTGAATTCAGTCCTTTTTAAAAAATATTTTCATTTATTTATTCATAAGAGACACAGAAAGAGAGGCAGAGACACAGGCAGAGGGAGAAGCAGGCTCCATTCAGGGAGCCGAATGTGGGACTCGATCCCAGGACCCCAGGATCATGCCCTGAGCAGAAGGCAGACATGCTCAACCACTGAATTACCCAGGTATCCCTTTAAATTCAGTTCTATCATAAAACTTTATACTCTTTAAATTATACTATGTTGTCCAAAGTTGAATTCTTCATCTCTTTCAGTATTTTAATTAGTCTTTCCGCATAATTTCTTAACACAGAAGGAGAGACTGAGATTAAAATAAAGGATAAATTGAGAACATTTGGCATAAATCAAAATAGTCTTTCAAACTTCATGTTATTTTAAACACCAGGGTTTAGAAAATGAGCTAAGGAAGCTTTAAGTCATAGCTGGAACTTTTCAATAGAATTCTTGGAATCTATATTCTTGATTGTCCCGTAACCTGACATCAGTAAGAGAAGGTAGAAACAGGAAGGGAATTAACATTTGTTTACATATACCAAACAGTGGAAAAGTCCTTTTCTGTCCACATCACATGTATTTTCCAAATAGTAGCATAGTTAAATACATAAAGGCCAAGTCATTTATTTACAACATGTATTTCAGACAAATGCATAATTTTCTCAAATATAGATGGATTTCAGAAATCAATCTTTAAAAATACAGTGCATAGGGGCCCCCCGGAGGCTCAGTCAGTTAAGCATCTGACTTGATTTCCACTCAGATCATGATCACAGGGTTGTGGGATCGATCCCTACAGTGGGCTCTATGCTGGGCATGGGGCCTGATTAAGATTCTGTTTGTCCCTTTGTCGCTTCCTCTGCTTGTGCTCTCTCTAAATAAATAAAAAAATAAAATATTTTTTAAAAAACAGTGCAAATAAAAATTGGCAAAAAAGATTTCTTTTTTTATAATAAATTTATTTTTTATTGGTGTTCAATTTACCAACATACAGAATAACACCCAGTGCTCATCCTGTCAAGTGCCCCCCTCAGTGCCCATCACCCATTCACCCCCACCACCCTCCCTCCTCCCCTTCCACCACCCCTAGTTCGTTTCCCAGGGTTAGGAGTTTTTATGTTCTGTCTCCCTTTCTGATATTTCCCACACATTTCTTCTCCCTTCCCTTATAAAAACCGATTTCAAAAGAAATTCTTCTTATTAAAAATAGTGTCAAAAGGTACTAAATTTCATTCATATAAAATACATTCAAATTTAAATTCTAATTTTGTATCTTTTCAACAAAGTGACCTTTTTAATGAATGTTTTTCAACAAACAGTACTGAAAATGATGTGGGAAACAACTGAGCCTGCACACTTTTGGTAGTTGTTTAACGGGGTGCAATCTCTTGGGGAGTGATTTTCAGCATTAATGATATTTCAGTGTCACATAGACACAGGTCTAGTGATTCCATTTGCTCCAAGTAATCTCACTCACAGGCACAAAAACAATCATAGCAGTTCTTTCCATGTTGGCAAAAGGTAAGAAACAACTTCAATGCCCATCATGAAAGAAGCTAAATGAAAAAAAAAAAAAAGAAGCTAAATGAATCAGGGACAATATTTTATACAATCATCAAAAAAGTCAAGTGGATATTTATGAAATGGTTTCTAAAATATGTTGTAAAGTGATAGAGTTCCAGACTGTATGCAGAGGGTGCTAATATTTTCAATAACAGCAGAATAATATATCACACACACACACACACACGGACTCAAATCAATTAATTTTATTTAAGAGAGTACTGAGATAGCATAATAGTTGTGGCCTCAGGGTGAGGAAATTGCATTTTGAAATTAAAATTAGGAGGATGACTACCTTTTAAAATATTCCCTTTGGTAGTTGAAAATATGTCATAATCATGCTGGATTGAAAATAAAGTTTTAAAAAACCTCCTTTTAGTAGATGGTTTGTTAATCACATTGGCATATTACTGGTCGATAGCAGCCATCTTCTTACATAGGCTTCAGAGACAGCAAGATTCCCAGGGCCAGAGGAAGGTTTAAATGTCTGAGAAAGAGGGTGAGTCAGCTGTAGAGGCAGTTCTGGACTCAAGGCTCTTTACCACCTCAGGCCCCAATCACACTGCCATTCACTACACGTTCCCCTGTAGTCTTATGAGATTGCCAAATATGTTCTTTGTCCAACTCTTCTCCAAAGAGGAATGAAAACTTGTTTGTGGTTTCTAACAATTAGGTATTACAAAAAGATATCTATTTATCTATCCATCTATCTACCTATTGATCTATTATCTATCATCTATCTATCATCTATCTGCCTGATAGAGATATAAATTAAAACATTTGTATAATTCACATAATAATAGAGATAAGAGTGGCATACATTTGAACTAAGGAATGCAAGGAAGGTAATTTTTGTCTGCTCACTGCTGAATTTAAGCATCTAGAAAAAAGTACATCTTTAATCATAAGTATTCATAAAGTGAATGAAAGAATTAAGATAATTTCTTATTGACACAACCCAATAGTGTTTGGTCCTATTCAATACTCATTTCCCATTGAACAGGGAAGCCTACTCCACCCAAAGTAAAATCATCATCTCCAAGGAGCATTTCCTGGAACACTCAATAGATATTATTTCTATTTGCTTATCTCTCTACCAGGAGCTGCTGTCCATTTCTTTTATTCCAACTTCTCACCTTAGATTGTAAAACACTTCTGGAAAATCTCTAAATTTTCTGTCTGCAAATGCCTTTTATGTGTTAAGTGCACACTGTGACATTGATAAGATTAATTTTCTCTGCATATTAAATGAAAGTAAATGAATCCCCAACACAAATCTTACCAGTTTTGATAAGAGCTTATGCAAAGGATAAGATGTTCAGTGGTCTCCTTGTCTTCTCAAGATAATTTGGCCACTTTACTCAAATAAAATTTAAAAAAAAAAAGTGTTTCAAAAATTCTGTCTGAGCTCTTTGATGTCACTGAGGCTCAGGTTCTCGCCTGCATGGCAGACGACAAAGTTGTCCTGGATTCATCCCACACTGTCTGAAATCCATTCTCACTGGGAAATGCTTCTCTTTTGCCTTTCTTGCAGTAGTATTTAAACAGGAATGATGCAAAATTATAGGAGTCTGGGGAAGGTCATTCCCTAAAGTGTCTCTTCCCTTTTAATTAAGACACATGAACTAGATGTGATAAAGAACTTAATCTTCAATATGTATTAATAGATTATGGGTAAAAGGTAATCTCTTCTTGCAATTTAAGGTGTTGTTTGGGCCATAAATGACATCTTTTGACTAAAAAACCCCAAACAAACAGTGATTATCTATTGGTATAGTGCCCAGGACTTGGTATCTGATACCATTATCCAAGAAAATGAATTAGGACTTCTTAAAGAAATGGCTGATTCTAGGTTTGGGGCAGGGAATGTACAAGATGAACTGGAGCATCTTGTAAGGTTAGAAGGTACAGATGTTAATGCACACACACAAGTACAGTCACTCACACTCTTGAGAATATGCCAAAGGGACACAAGAGCCAATGGATAGACCTTCCAATGCCAAAGGCTGGAAAAAGAAATTGAGCAACAAAATCAATGACACTGAATTGAAGTATATAACTCATAGTTCATAAAATCCACAAGTTCATAATTATATAACCCTTAAATAAATAATTAAAATGGGGTTAATAGACAATTCTTCCATTAAAATAATTCTTAATGATTTTGTAGGTTGTCTGCTCTCAAAGGGTTACAGGATAACTCTCAATCTCTACTTTGTGTGCTGTACACAACTGAATTCCTTCCTAAAGGCACATTGTGGAATGGGGCAGGGGTACAAATTTACAAAGGAGAAATGTGACAATACCACCTCAGCCAGTTGATCAGGATTAACATGAACAGTAATGAATCACATTGAAAGTATCCACTGGTATGATGTGATGCAAATGGCACTTTGCCTCTGTGACCTCCCAATAACCCACAACCCCATTCTAATCTTGAATGAAGTACCAGACAAACCCCACATGAAGGTTTTTATATAAAATATCTGACTAGTTCTTCTTGGAACTGTCAAGATCATCAAAAACAAGAAATATTGAGCACAAATATTGTGATGGATACTGAGTAAGGTGTAGAATTCTTGAATCATTACACACCTGAACTAATACAACACTGTATATTAATCTACTTGAAATAAATAAATAAAAGAATATTCAGAAAAATGGTCATTTTTTTCGGGGGTGCTAACAAAGACATGATAGTTGAATGTAATGTGGTATGGCAGATGAAATTCTGGAGAAGAAAAGTGGCATTATTTAGAAAATAAAGTATGGATGTTAGTTAACGATGTATTCACATCAGGTGTGTTAGTTGTGACACATGTACCACACTATATAAGATGGTAATAAGAGAAACTGAGTATAAGATATATGGGGGCTCTGTGTATTATTTCCACAATTTTCCTGTAAGTGTAAACCTGTTACAAAAAATAAAGTTTATTAAAAATAGTTTATTTGACTTAATATGTCATAAAAGTTTGTGTTTTAGCATGGGTCCGAAATACCTTCCTTTTCAATACCAAATAAAATTCCAATGTATGCATATCACAGTTTGTTTATTCATATGTTTATGGACACTTGGGTTGCTTACACATTTTCACTATCATGACTAATGCTGATATGGACATGAGTGTACACAGATCTCTTTTGGTGCCCACTCAATGCTTTGGCATATACCCAGAAGTGGAAATGCTAGGTCAGTTGTGTTTTTTGTTTTTTGTTTTTTGTTTTTTTTACTTTCTGATGAATGTCATACTGCCTTTCACAGTGGTTGCACCATTTTTATATTCTTACGAACACTGAGTTTGTTTAGTGATGTTCGGTATTTTTTTTCATGTGCTCTTTCCCTATAGTATATGTTTTTTTTGAGAAATGTTTATCAAGTCTTTTTTGATATTTAGTTGTAGGAATTCAATGAGTTGCATTTTCATTCTTTTGATCGTGGCCTTTGATGGATAGAAGTTTTTAATTTTAAGGTAGTTTAATTCATTTATTTCTCTGTAGCCTGGGTTTTTTTTGTGTCATATTCAAGAAATTATTGCCTGATAATGTCCTGAAGTTTTTTTTAAATTTACATTTTCTTCTAAACATTTTATAGTTTTAGCCCTTATACTGAGGTCTTTGATTCATTTTGAGTTTATTTTGTAGATGGTGAAGTTAGTGGTCTGCCTTCATTCTACACGTGAATATCTAGTTTTTCCAAAACTATTTTTTGAAAAAAACTACCTTTTCCTATTGGATGATTTTGGAACGCCTATAGAAAGTAATTTGGCCATATATGTGATGGTGTATTACTGGGATCTCCAATCTATTCCATTTGTATATATGCCAATATTTGTATTTATGCCAGTACCATACTGTTTAGAACACTGTCAATTTAAAATGAGTTTTAAAATCAGGAGATGTGAGACCTACAACTTTTTCAAGATTTTTTTTTTGACTACATATCCCTTGAGATTCCATGTGAATCTTTTAGCTGATTTTTCTATATCTGCAAAAATTGTCATTGGAGTTTTAATAGGGATTGTATTAATTGTGTATTGTTTTGGATATTATTGACATCTAAACAATATTGAGTCTTCTGATCCATGAAAATATGATATCTTTCAGAGCACACACACACAAATAGATTTACTGTAAAGAATTGGCTTTTTTGTATACGGGAGATGGCAGGTGAAAATCTGTACAATATCCCATTTTGAGTCTGCAGACCAGAAACTACTATAAACCAGTAAGAACCAATGTCCCAGTTCAGGTCTATGGGCAGGAGGCTACTATAGAATCAGGAAGAGTTAATGTGTCCATGACAATCCCTCAGACATAAAGAGCTTATGGTTCAGTCTGGGCCCCAGGTAGGAGAATTCCCTCTTACTCAGGTGAGGTTAGCCTTTTGTAATTTTCAGGCCTTTGTTTGGCTGGATGAGGATCCTACATTAGTGAGAGCAATCTACTTTATTCAGTGTGCCAATTCAAAAGTTAATGTCATCCAGAAAAAAATCTCATGGTCACAACCCAAGACAACACACAAACAAATATGTGTGCACTCTGTGGTCCAGGCACTCTGTAGCCAGTATAAGTTCATTGCTTATCCACTAGCATCAATAGACATCTCCTTAAATTGTTCTGAATCTCCAAATAAAGACAACTCAAGGTCATAATTCTATCTAACATCATACAGCTATTCTCTATACAACAGAAAATACACTAAAATTTCCACAAGTAGGGAAGGTGATTTTTGAGGGTGATTACTTTTACGTTCATATTCAATAAGTTAAATACTAAGATGAAAAATAAAAATCCTGGGGATTCTTGGGTGGCTCAGCGGTTTAGCACCTGCCTTTGGCCCAGGGCATGATCCTGGAACCCTGGGATTGAGTCCTACATCAGGCTCCTTGCATGGAGCCTGCTTATCCCTCTGCCTGTGTCTCTGCCTCCCTTCTCTTTCTTTGTCTCTCATGAATAGAAAAATAAAATCTTAAAAAAAAAGAAAAATTCTAAAATGCTATGACAGAAAGCCAATATGTGTTCTGTTACATGATAAGGTAATAAGAGAGGGAAGAAAACAAAAAATATTTGCTTTATATATATTCACACACAAATATACTCGTAATACAAAGAGTAAATACAATCTTCACTTTTGTAATAGTTACATGAATAATTTATAGTTTCTTCTGTTAATCATCCTGTATTCAATGTGCCTTTGGTGCAAGCACCAAAGCTGGTCATAGCTGGTTCTTTAGCTGGTGGAGTGACATTTTTTACTTTATTTAAAAAGTTTTTTTTTTTTTTGACATAGAGAGACATAGAGACAGAGATGGAGAGCACAAGCAGGGAGAAGAGAGTCTGGGGTCATTGCCTGAGCCAAAAGCAGACTCTTAACCAATTGAGCCATCCAGGCTCCCCTGAATCTTGACACTTTTAAGAAAAAAAAAATCTGGCAAGTTAGTCCCAAAATACTACTCCAGAAAATATTAAATAACAAATTTTATTATTTTTTATTATTTTATTATTTTTATTTAAAAATAAAAATTTTTAACAAAATTTTTATCATAATTAAGGAAATTCTGGTCAAAATTAGGGTCAAATTTATTTTAATCGTATCATTCTCTCTAAGCACACTGGATTCTAAAAATGAGATTTTTTTCCTTTTATAAATATGATTACTGAAGGGTCTGGGTCATTAGTAATTCTGCCTCTATGGTTGTAGTTTTCCATTGACCTTATCACAGAGCATGGGTACTAACAGTGGTCCTACAGGATCTCCTGTATTCTGGCTATACTCTTCCTTCCATTCTGGAGCCGTCGTCCAACTACCCTTGGTTGCCAGTTTCAATCACCACAGCCAGCACAGCAACTTACTTCTTTGCCTATTGATTCAAGGTATGAGCAGCCCAAAGGGGTGAGATGGCAGTCTCAGCTCTCTGTTCAGTTGAGTCTTGTCTCTCCTGCCGGGAGAATTTCTCCCTTTGGAATGAGGACTTCAAAGCAAGAAGAACATAAGTTAATGGGAACAGGAAACAAACTTTTTGCTACTGGGTCACTAAGGGTTGTATGAGTGCTGCCTCTTCCATTTCTACCTTTGGTTACAGGACTTGCTTTGGGTAGAAAAGCAACAAGTAATGAGTGTTGATGCAGAGCATATAAGGCCTTCCAGAGATCTGAAGACTCTTGCTCCAGCTCTAGAAGGTGTTTCTACCTAGCTGGTAGTATAACTAATTTTGCCAAAGTTCACTGCACCATTTTGTCAGGCCAATTGCTTCAAGATAGTGTGAAATGTAATAAGACTGGTGGGTTCCATGTGCATGGGACCACTGTGACACTTCATTTGCTGTGAAGTGAGATCATTGATCAGAAGCAATGCTGTATGCAATACTATAATGGTGGATTAAATGTTCTCTAAATCCATGGATGGTAAGGTTGGCAGAAGAGTCGCATGCAGAGAAGGCAAATCCTTATCCAATGAAAGTGTCTATGCTATTAGCAACAAAATCCTTCTCTTCTATGATGGAAGCAGTCCAATGTAATCAATCCGCAAGCAGGCTGATCATGCTAAGGGATGGTGCCATATTGGGGACTTTATGTTGCTTCTGCTGCTGGAAGGTTGGGCACTTAGCAGTGCTTTCATGATCAGGGTATCTTTGGTAGGGGAAAGTCCATGTTATTGAGCTCATGTACAATCTTCATCTCTGCCACCATGGCCACTTTGTTCATAAGCCCACTGGGTGATGACAGAAGAGATAGAGGCTGACTGGTATGTGATGTTGGGTCATTTTATCCACTTGATTATTAAATTCCTCCTCTCCTGGTCACTCTTTGATGGGTACTCATAAAGAACATAAATATCTTTGTGTGTTTTTACTAATTCAGAAAGTTATGCAAACATGCCTCTTTCTCACAGTTTCTTGTTACCAATTTTCCAATAATGTTTTCTTCGTGTCCCTGATCATTCAACCAAATCCTTGGCCAAAACTCATGAATCAGTATACCATCTACATCTGGCCATTTCTCCTTCCAAGAATGTGAATACCAGGTGTATTGCTTAAAGTTCTCACCACTCAGTTCTCTTCACCACTGTCCTTCATGGATTTTCCAGAATGGGGCTGTGGTGTTGCATCAATTTGCTTTTGAGCTATACTCACATATCACTGCAGAATTTTCTCTACAGCAGGCCCAAATCTTTTCTACTTCTGCCAATTGATCATAGTGAATCCCTCATGAGGCCTTGGGTACAGGCTAGGAGAGAGAAAGCATTAAAGCAAAAGTAGGGACAATGAGTATCTGGCCACTTCTTCATGTTAATTTTTCTTCAGTTCCTTTTTGGGCCAGATCACATATACAGTGATCCTTCCTTATATTGGGGGAGATATGTGTTTCAAGACCCTCAGTGGATGCTGAATCTATGGATAGTACTGAACCCTATATATAATATGATTTTCTATACATACATACCTGTGATATAGATTAATTTCTAAATTAGGCACAG